>NC_064630.1:631677007-632313079 GCF_023864275.1 Schistocerca cancellata
ATTCGTAGACATAACTTTCAATGAAACCTGCTCATTCGTAGCAGGCTGCTTGAAATCTCCTCGTTCTGAATGGTTTTATAGCCTTGCAGAAATACCACAGCCCCCTTTTCGAAGAGAAATGGTTGTGAATGAGTAAGAGACCACATCCTCTATATAGGCACGAACCGCACCTGCAACGACTGAATTCAAGGGGAGGGGGGTGGGGCTTCCGTAGAACATAAATAACACCGTGAATCTCTGCGGAAAAAGCTGGGTTGTAACTGTGGAGGGCTACGATCTTCCTTCCCCATGGCTGGAAAGGAGTTTCAGGAAGTCTACATCCAGCTATGATGAGAAATGGACGACCTGAAAGTCCCAACTAGACTGAGATCTGGAGCTGGCCGATCAAAGGTTAATTAGGTAAGTGCAACTGCACAGAAGACCAGAGAGATCATCTTATGTGTCAGTATCAACTGGGTCCAGCCTCCTGTACAGAATATGAACTTCATCAGGGAACAGATTCTGTACTGGAAGTGACCAACTTTTGTGAAGAAGTAATATAGTCACAACTGTGTATAATATGGATGTTTCTGATACGACAACAAATAAAACCTAACAGCTTTATTCAGAATCATGGGACACGATACAATTCGAGCTTATATTTATCAAACAGAAACAAGGAAGGAATTGAATTCTCTATCAGGGAATATAACTGTAAATTGAAAAGATTACTAAAATATATGTATTTCAAAAGGCAGATGAAGCATACCTCATATGTAATGCATGGTATAATATTATATGTTACTCAGACTAGGGGTTCCCAAACTTTACCTCTGACTGAAACACTTCGAGTGTCCTGGTACTCTTAAATGGAACATCTTGTTCACTAAAAAAAATGAGGAAAACGTGTTTTATTCAGTGACTACTTCAATTTTAAATCATAGTAGCAATACAGAAATCATAATCAAATTTTTAAAAAATAATTATTTTCCTCAAAATGCCGAAAAAACACAAGGTTATTAATAGTTTTTCGCGGATCATTTGTTCACTTCCGCAGAGCATTGTTTGGGAAGCCCTGACTTAGAAGACTCACAGAACGGGTTACTGATGAAAGAGTACAACTGCAACACTCCGTCCAAAATTGAGATACGCGATCAAAATGTACTGCTATTATGAGGAGTTCTGTATCGTCACCTGGAAAATTTCTGTTATAAGCGGGTCTCATGAAGAAAGGGTAAGAACGAAAGAGAAAGATAACGTGCACGCTAATCTAGAAACTGCTTTATTACGAAAACTAGAAGGCCTGTTTCACCATAGCGTCTCGCACTACCGTGGTGCAGACTCACCACACACGCCGCCAAGAGTCTTTGGTTTTCTAAATGTCAGCCCTGCAGTCTTGCAGGCATAATCAGCCTTTTGTGAACAGGTGAAACAGGCGACAATACGGGCCCTCAACTGTTTTCAGCTATACTGAAGAGAAAGAAAGAGTCTACAGGAAGTCACACAAAAGATTAAGAAGAAGGCGACAATCTGTTTACTTCGTTATCGATTGAAAGTGAGCAAACATGACTTCACAGTGAGATGTACCAAAGTTACAGAGAAAATGTGATGTTGTAAGGGACTATTCGTCGATTCTTGCAGTTGTGTCTGTCATTTAAGCATGGAGGAAATTAGCAAATCATGAAAAAAGGCGCCCGAACAATTGGCATATGATTTCAAGATTAAATTAATAGCTGATAGGTAAACTGACTAATTATTGTTGTAGTTACAAAATTCTCTTTAGCACGTTTGCTCGAAAATGTTTGCAGTCCGAAATTGTACAATTTTACCGAGAAAAAAAATCAAGGCGTTTACATATGCTGGCCGTTACACAGTCATTTGAAGCACAAACTAAAGAAGAAGAAGACTTGTTGAAGATAGAGAGATTTCGTATATCTGAAGAGATTATTTCCGTTGTAAACAGACATTTTGCATAGTTACATGTAAGTCTGAGGTGTTACGTTGTGCAGGTAAAATATTCTTCTTAAACATTTAACGTTTCCATACCTCTGATGTGATCTTCCTCAGATTCTTCTGGTGTTACCCGTAGGCTGAACACTCAGCCCTGGAAGACTTTACCTTCTCCTTGAAAGAAATTTCTTTTTTCTGAAATTAGGAATGTAACAATATTCTTTACTAAGTTTTTCAACAAACAAATCAATCCATTTTTGCAGATACTGAATTGCGCTATAAATAAGTTACGGTCAAATATCTTATCAAATTGTACGTGGCATAATTACACCGAGAAAAAGGCTTGACTGGCAGAAAAAAAAATAAGCTCAAGCGCTACAAGCGACGGTATTTATTACCTACATGTAAGCCAGAAATGCACAGTAGCTACCACTTATTAGCAGAAGCCTTCAAGTCCTAACAATTGCCACGGGGTCGATAGCAAAATCCTATAGCACAGTCGTAGGCAATCATGTTAACTGCTCGAGTTAATGACCGTAATTCCGTTATAATCAACTCGATGGCAGCTATTTACCGAGCCGTACTGTGCGGACTTATGACGAATACACGTACGCTCATACGGAATGTAACAGTAGTGAACAGGTAGGGATTTTCGCTGGGATTCATTTGATCGTTGCCCCTTTGCCAAATCCAAGAGAGAACATTATTACCGGACATTCAGCTGCGAACTGAGGTGAGCGCAAACGTTTATGACAGGTCCCATATGTGCTCTTAACCCACTGAGGGAAGTAATCGCAGTTAACTGCACAGCGTTTATACCAAATTAAGGGCAACGCTTACGAGCGGTTAGACACTAAATTGGCCTACACGTGTCCATTGCTCTCCTGATAATAACGAGGCCTCTAGAATGACCGGAAATGAGTGGCCATATATCAGGTTCCTGGAGTCACGAATGATTATCTGAACGAGAGAAAGAAAATAATTAGTGTTGCAGTATAGTTCAATTTTCTTTCCTCACAAAACACCGTGTTACCTGGAAATTGGTGACAGTATACAAGCGCGTTTCAAAATATACCTCTCGGTCGTCAGATAACGTGACGCAGAAGTTTTCCATTACATTCACAACGGAACCTGTAATGCTATACGGTCGTAGTGTCAAATAAAGCTCCTACTCCTTTGAATTCAAAAAACGATAGACGATGTAGGAGTATGTGAATAAAATATTACTAGAAAAGTAGCCACCTGATACAATATGAAGTGTAATAGAATGCAATAATGTCGTCTTAAAAGTTTTTATGTCCTGGCATCAACATTGTTATCAGGTAGCCTAGGTAATACTTTCCAGAGCAACAAAAATTTGGTATTCAGTATTTCATGTAGGTACCAACCGAATTTAAAAACTGAATATGCTATCGTAATCTACTCACTAAGAGGTATAATCTTATGTTATATCTTTAACACAGTAAGACAAGTACTACAGTGGAAATCTGCACACACACCCCGAGATTCAGCTGCCTCTACTGATAGGTTTTAAGCAACCCACAATGCCTTCAAAAACCAGGTGCGACATTTCGACTTTTTTCTCGCTTGTAACGTACTAACTATTAGACCCACAGAAAAAAATGAAGAGGACCATTTTGTACGAAAATAAATGTAGTCAAATTTTGTTCTGGGATACGTTTCCGCTGACGGCCATTGCTTTCGAGTTACTCAATAAAATCGCGTTTCAGGGTCACTTTTGTACGGTTTTCTTGAATAATTCAAAATCTACGGCCTACAGTGAAAATACACTCCTGGAAATGGAAAAAAGAACACATTGACACCGGTGTGTCAGACCCACCATACTTGCTCCGGACACTGCGAGAGGGCTGTACAAGCAATGATTACACGCACGGCACAGCGGACACACCAGCAACCGCGGTGTTGGCCGTCGAATGGCGCTAGCTGCGCAGCATTTGTGCACCGCCGCCGTCAGTGTCAGCCAGTTTGCCGTGGCATACGGAGCTCCATCGCAGTCTTTAACACTGGTAGCATGCCGCGACAGCATGGACGTGAACCGTATGTGCAGCTGACGGACTTTGAGCGAGGGCGTATAGTGGGCATGCGGGAGGCCAGGTGGACGTACCGCCGAATTGCTCAACACGTGGGGCGTGAGGTCTCCACAGTACATCGATGTTGTCGCCAGTGGTCGGCGGAAGGTGCACGTGCCCGTCGACCTGGGACCGGACCGCAGCGACGCACGGATGCACGCCAAGACCGTAGGATCCTACGCAGTGCCGTAGGGGACCGCACCGCCACTTCCCAGCAAATTAGGGACACTGTTGCTCCTGGGGTATCGGCGAGGACCATTCGCTACCGTCTCCATGAAGCTGGGCTACGGTCCCGCACACCGTTAGGCCGTCTTCCGCTCACGCCCCAACATCGTGCAGCCCGCCTCCAGTGGTGTCGCGACAGGCGTGAATGGAGGGACGAATGGAGACGTGTCGTCTTCAGCGATGGGAGTCGCTTCTGCCTTGGTGCCAATGATGGTCGTATGCGTGTTTGGCGCCGTGCAGGTGAGTGCCACAATCAGGACTGCATACGACCGAGGCACACAGGGCCAACACCCGGCATCATGGTGTGGGCAGCGATCTCCTACACTGGCCGTACACCACTGGTGATCGTCGAGGGGACACTGAATAGTGCACGGTACATCCAAACCGTCATCGAACCCATCGTTCTACCATTCCTAGACCGGCAAGGGAACTTTCTGTTCCAACAGGACAATGCACGTCCGCATGTATCCCGTGCCACCCAACGTGCTCTAGAAGGTGTAAGTCAACTACCCTGGCCAGCAAGATCTCCGGATCTGTCCCCCATTGAGCATGTTTGGGACTGGATGAAGCGTCGTCTCACGCGGTCTGCACGTCCAGCACGAACGCTGGTCCAACTGAGGCGCCAGGTGGAAATGGCATGGCAAGCCGTTCCACAGGACTACATCCAGCAACTCTACGATCGTCTCCATGGGAGAATAGCAGCCTGCATTGCTGCGAAAGGTGGATATACACTGTACTAGTGCCGACATTGTGCATGCTCTGTTGCCTGTTTGGGACTGGATGAAGCGTCGTCTCACGCGGTCTGCACGTCCAGCACGAACGCTGGTCCAACTGAGGCGCCAGGTGGAAATGGCATGGCAAGCCGTTCCACAGGACTACATCCAGCAACTCTACGATCGTCTCCATGGGAGAATAGCAGCCTGCATTGCTGCGAAAGGTGGATATACACTGTACTAGTGCCGACATTGTGCATGCTCTGTTGCCTGTGTCTATGTGCCTGTGGTTCTGTCAGTGTGATCATGTGATGTATCTGACCCCAGGAATGTGTCAATAAAGTTTCCCCTTCCTGGGACATGAATTCACGGTGTTCTTATTTCAATTTCCAGGAGTGTATATGCCAGTACAAAATTTAACTTCATTAAATTTCCTACAAATAGGCCTTGTTTATAATTTATATAGGACTAACAGTGCATTTGGAAAGCGAGAGTATAAAAATACGCATGTGGTATTTGAAGGACTACAAGAAGGTGGATGTTCCTTCTGCGATATTACAGGATGACTTCGCAGGAATACAGTCACTGTGCATGATTGCTGGCAGCGGTGGTTACGAATATGTACGGTTACACGTTTACATCTTTCAGATGTAAAAATACGCCTACCCATTTTCTTTTCTGTCGCACAACTCCTTCTTAGTGTTGAGATTTCTTTCCGTCACTGTATTATTGTTTTATACTGGGACACAATTATTAGAATCACACTCCCAACCCTGTGTACAGTTGTGCTGAGGTATTAGTTTGATAGTTTCAAGGTTGTCACTGCTTAAGGTGCACTTAAAGTAATAAACAGAATTAACGTTAATCCTTGCCTAACTTCGTAATTAAGGAATTGTGTGTTCATTTTTTTTAGGGTCCACGACTTGTTTACATCAGAAAACAGGACCAAAATTGATATAGAATACACACGTACTCTAGCACTCTGCCGTGACCTAGTCTGGAGCAATGAGCTGCCAAGCGTCGGTTCAATTTAACGGTGTCATAGGGAGAGGCTTCCTCGTTCTGATTACCTATCACTGTGGTGTACGAAATATCACGAGTGCAAGGGAAATCATTCAGTCTGCTGATGCTGCGAAATACGTCAGCCAGAATCTCTGAAAGCCTAGTTAGTACATCTCACAGCATCAGCGCTGGGCGTCCAGAACACCTGACCGGACGAGTGAACCAAAATGAATGAAGGCACAAATGTCTAACAGCTATGGACGTGCATTCCAACTTGTTGAGATTTCTGGGCTATAGCGCTGCTACGGAGAAAACTGTGGCTCACGTGGCTCACATATATTTTAATCGTATTAGTCCCTCTCTCAGATGTTATCAGGTGCTGGCTGATATTCTTCGTATGTGACTGTGATACTGAACGCCACAGTTACGCCAAACATTACAGTTACCACCGCAGTACCAAATGGAGCAGACAGCCACCTCCCACGGATTTTGATTCTAGTAGCTGCAGGCGTTCTCCTGAGTTGTAGCTCGTATGTAGACAACCTGGCACCGCATTGCTGGGTCACCCCCAGGGTGATATACTTCTGCTGGCGACATCCCTTGGTGACTGATAAGTTGGAGCCTGGGATAGAGGCTGTCCAGCTACACTGTTGCTGTGCAGTAGTCCCTGTGGATTCTAATTGTTGCTGATCACCAACACTTTTGACTTGTACAAGCTGGGTACTGCAGTTTATCTACCATCCTTTTTGGTGCTGTACGCTGCGATCGCGAGTCAGCCCAACTGGCTTTCACACACCGCCTGTGGCACATGTGTCAAGATATACAGATAACGTATCGAAGGAAGAAGGCTACTCTGCTGCTGGATATTGTTAACTGTTCTATTACAGACGTTAGATGCTGTCGCAAACCAACGCAGTGCTGTGCCGCAAAAGCAAAACGCGGTGCCCAAAGGAAGGGTGATGGTAGCTCAATTTAATGAGATAGTGAGGAGGCAGAATAAACTTGGAAAAGAATTAACCGATGAAATTACTGTATTAAATCAGGGAGATATATTCCTGGCCTCCATCGACTGCGAAAGATGCAGATCTCCTCATGGATGGCATGTGGCTCCCTGTACTAGGCACTCCGTTGGCGTTGTGTAGGCGTGATCTTATTTGAAAAGGAGGCTAATGATTACCAGCAACCAACTATATGTTGCAGCACAGCTGCAACTGTGGCATAGTGGCTGGTGATGACCATCAGTGCCATCTGGGCGTCACGTATTGGGTGAGCCAAAAGTGCAGAATGACATGGAAGGCTGTTCCTAGCGGTAGTTAAGGCGCCGTCCATTTGGTTCATTAAAGAAAGGGGATTGTTGCCCTTAGTGTTGCGACTCGCAAGGGCGTTTCTTAACGACCCTTGACTGGAGGCTGTGGTGGCAAGATGGTGGCGTTAGAAATTAAGCATTCGGAGGAAGTTTTGATTACACTTCTCGAAAAGTTTGTGGCACTGAATTTCCTGGATACCCTGAAACATCTTAGGGAAGGGAGTGATACAGTCCGTACAAATCTGGTGGCCCAGGAATGTCAATTGGGAGGCACCAAAGGTGCCTTTCGCGGGATTAATGGTAACCCCAAATCCTTGTTGTTGTTGTTGTTGTTGTTGTAGTCTTCAGTCCAGAGACTGGGTTGATGCAGCTCTCCAAGCTACTCTATCCTGTGCAAGCTTCTTCGTCTTCCAGTAACTACTGCAACCTACATCCTTCTGAATCTGCTTGTTGTATTCATATCTTGGTCCCCCTATACGATTTTTACCCTTCACCCCGGCCTCCAATACAAAATTGGTGATCCCTTGATGCCTCAGAACATGTTCTACCAACCGATCCCTTCTTCTAGTCAAGTTGTGCCACAAATTTCTCATCTCCCCAGTTCTGTTCAGTACCTCCTCATTAGTTATGTGATCTACCCATCTAATCTTCAGCATTCTTCTGTAGCACCACATTTCGAAAGCTTCTATTCTCTTCTTGTCTAAACTATTTATCGTCCACGTTTCACTTGCATACATGGCTACACTCCATACAAATACTTTCACAAACGACTTCCTGACGCTTAAATCTATATTCGATGATAATAAATTGCTCTTTTTCAGAAACGCTTTCCTTGTCATTGCCAGTCTACATTTTATATCCTCTCTACTTCGGCCAACATCAGTTATTTTGCTCCCCAAATACCAAAACTCATTTTCTGCTTTAATTGTCTCATTTCCTATTCTAATTCCCTCAGCATCACCCGATGTAATACGGCTACATTCCATTATCCTCGTTTTGATTTTCTTGATGTTCATCCTATATCCTCCTTTCAAAACACTGTCCATTCTGTTCGACTGCTCTTCTAGGTCCTTTGCTGTCTCTGACAGAATTACAATGTCATCGGCGAACCTCAAAGTTTTTATTTCTTCTCCATGGATTTTAATTCCTACTCCAAAATTTTCTTTTGTTCCCTTTAGTGCTTGCTCAATATATAGATTAAATAACATCGGGGATAGGGTGCAACCCTGTCTCACTCCCTTCCCTTTCATGTCCTACGACTCTTATAACTGCCTTCTGGTTTCTGTACAAATTGTAAATAGCCTTTCGGTCCCTGTATTTTACCCCTGCCACCTTCAGAATTTGAAAGAGAGTATTCCAGTCAACAATGTCAAAAGCTTTCTCTAAGTCTACAAATGCTAGAAACGCAGGTTTGTCTTTCCTTAATCTATCTTCTAAGATAAGTCGTAGGGTCAGTATTGCCTCACGTGTTCCAACATTTCTACGGAATCCAAACTGTTCTTCACCGAGGTCGGCTTCTACCAGTTTTTCCATTCGTCTGTAAAGAATTCTTGTTAGTATTTTGCAGCCGTGACTTATTAAAATGATAGTTCAGTAATTTTCACATCTGTCAACACCTACTCTTTTTGGGATTGGAATTATTGGTTCAAATGTCCCTGAGCACTATGGGACTTAACTTCTCAGGTCATCAGTCCCCTAGAACTTAGAACTACTTAAACCTAACTAACCTAAGAACATCACACACATCCATGCCCGAAGCAGGTTTCGAACCTGCGACCGTAGAGGTCGCACGGTTCCAGACTGTAGCGCCTCGAACCGCTCGGCCACCCCGGGTCGTCTTGGAATTATTTATTGTTCTTGAAGTCTGAGGGTATTTCATTTGTCTCATACATCTTGCTCACCAGATGGTAGAGTTTTGACATGGCCGGCGCTCCCAAAGCTGTCAGTAGTTCTAATGGAATGTTGTCTGCTCCCAGGGCCTTGTTTCGACTTTGGTCTTTGAGCGCTCTGTCAAACTCTTCACGCTGTATCATATCTCCCGTTTCATTTTAATCTACATCCTCTTCCATTTCCAAAATATTGTCCCCAAGTACATCGCCCTTGTATAGACCCTCTGTATACTCCTTCCATCTTTCTGCTTTTCCTTATTTGCTTAGAACTGGGATTCCATCTGAGCTCTTGATATTCATACAAGTGGTTCCCTTTTCTCCAAAGGTCTCTTTAATTTTCCTGTAGACAGTATCTATCTTGCCCCTAGTGAGATAAGCCTCTACATCCTTACATTTGTCCTCTAGCCACCCCTGCTTAGCCATTTCGCACTTCCTGTAAATCTCAATTTTGAGACATTTGAATTCCTTTTTGCCTGCTTCATTTACTGCATTTTTAAATTTTCTCCTTTCATCAATTAAATTCAATATATCTTATGCTACCCAAGGACTTCTAGTAGCACTCGTCTTTTTACGTACTTGATCCTCTGCTGCCCTCGCTATTTCATCCCTAAAAGCTACCCACACTTCTTCTACTGTTTTTCTTTCCCCCATTCTTGTCAATCGCTCCCTAATGCTCTCCCTGAAACTCCCTACAACCTCTGGTTCTGTCAGTTTATCCAGGTCCCATCTCCTTAAATTCCCACTTTTTTGCAGTTTCTTCAGTTTTACTCTACAGTGTATAATCAATAGATTGTGGTCAGAGTCCACATCTGCCCCTGGAAATGTCTTGCAATTTCAAACCTGGTTCTGAAATCTCTGTCATACCATTATATAACCTATCTGAAACCTTCCAGTATCTCCAGGCCTCTTCCATGTATACAACCCACTTTCATGGTATATGAACCAAGTGTTAGCTATGATTAAGTTATGCTCTGTGCAAAATTCTACCAGGCGGCTTCCTCTTTCATTTCTTACCTCCAATCCATATTCACCTACTACGTTTCCTTGCTTTTCCTACTATCGAATTGCAATCACCCATGACATTAAATTTTC
The DNA here is from genome assembly GCF_023864275.1 of Schistocerca cancellata. Lineage (NCBI taxonomy): Eukaryota > Metazoa > Arthropoda > Insecta > Orthoptera > Acrididae > Schistocerca > Schistocerca cancellata. The sequence continues at coordinate 631,687,254 of NC_064630.1, forward strand.
GTCTCCCTTCACTATCTGAACAACTTTTTTTATCTCATCATACATTTCATCAATCTCTTAGTCGTCTGCGGAGCTAGTAGGCATATATAGCTCGTGTCTATCTTGGCCACAATAATGCTTTCACTATGCCGTTTGTAGTAGCTAAGCCGCACTCCTGTTTTTTTTTTTTTTATTCATTATTAAACCTGCTCCTGCAGTATCCCTATTTGATTTTGCATTTATAACCCTGTATTCACCTGACCAAAAATCTTGTTCCTCCTGCCACGGAACTTCACTAATTCCCACTATATCTAACTTTAACCTATCCATTTCCCTTTTTAAATTTTCAAATCTACCCGCCCGATTAAGGGATCGGACATTCCACGCTCCGATCCGTAGAACGCCAGTTTCCTTTCTCCTAATAACGATGTCCTCCTGAGTATTCCCCGCCCGAAGATCCGATTGGGGGACTATTTTACTTCCGGAATATTTTACACAAGAGGACGTCATCATCATTTAACCATACAGTAAAGCTGCATGCCTTTGAGAAAAATTACGGCTGTAGTTTCCCCTTACGTAATGTACTGTTGATGAAATAACTACCGTGTTTGTGCAGCATTTCAGAGACCAGACCTCATATAAAGTGATTCAAAGAGGCCAAAGAGCGTGGTGATGACTGTCTTTGTGATGTCTTCCAAGGAGACAGGTATCTGTGAGAATGCCTTCATAAGTCGAAGACGCTGAACACGTAAGGTCCACTGGGGGCGTGGTTGAAGTCATTAAGTTTTGATACCGGATACCTTTTTTGGGATGGTGCACGCATTGGGAACATGATAGTCGGTGCAGGGTCGCCAGCATGCGTTCTTCTGCAGCGCAAGGTGGAGAAGAAAGGTCCACGGGTTATCCAAACTGTGTCTGATACCATCCTGATACCCTCTAATTTGGCTTTAGCGGCAACAAGTAGCTCCGTTGCGAGGTGTCATAGTCTGCTGAAAACTGGAGGGCCTAGCATGGTTCAGATGTGATGTACCCTGGTCTGCCATTGCTCTCGTGGTGCTCCAGGTTGGCGTGTGATGTCTCGGAAATGGTCCAAAAGATCCTGGTGCTGCTCTGCATCAGCAGCATGTACAAGCTTCCACACAAAGTTTTGCACAGCGAACTGCAAGGCCATGGCACCCACCTTGACCAGCCAGAAGTTCCAAATGCTTTCTGGACAGGTTGAAGCCCTCACAACTCAGGTGTCTGCACTTCGAGCCCTGCCAGTTGCTGTCACCACATCGCCAAATTCTTATCAACACAATCGTGAATGTTGAACTACCAAAGACAAACTCCCTAAGTTTTGATACCATTGTATGTTTTGTGACAAAGCTTCCTAGTGCTGCCCGCTGTGCACTCACGCAAGCGCCAGGGTCATCTGCAAGTAAATGATTACGGATGCCACTCATATCCCGACAACACCATTTTGGCTGTCAGCTACCAGCACCCCATCCATGGCCAGCTACAATTCCTACCCATCTAGGACTGCTCCGCGACTTCAGCTGGAAATTCACCATCACAGATGCCACGGAGGCACTCACTAGCGACGATTTCTTAGCACATTTTTCGGCTTCTCCTTTCGTCTTTTCGGCAGAACTCCAGTCGCTCAGCCATTAGGTTCTGCTATGTTCGCGAAACTTTATGCGGGAGCTTGTCCATGCTGCTGAAGCAGACTAGTACCATTACCTTCTGGACTATTTCCGAGACATGACATGTCCACCTAAAGCACTTCGAGAGCGGCGGCAGACCGCAGTACATCAAATCAAGCATGAAACGATAAGGGAACTAATAACAAAATGTATCCACAACCACTGCGAAAGATGTATTTTTAATGCTTTAAATAAAAAGAAAGTCACAAGCACAAGTGAATGTAAATGGCTCGATCCTTGACTGTTGCTAATAATCCAAGTCTCTCTCCACGGGGACAAACGTGATGTATCATGTGATTGTGCATTTTGAAGTGTATTTAAAATAGATGCGAATCCGAATTTGGTGCAGCAGTTTCGTCACTTATCAGTTGAGGGATTCCATGCTGCTTATGGCATCCACTCGCTGATTGATCGCATATTGTAAAACGAATTGTAAAATGGCGTAAGTGCCCATTTGACTACTTGATCATTTCTTTTTTATTTGAGTTTGAATTTAGTCTAGTCTATTTTATGTCATTGACAATTAACGATTATATGTCTGCTCAAGTATGATACTTTGACGACACAATGAAAAGTGTTATCTTGCGCGTCCGTTTTTCTTTACTAATCTAAATTGAACCTTCTAACTAATGAACTTCAGATCGCCTTACATGATATATGAAATTAATTCATTGGTGATGATGATGACTATGAGGTCCCATACCCACAGGAGCGTAGGGAACGATGCGGGAGACTCGCACCGTCGAATAGGCAAAGTCCTAGCGGAGGTGGTTTGCCATTGTCTTCCTCCGACCGTAATGGGGACGAATTATGATTATGAAGACAACACAACACCCAGTAATCTCGAGGCAGGAGGCAGGAGCGTAGGGAACGATGCGGGAGACTCGCACCGTCGAATAGGCAAAGTCCTAGCGGATGTGGTTTGCCATTGTCTTCCTCCGACCGTAATGGGGACGAATTATGATTATGAAGACAACACAACACCCAGTCATCTCGAGGCAGGGAAAATCCCTGACCCCCCCCCCCACCCCCCCGGAATCGAACCCGGGACCCCGTGCGCGGGTGCGCGGGAAGCGTGAACGCTCCCGTAAGACCACGAGCTGCGGACATTAATTCATTAGCTTTCGTCTATCCAACTGCAAGTTAATTACCAAGTCCTCAGCTCTGTTTTCAGTTATATTTGTGGTGTATTTAGCTTTATGCACTTATCTTCTGTATTTGATTAATAATTTAATCCAATTACCTGATTCTTTTTCAAGACACAAATTAAACCACCTTCATTTACTCAATTGCAAGTTAATAACTGAGTCCTCATCTCTGTTTGTAATTACATTTATGATGTACTTAGCTTCGTCCTCTTATCTCGTGTGCTTAATTAATAACTAAATCTAATTATCTGATTGATTTTCAAGACATAAACTAGATCTTTATCACGAATATCAGCCATCTAAAGAGCAGTGTAGTCGGCTGATATTCCTAATAATCATGTCATTAGAAGACATTTTTTGCACTGCGGGCCCCAAAGAACAAAAAGAAATTAGAATAAATATCCATTTAAGAAGTGTAACAGCCAGGTTTATTAACTTCATTACAAGAAGTAATGTTATTACAGACAGATTGGACTGCGGGGGGGGGGGGGGTACTCTATAATATGTATAATTAACAACACAATATCAGAAATATAAAGGAAATAATATTATATATTTCACCTTACAAACTTTGAGCAATTTTAACCCAATCTGACTATTTTCTTACAGTACTTTAGAGTCGATTGATTGGTTCCATAGTTTTAGCGTCGCATATTTCACTAAAGCTCCAACTAGGTTGCCCCATAGTACCCTCACCTTTCTCGTGTTCGTTGCATTCGTGGTACTGTAAAAGTTTAGAGTTTTGCTGAACACTTCTGTGTTCACTTTATTTCACTGTAAGAGTTACTTCTTTATATTTATGCTCTTTTCTTGTTTGTGTTGCAGTATCTTTCTTTCTAAGAGAATTCGATCTTGAAGTGTATTTGCACTGCTTGACTCTTCCATCGGCTCTTGACAGAATCTTTTATACATTGTGAAGAAAACATACACAACAGTGCTGTAATATTTTACAATATTGTAGAGTATTCCTCAAATATTGTATGTGGTATCACTCATAATGTTGAAGTGGCGTTCGCAGCGTCCGGATATGTACGAAAATCTTCATTCTGAATGATGATATCAAAATCTGCTTTCTTCTTTAGCTGTAAATAATGCTACAGAACGACAGGATAGTACAAGATTTAGCATTATACGAAGAAGAGTACTTTTAACTTCTGTCATGGGGGACTGGAATGCAGTTGTAGGGGAAGAAGTAGAAGATACGTTTACAAGAGAATATGACCTTGGGACAAGAAATGAGAGAGGAGAAAGACTAATTGAGCTCTGCAATAAATTTCAGCTAGTAATAGCGAATACACTGTTCAAGAATCACAAGAGGAGAAGATATACTTGGAAAAGGCCGGAAATGACTGGAAAATTTCATTTATATTGCAGCATGGTAAGGCAGAGATTCCGAAATCAGATACTGGATTGTAAGGCGTACGCAGGAACAGATATAGACTCAGATCACAATGTAGTAGTGATGAAGAGCAGGCTGCAGTTTAAGACATTAGTCAGGAAGAATCAATACGCAAAGAAGAGGGATACGGATGTACTAAGGAATGACGAAATACACCAGAAGTTCTCCGACGCTGTAGGTACAGCAATATTGAATAACTCAGTAGGTAGCACAGTTGAAGAGGAACTGATATCTCTAAAAAGGGCAATTACGGAAGTTGGAAACAGAAACGTCGGTAGAAAGAAGGTGACTGTGAAGAAACCATGGGTAACAGGAGAAATACTTCAGTCGATCGATATTCAGGGATACACAGAAAAACAAGTCAATGACGAAAAAAATTAATAGAAAGTGCAGGGAAGCTAAGACGAAACGAAGCACTCGAAAAATAAATGATTGTGGGCAGGAATGAGTCAGCGCATAGGAAAGTCTAATTAAAAGCAAAGGGGCAAAACAAAGAGTGCAGCGGGAATTCCACTGTTAAATTCCGAGGAGAGGGCGGAGAGATGGAAAGAGTACATTGAAGGCCTCTATGATGGAATAGATCTGTCTCATGTGATCGATGAACAAACAGCAATCGATTTAGGGGAGATAGGGAGCCAGTATTAGAGTCAGATTTAAGAGGCTTTGAGGACTTAAGATCAAATAAGGCAGCAGGGAGAGGTAAAATTCCATCAGAATTTCTAAATTCTTTCGGGGAAGTGGCAACAAAACGACTACTCACGTTGGTTTCTAGAATGTATCAGTCTGGCGACATACCATCTGATTTTCGGAAAAATATCAGCCACACTTTCCGAAGACTGCAAGAGCTGACAAATGCGAGAATCATCTTAAAATCAGCTTAACAGCTCATGCTTAAAAGTTACTTACAAGAATAATATCCAGAAGAATGGAGAAGAATATTGATGATGTGTAGATGACGATGTTGGACTTTAGGAAAGGTAAGAGAGGCAATTCTGATGTTGCAACTGATAATCGAAGCAAGACTTAAGAAAAATCAAGACATGTGCATAGAATTTTTCGACCTGGAAAAAGCGTTCGACAATCTTATGTAGTGCAAAATGTTCGAAATTCTGAAAAAAATAGGCATAAGCTGTAGGGAGAGACGGGTAATATACAACATGTACGAGAACCAAGAGGGAATAATAAGAGTGGACGACCAAGAACGAAATGCTCGGATTGAAAAGGGTATAAGACTTGGATGTAGTCTTTTGCCCCTACTATTCAACCTGTACATGGAAGAAGCAATGATGGAAATAAAGGAAAGGTTCAGGAGTAGAATTAAAATTCAAGGCGAAAGCTTATCTGTGATACGATTCGCTGATGCCATTACTGTCCTGAGTGGACGTGAAGAAGAATTATAGCATCTCCCGAATGGAATGAACAGTGTAATGTGTACAGAATATGGAACTAGAGTAAATCGAAGAAACACGAAAGAAATGAGGAGTAACGGACATGAGAATAGCGAGAAATTTAACATCAGAATTGTTGGTCACGAAGTAGAAGAAGTTACGGGATTCTGCTATCTAGGCAGCAAAATAATTAATGACAGATGAAGCAAGGAGGATATCAAAAGCAGACCAACACTAGCGAAAACGGTATTCCAGGACTAGAGAAGTCTACCAGCAGCCTTAATTTTAAGAAGAAATTTATGAGAATGTACCTTTGGAGCACAGCATTGTATGGTAGTGAAACATGGACTGTGGGGAAACCTGAACAGAAGAGAATAGAAGCATTTGAGATGTGCTGCTACAGACGAATGTTGAAAATTAAGTAGACTGATGAGGTAAGGAATGAGAAGGTTCTGCGCAGAATCGGAGAGAAAAGGTACATGTGTGAAACACTACAAGGAGAAGGGACAGGATGATAGGACATCTGTTAAGACATCAGGAAATGACTTTCATGATAGTAGAGGTAGCTGTAGCAGGAAAAAACTGTAGAGCATGGCAGAGATTGGGCTACATCCCGCAAATAATTTAGGATGTATGTTGCAAGTGCTACTGTCGGATGAAGAGACCGTCAACAATATTTCAGGTACAAGTGCCGACGACGCAAGTGTATGAGGATATCGAACGGGTAACTCAGTACGTAAAGGTAGAAGAAAATGTAAGAGTCGTGGGTAACTATACAGCGATTGTTGGAGAAGGAGTGGAAGCAAAGGTTACTGGTTGGAATTAGGAATGAGAGAGGAGGAAGACTATTGGAGTTCTGCAACAAATTTCAGCTAGTAAAAGTGAATCTTACATCCATTAATCACTTGAGAACGTATACTTGGAAAAGACCGGGAGTTACGGGGAGATGCCAGTTAGATTACACCATGGCCAGAGAGAGATTGCTAAATCAAATACTGAAATAAAGCATACCCATGATCAGATATAGACATAGATCACGATTTAGTAATGATGAAGAATAGGCTGTAGTTTCAGAGAGTGATCAGCAACAGCCGGCCGTTGTGGCCGAGCGGTTCTAGGCGCTAGAGCCTGGAACCGCGCGACCGCTACGGTCGTAGGTTCGAATCCTGCCTCGGGCATGGATGTGTGTGATGTCCTTAGGTTAGTTAGGTTTAAGTAGTTCTACGTTCTAGGGGACTGATGACCTCAGAAGTTAAGTCCCATAGTGCCCAGAGCCATTTTGATCAACAAGAATCTGTGCGCATAGAAGTGGGACACGTACAAAGAGATGGAGAGATATGCTTCAAGTTCTCTGAGGCTACGGACACTGCTGGGCAGTTCAGCCGAAAAGGAACTGACAGCTGTAAAAGGGCAATCACAGAAGCTGGAAAGGTAAACATAGGTGCAAGGAAGTTAACTATGAGGGAACCATAGTAACAAAAGAAATACTCCTCTTGACTGACGCGAAGGAGGAAGTTTAAAATTGTTGAGAGAAAATCAGGAGTAGAGAAATACAAGTCACTCAGGAATGAAATAAATAGTAATTACAGAGAAGGTAAGGTGAAATAGCTGCATTAAAAATCTGAAGAAACTGAAAAAGAAATGTTTGTCACAAGGACTGACTCCGAATACGGAAAAGTCAAAGCAACCGTTGGAGAAATTAAAAGTACGTGCGGTAACGTTAAGAACGTGATGGGAATTCCACTGTAAAATCCAGAGGAGAGAGCAGGTAGGTGGAAGGAGTACACTGAAGGCCTCAATAAGGGGAAGTACTTCTCTAGTGACGGAAAGGAAGAAGAAACAAGATTCTACAGGGAAGAGGTAGGAGATTCAATGTTTGAATAATAATTTAAAAGAACTTTGGACAACGTAAGATCAGATAAGGCAGAAAGATTGATAACATACCATCGGAATTTCTAAAATCATTGTGACAAATGACAATAAAACAAGTATTCTTGTTGGGGCGTAGAACGTATGAGAATGGCGAGATACCATCACACTTTTGAACTACATCATCCATACAATTCGGAAGAGAGCAGGAGCCTACAAGTGTGAAATTATCAGACACTCAGCTGAACAGCTCATCCACCCAAGACGTTTGCAATAAAAATATACACAAGAATGGAAAAGAAACTTGAGAATCAGTTAGATGAGGATCAGTTTTGATTAGGAAAGGTAAGGACACCGGAGAGCGAGTTCTCACATTGCGGTTAATGATGGAACGAAGACTAAAGAAAGAACATGATACATTCACAGTATTTGTCGCCCTGGAAAAAGCGTTCGACAATGTCAAATGGTGCACGATGTTCGAAATTCTGAGAAAAAGAGGGGTAGGGCCTAGGGTAAGATGGGTAATATATTAATATGTACAAGAAAGGAGAGTGGACAATGAGAGTGGAAGACCAAGAACGAAGTTCTCGGGTTAAAAAAGGTGTAAGGCAGGAACGTAACCTTTCGCCCCTGCTCTTCGATCTTCACAGCGAAGAGCAATGACGGAGTAAAATAAATGTTGAAGAGTGGGATTATAATCCAAGGTGAAAGGATATTAATGATCAGTGATTGCTATCCTCAGTGAAAGTGAAGAATAGCTGCAGGATCTGTGGAATGAAATGAACAGTCTAATAGGAATACGGATGGAGAGTAAATCGAAGAAAGACTAAAGTAATGAGAAGTAACCGAAAGAGAACAGCGAGAAACATAACATCGGATCTGTGGATTATGAAGTAGACAAATTTAAGGAATTCTACTACTGAGGCAGTTAAATAACCTATGGTGGACGTAACAACGAGGGCATAAAAAGCAGACCAGCACTGGCAAGAAGGGCATACCTGACTAAGAGACGTCTACTAGTATCAAACATAGGCCTTAATTTGAGGAAGAAATCTCTAAGAATATACGTTTGAAGTATAGCAATTTGCAGTAAGGGAATATGGACTGTGGGAAAAACTTGCACATAAGAGAATAGAGACATTTCAGGTTGGTGCTACAGTCAAAAGTTGAAAAACAGATGTACCCATAACGTAATGAATAAGGAGATCCTTCACAGAACCGGCGAGGCAACGAATGTATGGAAAACACTGACCACAAAAAGGCACAGGGTGATATGATGTCTGTTAAGAAATAAGGAATGACTTCCGTGGTAGAAGTGGAAGCTGTTGAGGGTAAGAACTGTAGAGCAAGACATAGAAAGGAAGAAATCCAGCAAATAATTGTGGATGTAGGCTGCAATTGCTACTCTGACGAGAAGAGGTTGACACAGGAAAGGAAATCGTGGCGTACTGCATCAAACGAGTCAGAAGACTGATGACTCAAAAAAACCGTCTGCAGCTCATTTCGATTGGACTATTGCACTTTAGAGATCACACTGACAAAATGTTTTGCCGGTTGCTCGATTGCTGTAGTGCTGCAAGTAGCTCATGATTATCCACTACTGCGAAAAATCATTAAGTGATGTGGAGAAAGAAGAGACTGTAAATGCTTCTGATGGTGAAGAAATAGTTCCTGAATCTCATGATCTTAGAGTAATGGTAATGGAAGTGAGGATTCTTATGACTCCTGCAGTCAAAATTCTCTCAACAACAAACACTATTCCTTCTAGAAACCATCTTACAGGATGTGTCTGCAACACATGTTTCTTTCTGCAGTCAACGTGGCTAAGATCACTCCTGGAACTGTAAGGTATGCACTAACCAGAACAGCTGACATAAAAATGTATTTGAAGCAGTCTTTCATATAATAATATAACATAAAGGCGAGTGAGTTATTCACTTACAATGGGTAAACATTGACAGTGTTCTCTTTCAATACATCTCTGCTTGTTGTATATTTGGTTGTACACTATATGATTAAAGGTATCCAGACACCCCTAAAAACATACGTTTTTCATCTTAGGTGCATTGTGCTGCCACCTACTGCCAGGCACTCCATATCAGCGACCTCAGTAGTCATTAGACATCGTCAGAGAGCTGAATGGAGCGCTCCGCAGAACTCACGTACTTCGAACGTTGTAAGGTGATTGGATGTCACTTGTGTCATACGTCTGTACGCGAGATTTCCACACACCTTAACATCCGTAGGTCCACTGTTTCTGATGTGATAGTGAAGTGGAAACGTGAAGGAACATGTACAGCACAAAAGAGTACAGGCCGACCTCATCTGTAGATTGACAGAGACAGCCGATAGTTAACGAGGGTCGTAATTTGTAATAGTGAGACATCTATCCAGACCATCACACAGGTACTCCAAACTGCATCAGTAACCACTGCAAATACTATGACAGTTACGCGGGAGATGACAAAACTTGAATTCATGGTCGAGCGGCTGCCGCACATCACGCCGGTGAATGCCAAACTACGCCTAGCTTGGTGAAAAAAGCGTTAACACTGGAAGATTGAACAGTGGAAAAACGTTGTATGGAGTGAAGAATCACGGTACACAATGTGACGATCCGATGGCAGTGTGTGGGTATGGAGAATGCCCGGTGAACGTCATCTGCCAGCGTGTGTGGGCCGACAGTAAAATTCTGAGGCGGTGGTGTTATGATGTGGTCGTGTTTTTCATGGAGGGGGCTTGCACCCCTTGTTGTTTTGCGTGGCACTATCACAGTACAGACCTACACTGATCTTTTAAATACCTTCTTGCTTCCCACTGCTGAAGAGCAGTTCGGGGATAGCGATTGCATCTTTCAACACGATCGAGCACCTGTTCATAATACACGGCCTGTGGCGGAGTGGTTACACGACAATAACATCCTTGCAATGGACTGGCCTGCACAGAGCCCTGAGCTGAATCCCATAGAACACCTTTGGGATGTTTTGGAACGCCGACTTCGTGCCAGGCCTCACCGACCGACATCGATACCTCTCCTCAGTGCAGCACTTCATGAAGAATGCGCTGCCATTCCCCAAGAAACCTTCCAGCACCTTATTGAACGTATGCCTGCGAGAGTGAAAGCTCTCATCAAAGCTAAGGGTCGGCCAACACCATACTGAATTCCAGCATTACCGATGGGGGGTGCCACAAACTTGTAAGTTATTTTCAGCCAGGTGTCCGGATGCTTTTGATCACATAGTGTACATCGATCTTATGTAGAGTCTACCAAAAGCATATCGGAGAAGATAGTAATATACTGCGAGCGACATGTCACTGGGAACTATACGTAAAATAACATGCATTGAGCGATTAATAACAATTAGCTAGAATTAGAATAGACTACAGAAGAAAGGCGACTCACTGAAAACACCATGTAATCGGGAAGTAAACGTGATTGTTGATGAAATCTGGTATGGTTTCAAGGTAAGTTGCGCCTTCAAACAACGTATTGTACGTCAGAATAAAGAGGGACACAAATATGGCCGCTTTGCGACAGAAAGACTACGTACATGTGGACTAAATTAGCAAATTTTTGCAGGCAATGCAATAAAAAAAGCACTAGAAAAAAAGTCATGGTTTTTTTGTTTTACTTGAGCACTCCAGCCAACTAAGAGGTCAGACTTAAAATTATAACACCTTTTATATTTTATACGGATACTGAAAAGTGTAGTCACTGTATTCGGATCTATATGGAAAAACAAGCAAGAACGTTCATATTGTCAAACCACCAACAGTGATTTCAAATTTTCATGTACACACATAGGATGTAAAGTCGATTCTTCCTGATACACTGGTCCACCTGCAATGATTTCACATGATGTTGTCAGTATTATTCCCATCATAATTTGCAGGATTTGTGAATGAAGCCTCTGGCTTTACATAAAATATTGAATGTAGAACAATTCTAACATGGTCAAGGAACCAATCAATGAACCATCAATTGTAAAATTCCTTTTATTAATTAATAATGTTTATATTTTGTATAATTCCTATTATTAATTCCTCATTAATGAGTAAAGTTTATATATTAATATGTTTTAGTATGTGTGGTTATCTGTAAGATTTTATACCCTTCAGATACTATATTTCTAACTGAAATTACCTCAGAAGTGGCCCCTACAGAATAGCTCAAATGATTCTGCACATTGATGAAGAAGTTGTTTTTCAAGATGCAATCCCTTTTCTGCCGAATGACCAATCTGTGATTTCATTCCCTGTTGTCTCACTGAATTGTCTTTTGGAGCAGTAAACGTAATTTGGATTCAGCAGAAGACAATTGTAAGAGTACTGCATGAAGCCGGTAATTGTACATTTTGCAGAAGTCATTGGGATTTGTACGCTCACTTCCTAACACATTTGTTGTTCGATGGTTTTTGTCACAGGATTGAACTGTAATACGGGGATACATATTCGAAATACAAGACACAAAAATGATTTTCATTTAGATTCCGCCTGCTTGTCGAGGTTTCAGAATGGTGTTAGGTGCTCTGGTGGTACGATATTCAACAAGTTCCCATCTAACTTAAAGCGAAACTGGGAATCCCTATGTAATTAAAAATGAAGTAGATACTTCATTGCTCACTCTTTACACAAATTATCTGTATATCTAGCTTTCGAGATTGAAAAATTCTGTTAACAACGTATAAGGCAACTAGAAATTGTGTACAACTCTTCTACAAACTTTTGTGTAAATAAGGGTACTCTTTACTCAGATATTTGAAAAATCATAATTACGTTTTTTCCATAGCGAACAGCTCTTCCTTATAGTTGACAGGATGATGTAGCTGTTTTCGTAACGTCATATTAAGTTAAGAAATAGGAAATACTGCCGCCAAACGTTGCAACATTGGTGAACAGAAAAAGAAATGCTGTTTACATTTCTCCCTCAACTTTACCGTCACCACCAGAACTCGTATAAGAATTCCAGTTGGTTATTCGGCTAGAAATTCAGTAAAACTTAGACCGAAAAAATCATATTTAATTAACAATACTGTACTGCATTTAAAATAAAAATGAAAGTTAACGTGGAATATAATTAATTGCAACATACGCGAACAGCACTTAATTCTCAGCCTCACAGTCCTACGAATCGTATCCACACCAAATATCACGAGGTCAATGGCAGCAGCACATGGACATTTTCTGCTTCTTATTTTCGTATTTCAGTTTCACTATAAATAATACATTGTTGAATTCCGCAAAAACAAAACGATTATAGTTATCCCTTTCAACATTTACGTGTATTTCTTCTATTTAAAATCTGTACTCTGAATTACCTAGTGATGTACTGTTCGATAACTGTACAGTAGAACTGAGCATTTCATCCTCTATCACAGAATTCCATTAGTATAACCAGAGTGTATATAATAATAGTTTAAGCATGAAGGTCCCTGGTTCTGGCTCACTGATTTCAAAACTTCAAATATTGGTATGCTTACTACATTACCAGTGCTCGTACGCTTGTTCGGCTACAACTGGTAGATGGAGCAAGACTAAAATATAGGGAGCTAAAAGTTATTCACAACTTATGCAGAAATCAGGCGGCAGTTTTGAAAGACAAGGAGCAAGAAAGGGAAGCACTGGTTCAGAAGGGAATGAGACAGCTTTGTAGCCTTTCCCCAGTGTTATTCGGTATGTCCATTAAGTTAACAGTAAAGGAAACCAAAGAAAAAAATTAAAAAAGGAAATAATATTCAGGGAAAAGTCACAAAAACTTTGATGTTTGTCAATGACATTGTAACTGCCAGAGACAACAAAGGACTTGGAAAAGCAGTTGAACGAAATGGACAGTGTCTTGAAAGGAGGATAGAGGGTGAACATCAACCAAAAGCAATACAAGGATAATGGAATGTAACCAACTTAAATCTAGTGATTCTGAGGAAATTAGATTAGGAAACGAGACACTTAAAGCAGAAGATGCGTTCTGTTATCTGGAGAACAAAATGGCTGATGATGGTCGAAGTAGGAAGGATATAAAATACATGCAATGGCAAGAAAAGCGTTTGTGAAGACATTTGTAGAGTATAGATTTAATTGTTAGGAAGTATTTTCTGAAGTTATTTGGAGTATAGCTTTGTCTGAAAGTGAAACGTGGACGATAAACAGTTCGGGTTGGAACAGAGTAGAATCTTTTGAAACATGACGCTACAGAAGAGTGCTCAAGATTAAATGGATAGATCATTTAACTAACGACCAGTGAGGAAAAAAGAAACTGATGGCACAGGTTGATTGAAAGAAGGGATCTGTTCATAGGAAACGTTTTGAACTATCTTGGTGTCATGAATTTAGTACTGGAGGGATGGGGGGTGGGGTGGAATTGGGATGGATGAAAGTTGTAGAGGGAGACCAAGACATGACTACCGCAAGAAGTTCAAATAGATGTAACTAGCAGTTGGTATTTGGAGATGAAGACGTTACACAGTTTAGAGTAGCAAGGAGAGCTGCATTAAAGCAGTCTTCAACAAGACTGTTCTGTACTATTGTTATCTATATTTTTAATGTACTTTGATTGTGAGAATGCTGATAGTATTTAAGGACAATGTTTACGTCTTTAACACATCACATTTTGAGATGTACAGCAACCTAGTGCTCAGTGCTGTGTAGTATGTCAAATTTCACGGCGCACTTCGTTCGTGGAGAGCTCAGTGACTCAGTGACGCTAGAAGAATATTTTTATTTTGACGTAATGCTTTTAATGTATTAATGTCAAAATAGTAATTAACCCTATCATCCTCATTATCATCATCATCACTATCATCAGCCAATTCGATCACTTGGGGCCTTTTTGAGACGGCGTGCAACATCGGAGCTCTGCAGGTTCTTCCATTTCTGTCGAACTTGTGCATCCGGTTGCCAATTTAGTCCGGCTGTCTTTCTTAAGTCCCTGCCACATCTGTCCGATAGTCTTCCTCTTCGTGCTTTACGGTAAATTGAGCTCCAAGCTAGTACTTCTTTTGACCATCTGCCATCTTTCGTTCGAACGACATGACCAGCCAACTGCCGTTTCAAGGTATTCACTCATTCCATTATGTTACTGACCTTTGTTCTCTGATGTTAGTTGCTTTCTTTCTGTCTTCCTTTATGTAGCCCAACATTGATCTTTCCATTTCTCTCTGGGCTACTATTAGGTTTCTAACGAACAAACACCATCCGAACAAACCTTGAAAGCCCAGCGGTAGCGACCGGCCACGGTATCATCTTCAGCCCTTAGGCATCACCGGGTGCGGATACCGAATGGCGTGTGATCAGCACATCGCTCTCCCGACCGTTGTCACCGGTGCTGCTGCTTCTCAATTAAGTGGCTCCTCGAGTGGCCTCAAGTGCTGAGTGCACGCTGCTTGCTAACAGCGTTCTGCAGGCCCAGAAGGTCACCGATCCAAGTGTTAGTCATGCCCAACAGCACTAAACTTCGGAGGTGTGTAACAATGAATTCATTTAATGTCCATGTCTCACAGCCATAATTTATTACTGGCAGTACACATTGGTCAAAAATTGTTTTCTTCAGCTTGGCCGACATCCTAGACTTCAACAGTGAAGAGTATCTTCCATAAGCCTGCCAGCGTGACTTAATAAGTCGAAATACACTGACCAGTCAGAACACTATGACCACCGACCTACTGTCGATATAAAGCTCTCCAGGCGTTAGCAGCATCACCTGGCGAGGAATTATTGCTAGTCAGACACACGCACGGTGCATCAGTGAATGTGCTGTCCATGTGTAGAATGGGAAAGGCGTGTGATCTTTGACAGAGGACCGATTGTGATGGCCCGAAATCTTGACAAGAGCCTTTCGGAAACTGCGCGACTTCACGGACGTTCGAGGAGTTCTGAGGTGGCCGTCTTCAAAACGCGGCGAAACCAAGGTGAAACCACGTGCAGACGTCGAGAGGTTGGGCGGCCACCCCTCATTACAGGTGGTTCAAATGGTGCAAATGGCTCTGAGCACTATGGGACTTAACATTTGAGGTCATCAGTCCCAATAAATGAAACACGCTATCAGTCTGATTAACGATTTCTCACCCTAATGGATGTCCCTCAGAGGCTTATGTGTTGATCACCCCTATTAACTCTACCCATTTTGTCATAGTGAGGATGAATCATCTGAGGTTTCTTGACAGGTATGCTTCTCTTCTCTCTTCGCGAAAATCGTTTTACTGTGTGCAGTTGTTTTACAGATGTAGAGTTGCAAGCTACTGCTGCCACACTGTTGTGCTTCCATCTTACTATTACTATATTGCTAGACTTGCCACTTTTGAAATCAATGGTTTTAGAGGGGATTCCTTCATCTTCTTATCGTCCAGCAGGGGAATTTTGACATCCAGTTTTCCCGAATCGTCTCTGCACCTTGGATTTCTACACTCCCGGAAATTGAAATAAGAACACCGTGAATTCATTGTCCCAGGAAGGGGAAACTTTATTGACACATTCCTGGGGTCAGATACATCACATGATCACACTGACAGAACCACAGGCACATAAACACAGGCAACAGAGCATGCACAATGTCGGCACTAGTACAGTGTATATCCACCTTTCGCAGCAATGCAGGCTGCTATTCTCCCATGGAGACGATCGTAGAGATGCTGGATGTAGTCCTTTGGAACGGCTTGCCATGCCATTTCCACCTGGCGCCTCAGTTGGACCAGCGTTCGTGCTGGACGTGCAGACCGCGTGAGACGACGCTTCATCCAGTCCCAAACATGCTCAATGGGGGACAGATCCGGAGATCTTGCTGGCCAGGGTAGTTGACTTACACCTTCTAGAGCACGTTGGGTGGCACGGGATACATGCGGACGTGCATTGTCCTGTTGGAACAGCAAGTTCCCTTGCCGGTCTAGGAATGGTAGAACGATGGGTTCGATGACGGTTTGGATGTACCGTGCACTATTCAGTGTCCCCTCGACGATCACCAGTGGTGTACGGCCAGTGTAGGAGATCGATCCCCACACCATGATGCCGGGTGTAGGCCCTGTGTGCCTCGGTCGTATGCAGTCCTGATTGTGGCGCTCACCTGCACGGCGCCAAACACGCATACGACCATCATTGGCACCAAGGCAGAAGCAACTCTCATCGCTGAAGACGACACGTCTCCATTCGTCCCTCCATTCACGCCTGTCGCGACACCACTGGAGGAGGGCTGCACGATGTTGGGGCGTGAGCGGAAGACGGCCTAACGGTGTGTGGGACCGTAGCCCAGCTTCATGGAGACGGTTGCGAATGGTCCTCGCCGATACCCCAGGAGCAACAGTGTCCCTAATTTGCTGGGAAGTGGCGGTGCAGTCCCCTACGGCACTGCGTAGGATCCTACGGTCTTGGCGTGCATCCGTGCGTCGCTGCGGTCCGGTCCCAGGTCGACGGGCACGTGCACCTTCCGCCGACCACGGGCGACAACATCGATGTACTGTGGAGACCTCACGCCCCACGTGTTGAGCAATTCGGCGGTACGTCCACCCGGCCTCCCGCATGCCCACTATACACCCTCGCTCAAAGTCCGTCAACTGCACATACGGTTCACGTCCACGCTGTCGCGGCATGCTACCAGTGTTAAAGACTGCGATGGAGCTCCGTATGCCACGGCAAACTAGCTGACACTGACGGCGGCGGTGCACAAATGCTGCGCAGCTAGCGCCATTCGACGGCCAACACCGCGGTTCCTGGTGTGTCCGCTGTGCCGTGCGTGTGATCATTGCTTGTACAGCCCTCTCGCAGTGTCCGGAGCAAGTATGGTGGGTCTGACACACCGGTGTCAATGTGTTCTTTTTTCCATTTCCAGGAGTGTATTATTGCGTAATTCATTAACAAGGGAAAATAATATGAAGTAATTGTTAAAAAACCGGCTATACGAGTATATCTCCAAACTTTTTGTCACATCAGCATACTGAAGAACGACACTTGTTCCTAAGCTCAAGTGTTTGTATTTCTCCCTTACATTAGTGCTCTAACCGTGATAAGGATTCATCCATCCAGTGTATTTTGTAGCCGTTCTGTATTGGTTTTCCTCTAATGAACTGCTTGCACCCATAGTTACCGAATTAAGGCACCATTGTTCCATCAACGCTTCGTTATTTTTCTGCTTTTATGGAGTGCCTGGAATCGTTTGTTGAACATTTCAAATGATTGCCTCACCTTAGTGTACCGTGAGACTTATTTAGTTTGTCATTGCCCGAAAAGTGTAAATAGGATATTATGGATTTAAAGCTATTGTGGCAAAGAGCCCCAGGAACAAGACTGTTACGGGAATTTAATTTTGTTTCCCAATAAATATTCCGCTTCGGTACTTCAGTAAAAGCGCTAAGTAGAAGTACTGCAACATATGCATTGCATTTCAACTGAAGTCACATCACCCGCTCTGCTCTATTTGTCAGCATATTGATTTGTGAATGCAAGAATTATGTTAATAATATTATCATAAAATAGACCAAAACACTTGCAAATGGCTTCGATTGTTGGCACCAACATTGTTCAGACCATACATTATTGAACTGTGTAAGATCGCATTTTTCCCAGTCATGGGTCTAATTTCACTTTGTATCACCATTGTTAGCACGTCTGCCTTCTCCTTTCCCTATTTTTTTCCCTCTTGCTCCCACTATTCTAGTATGGACACTTTCAACAAGAAGTTCCACTTCTGATTCAGTCCTCAATCGAATTCTCGGTAAATTATTCAAAATTTTTCATTGCCTGAATCCTCATCAGTCACATCATCACAAGCATTATTGGCGAGAAGCGCTGTTGGTGAAATCTGACTGCTGGTACCCACAATGTCGTCATTGTATTTACGCCTTTCAAGTATTCTCAGAGCTTGATCGAGACTGAAACCCCTACATAAAAGAAATAATTGTAAATTATTCATTTGCTATAAATGAAAATCCCCCGCCCCTCCTTTGGGACTGATATGCTGTATGTAACACAGCAACAGGTAACACTGAATACTACGGATCTTTCTTCTTATTGTACTAAATTTACACCATAACATAACAAATTACCATGATTTCAAGTTGTGAATAAAAAACTATTAGTTAGAGATGAATTAATGCATATTATACAATCCTTTCATGCACGGTGCGATATCGTTCTACCATGTTTCCGAGCTCAGTAACTTTAATATGACTTCTAGCCACAACTACGAATCGGTATTGTAAGTCCCTGGTTGTTGACCCCAGTTCAAATTTCTAACAATGGTTTAACGTAAGTACCTACTGCTGATCACAGAATCATATCATACGAAAATATTAATGAACATCGCTGGAGAATCGATTTTACGAAAAATTACAAGAACAAATCAATAATTTTGCAGTGGTTAAAATAATTTTACCTGAAAACTGGAAGTGTACAGTCTAAGTTATACATAATGCTTATTCATATTTAAGAAGATATAACAGCAGTCTACAATCAGTATTATGCCTTTTAAACGCTAAAATTCAGTAATATGTATGGAGTCATAATAAAAATAAACATTCTTATTATTACATCTATTATTATTATATCTCCGCTAATAACACGTCGGGTGCAACATGCGATCCGTGGAATATACATTGCCGGAGAAAATATTAGTACACCTGGAAGGACGACGTCGGTTTTCATCCAATGACCACATATTCCAGCTGGTGGTGGTACAGTCGTGCGCAAAAGTATCCGAACGACCTGAATTGCATTTCGCCTGATTCGCATGCAACCCACATAATGCAGCTGTCTAGCAGGTCCTCTAATCACTCCTTGGTACAGTCGTTTGACTATTGAAAATGGTTCCAACAAGTCATCACTAGAAAACACTATCCTGTATCAGAATAACTAAAGATGTAAAGTAATACTAAGATACTATAAATATCAGGGAACACCTTATCACAGATAAGACTGTCCTTAAGGCTTGTAAGCTCACATTTATTACAATAAATGACATACCTGAAATGTTATCACTCCCTTTATTACGTCAGATAGGTAATGCACGTAGTAAGTTGGTCGTATTCATGATTTCCTCTTCAAAGTAACATACCGTACTTATTATTTAACACAAAATGACATTAAAAATGTAAGTTATTCATGACCAAATAGTTGAGAATATGTATGAACTTAAAATGACACGACGAACCGTCACGTTCTGCACATGGATTCAAACGCAGGTCATGCAGACTAAGTAAAGATTTCGTGACAGACGGAAACTAACAGTCATTCCTGATTAGGCATACAGAGAGTAATATACCTCGATTTTAGACAGTATCAGTTAGCAAATATCAATTTTAAATTACATAACGCAAACATTTTTAACGGACGCGAATTCCTACCCAGCACCTATTGTCCCTGTTAACGAACTACGAGAGACGTTAAATATTGCTTCTTAACAAGTAACATATCTGAAATGCCGTGAGGTATAGCTTTGTGTTGGACAGGAATTCGAAACCAGAACCTAATCGGATAGATATCGAAGCACAATCAACTGTGACATATCGCATTTTCTCGGCAGTAGCTAGATGTTTTAACTGAAATGACGAAACGAAACATTAATTTTTTTCTTCCCAGGACTCCAACCCAGCAACTATCGCTTTTTTATTCTAGAGAAAACGAACGTTAACTACGGGTTTGTTGCACCAGCAGCGACATGGGAGCATGTTTGAACTAGAAATAATATGACGAAGAGTTCAGTGCTGCTGGGAATAGAGCCCCACACATATCGTTGTTCACTACACACAAAGAGACGTAAGCTACCGAATTTCTCTCCACCAGGAGCTCGGAATAACATCTTGAACTTACTGTGATCACGCAAATAGTTCTGTGTCTCACTGGGAGTCAAAAACGTCAAATATCGTTAGTGTTGACAACGAATGAAAATACATTAAAAATGGAAATTATTATCCACCAGCAGATAGGTGTTCTCATGCTAGATCTTGATAATACATAATGAAATCTTTAGTGCCGGGCCAGGATTCCAACCCATTCACGCTCAATATGTGGAGATGTTGAGGAATCTGCAGATTTGAACAAACAACAAATTGTAGCCGAGCTGTATTGTCACGAAGGGAACAAATTCCGCGTTAAGGGCGGTTTGAGTTCCAGTCCCAGTTCAGAACCAATTTTATCGACATACAGAAGCTCAGATAAGAGATGGAATTAGTGTCCTGTGATCCTACATAGTGTTTGTTTTGTCACTAGAAATAAATAACTAGTATAAGGAGGTTACTGGTGATAGAGACTTTATTGTGGCTCAACCTAACGTCTACTTGGTAGAGAAGGAATATCATTTTTAATGTGAATTTCAGACCACAATGCCATTATATCTTCTTCACTTGGTATAGCCAGAAGAGAATGGAATCTGTCTCTCCCTATCTAAAATCAGTGACCGAAGTTGGAACCAAACCCAGATCATAGATATAGGAACCTACCATCAGCCCAACAGACCGCGAAATCCTCTTTCGAGTGGCTCATTTTTCTATCATAACACCGTTGTGCTACACTGGCTGAGAATTCTGACACACAGGCTCCCTGTATCAATTTGCAGCATGTTTAGTAAATTCGTTTACTTGGTTGACTGAATCACCATGAACTAGCTGCCTCGGTTACCCAGTGAATACCTTCAACTTTATTTTGTAATCACCAAAATAAAATCACGTAACTGCCACCAACACAGAATTGCCAACAGTGTAGGATGCAGAAATTTAGATAGGAAGTGTTCCTTTCCACTTGAGCTACTCTATTTCGCTAGCTGTTTGTTGAAAACGTCATGCAGTGCAAAAGAAAAGGTATAACTGTTTGTCTCTCGTAAGTATTGACCTGGCAATATACATTATCCCACAGCGCTGTGGAATGCAGAAGTTCTGGAGGAATTGTTATTGACTTCTGGAGCTTTTATAGCTGCGTGTCATCTAGTAGTGTAATGGTAAGTATTGCGCTCGGCAGATAAGATGTCATGACTTCGAGTACATTCACCGCTAATTTTTTTAAAACGCGATTTTGCTGTCTGCTAAAGTTATCCATCCAATGGAACTTGTAACATAATTCCCTTCACTTCCCAACCCAAAATACACTCCTGGAAATTGAAATAAGAACACCGTGAATTCATTGTCCCAGGAAGGGGAAACTTTATTGACACATTCCTGGGGTCAGATACATCACATGATCACTCTGACAGAACCACAGGCACATAGACACAGGCAACAGAGCATGCACAATGTCGGCACTAGTACAGTGTATATCCACCTTTCGCAGCAATGCAGGCTGCTATTCTCCCATGGAGACGATCGTAGAGATGCTGGATGTAGTCCTGTGGAACGGCTTGCCATGCCATTTCCACCTGGCGCCTCAGTTGGACCAGCGTTCGTGCTGGACGCGCAGACCGCGTGAGACGACGCTTCATCCAGTCCCAAACATGCTCAATGGGGGACAGATCCGGAGATCTTGCTGGCCAGGGTAGTTGACTTACACCTTCTAGAGCACGTCGGGTGGCACGGGATACATGCGGACGTGCATTGTCCTGTTGGAACAGCAAGTTCCCTTGCCGGTCTAGGAATGGTAGAACGATGGGTTCGATGACGGTTTGGATGTACCGTGCACTATTCAGTGTCCCCTCGACGATCACCAGTGGTGTACGGCCAGTGTAGGAGATCGATCCCCACACCATGATGCCGGGTGTTGGCCCTGTGTGCCTCGGTCGTATGCAGTCCTGATTGTGGCGCTCACCTGCACGGCGCCAAACACGCATACGACCATCATTGGCACCAAGGCAGAAGCGACTCTCATCGCTGAAGACGACACGTCTCCATTCGTCCCTCCATTCACGCCTGTCGCCACACCACTGGAGGCGGGCTGCACGATGTTGGGGCGTGAGCGGAAGACGGCCTAACGGTGTGCGGGACCGTAGCCCAGCTTCATGGAGACGGTTGCGAATGGTCCTCGCCGATACCCCAGGAGCAACAGTGTCCCTAATTTGCTGGGAAGTGGCGGTGCGGTCCCCTACGGCACTGCGTAGGATCCTACGGTCTTGGCGTGCGTCCGTGCGTCGCTGCGGTCCGGTCCCAGGTCGACGGGCACGTGCACCTTCCGCCGACCACTGGCGACAATATCGATGTACTGTGGAGACCTCACGCCCCACGTGTTGAGCAATTCGGCGGTACGTCCACCCGGCCTCCCGCATGCCCACTATACGCCCTTGGCTCAAAGTCCGTCAACTGCACATACGGTTCACGTCCACGCTGTCGCGGTATGCTACCAGTGTTAAAGACTGCGATGGAGCTCCGTATGCCACGGCAAACTG
This sequence comes from Schistocerca cancellata, assembly GCF_023864275.1. Taxonomy (NCBI): domain Eukaryota; kingdom Metazoa; phylum Arthropoda; class Insecta; order Orthoptera; family Acrididae; genus Schistocerca; species Schistocerca cancellata. Next base: position 631,710,008 of record NC_064630.1, read on the forward strand.
GCTGACACTGACGGCGGCGGTGCACAAATGCTGCGCAGCTAGCGCCATTCGACGGCCAACACCGCGGTTCCTGGTGTGTCCGCTGTGCCGTGCGTGTGATCATTGCTTGTACAGCCCTCTCGCAGTGTCCGGAGCAAGTATGGTGGGTCTGACACACCGGTGTCAATGTGTTCTTTTTTCCATTTCCAGGAGTGTAGTTGTATGTGGAAAAAGGGCTAACTACTGCGAAATTTTGTTCACTTCAGGTGTAACAGACAGCCAGACAGTAGATGCAACTCGAAACTTTTGTATTATGTATGGGTAGAGCGCATCGTGCCAAAATACGTTGAAATAATTTTCTACATTAGCTGTCGTCTGGTAGTGGCATTTTATTCTTCTTCAAACCGTGTTTGAGAGCTTTAACTCAGAACAAGTTTTCTACATGCATGTAATCAATAATCTGCATGTGCATTTTCAGACTGTTATAGATGTCATTAGAGAATTTGCATGTTTCGTTGATGATTAATTTCGCTCTCATGTTTACTATTGTTTTAACAACACTAAAGGAAACCTTACGGAAATTGTGAACTGTATTATAAAAAATGAAATAAAACTACCCACGATAACCTAACGACGAATGTCTGTGTTAATAAAACTGAGTATCTGTTCACAAGCATGCCTCTATCGTCACGAATTGGTAAAATACGACTTACTTGGATTTTGATTGGGTCTGTGTTTAATTGGTATGCTGTGTCATACTCAAGAGGTATGAAAATGTGGCATTTCATAAATAAAGTTATGTATTCCAGAAACCCATAATTTGCTTGTCAGCAGCGGAATGAGGCGTTGCCTGTTGTGCAGCATTATGAGTTTTTCACCATTGCACTATGAGCCGAAAGTATTTATTTGCGATTTCCTTAGCAATGTTTTATTTGACTGTATGTAGCTCTCACAGAAGGTATAAAAACGCTACACTCAGTGAGACTGGAACTGCGAACCATAACAGACGCTTTTTTGGAGGTCAGCACGCTACCACAGAGCTGGCGAGGATGTATGTGTCTTTGCTTCCTCTTATGAGACCAATAGTGGCTAGAAGTCTTATACCCCTATTTGAAGGAAGAGATTAGTTGCGATTTCCACGTGCAACGACTTTCCTGGGCTGAAGACCGTAAATTTACAATCTTTTGTTACACCTCAAGCGATAATAACACGGACTATACGATGGAAATGACAGGTAAGTGAATTTTGAAGCTTAATTCCGTACACACCAGGAAGTAACTCGTCGATCACAGAGTTGTCAAACATACATTGCCTTGTAGCCAAATCTCAGTTGCAATACCAGCAGGAAGAAGACGAACCGATGTGATCTTACAGCGGGCTGGGAAGTGACCATAGCTGGTAATCGCTTGAGGTGTAACAAAAGATTGTAAAATTACGGTTTTCAGCCCAGGAAAGTCGTTGCACGTGGAAATCGCAACTAATCTCGTCCTTCAAATAGGGGTTTACGAGTTCTAGCCACTATTTGTCTCGTAAGAGGAAGCAAAGACAAATACATCTTCGCCAGCTCTGTGGTAGCGTGCTGACTTCCAAAAAAGCGTCTGTTATGGTTCGCAGTTCCAGTCTCACTGAGTGTAGCGTTTTTATACCTTCTGTGAGAGCTACATACAGTCAGATAAAACATTGCTAAGGAAATCGCAAATAAATACTTTCGGCTCATAGTGCAATGGTGAAAAACTCATAATGCTGCACAACAGGCAACGCCTCATTCCGCTGCTGACAAGCAAATTATGGGTTTCTGGAAAACATAACTTTATTTATGAAACGCCACATTTTCATATCTCTTTAGTATGACACAGCATACCAATTAAACACAGACCCAATCAAAATCCAAGTAACTCGTATTTTACCAATTCGTGACGATAGAGGCATGCTTGTGAACAGATACTCAGTTTTATTAACACAGACATTCGTCGTTAGGTTATCGTGGGTAGTTTTATTTCATTTTTTATAATACAGTTCACAATTTTCGTAAGGTTTCCTTTAGTGTTGTTAAAACAATAGTAAACATGAGAGCGAAATTAATCATCAACGATACATGCGAATTCTCTGATGATATCTATTACAGTCTGAAAATGCACATGCAGGTTATTAATTACATGCATGTAGAAAACTTGTTCTGAGTTAAAGCTCTCAAACAAGGTTTGAAGAAGAATAAAATGCCACTACCAGACGACAGCTAATGTAGAAAATTATTTCAACGTATTTTGGCACGATGCGCTCTACCCATACATAATACAAAAGTTTCGAGATGCATCTACTGTCTGGCTGTCTGTTAAACCTGAAATGAACAAAACTTCGCAGAAGTTAGCCCTTTTTCCACATACAACTATTTTGGGTTGAGAAATGAAGGGAATTATGTTACAAGTTCCATTAGATGGATAACTTTAGCAGACAGCAGAATTGCGTTTTAAAAAATTCAGCGGTGAATGTACTCAAACTCACGAAATCCTATGTGCCGTGCGCGATACTTACCACTACACTACTAGCTGACACGTAGCTATAACGGCTCCAGAAGTCAATAACAACTCCTCCAGAACTTCTGCATTCCACAGCGCTGTGGGATAATGCATATGGCCAGGTCAATGCTTATGAGAGACAAACAGTTATACCTTTTCTTTTGCACTGCACGACGTTTTCAACAAACAGATAGCACTATAGAGTAGCTCAAGTGGAAAGGAACACTTCCTATCTAAATTCCTGCATCCTACACTGTTGGCAATTCTGTGTTGGTGGCAGTTACGTGATTTTATTTTGGTGATTACACAATAAAGTTGAAGGTATTCACTGGGTAACCGAGGCAGCTAGTTCATGGTGATTCAGTCAACCAAGTAAACGAATTTACTAAACATGCTGCAAATTGATACAGGGAGCCCGTGTGTCAGAATTCTCAGCCAGTGTAGCACAACGGTGTTATGATAGAAAAATGAGCCACTCGAAAGAGGATTTCGCGGTCTGTTGGGCTGATGGTAGGTTCCTATATCTATGATCTGGGTTTGGTTCCAACTTCGGTCACTGATTTTAGATAGGGAGAGACAGATTCCATTCTCTTCTGGCTATACCAAGTGAAGAAGATATAATGGCATTGTGGTCTGAAATTCACATTAAAAATGATATTCCTTCTCTACCAAGTAGACGTTAGGTTGAGCCACAATAAAGTCTCTATCACCAGTAACCTTCCTTATACTAGTTATTTATTTCTAGTGACAAAACAAACGCTATGTAGGATCACAGGACACTAATTCCATCTCTTATCTGAGCTTCTGTATGTCGATAAAATTGGTTCTGAACTGGGAATGCAACTCAGACCGCCCTTAACGCGGAATTTGTTCCCTTCGTGACAATACAGCTCGGCTACAATTTGTTGTTTGTTCAAATCTGCAGATTCCTCAACATCTCCACATATTGAGCGTGAATGGGTTGGAATCCTGGCCCGGCACTAAAGATTTCATTATGTATTATCAAGATCTAGCATGAGAACACCTATCTGCTGGTGGATAATAATTTCCATTTTTAATGTATTTTCATTCGTTGTCAACACTAACGATATTTGACGTTTTTGACTCCCAGTGAGACACAGAACCATTTGCGTGATCACTGTAAGTGCAAGATGTTATTCCGAGCTCCTGGTGGAGAGAAATTCGGTAGCTTACGTCTCTTTGTGTGTAGTGAACAACGATATGTGTGGGGCTCTATTCCCAGAAGCACTGAACTCTTCGTCATATTATTTCTAGTTCAAACATGCTCCCATGTCGCTGCTGGTGCAACAAACCCATAGTTAACGTTCGTTTTCTCTGGAATAAAAAAGCGATAGTTGCTGGGTTGGAGCCCTGGGAAGGAAAAAATTAATGTTTCGTCTCGTCATTTCAGTTAAAACATCTAGCTACTGCCGAGAAAATGCGATATGTCACAGTTGATTGTGCTTCGATATCTATCCGATTAGGTTCTGGTTTCGAATCCCTGTCGAACACAAAGCTATACCTCACGGCATTTCAAGTAATTTACTAGTTAAGAAGCAATATTTAACATCTCTCGTAGTTCGTTAACAGGGACAATAGGTGCTGCGTAGGAATTCGCGTCCGTTAAAAATGTTTGCGTTATGTAATTTAAAGTTGGTATTTGTTAATTGATACTGTCTAAATTCGAGGTATATCACTCTCTGTACGCCTAATCAGGAATGACTGTTTGTTAGCGTCAGTCACGAAATCTTTGCTTAGTCTGCATGACCTGGGTTTGAATCTATATGCAGAACGAGACGGTTCGTCGTGTCATTTGAAATTCATACATATTCTCAGCTATCTGCTCGTGAATAACGTACATTTTAATGTCATTTTGTGTTAAATAATAAGTACAGAATGTTACCTTGAAGAGGAAATCATGAATACGACCAACTTACTACGTGCATTACCTATCTGACGTAACAAAGAGAGTGGTAACATTTCAGATATGTCATTTATTGTAATAAATTTGAGCTTACAAGCCTTAAGGACAAACGTAATTGTGATAAGGTGTTCCCTGATATTTGTAGTATCTTAGTATTACTTTACATCTTTAGTTATTCTGATACAGGATAGTGTTTTCTAGTGATGAGTTGTTGGAACCATTTTCAATAGTCAAACGACTGTACCAAGGAGCCATCAGAGGACCTGCTAGACAGCTGCATTATGTGGGTTGCATGCGAATCAGGCGAAATGCAATTCAGGTCGTTCGGATACTTTTGAGCATGACTGTACATGTACTGATAATCTGTTCACTGTCGTCGGCCAACAGTTAGCGTGGTGACATAGCTACCAGGACGCTATCTGCGACTACCCTTCAATAGGGTATGCTCACAGCCAGGAGGCAAAGTGTAGTGCAAATGTGTGAAGCAAGCAGGCAACCATGCCATGGAGACGCTCTTGTGCTTCCTACTGGATGTTTTGCGTCAGGATGCAACGATGTAGTGGTCACGTGAACATTGTTACACATGTAGACAAGTTCCTGGACGTTCAAGCAGCACAGACGGCCGCCAGGATCGTCGTATTATAAGGGCACCAGAGGCAGACCCTCCAGCTACCACATCACAGATAAGAGGCTTTGTGAACCCAGACATGTCAACACAAACTGTTGCGAACAGTTTTATAGAGAGTGACTAGGGACACACACATCTCTAACTCATTTTCCACGGACGCCACAGCATCGGCGTGCACTGTTCGACTGTTGCCGTCAGACGACCACTTGGAAGATGGAATAACGCATCGTCGTCTTCAGCTATGAAAGCAGATTCTACCTTCACCAAGTGAAAGCCCTTTGCGCCCACGACGTAGATCTACTGAGCGCTGTCTCGTAGAGTGCATTCGTGCAAGACACACTGGCTCCACCCGGGTCTTATGGTCTGACGTGCGATAAGCTGTAGCTCTCGTTCACCTTGGCTGTTTGTGGAGGGACGCTAACCAGCGCTCTTCACGTGCAGAATGTTAATAGTCCGGTTTGTAACACCATAATCGATTGTGAGCAATAAGTGTTTACTCGTTACTAGTTAAGTTCTTTGGATCATTGGAGGGAGGTGGTACTTTATGATGTATAAATTGCTTAACTTAATAGTGTGCTTAAATAATGGAATTTTATTAAATACAGGGCTATTACAAATGATTGAAGCGATTTCATAAATTCACTGTAGCTCCATTCATTGACATATGGTCACGACACACTACAGATACGTAGAAAAACTCAAAATTTTGTTCGGCTGAAGCCGCACTTCAGGTATCTGGTGCCAGAGCGCTCGAGAGCACAGTGAGACAAAATGGCGATAGGAGCCGAGAAAGCGTATGTCGTGCTTGAAATGCACTCACATCAGTCAGTCATAACAGTGCAACGACACTTCAGGACGAAGTTCAACAAAGATCCACCAACTGCTAACTCCATTCGGCGACGGTATGCGCAGTTTAAAGCTTCTGGATGCCTCTGTAAGGGGAAATCAACGGGTCGGCCTGCAGTGAGCGAAGAAACGGTTGAACGCGTGCGGGCAAGTTTCACGCGTAGCCCACGGAAGTCGACGAATAAAGCAAGCAGGGAGCTAAACGTACCACAGCCGACGGTTTGGAAAATCTTACGGAAAAGGCTAGAGCAGAAGCCTTACCGTTTACAATTGCTACAAGCCCTGACATCCGATGACAAAGTCAAACGCTTTGAATTTTCGGGGCGGTTGCAACAGCTCATGGAAGAGGATGCGTTCAGTGCGAAACTTGTTTTCAGTGATGAAGTGATGGGGTTATGTGAAAGATTCAGTGTTTAAACCTCCTCTACCAAGAAATGTGCCAGAACTGTGAGCTCGCATCAGCGATGCTTTCGAACTCATTGATGGGGACATGCTGTGCAGAGTGTGGGAGGAACTTGATTATCGGCTTGATGTCTGCCGAATCACTAAAGGGGCACATATCGAACATTTGTGAATGCCTAAAAAAACTTTTTGAGTTTTTGTATGTGTGTGCAAAGCATTGTGAAAATATCTCAAATAATAAAGTTATTGTAGAGCTGTGAAATCGCTTTAATCATTTGTAATAACCCTGTATGTTTGTTTATGTACGAGAAACTGCAATGTAAAAATTGGTTCGTACTTAGGGATTTTGTATTGTATGATATAAAAGACATAGTGATTCCCCTCCGCCACGGAAGGGGTTTGGCACGCAGAGAAAAGGTGGAAGTGGTGGACAGGCTGAGCGGGAAGCGAGAGAGCACAACAGGCAGTCAGTAGCCAGCAGTTGTGGAGTCAACACGGCAGGTGCCAAGTGAGGCGTTTGGTATCCTAATCTATGATGGAACAGCCTCGGATGTGGTTACTGCTATAAAAGAGTGCTCTTGCATTGGGAAAGGCTCTAAAATTAATATTTACGTCGCCAAGAAGAAATGAATGGAGCAATAATCCGCCAGTTGATAGACAAGGTAGCCGCCACGTGCTCGCCACCGCTATTGCGCCACTGCTCCAACAACTTCAGGAGGTTACAACTGTATATCAGTATGAACCAGAGTGATTTGTGCGTTTAATTTTGAAATAATAATCCAAGTGTTGCAAAAACTGGTATTTGAACCATGAAATTTTCCCCCATCAATCAACCAAGCAGGGTCCTTTCCTCAAAGTATTGAAGTCCTATTATCCTGTTTGTGAAATACTGATATTAATCTATTTTATTTTACGTTGAATTTATGAAAAGCTACAATTTACTTTGAATAGTTTCTAATTTTCAAGAGTCATTGTTCAGTATGTAGGAACATTAAGATTTTCAGTGAAAACTACTCGGTTCACGAGTAATATAAGGGGCACGTAATATTTATCAGATGACACGTTTTTAATTTAGTATGAAATATTTCAATAGGAAAGTACCAAATGGTTAGTACTAATGAATGTAAATGTGATTGGTTAAAATCACTTGCTTTACAACTGATGAAGAAGGCAGAAAAATTTGAAACGTTTTGAATATTTGCTTTAATTTGAACTTACTTACCAATCCAGATAAAAATATTGCTAGTGTATATTGTTTCCAAGCTAAATGATCTTAAGGGTGGTTGTAGTTCAGTTTGTATTATAATGTGAGCATTTTCTGTAAAGTGTGCTTATTTGTGGATAAAGGAGTGGTCAGTTTGTGGGATCCCACTGTAATATTTAATAACAGAATAAGTCAAACTGAGAGTAGGCTCCTGTGAAAGAACATGAAACATAGACAAAGTGAAATATATGAAATGTGAGTATTGTGAATTTTATTGTATTTGTGATATGTGTGAGTGTGTTAACCTAAATTTAACTCTGATCAGATGCTAGTTAGTCTCGTTTTAGTCTCTGAGCACTTTTTTGTGCTGAATTATTTAAAGACTACAGTAGTGATTGTATTCAGCAGGGATAAAGTCTGTATTTTGTTCCTGTGGATGCTAGTCTTTGCAGTTGAGTGCTACTGCTACCCACTGTGTAGTTTCGTCTGGTTATTGCAGGTGTTCATTGCATTTTTCTAATATCCATGAAAGTCACTTTTGCAAGAGTATAAGCAAATCCACTGAAAATAATGTTTTCATATTATTATGCCTAATTAGGCTGGCGACCGATTTATTATTTCATTTTTATTAAATCTACTGTAATTTCTTACCGAATTTTAGTCTTTCTATTGTCTGCCAACTGCCACCCTTACGAATTTCATGTTCGATACCTACTTTCTGTCAGGTAATACACGATCGAATTCAAAAATCCTCCCAGAGGGTAACACTATACAGTGCAGGTTTAAACAATTTTTGGTAATTATTACTGTTACGTGTTCTTGCAACAGGAAGTGATATGTTGTTCCAATAGGATAATACTCGCCAACACACTGCTAGTGAAAATCAAAGTGCTTTGCAAAAAGTGCAGCAATTTCCCTGGCCAGCACGTTCACCAATCTTGTCTCCATTCTAGAACATGTGGGATATGACGGGACGAGAAGTGACTCGTGCGACTCTTGAACCAACCGACTACAACCACCCTTAAGATCATTTAGCTTAGAAACAATATACACTAGCAATATTTTTATCTGGATTAGTAAGTAAGTTCAAATTAATTAAACAACTTTTATTATGTAAACAGGCCGAGCAAGCGTGACGTAACGCCTTCTGTACAGCCGATTGTACGCCTGAGTGAGCACCTGCGTTGCCTTCCGCGGAAGCTTCACGACGTGCTAATGTGGGTGCTTCAGAATGCTTCCGTAACTGGTACCTCAGAACCGCTTGTCCTATTGATCTGTAAGAACTGTTGCAACGACAAATTATGAGTGAATTGGAAACCTATAAAGAGATGTAGTAAACTTTTTCGTCCAGGAGTGTATTTGAAGTAGCAAAATCGCCGCATGTTTCCATAGCTACAGAAAACTAAATACGACGAAAATAAGATTTCAACGACAAGAAGTTTTCTGCTCCCTTTATCTTAATTCTATGACAACCTACGATGGTTGAAGAGAATAAGTCACGAATGTAGCTGAGGGAAGTTTTCAGAAAAACAGAAAAGGTAAACTCAACGTTGTGAATACGCAACCAGTGTTTGCATCTACCTCCAACGCATTTACGTGCGTATTGCTACTGCATTGCTGCGTGACTTGTTGGCAAAACTAGAAGGAAAGCCTACCGGCGGCTCGCAGGTGTGTGGTGTCGGATACGACAGGAACAGCTCGGATCTTCGCCCCTCTGGATTAGTAGTGCAGATCGGTCCTGGAGACGCGCGTCTATCGGAAGTCGATGTCTGAATAATTTAAAGACCAACCCCCGCCCCTGCTGCCGTCTCGTCAGCCTCGGGCTCCAGCCTCAGCCACCTCCCTCCCCCCTTCACCTCCCACAAACTACCGTCCACTCTGCCAAGTTGGCCGCCGCGGCCAAACTTGCGTCGGTATTTATTCAATAAAGGCGACGGGAACTTCCGAGTGGCGGCCGTTTTCATTTGCGGAACACAAAGCCTTAAGAGATTTTGCACTCTGCGGCGCGATTGCCACTTTGCGTAGCGGCAAGTTCGATCCCTCGTGACAGAACCTTGTTTGGCTGTGCATTGCTGCTGTCAGTGGTCAAAGGATCGTTTTCCGGGATGCGCCTGCCTTCTCTCCAGCGCTCTCAATGCTCGTCGTAGATTTAGCCCAGTGAAAGAAGGAAAATTAGGGGGAAAATTTCGTGTGGTCGCTAATTTTTGTACAATGGTAGGGTGAAGTGCCATGAACAACATACTAAAAGTCCTAACGTGTAGGATGTGAGCGTTGGGGTGGGGGGTGAGGGGGGTGGGGGGCTTTAAAGGTCAGTATTTCACATTTTTCTTCAATAATTCGAAAACCATGGCTTCTAGCGAAACTGTTTTCCAGTACAAAATTTAATTTTATTGATTTCCTACGAAGAAAGCTCCTATTAATTTTTTATCTACTACTACTAGTTTTCGCGTTACAAGGGGTGTAAAAGCCACAATTTAAAAATAAATGTTCTAAAATTAATGTTTAATGCCCACTGAACTTGGAAATAACAAAAAATACATTGATTATTACAAAACAATATCTTTTCTTCAATTTGTACATTTCAAGAATCAATAACTGTATCATCATCATCTCCAGATCGAGCAACATGCAACATTTGTACATATACCACAGCACGTGCCATAAACCATTGCTGGTTTTTGGCATTCACATCGTCCCCCATACCCTTTAGAATATCGGCAAAAGATGTTGTTCAGCCACAGGTGCTTCAGGTGCCACTGGATCTTTGGTAGTCAGTGGATGGAGCGATCCGTCCTCCACTCGCTTCCACCTCCATTCAGTGAGCAGTAGCGTGCTAACTGAGCCACTGTTCTATCTGTAAGTAAGTAACCAAACTTCAGTAAGTAAGAAGCATTGGCATTGTAAAAATAATTATATAAAAACAGACAGTTAATAAAATTTATTTATCTGCAAATAAAGAGTGCTGGTGTGCAGCTCCTATGGTTGGCACTAGTGCGGCTGCGCTGATGCCTTTAAGAATGCATCATATTGGACCTTATTTAAATATTACTGATATTCAACTGCTTGAAACATTTCTAGAAACACCTTACCATCAGCCAATGCGACCGCCTCTGCTGATGTCGAGGGGTTATTGAAGATGTCAGATACTGTCTTCTTTTGCCTCTCGATTTTACTAAACAGTTTAACCATTTCTCCTTTGCTTTTGTTGTAAATGACGGAGGTTGTGTCACACCCGCTAAAGGCATGGAGTAGGAGGATGGTTTCAGCAAAAGGAAGTTGCTGGAGTTTATTTGTTGAAAACAAAAACCAGACTTCATGAAGTATATGACAGTGACCGTCTGCAAAAAAGCAATCAGTAAAAGAATTAAGTTGACATCTACCCCAATTATAGTGACTGTTTGGTGCAGGGCAGATTCACCTAATGAACATCTCAGTATGGTGACGTCAGCATCGCCTGTAGTAACTACTGTCTCTATTCTCTTTGCTGTCATTTTGTTACTAAGGAGTTCTGTAAGCCTCGTTTTGCTCTTTTCGTTTGGGAGAAAATGCTCCTGTTGAACAGACAGTTGTGCTTTCTTTAAAATTGATCTCAACTAAAGGTTTTGTCAAGACTCTTCTGCTCTGCTCTTTTCCTACTTTTGACATCACCATAACCATCAAATACCACAGTACAATTTTTACCATAATGTTTGAGCACATATGCTATGTACTGACTGCAAACTGCAGAAATATTTATACCCACTTTCCTTTCATATGGTGGAGAAGGAAGCCTCCATCTTTCACATAAAGATGGGCACATTTTGCATACTGAAAGTGACCACTTACATGGAAGGATGGTATCATTTTCTGAACACAAGCTAAATCCCTATTCTAATCACCACGAAATTCAAAATATATTAATGAAATAATATTAAAATACTGCACCCACAAAACAGCACTAGGTCCATTCTCCTTGAGACAAGTCAGCTCATTCATAAATCTATTTAAAATTGATGTCAAACAATCATCTCCCTCAATATTTTGTTCAGTAAAATCTTCTTTATTGCTCAAAATGTTGATAATACTCTTCTTTTCTTTTCCTTAAACACTACTGTCTTCCAGAATGATCCAAGCTAAAACAGCTTGAACAAGAAAGTGTCCTCTAACACCTCTGCTGTAAGCAAGTCCAGTTAACATCTTTTCAACAGAATTGGCGGCATAAACTAAGCTTAACACTTCTTTCAGCCCAGTCCCTGCCACTGTGTGACCGATGCACCCCATGAACTTCATAGGTGTATGAAATACTCCCATTCTCACGGATATTATACCAGATTGGATTTCCAGAGCCTTTATGTACAGTGGCTGGTCAAAAGTAACGAAACAAATTGCGGCACCTTGCTACTGGCTATTGTTAGAAGCGTATTGTAAAGCTGAGTACACTGTATTATAGTCATTTTGTGGTGAATTAATGAACGATAGGAAATTTGCTGCACTTCATTCAACATTAATTGTGTTACTGAGAGACTTCCACTCAGGAAATGCTGATACTTGTGGAGTGGTCTGCAGAGAATGAAGTCATTTAACACACATCGAAAGCATGTCTGGCATGGTGGATGTTAATATGTCAGACGGAATGGGATTAATTATGTTCGAATCAAGATCAGTAATATGCCGTTATGCATTGCTTCTCTGGCGTTCAAATATCTGAAGTTCCATGACACCCAGTCTGCCTACTTCTGTGGCAGAGGGAACCGATTTAACTTCGGATGGTGGGAGAGCCGAGGCTGTGGCGATGCATTTGATGCCTCCCATACTGTGGAAAGTATTACAGCCATCGATAGTGGAGACATGTTGTCGAATACATACTGACAAAATGTTCCACTGGAGACATGCTTTTCAGTGTGGCAGACAGCTGATAGCTCCAGCTGCTGTGCTTAGTAATAATTTCCCGCTGAATCCCAAACCAGCAAGTAGATTGATCAAAGCTTTTGATCCAAATTTCCTGTGAATGATGAGTGCGACAGCGTGTAGTACAGGTGATATGAATGATCGAGGGAAAATGACAGCAATGAGGCATTGGATATAGATGTCAGCTTTCTTTTTATTTTCTGTTCTGCCCTTTTTTTTCGCCGATATGCAGAGCATGGAGTGTACGAGGTACCTTTTCCTCGGCTTCGCAACAGAATTTGTCACAGGGTGGAAAAACAGAAATATCCTACACCATTGACTGAACATCTCCTAAGATTAAAGTGGCAGTTCCCTTTACAATTCTTTCCCGTTCTGCTTGTTCAGTTTTGGACTTTGAAGAATACCATGTATCATTTAAAATTTTTTCGCTTGAACTACGAAAACACGTAACAGTTTTTCTGGTTTGGATTGTGCTGAAAATAATAATAGTGTCCCCGTACTTTTTTCTCAGTCTGTCCTTGACTTTCTCTATATGAGCTAATGTTCCGAAAACTTGCTCCAACAACTCGTCTAAGGTGAAATGGCAGTCATCATTATCCTCTATGTGACAGAATATTTCCTCCATCGATGCATTAATTTCTTCATCCTCAGGGCGGCCACTCTATCTAGATTTAGGTTCTGAACCTACGAATAACCTTTCGTAACAATCCTCGCTGCATCTGCAGCGTGTAGATCGCTAATGGAACAGATACGTCGTTGGATGTATCTCCCCACTCATCTTTCCTCTCCTGTGCAGGAATTAAAATTGTACTACCGTAATTGAAATATTAAACACTTTTTTCGGTTTCTTCTGCTGTTTATCGAAAAATTCATCATTAGTTGCTTCTGCACAAAACAGACAGTTAGTTTTGAAATCAAATTTCGATTCTGCATTAGCAACCAACGCTGCAACAGAAGTTTGTTTTATTTTTTGCTTATTTTCTTACCTTTCCTTCTCTACATCAAGTTTCAATACTTAACATTTAAAAACTGCTCATGAGCCTGAATAATAATTCTGGACTATACATCGGCTCGAACTAATCTATAAAATCAGTCTTAGTTTCCCCATATTCCTCTCGTAAATCCTGAAAACCATTTTGCTAGTGCTTAGACTGTTCACTAACACTTCCCTGAAATTTGATCTAACTTTCCTAACTGAGAAAATCCACTTATCAAAATCTGAATAAAATTGATTTTTCTTATGTATGTATCTGTCACTGGAAATTAACATGAGCCTGCTGTTCCCCTGCATTTGCTTCTAACTTCTCAGCCAATTCCATGGCACTGATCTATATATTCTATGACAAATTCTTACTCAATTCCTTATTACTATCCTTTCTCTCCTTTACATCAGGCTGTTGTAAATGCATCAACATCATTCCGCTCAATTTGAATAGTGCAAGACACAGACTTTGCTGAAGCATTTTCCCGCCATTAGTAGAATCAACTGTCCAAGCCACACCAAATTCAACTCCACTCTCATTCATGAAAACATCACTAGCTCAAACACACTCTACTTGACTAACAGATATGCTATGTTGTTGTTGTTGTTGTGGTCTTCAGTCCTGAGATTGGTTTGATGCAGCTCTCCATGCTACTCTATCCTGTGCAAGCTTCTTCATCTCCCAGTACCTACTGCAACCTGCATCCTTCTGAACCTGCTTAGTGTATTCATCTCTTGGTCTCCCTCTACGATTTTTACCCTCCACGCTGCCCTCCAATACTAAATTGGTGATCCCTCGATGTCTCAGAACATGCCCTACCAACCGATCCCTTCTTCCAGTCAAGTTGTGCCACAAGCTCCTCTTCTCCCCAATTCTATTCAGTACCTCCTCATTAGTTATGTGATCTACCCATCTAATCTTCAGCATTCTTCTGTAGCACCACATTTCGAAAGCTTCTATTCTCTTCTTGTCCGAAGTATTTATCGTCCGTATTTCATTTCCATACATGGCTACACTACATACAAATACTCTCAGAAACGACTTCCTGACACTAAAATCTATACTCGATGTTAACAAATTTCTCTTCTTCGGAAACGCTCTCCTAGCCATTGCCAGTCTACATTTTATATCCTCTCTACTTCGACCATCATCAGCTATTTTGCTCCCCAAATAGCAAAACTCCTTTACTACTTTAAGTGTCTCATTTCCTAATCTAATACCCTCAACATCACCCGACTTCATACGACTACATTCCATTATCCTCGTTTTGCTGTTGTTGATGTTCATCTTATATCCTACTTTCAAGACACCATCCATTCCGTTCAACTACTCTTCCAAGTCCTTTGCTGTCTCTGAGAGAATTACAATGTCATCGGCGAACCTCAAAGTTTTTATTTCTTCTCCATGGATTTTAATACCTACTCCGAATTTTTCTTTTGTTTCCTTTACTGCTTGCTCAGTATACAGATTGAATAACATCGGGGAAAGGCTACAACCCTGTCTTACTCCCTTCCCAACCACTGCTTCCCTTTCATGTCTCTCGACTCTTATAACTGCCATATGGTTTCTGTACAAATTGTATATAGCCTTTCCCTCCCTGTATTTTACCCCTGCCACCTTTACAGTTTGAAAGAGAGTATTCCAGTCAATATTGTCAAAAGCTTTCTGTAAGTCTACAAATGCTAGAAACGTAGGTTTGCCTTTCCTTAATCTTTCTTCTAAGATAAGTCGTAAGGTCAGTATTGCCTCACGTGTTCCAGTATTTCTACGGAATCCAAACTGATCTTACCCAAGGTCGGCGTCTACTAGTTTTTCCATTCGTCTGTAAAGAATTCGTGTTAGTATTTTGCAGCTGTGGCTTATTAAACTGATTGTTCGGTAATTTTCACATCTGTCAACACCTGCTTTCTTTGGGATTGGAATTATTATATTCTTCTTGAAGTCTGAGGGTATTTCGCCTGTTTCATACATCTTGCTCACCAGATGGTAGAGTTTTGGCAGGACTGGCTCTCCCAAGGCCGTCAGTAGTTCCAATGGAATGTTGTCTTTTCCGGGGGCCTTGTTTCGACTCAGATCTTTCAGTGCTCTGTCAAACTCTTCACGCAGTATCGTATCTCCCATTTCATCTTCATCTACACCCTCTTCCATTTCCATTGTATTGTCCTCAAGTACATTGCCCTTGTATAGACCATCTATATACTCCTTCCACCTTTCTGCTTTCCCTTCTTTGCTTAGAACTGGGTTTCCATCTGAGCTCTTGATGTTCATACAAGTGGTTCTCTTATCTCCAAAGGTCTCTTTAATTTTCCTGTAGGCAGTATCTATCTTACCCCTAGTGAGATAAGCCTCTACATCCTCACGTTTGTCCTCTAGCCATCCCTGCTTAGCCATTTTGCATTTCCTGTCGATCTCATTTTTGAGACGTTTGTATTCCTTTTTGCCTGCTTCATTTACTGCATTTTTATATTTTCTCCTTTCATCAATTAAATTCAATATATCTTCTGTTATCCAAGGATTTCTACTAGCCCTCGTCTTTTTACCTACTTGATCCTCTGCTGCCTTCACTACTTCATCCCTCAAAGCTACCCATTCTTCTTCTACTGTATTTCTTTCCCCCATTCCTGTCAATTGTTCCCTTATGCTCTCCATGAAACTCTGTACAACCTCTGGTTCTTTCAGTTTATCCAGGTCCCATCTCCTTAAATTCTCACCTTTTTGCAGTTTCTTCAGTTTCTTCAGTTTTACTCTACAGTGCATAATCAATAGATTGTGGTCAGAGTCCACATCTGCCCCTGGAAATGTCTTACAATTTAAAATCTGGTTCCTAAATCTCTGTCTTACCATTATATAATCTATCTGATACCTTTTAGTATCTCCAGGGTTCTTCCATGTATACAACCTTCTATCATGATTCTTAACCCAAGTGTTAGCTATGATTAAGTTGTGCTCTGTGCAAAATTCTACCAGGCGGCTTCCTCTTTCATTTTTTAGCCCCATTCCATATTCACCTACTACGTTTCCTTCTCTCCCTTTTCCTACATTCGAATTCCAGTCACCCATGACTATTAAATTTTTGTCTCCCTTCGCTATCTGAATAATTTCTTTATTTCATCATACATTTCTTCAATTTCTTCGTCATCTGCAGAGCTAGTTGGCATATAAACTTGTACTACTGTAGTAGGTGTGGGCTTCGTATCTATCTTGGCCACAATAATGCGTTCACTATGCTTTTTGTAGTAGCTTACCCACATTCCTATATTTTTATTCATTATTAAACCTACTCCTGCATTAGCTCTATTTGACTTTGTATTTATAACCCTGTATTCGCCTGACCAAAAGTCTTGTTCCTTCTGCCACCGATCTTCACTAATTCCCACTATATCTAACTTTAACCTATCCATTTCCCTTTTTAAATTTTCTAACCTACCTGCCCGATTAAGGGATCTGACATTCCACGCTCCGATCCGTAGAACGCCAGTTTTCTTTCTCCTGATAACGACATCCTCTTGAGTAGTCCCCGCCCGGAGATCCGAATGGGGGACTATTTTACCTCCGGCATATTTTACCCATGACGACGCCATCATCATTTAATCATACAGTAAAGCTGCATGCCCTCGGGTAAAATTACGGCCGTAGTTTCCCCTTGCTTTCAGCCGTTCGCAGTACCAGCACAGCAAGGCCGTTTTGGTTATTGTTACAAGGCCAGATCAGTCAATCATCCAGACTGTTGCCCTTGCAACTACTGAAAAGGCTGCTGCCCCTCTTCAGGAACCACACGTTTGTCTGGCCTCTCAACAGATACCCCTCCGTTGTGGTTGTACCTACGGTACAGCTATCTGTATCGCTGAGGCACGAAGCCTCCCCACCAACGGCAAGGTCCATGGTTCATGGGGGGAGGACAGATATGCTAACTGAATCATTATTTGAGCGGCAGTTGGAAATTAGCCATGTGTTCGATATCGTGGGACCCTGAACTGGTATGCGGTATTTCCTATGCCATAATGGTTACAGGGGATGCTACTTTGGATTCTCGCGCGCCGTTGACTTGGCACCGACTGCCAGACCTTTTATCTGTTTTCAATGGGTTCTGGATTGTTACAAAGGCTGCAATAGGTTCCACATGGAGTGCCTCAACGAAATCCGCATTATCATGAATGGAGCGTGCTCCCCGTTCACGATCAATCTCAGAATGCTGACAAACACTAGATCTGGACCTGTCTGCTCCGTGTTCTCCATTGCCGTCTCGTCCCCCGAATCGTGGCCGTTACTGCCGTCAAATTGCTCCATCATGTAATAAGAACTTGTACAATTCGCGTCCCGTAACAACCTAGCCTTACTCTTTGTCAGGATTCGGAACTGAATGGCATTACAACAACGACACCAACTGAAGCAAGAACGGATGTAATAATGTACCATTCTTTTCTCGAGACAATAATCAAAGAAACTTTTCCCCTAAAAGTTACACACACCCGAAAAGAAATATTATGCAAGTTAACTACGCTGTTCACAACGCTTATTTACGACAATAATCGTGAATGTGGTGCAAGACTACAAAACATTGAGTCCACGTGGAAGGTAACTCGTTAAATAAAAGATAACGAAAACATAAGCATTAGCACATGTGCGCCACTAACTTAAATCCGGTGCGGATCTAAAAGAAAATTTCATTTGATAGGTGAGGTAGAGAAAAAGAAACTAAATTGTATCAGGATACGAATCCTAAGGCAAGTGTCGCCAGTAGGGAAACTAACTGCATGTTTGCTATTGTGGGACGCTTAACTGATATTCAAATTAACGGGCAGACCACGACGCTACGCGAATCACACGCAAGAGTGTTTACATTGAATCAGCACAAGGTGTGCAACGCAATCTTGTAATGCTCCTCATGTAAATCGTATGTGTGGTAGCTAGACTCTCATATAATTTATCGAAGTTCACTACCAAAAATGATGATGGGAAATGATTCTGATGAGTGTGATAGTTTAACAGATAAATGCCGTTCTAAAAAATTGCAGTTACATTTTTTTAAAATGGAACACAGGATGATCACGAATTGTTACAAGGAATAGTCATGCATACTGATTTAAACCAAACATGTAAATGGTCTTCACCTGACAGAAGTGTTGGCAAGAACCCACTATAAACGACTTCTCTACTACAAGACGGTGGAGCAAGAATAGCAGGTGACATGTACGAGGGCTGTCCAGAAAGCAAGTTCCGATCGCTCGCGAAATGGAAACCACTGGGAAAATCCGGTAAAGCTTTACACAGATGTGTTGGGCAGTGTCTCTAGTATGCCCGTCAACCGTGTCGCGTCGCTCTTTTCAGTTTTTAGTAAACAGTGGGCACGTAAAGATGCTTAGGGGATAGCGTCTCCCGCCAAGTATGAGGGCCTGGTTAGAGATTTCGCCAGTGTCACTCAACCCACATAACACGACTGTCGAGCAGTTCCTTCTTGATGCAAATTCTCGGCCGCACAATGCAAGGGCAATGATGAAGCTTCTGTAGCGTTTCCAATGAGAAGTGTTTGATCACCCACAATACAGTCCGTAATTGGCTCCCCTTGAGTCTCATCTCTACTCACAAGAACCGCTTGCTATGAAGACAAAATTTTTCCACACTCAACGAGCTGCAGACCACTGCAGATAACTAGTTGAAAGCACAGGTGGCTGCTTTCTATGATGATGATATTGGAAAGTTGATACAACACTACAACAAAACTCGAAGTTGGAGCGGCGACTATGTAGGAAAGTAGGTGGAAGGTGTACCCAACTGTTGCAAATAAAATGTTTCTGGTTTTCAATGTCGTTTCCATTTCACGACCGATCGTAACTTACTTTCTGGACAACCCTCGTATAAATAATATCGATAAACGAGTGGGTAATAGGATGCAGTACCACGATGTCACCTAAGAAGACAAAGTGGTTTTGTGGATACCATCGCTGAGACACCTCAATACTAATTTTACGTCGCTGAAACGTGAATTGAAATCCTACAGGTCGGACTTGCACATACTCACTGAAAGTAAGGCTCCGTGCTATTGATGGCTGTTACTTGTGGTCGGCTTCGCCTTGGAGACCGATCGAAGCACAGTAGCAAAAATGCTAAGTATTTGTCCGGATGGTCGGACAAGTGAATCTGTGCACGAAATTACTCTGCAGCAAGGGGAGCAGCGAAGGCGACGAACTCCGGCAGCGGCCAGAAACCAACTCTCTCTCAAAATATCCACGGGTGTACTGCCGGTCTACAGTGTCCAACGGGCACAATATTTCGGATATCATACATGTCTCCATCATCAGGTGAACTGACGGACTGAGCTCCTGTGAACGTGCCGGCGCGAAGATCCGTACGCTATGGCTGCTCAGAGGGAACTGGGTTCGGTCGCTGCTGCTGCTGCTTTCATCTATTACTTTCCCCTCTTTGGGGAAGTGTGAGGGGGAGTCTGTAGCCTTTAGGCTTTTACTCCCCTGTGTACGTGTGTGTGTGATTTTTCTATAGTTTTTTGGTGTCTGTGATATGTGATGATTGTTGTGAATGTGTCTGGTACTTGCCTGAGGTAGGCGAGATGATTGGTGTTATTTGGGGAGGATCAGGATTAGGGATTGGTTATTGGGATTTTCTCTTCGACTTAATCGTCGAATATCGTCATAGGGCGCTTGTGCTTATCGCGGGACGTGTCATACCGACCTAGGGAGTGGATGAGTGCGTTTCCGGATCTGGAAGAACCCTCATAGAAGGCCCTTGCCAGATCCTGGAAACGCTCTCTCAGGAGAGGGATTTCAGCTGCGGCGTGCAGGTCGTCTGTGGGGAATCCAAGAGGCAGATGCAGTGCCCATCTGAGGGCGCGGTTCTGCAGCCTCTGGAGTTTGTCCAGGTGCTGCTTTGCCGCGTATCCCCAGACAGGGCACGCATATTCCATTACTGGCTGGATCAGGGCCTGGTATACATTTACTGCTACTGGGCAGGGAAGGGAGCTGGTTGTGTTCAGGATAGGGTATAGGATGGACATTCTGGCGCAGACCTTCCTGAGGACCTCGTCTATGTGGAGTTTCCACGTAAGACGAGAGTCCAAGGTTACGCCAAGGTACTTGGCGGTTCTGCGCCAGGGGAGTTGGGTTACATTTAGGTGAAGGTGGAGGGGGGGACGTTAGGAGGTTCGCGCCTTCCGAGCCTACGGGTAATCAGCATTGCCTGCGTCTTCTCAGAATTGATGGTGATGCGCCAGCGATGGGCCCAAGTTTCTGTGTCATCTAAAACCTTTTGTAGCCTACGGATTACCAGGTCCTTGTTCGCGTTTCTTGTACAAACTGTACAATATGGGCCCCAGGACCGATCCCTGTGGCACCCCAGCACGAATACGCCTTCTAGTGGAGGTGGCAGTTTCTACTTTGACGGAGAAAGTCCTATTCGTGAGATAGCTCTTGATCAGCTGAACTATGCTCCCGGGAAACCCTTGTGTGTACAACTTGTAGAGTAGCCCTCTATGCCATACTGAATCAAAGGCTTTGGCTACGTCTAGTAGCACTATCCCGCAGTAGCCTCTGTGGTTGAAGTCCTCTGTGGCTGCTTCAACCATTCTCATGACCTGTTGTGGGGCAGAGTGGTTCTGCCGGAACCCAAATTGGAAATACGGCAGAATTTGCTCTCTGGTAATATGTCCTTGTATGGGTCTTAGCAGGAGGCGCTCATAGATCTTGCTGAGAGTTGGCAAGAGGCTAATCGGCCTGTAGTGCTGCGGGAATAGAGAGTCTTTCCCTGGTTTGTGTATCGCGACCACTTCCGCATGTTTCCAGCAAGCTGGGAACTCGCTGGAACGAGTAATCTCGTTGAAGACGTTCGCGAGGTGTGTGATCGCTGTGGGTGGGAGTTTTTTGACTAACTGGTTTGTGACACTGTCGTGTCTTGGCGCCTTTTTTGTAGGGAGGGACCTGATTACTCCTGCCACGTCCTCGGGGGCAAAAAGTATGGGTTCGTCCTCTGGGTCCTCCTCAGCATTGAGGAAGACAGCCAGTTGACGACTGACTACCTCTTCATGCTCTTCATCCTGGGGTTCTGGCTTTTGGAACTGCTTCTCAAAGGAGTCGGTGAGGGCGTTGGCCTTCCCAGCATGGCTGTAGACCAGTCCCCGCTCGCCGTGCAGTGGCGGCATCCTAGCGCGTCTTTTTGTAAACTGTTTGTTTGCTTGCCATAGTGTATGATCGTCTACTTTGAGAGCCGTGAGGCGGTTTTGCCATTGCTGGTTTCTGTGCTCATTGAGCGCTACCTTCAGTTCTCTCTGTAGATGATTGAACAGCCTCCTGGTGGCCTGATTTCTGGTGATCTTCCACTCTTTTGCCACTCTTTTCTTATGTCGGATTTGAGCTAGCAAGTGTTCCGGGAGCTGTATTTGCGGTGGAGGGCCATCCCTTTGTGGAGGGGTGCCCTCTTCCGCTGCCTGCAAGATGGTGCTTGTTAAGTCTTGTAGCGCTTGTTCTACTGTTTCGGCAGTAGGTGGCGGAGCGCGAGCGATATCAGAAGTGACAGTTTCCTGGTATCGCTCCCAGTCTGTACGTTTGCCATTCAGGTTGAGGATGTGGTCGGCAAGGCGGTTACAGCCGTGGGCAAGCAGGAGAGGGCTAAGGAGAGGGGAGGGAGGGGCGGGATCGCAAATACTGACGATGTATTTGTTTGTTTGCGTATTGTGTATTTTGCCATGTCGGTAGCGGAAAGGGGGCTTGCTGCCAGGTTACTGTCAGTTGCAACTTTTGTTGTCACCGTTGGGTTTTCCGGTTGCATTGCTGACCCTACTATGACGATGGCAGACGCGGAATTCTGGACGGGGGCGGCGGAAAACATTTCTGTGGTTCCGCGGCCCGCTTCCAGGTCCTGGCCTACTTTTTCCCTGTTCTTGGGGGGGGGGGGGGGGCAGAGACTGACTCTGCGGCAGCTGAGGTGCTCGAGACGGCCGGCCACGCGGCCCGCGGCAACAAGGAAACGCGCCTCGTGTCGTCGGCGGAAAGAGACCGCCGCGACCCCAAGGCGCCACCCAAGCTCGACATACCGCAACGACGAGAAGACACGACAACTCTGCCAGGCGGCGCCATGCAAAATTTTTTCCCTGTGCCGTCCGTGCTAAGACCTCGGCGCAAGTGCCCGTCAATGTTTTAATAAAAACAGAGCAGGAGATCACTTCTGTTTTTACTCCCGTGCAAGCGGGGCCCTATAGCTGACAGTACGCGAGTGAGAGGAGCGATGCTCAACCCTCGACTGCTACTCAGCGAGTCGGGTTCGGTCGCGGCGGCGGCCGATTTAAATACCCTCCGCCCGCGGCGCGCTCCCTCCGCTGTCCGCGCCCCACGCCACGGTCGCGCGGTGGAACAGATTGCGACGGCGTCTGAGATGCCGTCGGTGTGATGGCTCTGTCCGCCGTGGTCGTCACAACTATACGTTTGCTCGATTTACTCTTAATTAACCCAATCGCTGGTTCCCAAGCCTTGCTAAGATTATAGCCACAGTCACGGTTTATGAGTTAGTCATTGGTGCGAATTTCGATGGCCTCTCTAACAACGCTGTCCCAGTATCTGGACGTCTGTACCAGAATCCTCGTGCGTTCATACTCCGTAGCGTGATTTTCCGACAAACAATGTTCAGCGACCGCCGACTTGCTCGAATACATCAGTCGAGTGTGCCTCTGGTGTTCACGGCATCGATCCTCGACGGTACGCATCGTCTGACCAAAATATGACTTGCCACATTGACACGGAATCTGGTACACGCCGGCGTTCCTCAAACCGAGGTCATCTTTGGCGCTCCCCACCAGGGCACGAGTTTTATTCGGAGGGCAAAACACAGTTCCGACTCCCTCTAATTATTTTCTGCCCCACGATCGGAGAGCGACCGCTCCCTGTGCCAAATCTCTGTCAATCTTCGCCGATAGACAAAGCTTTCGACAATTATGGCCTTACAACGAATTCGTCTAGACTTCCACTACAGTATTCTGTCAACCTAAACGCTAATACCATTCCTTCCCGCCAATTCCCGACTGTGACTCCAAACGTGTGCTGATGTAACAGTCTAGTAGCCTGTCACAACCTCCTCCAGACTTTGTGCATCATGCTTTCTGGCGAAGGGCGCCAATGGAATGTGATAATTGGGGTGCTGTGTGTGGAGTCTTTCTATCAGCTATCGGCGGCCATTTCTCCGAAATATCCCAAACAATATCACAGCTGGGGCTCTGAATTGGCACGTTCCTTCCCAAAACATGACGTTTTCATGAGAAAACTGCCCCAGCCACTGTAAAAGTAGTGAGCGTCCGTCGCTACGGCCTCTGGGATCTTGGGGCCTGATATAAGAATAAGAAAGCCGCCAATCAGTGACCGGATGTTCCACCCGCCCAAAATTTCCGGCTCGTCTCCAACGTGAAATGGACAGAATTGTGATATGCAAGCGTCCTACCCCCTATCATGCAGCTGCCAGTTCATAAATCCTATACTTACTTTTAATGACAGTCTAATAAGGTAGCAAAATGACTTTAATTGGCATGTATGCAAATTCAGAATCTAGAAATCCAAGATAAGCCGAACTGATGGCCATTAATAAGTGTATGCAGAGGCTGCACAGTATTGCACAAGATACCAAAATCCGAATGTTCTATTAATTTTCCACTTCCCTCCTGATTTTTTCCAAAATGTGTCCTTGTCTCACTCTGACTAAAAGTGAGCTTATTCATATTATAATGAATTATTTATTCACCAAACGCTACACAACATCGTTCAGAGATAAGTTCATTATCCAAATCCAACAAAAATTTCATATGTACAACCTCCAAACAAAAAATTAAAAACCATCCAAAATAACTCGAACAGCTCTCCACAAAGCATCTAATTATGGAGACAAAGAATAAAACTGGTCACATTTTCTTCTCAGTACCACCGACACGCAACAATATCACAATGGCAATGTAAGAATATACGACAAAAACTTCTTAAATTTCAAGAACACACTACTATTTAACTATCTGCCTAACTGCTCAGCACTACGCGAGGTTGTGTTCAAATATAAAACTTTCCCAAGTCCAAGTATCTTTCCCCTAACCAAATAAGCAAATAAATGAGGTAAATTACAGTATGCTCAATCTCTGTAACAACTCTTAATCATCTGGATACTTCCCGTATGTCTCGTCTCTTCCATCTGTGGTGTGGTGAAGTTTAGTGTTTGTGATTTGGTTTCCGTGTGAAATGACTACCGAGTCGTTTTAAAAATAAGTTAAAATGTTCTTTCGGCTTAGATTCGAATCAGTGATCTATGGACATCGTCTTATAAAATTTGACGGTTTACTACTCTAACAATTTAGCTATCGAATAACTGATTTGCAGTTGGGTAAAACGACAATTCTCACTAGGAATTAAATTTCGTAGGCTGATGTCATCCATCGTTGTAGCAGTGGGAGGGCATATCTCGCAGAAAGTTAATTTTCACTTCACAGTGCAACATATTTTTAATTACGTTAGTATCGATGTGGTGGCAAAGTGCCGGTACAATACAACCACATTTTACTTATCTTCTCATTCTCTGGAACACTCAAAAACAACTTTTAGGAGTTTTTGTTGATGTCTTTGTACAGTATGGTACTACACACCATTTGTAAGCCGTTTTCCGAAACGCAAATTCTAAAACAAGCCATCACTGTGAATCAGAATTATGACAGCAAGAGCAGCGAGCTAGCCAGTGACGTCACAGGCATCACATGACTCGAATGGAGCGTTTTAGCGGTCATTCAAATTATATGAATTTCATTTCCGTTTTTATAAAGGAATACTGAAATACAAGAGGAAATATAGCATGTTACGAGAACAAAATGACACAATTAATCATTTAAGACTATTTCCAGAAAACAGTCAAATATCCTATTCCATAATTTCTCTCAATGAACAAAGTTAGTTTTAATGAACAGACGCCCATGTGTGAAGGAATACATCACATTCAGCAAGGTCTATGACTGAAAAATAAAATCAGCGCTTCAAAAACGCCTACATTCAAAGTGCAGTATTATTGTTTTCATACACTACAAAATATTTATCACATACGAATAAAGAAATTCAATCCAATAATAGCAAACTTCTGCCCTATAATTCTTAAGCAGTTGTCTCCTACTCACTGATCACTGTTCTCGTCTTGAATTTTAAAACAATAGACAAGGTTTCATTGTATATTTAGATTTAAACCAAATTTTTAATCAAACATAGGACGAAACATTTCACCCATTTTCAACACTGTATTGCCTTAATTCTGAGTATATACCAATAAATGATGACAGACAACACTCTTCTTCTAAATGACATAGGAAAATTAAATTTGCCCTGCTTTTATTCGCCAGCACAACACAGCTTGACTACACAAGTTCCATTCTCCAAAGTACAGATAGAAACGTAAATGATCACTAAATTGGTTGCAGAACATCAATGTGAGCGTTAAGAAATGTTGTTTTACCAGAAGGCGCAAAGCCATGAAGTGAAAAGTTTAGTGAAAGACATAGTCATTGCAGTGAAATGAAAATATTGTAGTTGAGAAACAATCTGAAACCTATAAGAAAGAGAAATTCTGTAAAGATAGCCATTATTGTAAGGTGTACCCTAAAAGGAGTGAACATAAAGCAATTAAAGTGACCAGTAAAATAGGCTGCAATCAGAACATTTCAGCAAGTATCTCAGCTTTCAGGTTCTCCAAAACTGAAGATTTTGCAGACTTCACATGAAAGACAGAAAATACACAGTAACTAAAATTCTGGCAGGGTCGCCAAATTTGAAAGAGTGTGTTTATCGGACCCATAAAACTTAATAGAAATACCCTCAAATACACACACACACACACACACACATTTTAATAATGCCAATGCCACATGTATAAGAAATGGACTCGTCTACCTAATATTTGAATATTGCACAATGAGTACTGGTTGATCCGAATGCTAGCTTTCTTATAATAGCATCCAACTATGCCATCGAGAATGTCACCTTTATTTTTTAATTATT
Source organism: Schistocerca cancellata (assembly GCF_023864275.1). Classification (NCBI taxonomy): domain Eukaryota; kingdom Metazoa; phylum Arthropoda; class Insecta; order Orthoptera; family Acrididae; genus Schistocerca; species Schistocerca cancellata. The sequence goes on from NC_064630.1 coordinate 631,736,387, forward strand.
GATTTTAGGTACAAAGAGTAGTAAACCATCTGATTGAACTAATAAATCCCGAATATCATTTTTCCTTGTCATCGCAGTAATGTACACGATCACTCTGCAAGATATTTAACAAACAGCAATCGGGGGTGCAGCATCCACTGACCATCCTTACCTGCACCTAAAATCTAGTAGCATGGATAGAGAAAGTGGTTATTATTTGTATTTTGTGACATAAACTCAGTAAGTTATCTGGATGTGCCAGAATACTCATGGGTGGTGAGGCGAACTTAACAATACGTCGTCCAACACGATGGCAACCGTGCAGTGTGACACAGAATTATACATTAATAACACTTTTTATGATGAGTTAAATATCGAAATAATTCGGAAAGAAGTAGACTGACAACAGATTATATTCTAACTGAACATAAATAAGTAATTTACCATGACATATGAGTGTTCAAACCAAGAGGCACGAGATTCAAAATCACAAAAAGTAATCAGAATATTATGTTCCCAGTTCGTGGATTTTAACAAAGCAAAAAAAAGTTAATAATTCAGGAGACGATGAAAATTTTGAATTTACAGTACGACAACGACAAAAGAAAATAAAATGCGCTGTAGTCAAATTCCATTCAATCAAATATGAGCAACCCACAAGTTACCATTTTGCTACGTGCAAGCACATTTAACCGTTTCCAGCTGCACATTAATCGCGACCGAGAGATGCCAAAATAGCTTAACAACTTTGACAAAACTTCGCCACGGCAAGTAACTGTAATGGTCTCACCCAATTCCTTATTCACTGGAGAATCCGCACACCAGCACAGATGAATGCAAATAACGCAGCCTGCCCTCTCGACGTGCCCCAGGAACTTAGATTTAGAACAGAACAGCACTAAATACAGAGTGGCGAATATTACTTCAACTAAGACTGTTCTCATGATTTGTAACCTGTGGAAACTTCCCGTCGGTCGTAAAATAAACGAACTCCCAAAAATATGAAATCGCAACAGCAAACATGTGAGAAGGAACCAAAGAAGATTAGGGTTTAACGTCCGGTTGACATAGAGGTTATTAGCGATTGAAATTTGCATAGCCGTTGCTCACTGTGTTTATATCAGTTCAAATGTTCAAATGTGTGTGAAATCTTATGGAACTTAACTGCTCAGGTCATCAGTCCCTAAGCTTACACACTACTTAACCTAAATTATCCTAAGGACAAACACACACACACACCCATGCCCGAGGGAGGACTCGAACCTCCGCCGGGACCAGCCACACAGTCCATGACTGCAGCGACCTACACCGCTCGGCTAATCCCGCGCAGCTTATATCAATTAATCTGAACTGATGACAGTAGATACGCGAGAAGTATTTCGGAGGTAACTGCCGTGACACACTGAAAGCAAAATTCAATGGCATGAAATGAAAGAGTCGAATAACCAGGCAACTTTCAGTACAAATCTAATCAACCAGCTTAATACAATCTTCCATGTTTACCGGGACATAAAAACGTAAATCAGCTCACAGAACTAAACTCCACTATTCAGCACGTCCCGTTTCCAGGCATAACATCGAGAAGTTATTTGCAATCTGAACATTTGTTTCGTCATTCGACAGATATTCACAAATTTAGGAGGTTAGTTAAATTAAAACTCAAAACTATGAAAGAGAACATGTGACGATTCTTCGATGCAACTGATTTCAAAGTTATTAGCTTCACGTCTGTACCACGCTCTATCAGCAGATCACAAGCCTAAAAAAAAAACTTTCACGACCATCGAGCCATATCTTGTTATGTCAGAGGTCTTTTCCATATGTATTGTTGAAAAACTCCTTCTCACAGTACCGAGAGGTCACCGGAAATATTCTACACTCGAAAGACCAGGTTGCTGCTTAGACATCCCTGAGCACTGATACGGTTTAAGTATTTCCTTGTATTTCCACTTAACAGTGACATCTCCAATTGTGATTGGATTAGATTGTACACTATTTCAAAGTTACATAGTGAGGAGAACACCATGGATGGAGAATAAGTCATAAAACAATAATAAATAGCACAAATTTACAAAAGAGACATACGTCAATGTTCTTTTTATACATCCAAAATGAAGTGGTACTTATGGATATGGAATATGTGAAAAACAAATATTAAACATTTACTCATTTAAGACGCAATAACAAACTTCGACATAGACTGTAAGTGTATATTACACTGCACATTACGCATATGATAATTTTTCGACTCTTGTAGCCACTTGTAGTCAAACAGGAAAATAAGTTACATCACTTATTTACATTTACCTAATTACGACGATTTGTAGGGGTCAGTTCTTTGATATTATTAATACGTATACAGCAGTTAGCTCTGCTAAGAAATTTGTCAGTGTAATGGGAGGAGTTAGCTACCAATAAATCCTTTCGGCAATTCTTAAACTAAATATCATTAGCAGATAATTTTTTATGACTGTTGGTAAGTTACAACACATACATTTCTGAGTAAGCAAATTACTTTAAAATGTTGTGTAGATTATTCCGATTTCTTGAACTGGTTCCATAAACTTAGCTACTGTTTTGAGAAAGAGATGTTATGCTTATCAAAAATATCATCAGGGGGAAAAATACAGTACAAAACTTAAGGACGAGACAGATAAAGTAATGTAACGTATGAACAACTCGATGGACTTGAATGAAAGTAGAGGAGCAAGACAGGAGCTCAGCCTGACTACAGCCCCATAGAACAATGTAGGTAAAGAATCGGGAGAGACAATTTATGTCAATCAGTGAACAGTTACGATGCACTGTGGTAGTATTCTTCAGTATACCATGGGACAGAGAGAACATCTGGATGACTTCAAGTGCGGAAGTATCATCAGGATATGAAGACGGACAAAGTGTGGCGAGTGTAGCCCACGAATTTTTTATTGCTAAATGTGCTGTTTCATGTGCATGGTCTAACTATCACCACCCTATTATAACCCAAAGTCTATTCGTTAATTTTGAAATAAGTTTAAATTTGGGCAGCTGGTCACAATTTCACAGCACAGCACACTGAGATAGTGACACACTGCAGAGAGAGGTAGCAATGGTATAATTTAAATAAAGTTTTTATAGTACTCATCTGTTATCGTTCTTCTTCACAGTTGTCGAAAGTTATGGGGTCGTACTCCATGTCCATGCTAGACCCCAAAGTGCAACTATACTGGTGTAGAGGATGGTTGGCTTCATTTTCTTAAATAATATGAACACTGATGGAAAGTGTTGGCGAATAGATATGTTTTTAGTCATTTTACTTCACAATAAAAAATGACATTAATCACCATGTTAACATTTTTTTATTTTTATTTATTGCATTTCGATTCCCCCCCCCCCACGATGGGGGGCGGGCTGGCAACAGCGTCTGCTCTACAGCCTACAGAAAAGTTGAAAAATGTAATAAGAACATAAACAATCAATAGATTGATAAAATGGTGACGTTGTAAAAAAACTGTAAAATGGCGGAGAGTTGTGGAATTTAAAATATAAACCATAGCGTTGATGATGCGGATGAAGACACACAGTAAGTACACAGGCACAATTAAAAAAACACGACGACAGTCTGGTTCCTGTTTGCCTGAGATAAAAACACACACCTTGCAACAGTATGGTGACTGTTTGCAACACTGACAGGGGATACACAACACTGAACATTCACTTTAAACAGCACTACAGAGGCGACACGGCGGCAGATGGGGGCTGGGGGAGGACCCGGACCAATGAGGGGGGAAAAAGAGGGGAGGCGAGGAAAAGGGGGGGGACCGATGGAGGGAGAGGACATAGAAAAAAGGGGGGACAGGGCAGATGCAGAAGGATTGGGGAAGGCAGTGGAGGGGAAAGCAAAAAGACTTGGGGGAGAGAAGGGAAGCAGAGAGAGGGTAGTTGGGGAGAAAACAGGATGGAAGGAGGGAGAGGGAGCCCTGAAAAGGACAGAGGGAGGGTGGGGGAGGTGAGGATCAGAGTTGATAGGAGGGATACATGGAGGGAGAGAGGGTGGCATCTGGTAGGAGGAGTTGATGGAAGCCACCTTGCAAATGGTGATGAAGGGTGTAGAGGTGGAGGGTCTGGGGGACACAATGGCGAAGGCATGACAGAGGGTGGGGGTTGTAGAGGAGGGGACCAACTAAGGGATGAGGGGGATCAAGTCAGTGTGAGGTGTAGAAGATGTGGATATGTTCCAGAAAAAGGAGCGGATGGGGGAAAGGCATCAGGTCATAGAGGATCTGCATGGGGGATAGGAGGCATTTACAGAAGGTGAAGCAGAGTGCATGGCACTCGAGGACCTGAAGGGACATACAGAATTTGGTGGAGGAGCGGCATGTTTACACAACACACACATAACTTATACTCACAACTCTTACTGAACAAGAATTACCTTTCACACCATCATCAAAGACTATCGTACATCAATCCACTCATGCAAAATCATCTTTGGAACATACATTACAAAAATAAAGTACAAATAATTGTTTATCATTGCTTATCTTTATAGGAAATCCACAATCATCATAGTATTTATGTAAAGTGTATATATGTTGACATTGATGCATTTTTGATATACCTAAATGGTACTGGATTTCTGTGGTTTGAGTCTTCAACCTGGGAATTGATCATTTCATATGATCCAAGACTGGTTAGTACATTTATCTCACCATAACCTGCTCTGCTACAATGGGGAGTGTTCCAAACCACAGGCACCACTGCCCGAAGGAGAGAAGGATGTCGGCTGTGGTCAACTACATCAGCAGCTCAATCCTGCATTGTGCAACAGGGAAGAAAAGACTCACATCAGACAAAGGGTGCAATTGCAACCACATTTAACAGGGCTGCAAGGCACGAAACTCACTCTACACATAGCTATGATGTGTGCATGGCAGTGGTCTCTCTGCCTGATGACCAGCTCGTTGTGTTCCTTTGTGTGCTCTCCGCGGATAAGAGCAGATTCAGTCTGAGTAGCTATTCTGGACATATCTTAACATCGTGGCGGGTGGGAACACACATTGCAACTAGGAGCACTGTCGAACATGATTATTTTGTTGGTCCAGCTGTTATGGTGTAGAGAGACATCATGTTGAATAGACACACTAACCACCAAATCTTTGAACACAATAACCTCACTGGTGACCGTTATTGTGGCACCACACTACTTCCCTGTATTCATCTTTACACGCATGCACATAGCCTTGAATTCAATTTTATGGATGTTAACGCATGACCACTTCAAACAGTGTAGATGGAGGAATTCCGGTAATGAGAGGATTTTAGGCGAATGGGCTAGCCTCCCGTTCCTCCTACTCAAATCCCATCGAGCACATGTGGGATGTGTTGTAGAAATAAACTGTGGCACAGCCAAATGCACCAACCATCATCCAATGATGAAGGGGGAATAGAATGACCTACTACGGGAACTCCTAATCCTTGTTGCCGGATGTGAGTACATTGTAGAGCATGCATTCCTGTCCGTGGTGATCACACATCTTATTGAGAACTATGTACTACATTTTGTAATGTCCAGGTGACCATCATAATTTGTGGTGATTTCAGTGTATTTATTGTCTTTAAGTAAAAGATCACTTCTTTTAGTCTCGTTGCGTATTTCTTTCAGTTAGCTTCTGTACTACACTGTAATTGTTCTTCTATGTGTGGTTCAAATTTCATCGAGTTTTGGGACCTATCAGTGACACATCATTCTTAAGTTTTGTACAACATTGTTTACTGACAAGCAGTAGATGGTATATACAGTTCCTTGAGTAGGACATTCTTCTGCTCACACAATAAATTCGTACTATACGACGCTGGACTCGGTAAATCTGTTCACACAATAAATTCGTACTATACAATGCTGTACTCGGTAAATTCTAGGATGGTATGAAGAGTTACCTCAAAAAAAAAAAAAGATCCCATGTAACATTATGTCGAAAAACACCTTCACATCAAATAAATGTTTGTTTGTTCACATCGTCACTTCATCGGGTATTCCCCTCCCAGTCAAATTTATTATCATGTTGTAATTCCAAGAATTTAACACTGCCGACTCTTTTCCGTTATATAATGGGAGGAGAAGTGATCTGCACATAGTGTGTCTGTTCAAATTTTAGTAGTAGCGTATGACAATATGTTGCTCAGTTTATCTGGTAAATTGTATGCATTTGAGGGTCTAAAATACTTTCATAAAAGGTACAGACATATAATTCGACATCGTAAGGTAGCAAAATTTGTAGTCATCAGAAAAATAAGTGTGAGCCATATAAGAACTCGTTTAATAGACGATACATACGAAAGCCGATAATGGTCAATAAGAATGGAAGGCCCAGAGACAAGTGTTTGGTTAAAAAAGGTGTAAAGCAGAGATGCAGTCCATATCTCGTACTTTACAACCTTAATACCAAAAAAAAGTTCAAACTGAGTTAAAAATTCGAACTGAAATGTGCTTGTAATAAGGTTTGTTGATACAACAGGACCTAAGAAACGGAATCAGCAGTCTATTGTTCAAAGAAATATGGATTAACAGTGATATCAAACGCCAAGATGAGACGGAAATATTGCAGAATAGCAGAAATTAGATTACGACAAATATAAGAACCACATTTGAAGACCGCATAGTAACCGAAGAGAAGGAATTCTGCTGCTCTGGAAACGAACTAACGTATAACGAATGAAGTGAGGAGAATATAAGAATGAAAATAGTATAGGAACCATGTACATTCTTTGCCGAAAGGAGATATTGAGACAGGATTTCTGTTTCTGTACATATGGTGCACAGCATTTTGGAAAAGTCGGAGAAGCGGAGAATCGAGGCATTCATGATGTGTTGTCATAGAAGGATTCAGAGATAAAAGTCAAATGATAGGCAGTGAGGAGGGTGAAGACAAAATTCTGCACAGAAAAGAATATGTGAGAAACACTGACCAGATGAAGGGGCAGCATGATACTTCTTGGGCATGAACTGTATGGAACGACAGGCGTTTGAAAATATCCAACAAAGAGTTGGGCACATTTGAAGTACATGCTACTCTGATATGAAGGGACTGGCTTATGAGAGGAATTAGCTGAAGGCCGCAAGAGGAAGGTAAATGCGACACTGAGATTTTTCGTAAAAATTCTCGGAAAAGGTAATACATATATAGAAGAGGTCACCTGTAAGAAGCTCGTGTCTCCAATATCGAGCGTTATTCGTAAATCTGGAAGCCCAAGTTGACATAGCAGGGAGAGTTCTTGATTTAAATACTGAAAGACACGCTTGTATACATTCCCGAAACATTTAGTATGATGAATGAAACAGAGAAGCTCTACTCTATTCGGTACACGTTCGTTAAATCACTTCAGGTGTTTGAGAGAGTGAGAGAGATACTCATGAAAAAGGGCAGGAGGGGGCGGAGCGGCTCTTCAAGCTAAGCGAGAAGTCAACACATGTGTTATACACTCCAATAAGTATTCCAGAAAAACGAACACGAGGAGAAAACTGGAGAAATTAGACCCAGTATAGGAATGGATGCATCCCGTTTATTCTTGTTCCCGGATGCCAGCTGTGAATTGAATAGGAGGTGAGAAAAATAACTGCTGTTCAGAGTATCTTTCCCTAACACATTGAATGTTTGTCGCAAAATTCAGTGATCCTGGCAATAATCGCTTTTATCGAAATAAGCCAAACCCCGTTTCATGAACAAATTGTTTGCCTTTGTTCATCTGAGGATAGCTGGAGGTAAGCATCTCTGAAATCAATTTTTGCAAAAATTGTGCTCCCAGTCAACATCAATATCGTATCTTCTACTCTGCAAATCAAACACGTATCCGTGTTCGTTTGTGAGTTGATTGTAGGCTTGGCCACAACCACAACTGATGTGGTCGTTTGGATATTGGTAATTGATTCGACGATACCTTCTTCTTCTAATCAATTCCAAGTGAAGATTATCCTTTAAGGCAAAACATGTACTTCTCATGCTTTGCAAAATTTTGGCACTACTGGTTGGATTTGGCTTGGTGTACAGTTCATGGTCCCTGGCGGAAGTTGTTTTGCTATCGCAGATAGTTACGAAAGTCCATAGAGAGCATACAGGTTACTGTAGGCCGCATCTTACTGGCTGAGTTGTGCACTTAAGTCCCAACTTCGAGAACAAATCGTGATCAAGAATGTTACTAGTATTCTGCGATTTAACCAATAATAATTGTGCTGTGACTTGTACAATAGTAGAGAGTTGGCCACAGACAGCAATACAATCATTACTGTAACTGGTCAACGTACTGTGGAATAATCTGACCTGTGGTGAGCAAACTGTAGATAAGTTCGCAAATTGAGAATCGTCGATGATGAACCTGTATCAGTCTGAAAGTTACAGGATGCTACTGATTGCCACACCTAAATATCGACTGTTTGTGGAAAATAATACAACAGAGTTGACATGAAAATTGTCATAAACTGCATCTGCCAAATCTTGTTCACTGTCAAAACCATCATCAGTAAGACTTGCTATTCACTTTCATTCCATGTCCAGAATTACGCACTCCGGTCACATGGCTTTCCTTGTGACACTTGTTTATCTTGTAGGATGTTATGCATTTGTGAGACAATAACCACATGGGAGTTGTAAGGTGGCGTGGTCTACTGAGCTTCATTTCTTACATATTTTGTCCTCACAATCGTATTCTGCACATCAAGATGCTTAATTCAGTAAGGCAGAGTCAATTTTGTATGAATTCATGTAAGCGATATGCAAATATAATGAGTAAATCACAAGTGTGCACCGAGGTTGAAAAAAGTCGAGGCTAGCGTAAACAACCTAACAGCAACAGGAATTTTCGTTCTAAAGAGGAAACAAGCCCACTGGGAAGACTGCCCTTTCAGAGGTCCGGGTCAACAACATACCTACTTCGGCCAAAGCGACCACCCAGAGACAAGACAGCTTTTGCCAGAGAGAAGGGATAATGACCCCCATGTTTGACTCAAAAGCAGATTCCGGTACATTCTGTGGGAGCGCCCAGAAGACGCTTTTTTTCACAGACCAACTGCATAGTTACGGAGTTCTCACAGGAGGACAGTACACACCTAACAGAGATGCTACAGATATCTGCATTGGTCGACTTAAACGAAACGTCCTTCTCCCGTTTAAAAGAGCAACTCTGACTGATGGAATATTTCTGATGCAAAGAGTCGGATGAGTGAGGGAACACAACGAATGATATACCCTTGCAACTTTTCCTGGAAAAGGGTTCAAAAATGGTTCAAATGGCTCTGAGCACTATGGGACTTAACTGCTGAGGTCATCAGTCCCCTAGAACTTATAACTACTTAAACCTAACTAACTGAAGGACATCACACACATCCATGCCCGAGGCAGGATTCGAACCTGCGACTGTAGCAGTCACGCGGTTCCAGACTGTAGCGCCTAGAACCGATCGGCCACTAGAGCTGGCCCAGAAAAAGGGGCTGTTCCGTTGTCGCTCTTGAAGTGAGAACACGTAACGAGAGCGAGTGGTCTCATACGTGTATGCAAAGAGCAAGCAACAAAGTCTCTCCTCAGAACTTTACTGGGAGAGCACGTCTATCATTAGCGAATCGGAGTGACACTCTACATTGAGTTGCTGGCGATTAAGCGTTGTTCACTGTATTGGCCACCACACTTATTGTGTGGTGTGAACACAGACAGAGTACTAGTTAAACGCCTGCAAGCGAATATCGAGTAGCATCGCGGTGGACTGGTTATTTGACTGGTGTACCACGCCAATAGTTAGACTAGGAATGGATAGGAGTCCTTCACTCCATCAAGGCATAGGGGGAGTTTGATTGGCGAAAGGCAATCCAGATAGAACGAGATAGTTGTCTTGCTTGTCAGCAGCGAGCGACGCAGGCAGCAGTCGTCGCAGCTCACGGTATTGTGCACTACAGCATATGCGAGCCCCATCTGTCCTCCACAACAGCACACTCCTTCACATTTCTCACGCAACAGCGTTGACCGTACCTAGAAAACTTATTCAGGTTGTGTAGGCGCGGCTCTCAGCCATTCTGCCGAGTAAATAACATTCTTAAAGAAAAGGGAGAAAAGAACCTTTCCATACTTTGTAAAATAATAGCATTCCTATCCATAAGAGGCAGTCTACTGCTCCGAAAAGAATCCGGAAATTAATTATTATTTTATAAGAAAAAGTTTCACTTCATTTCTCAGAATTTTTATGAATAAATAACATTTTTTGTTCGTTTAATGTTTTTCTTACACTAACTAGCAATACTTCCATACCCAACCATTCCACTAGTTATGTAAGAATAAATAGAATATTTTTGTGTCGTTTCCTTACAGCGGACGACACCAGAAGACATTTGTTGCTGAATGTTTTTCAAGCAATTCTTGTTGGTACAATAGGAGCGTCTGTCTGACTTCTATAGTAGTATGAGGTGGAAATTGTTTCTTGCAGGAGCCAAATGGTACTTGTTGGATCAATCATTGCTCAACTTGACAGAATAAAGCCCACACACTCACAGAGTGTAAAAGCTGTTAAATTTAATTTTTAAATTTTGTGTTCTAAGTTGCAGCCATGCAGTTTAAAAGAAGGATTAGTTCAGTTTTGTGGAATGTTCAAGAATGGAGATATCGAATTTTGTGAAAAATTGCTTTAGTCAGGAACCTTTTACAACGGCAAATTTGAATATTAGTGTTTTTCTCTTGTATGTGCCTCATATTAAAGAACCAGAATCCGTTAAAAAACACGTTTTGAAAAAAAATCTCACTTGTTGAAGTTCGTTAAAACGGTTCTCAGTTGTACTTGGCCCTTCAAAAATGACAATTCTCACTTTGGCCAATTATAATTGAAACGTCCCCTTAGAAAATTTAATGAATTACTGTGCTGATAAACCTCTTACATTATTTGATTTTCAAACAGCTGAGCAGAACTGAACGTACTCAGACATTTCGCTCTTTCCCTACTCTGATCAACACTAAACTGACACACAATATTTTTAGCGCAACGTAATCTGACTTTTAATAATCCCTACAAAAGAATGGCCCTGACTAACAATAACCTATACCTTTCACAAATCACTTACCTCACAAAAATCTTCGTTACTCAAACTACTGCAATACAGCATGCACCAATAGTGCCATCTAAATAAAAGATTCAAACTACTGAAGGCACTAACTACTGATAGCCATAGTTAGCAAATGGAAGATTTTGATAGAGAACAAACAATGTATTTACCTTAATAGTGTTCAAAATTCATAATATCTATAGCAGTCCATGATATCCAATATTACAAATTTACTGTCTCTGTCCAGATCATCCGCTCTCAAAACTCCGCCATCTCACTCCCCACATCTACCACTGCTGGCGGCTCACCTCCAACTGCACAACGCTACGCGCTGTTGACAGCCAACTGCCCAACAATGCCACCCAGCCACAGACTGCGCACAGCACAGCCAGTGATTTTCATACAGAGCGGTACGTGGTGGTGGCGTTACCAATATAAGAACCTAAACAGCCTACTTACATAGCCCCCATGCTCCCCACAAAAATTTTACAAATTGTTTTGGGCACTGGCCAATACATATTTGTTAATTTTTTTCACAATTACAATAACAAAGAAATCAAATGCACACACTTATTGATACAATGTTGGTCAAAAGCTAAAATTTTCTCACAGTTCATAAAGACAGTCCTGATCGTTCATACAGTAAAATTGCAGTGTTTTTCTCAAAGTCTGGGCAGAAAAAGAAAATGCATACGGAAGTAGTGGATTTCCATGCAGTCTTGAAGGAGTAGTGTTTTCCTACCAACGGAAAAACAGTGCCGACTCTTGACATGCAGACAGGTAATTTGCCACAACAGAGCAAACCCACAGCAGAGTCAGTCGAAGTTTTGAAGAATACTGGTAGGTAGGTCATCACAGAGCAGACCCACTGTAGTCCTGTTAGAGATATGGTATTGGTGGGCCATCAAAGGTGCAGACCTACTGCAGTCCTTGTAGAGACGGCCAGCAGCCATCTGTTGCGACTGTGCAGGTGCACAACACCATCGAAGAGTCTTGCGGATAATATAGCAAGTCCATAACCACAACTTGTGCTCTCACAAAGTTTTTGGAATTGTTCTTAGAACCAGCAATGCTGTTAACGAGTCCCTTGCTGAATTACTAACACACATGCAAGCACTAACAGTCCCAAATTCTCACATGCTGTGCATGTATTATGACCAGCAGAAACGTGCGCACTGAAATGAAACTTATTTGAAGAAGTGGTGTCTATACAATTGTAAATTTACAACATAAGAATACAATTACAAACGTACAAAATACGTCATTAAAGAATATAACAATACAGATAGCATTTTTAGTAATAGAGGCTCACAAAAGAATAGAAATAAACATACACATCAGTAATAAAATTATAAACAGCCGACCAGTTGCAATGGATAAAGAAATCTTTACCTAGGTTTCAACAAATTTAAATTTGTCTTCTTCAGAAGGTGGCAATTTTACATGAGTATGGACTGATGTATCATCGTCGTTTTTACAAATATCTGCATAGATCCATTTGTCCAAATTAAAATATAGCCCTGAAAATAGGGTTTGTCATGTGAATGTAAATTAGTGCATGGATGTTGCAGAGCTCTGCAACATCCATGCACTAATTTACATTCACATGACAAACCCTATTTTCAGGGCTATATTTTAATTTGGACAAATGGATCTATGCAGATATTTGTAAAAACGACGATGATACGTCAGTCCATCCCCCCCATGAACCATGGACCTTGCCGTTGGTGGGGAGGCTTGCGTGCCTCAGCGATACAGATGGCCGTACCGTAGGTGCAACCACAACGGAGGGGTATCTGTTGAGAGGCCAGACAAACATGTGGTTCCTGAAGAGGGGCAGCAGCCTTTTCAGTAGTTGCACGGGCAACAGTCTGGATGATTGACTGATCTGGCCTTGTAACATTAACCAAAACGGCCTTGCTGTGCTGGTACTGCGAACGGCTGAAAGCAAGGGGGAACTACAGCCGTAATTTTTCCCGAGGACATGCAGCTCTACTGTATGATTAAATGATGATGGCGTCCTCTTGGGTAAAATATTCCGGAGGTAAAATAGTCCCCCATTCGGATCTCCGGGCGGGGACTACTCAAGAGGACATCGTTATCAGGACAAAGAAAACTGGCGTTCTACGGATCGGAGTGTGGAATATCAGATCACTTAATGGGGCTGGTAGGTTAGAAAATTTAAAAAGGGAGATGGATAGGTTAAAGTTAGATATAGTGGGAATTAGTGAAGTTCGGTGGCAGGAGGAACAAGACTTTTGGTCAGGTGATTACAGGGTTATAAATACAAAATCAAATAGGGGTAATGCAGGAGTAGGTTTAATAATGAATAAAAAAATAGGAGTGCGGGTTAGCTACTACAAACAGCATAGTGAACGCCTTATTGTGGCCTAGATAGACACAAAGCCCATGCCTACTACAGTAGTACAAGTTTATATGCCAACTAGCTCTACAGATGATGAAGAAATAGATGAAATGTATAACGAGATAAAAGAAATTATTCAGGTAGTGAAGGGAGGCGAAAATTTAATAGTCATGGGTGACTGGAATTCGTCAGTAGGAAAAGGGAGAGAAGGAAACATAGTAGGTGAATATGGATTGGGGGGAAGGAATGAAAGAGGAAGCCACCTTGTAGAATTTTGCACAGAGCGTAACTTAATCATAGCTAACACTTGGTTCAAGAATCATGAAAGGAGGCTGTATACATGGAAGAAGCCTGGAGATACTGACAGGTTTCAGATAGATTATATAATGGTAAGACAGAGATTTAGGAACCAGGTTTTAAATTGTAAGACATTTCCTGGGGCAGATGTGGATTCTGACCACAATCTATTGGTTATGAACTGCAGATTGAAACTGAAGAAACTGCAAAAAGGTGGGAATTTAAGGAGATGGGACCTGGATAAACTGAAAGAACCAGAGGTTTACAGAGTTTCAGGGAGAGCATAAGGGAACAATTGACAGGAATGGGGGAAAGAAATACAGTAGAAGAAGAATGGGTAGCTCTGAGGGATGAAGTGGTGAAGGCAGCAGACGATCAGGTAGGTAAAAAGACGAGGGCTAATAGAAATCCTTGGGTAACAGAAGAAATATTGAATTTAATTGATGAAAGGAGAAAATATAAAAATGCAGTAAATGAAGCAGGCAAAAAGGAATACAAACATCTCAAAAATGAAATTGACAGGAAGTGCAAAATGGCTAAGCAGGGATGGCTAGAGGACAAATGTATGGATGTAGAGGCTTGTCTCACTAGGGGTAAGATAGATACTGCCTACAGGAAAATTAAAGAGACCTTTGGAGAAAAGAGAACAACTTGTATGAATATCAAGAGCTCAGATGGCAACCCAGTTCTAAGCAAAGAAGGGAAAGCAGGAAGGTAGAAGGACTATATAGAGGGTTTATACAAGGACGATGTACTTGGGGGCAATATTATGGAAATGCAAGAGGATGTAGATCAAGACGAAATGGGGGATAAGATACTGTGTGAAGAGTTTGACAGAGCACTGAAAGACCTGAGTCAAAACAAGGCCCCGGGAGTAGACAACATTCCATTAGAACTACTGATGGCCTCGGGAGAACCAGTCATGACAAAACTCTACCATCTGGTGAGCACGATGTATGAGACAGGCGAAATACCCTCAGACTTCAAGAAGAATATAATAATTCCAATCCCAAAGAAAGCAGGTGTTGACAGATGTGAAAATTACCGAACTATCAGTTTAAAAAGTCACAGCTGCAAAATACTAACGCGAATTCTTTACAGACGAATGGAAAAACTGGTAGAAGCCGACCTCGGGGAAGATCAGTTTGGATTCCGTAGAAATGTTGGAATACGTGAGGCAATACTGACCTTACGACTTATCTTGGAAGAAAGATTAAGAAAAGGCAAACCTACGTTTCTAGCATTTGTAGACTTAGAGAAAGCTTTTGACAATGTTGACTGGAATAGTCTCTTTCAAATTCTGAAGGTGGCAGGGGTAAAATACAGGGAGCGAAAGGCTATTTACAATTTGTACAGAAACCAGATGGCAGTTATAAGAGTCGAGGGGCATGAAAGGGAAGCAGTGGTTGGGAAAGGAGTGAGACAGGTTTTTAGCCTCTCCCGGATATTATTCAATCTGTATATTGAGCAAGCAGTGAAGGAAACAAAAGAAAAATTCGGAGTAGGTATTAAAATCCATGGAGAAGAAATAAAAACTTTAGGTTCGCCGATGACATTGTAATTCTGTCAGAGACAGCAAAGGACTTGGAAGAGCAGTTGAACGGAATGGACAGTGTCTTGAAAGAAGCATATAAGATGAACATCAACAAAATCAAAACGAGGATAATGGAATGTAGTCGAACTAAGTCCGGTAATGCTGAGGGAATTAGATTAGGAAATGAGACACTTAAAGTAGGAAAGGAGTTTTGCTATTTAGGGAGTAAAATAACCGATGATGGTCGAAGTAGAGAGGATATAAAATGTAGACTGGCAATGGCAAGGAAAGCGTTCCTCAAGAAAATAAATTTGTTAACTTCGAATATAGATTTAGGTGTCAGGAAGTCGTTTCTGAAAGTATTTGTATGGAGTGTAGCCATGTATGGAAGTGAGACATGGACGATAACTAGTTTGGACAAGAAGAGAATAGAAGCTTTCGAAATGTGGTGCTACAGAAGAATGCTGAAGATAAGGTGGCTAGATCACGTAACTAATGAGGAGGTATTGCATAGGATTGGGGAGAAGAGAAATTTGTGGCACAACTTGACTAGAAGAAGGGATCAGTTGGTAGGACATGTTCTGAGGCATCGAGGGATCACAAATTTAGCATTGGAGGGCAGCGTGGAGGGTAAAAATCGTAGAGGGAGACCAGGAGATCAATACACTAAGCAGATTCAGAAGGATGTAGGTTGCAGTAGGTACTGGGAGATGAAGAAGCTTGCACAGGATAGAGTAGCATGGAGAGCTGCATCAAACCAGTCTCAGGACTGAAGACCACAACAACAACAAACGTCAGTCCATACAGCAGCAGCAAATGCAATAATTAATATCTAAACATGACAAAGCTCAAGCAGAAAAAATCGTACACTAGAGACAACAATGCAGATAAGGGAAATGTCTATTCACATCTTAATGTCTATGTAATTAAATGGTGCACCACAACTTATTCTACAAAATAAATTACCAAGTACTTGAAAAGAAAGTTATGTATGCAGTTCCAGTGAAGGGAAATGTCTTTTTGTGCTCCCTCATTTTTTTGGAAGTATATCATAAAATTATTATTTACTGGATCTGTAGACAGAAAATATTTATATTAGTACATCTATTAAATTTTATTGTAACCAATGCTGCAGTGCAGCTAGCAACTAGATATTAAACGAAATGAGCAAATATACATACAAAGCAACATATGAAACGTCATTCACTAGGCAAATGGCGTCTCCAAAGGCAAAAAAAAATCTCTCAACTACAAAGACAATAGATGTAAAATGTTTCTCATCACTGCATTAGGTTCGAATGGTTCAAATGGCTCTGAACACTATGGGACTTAACATCCGGATTGAGCGCCTTGTACCGCGAGACCACCGCAGCCGGCATTTCAGTAGGTATTTTAGTAAATATCATTAATTAAGAGCTCCACAGTGTAATCATATGTTTTCAAGCTTGAGCGTGTCGTATTTGCGATGCTTTCTACGAAGAAATGCCAATAGCGAGGATAATGGCCTCTTTTTTTCTCCACCTAATGGCTTTCTTTTGTCAGACGACTATCTCTCAGCTGGGTGCCCAAAACGCATTACGTCAAGGTCACTTACCTTTCTTATCGAAATATTTACGACAGCAGTTTCTGCTACAGTGACAGTCTCATATAAAAATTTCACAGGTCGAGAATTTGCGTTACAAATGTGTAGAAACAAAATCCTATAAATACAACAGTGTCCAAAACGTTTTCGGTGGCATTGTGATACATTCACACATGTACACACATTTCATAACTCTTAAAGTACGGTTCTTGGTTTCAAACATCCTTTTTCACAAGTCAGAGTCCCTAACCACTACTCATTATTCCTTACCTTATTACACATATACACATTCGTCGACACTTCTTCAATATTTCATCATAATAAATACGTAGCATAATCAAATTCCTCATATAGTGTCAGCTTATTGATCATGAACATACCTCAACAGCATAATACACATCGTCGTCGTAATAATAACATCATAAGGCCTCAGTCAAATCTCAAAAACGTCGTAGCTTTCTGCAATAATTTCAAAACCTAAAAAAATTCTCTGCTCATTTAAATAGTCTCATCTACCTCAAACGTACTTTAAAAATCATGATCCCATACCAAATACATCATTCAAAGCTCTCATAGTATCACAATGGTTCCGAAAAATATGAAGGGTTCACACAGTACAGACAAAATACAATTTCATAAGTGTGAAGTTATTCAGCTGTGTAACTGCGTAAATATCTGTCACTGACGTAGTAAAAAAAATGTTTGTCTCTCTCAGTTAAATGATCAGATAGCTGTCTATTTTATGCTTTAGAGAAATATGGTACCGATTTGTCAAGATGTATAAGCAAATACGATATTAGCTAGGACTTCTTGTGCTTGCCAAACACATGGTACACAAAGTAAGCGTGTACCCCCCTGAGGATTAATGTAATTACACCCTCAGGTGTTACAAATTACAGCAATCGAATGAAATGTATCACCTAAAACTTTCTTTGTATCTTTGTGATTCAAAAATCTTTAAAAATAAATGTTTTAAGTACAAAATTAATCACTCAAATGCGTGTCCTGTAGCGCTAAATGTGCGTCTTTCTGTAAGGTAATTCTGTGGAAGTGTCGTAGTTATCGTCCTCTGTAAGCAAAGTTCTACTGAAGTCAATGTACTCACCTCATGATAAACAAAAGTGAAATGCTTTGCGTATAGATATCTTAGTTATTACGCTTATTGCCGTGATGAAGAATGTACTGCGCTGTATTGTGTTGTGCTACGGAAAAGGCTGTCTCATTGTAGCTATACCACAAAAGTTACTACTAAAACATGTTTTACTTTCCAGAATAATACACAAAAACTGTGCAGTAATAAAACAGATACACCGCAAAAGCAACAATGTAAATTGTGTCACATATTAGTAGCGTCGTGATATAATCGTGTAGCTATCAAAGAAAACAAATGCTAAGTCATCTTTAATCTCACCGAATGTACTTCAAATAAAGAGTATCTTTTCAAGAAAACAAAAATGTTGCACTAAAATCTCATTAGCAGTACTCGTAAAAGTTCTAAGTATGTGAGCCTTATAGTCGTTACGTAATCGTGCAACTAACAAGCAAGAATGTACACACACAATAACACTGTGTCGTCTGTTCACAATAACAATGCATTCCTAATTTCTGTTTAAATAAGTTCTCTTGGTTCTTGACTGGATATTTAACTTCAAACATTGTTGCATGTTAACAGATTCTAAGTCTGACAAAGCATACTAGTAACGTGAAGTGAAAAATTTTACAGGAAAGACTAAGTTAAGAAGTAGATTATCTCTCAATAAACGGTTTTATGTGTGAAATGTGGTGTAAACCTTTACTCTTCCTAGTACGCAGAGTTTCAACTTCAACACAATTATCATGTGGTATACGTAGGATTCTGTAAGGTCCATTGTAAATCAGAAAGAATTTGTGACTCAAGTGTTTCTTCTTATGTGACAATGAATGAGCTTTAATGAGAACTTTCTGATCAATATATAGTTTCTTTGTATTTACTTTACAGTGTAGTTTTCTCCTTTTGTCTGCAGCATAATTTATATTTTTAATAGCCAAATTAATTATGTCTTTGTGTCGAAGTTCACGTGCATTCGGAAAAGGTACAAGCTCTCTGATTCTGTTTGGTGGTTCTTCATTCTTCAGTACTAGAATAGGTGGTAAAGCAGTGGATTTCATTCAGGCATTTCATTCAGCACGTTTTGAAATAAGTGTAAATATCTGTCCCAATGCTGATGCTTTCTGTGACAATAAAGTCTGCAAAGCTTATTGATTTCTTTCATAATCCGTACAGACGGGTTACAGTGTGGTGAGTACAATGAATTAAAAACAGGTTTGATTTTATGATTCCGAAGCATGCGTGACCAAACAGCAGACCTGAATTGCGGACCGTTATCTGAAATGACTTTATTAACGTGTCCATCTTCACGTAAGAAATTTTTAACAAAGGCGTTGGATACAGACCGTCCAGTGGCTTTACGTAACGGAGTGAAAGAAACAAATTTTGAAGTAAGTTCAACAGCGACTAGAACGTACGAAAATCCATTCGATGTTCTGACGAAGGGTCCCAAGATATCCACAGCAGCATACTCTTTTAATTTAGAAGGAATGATAGGAAAAAACGGAGCACAATGTGAGATAGTAGACGGTTTAGTTT
Organism: Schistocerca cancellata; assembly: GCF_023864275.1. Taxonomy (NCBI): domain Eukaryota; kingdom Metazoa; phylum Arthropoda; class Insecta; order Orthoptera; family Acrididae; genus Schistocerca; species Schistocerca cancellata. Next base: position 631,755,826 of record NC_064630.1, read on the forward strand.
TTTGACAAAGTTTACAAATAGACAAGACTCTTCGAATTCTCTTTTCCATATTGTTAAAATAACAAGTCGTTCGAAGAATATGATAACATTTTCGTGGACCAAAATGTGCATAGCTGAAATGAATGTACCAAATGAGCTTATTAATAAAATCGTCTGGAATGCAAAGTACCCATAGCTTGTCATCAACAGTGCAGCGTTTGAAGAGTATGTTGTTTCTAACCAGATAATAATGCCGAATCTGAGTGTGTGTCTTTTCATGCCATTTACTTTTGATGTCTTTCCAAATCGGACCTTCATCTTGTTCATGAGAAATGCCCTTTAAGGATGTGGTAATGAAGTTTTCAAAGGCGACTTTCTGAATGTAAAGAATACTGAAATTTTTCTCGAGGTTGCCTTCTGTGTTACTTTCTCAAGCCCAGCTGGTGCGCGTGTAGTGCGTCCGCGACAATGTTCTCCTTGCCGGGAATGTAGAGTATTGTGAAGTGGAATTCTAGTAGAAACAATGCCCAGCGCTTTAACCTGTCATGATTTAATTTTGAAGACATAAGAAATTGTAATGCACGATGATCACTGTATACTTTTACGTGCTTACCAGAAAGAAAGAAAAGGAATTTGTTAAATGCCCAAACGACAGCTAAAGCTTCCAATTCAGTAAAGGAATAATTTTTTTCAGATTTTGTTAGCACCCGGCTAGCAAAAGCAATGGTTTTCTGAACAGTAGTGTCATTTGCTATGGCTTCTTGAAATAAATGACCGAAGTTAGAAGAATCCGTGCTAAGGCAAAAATCTTGTGACAGATCTGGATGAGCTAGTTTTTTGGCGCATTAAGTAGCGATTCTTTCAAAGAATTGAATTCCAACTGTGCTTGTTCGTCCCAGTTCCAAATAGTATTTTTTCCAGTGAGAGCACAAAGTTTTGGTGTAACTAGAATTTGCATATTCAGAAAACGACGTTAAAAATTTACGAGACCTAGAAAACTGCGGAATTGTCTTTTTGTGGATGGAACTGGAATGGCTCTGATTGCTGCTAACTTTACAGGATCAGACTGAATGCCTTCAGAAGAAATAATATGTCCCAAAAATCTCACCTTTGACCTACCGAATTCAGACTTTTCCAATTTAACTGTAATTCCAGATTCTGCAAAAATACGTGACTAAGTGTTGAGGATGCGATTATGTTACTCCCATGAAGATTCTGCTATTGGAATATCGTCCACATATAAGGTGATGTGACGTTTTAAGAACTCAGGTATTATGGAATTTAGCCCACGAATGAATGCTCCCGAAGAAATGTTCAAACCAAAAGGAAGTTTCCGAAACTGATAACAAACGCCGAAACAAAGAAAAGCTGTGTATTTTCAGCATTCTGGATGAAGTTCGATCTTATAAAAGCTGGATCTGAGATCAATAGAAGAGAACACTCTTACCCCATTAAAATTTTGAAGAAGCTCTTCCAACATTTGCGGCCTGTCTGTTTCAGGAATGATGATAGTATTGATTTGTCTCGAATCTAAGACAAGCCTGATCGATCCATTTTTCTTCTCAACAACATGTAATGGATTGTTGTATGAGCTAACTGCAGGCACAATAATGCCCTCGTGAACCATAGATTGTATTTCTGTTCTAACACGTTCCCTATAATGTGCTGGAATTACGTATGGTCTAACAAAAAATTTAGTATGCTCACGAACACGAAATTGGTATTGAAATCCCTTGATTGTTCCTGTTTTGTGAGTAAAAACTGTGGAATATGCTTGTAAAATCCCAAAAAGGTCCTGCCTATCAGTGTCATTACAATTCTCAATTGTTTGAATTTTATTCTGAATTAACTCATTAGTATCAAATACGCCGTCGATATCATCTCTGTCAGTACTTGCTGAGTGATTGTTAGTGTCAAGTTCCGTCGAAAATTCCGAACTGTTGTCTAACAGTAGGTAAAGCCAATTAATTTCTTCATCATGGTTTGAGAGCCAATCTTCAAATTTCAAAGCTATTGATTTACCTTCTTTTTCTAAACTTATTTCAGCATCGTGAAAGTTTAAGATTGCTTTGTATTCATTCAAAAAGTCTACTCCCAATATAATTTCCGTCAACAATAATGGAACAATAAGAAAGGTCATAGAGAAGCTGTGGCTTTGACAAAAGAATTCTAAGTTGGTTTGTTGGCGTACATCTACACTTTTTCCAACGATTGCACCTTGTAATTTAATATTACGTAACGAAAGTGTGGGGCAATCATTCGATTTGTTGCATTTGCTAAAGGCTGTTTCACTAATTACTGAAGTAGGACTGCCAGAGTCAAGTACTGCCACAAATTTTACGTCATTTACTGTAATGTGAATCACATGATATGCAATGTTGTTATGTTTTACGTCGTGTTCCTGGGTAAGATGTCCCTAATGTCTTCCATTTTTACGTAATTACTAGCTACGGCAGCTGCATCGTCAGTTTCATAAGTACGTTTTGTGGCTGCCATCGGTGTGAGTCATTGCCTATTGTCTCTTTGTTGGTGTGCGTCATTATTTGGATTTGGAGATCTACCTTCTACAAATTCACCTTGTCGAGAGGTCCCTGCCCTGTTTGAATCCCACCAGTTCTGATTGAATTGAGGTCTGTCGTTTTGTCGGTAGTTTACATAGTTTCTTTTTTGTCGGTCAGGTGGTGGAGAATTTCTCCTGGAATCGTAACTGCACGGTGGACCATTGCGTCTGACGTTATTCTGTCTCCCTTGATAATAATTATTTTGGTTTCCATAGTGTCTGTTTCTCTGATTGTCTCTGTGATAGTCATTAGTGTGGAGAGGTGATATTTCCTGTAAATCTTACTACTCTGCCAACGGTTGTCATACGGGTGGTGTCTGTTTTGGTCACGATTTACATTGTAACAATAGCCTTGTCGTGTCCAGTTATTATTTCTGTCATCGTGGAATTGTGACGGATGTGACCTGTTGTGGTCCTGTTCTTGCATTCCGCGATTGTCAGTGTCAGTTTCCAATTCTTGTAACAGTCCCTGAAAAGCTTCAGTGTCGTCATTGCAACGTCCTGCCAAAATAATATGTCGTAAATGTTCAGGCAATTTGATTAAGCAAATGCGGATGAGTTCTGAGGGGCTGTATGGGTTTGAAAGATACTGATTCTTATGTAACATGTCTTCGAAATATTTGACAATACTGGAGAATTCAGATTGTTCGAATTGTTTCATCGTTATGATGCTATGTTTTACTCGGTCTTGTGTAGCTTGAGACCAATATGCTGAGACGAAGGCATGATAAAATTCTCCTTCACTGTGAATCAAGAATGACAGATCGTATTCTTACAGCTGGTTAATTCTCTAAATAGCCACACATAAATTCTAATCTGTGCCCTAATGACCAGTTGGGAGTAAAACAATGAGAGAATTGATGATGCCACGTTTGTGGAGGAATGTCGTTGCCGGAATTCTTAAATGTTTTGAATTTGCGTGTAGTAATAAACAGCTTATAGTCAAAATCATCATGTCGGCGATTCGCACATCGGTCATTGTTACTTCTTTTCGGCGATTCCATCACAAAATTCGGTGTACATTGCCAATTTCTTTCATAACTTCCGAAGTGCCCTGTGTTATCTTTTTGTGGCTGTTCTGTATTTCTATGTTCCTCTTCCAGTATTGGAGCGCGAGTGTCCTCTGAGATATGTAATTCTTGTATTACCTGTGTCAACTGATCTTGTACTTCCCGGATTTCTCTTTGGTCTTGTGTATTGATTTGATTTTGATTTTGATTGAATTTTCTAATTTGTTCATACTCTTCTGTGTCAGTGAAGGCTACAGGTCTTGTGTCATTCAGATCATCATCTACCTTTGTAGATAAGGTAGTGAACTTATCCGAAAGTTCGGCTACTTTATCCGATAGTGAACTGATTTCCTCAGTGTGTTTTTCTGAACCAAGTTTCAGAGTGTCGGTTTGTGTTGAAATCGTATCTACTGTGTCCTTTAAGTTTTCCTGAGTTTTTGCAAGTTGCGTAACCGAATCAGTAGATGCAACTGAATCAACTACAGCTTGCAAGATGTCGTGATTTTCATGAACAATAGTTTGCAGTTCTTTTATGGCTGCTTCGTGATTCTGTAATGCATTTTCATGCCGCGAAAAAATAGGTTGAAAATGCTCACAAATTTGTGGTTTTACGTCATTACAGAATTTTTGACATTTCGATTCAATGTTATGTAACTCAGTAGTTAAATCTTCACGTGTTTGTTCAAGCGTGGGGTCTAACTTCCGAAGATTTTGTTCCATTGTGTCTAACTTTTGAAGCTTTTGCTGTGTTTCTCTCTGATTTTGTTCCATTTGCTGCATTAATTGCAATAATAATGTATTAGTGTCTCGAATCTGTTTCTCTATGCTTTTTTGCAGTGCATTTTCACCGGCAAATTCACATTTTGACAAGCAGAAAATGTGTCTTGACTCATTTGAGAAAACGGTGAGGACCCGAAACCTGAGTCTACAGTATTTGCAATATTGTGTTCTGTCATTTCGGATTCCTGAGGCGAGCTATTGCCGACCGATCGATCGATAATGCTTCCCTGTTCACTACTTGTTTCACTGTCTACACCATTATTTGCCGCCCGCTCCGTTTCCCTATGCACAATTACCAAATTACTACTTTGAATGCTGTTAATTCACTACACAGTGGTGCTGATAAGCTACGCTCGTCGTCAGTATTATTTCTCAGTTTACTTTGAAGCCTAGTGTTACGTTTTTCACACGCAATTATTGTCACAATATTTCACACTATAACACTGAAAAGCACAATTTGAAGAGCAAAAATAAGAGAACACATTAACATAGCACTGAAAATAATATCTAGTTAATTGCAAGCGCAGCTGCCAAATACTTGGTGCAAATCTACATGCATGCCACAACTGTTTTACTGTACAACAATGAAACACTGCAACTACAAAGGATATTCTCTCTACAATTACGCGCTAGCAATAAACAAAAGCTACACTAATTACACAAACTACAAGAAAAAATCAGAAAATTCCAGTGAGGTATCCTCGGCTAGGGGTTGATATATGAAACGTCCCCTTAGAAAACTTAATGAATTACTGTGCTGATAAACCTCTTACATTATTTGATTTTCAAACAGCTGAGCAAAACTGAACGTACTCAGACATTTCGCTCTTTCCCTACTCTGATCAACACTAAACTGACACACAATATTTTTAGCACAACGTAATCTGACTTTTAATAATCCCTACAAAAGAATGGCCCTGACTAACAATAACCTATACCTTTCACAAATCACTTACCTCACAAAAATTTTCGTTACTCAAACTACTGCAATACAGCGTGCGCCAATAGTGCCATCTAAATAAAAGATTCAAACTACTGAAGGCACTAGCTACTGATAGGCATAGTTAGCAAATGGAAGATTTTGATAGAGAACAAACAATGTATTTACCTTAATAGTGTTCAAAAGTCATAATATCTATATCAGGCCATGATATCCAATATTACAAATTTACTGTCTATGACCAGATCATCCGCTCTCAAAACTCCGCCATCTCACTCCCCACATCTACCACTACTGGCGGCTCACCTCCAACTGTGCAACGCTACCCGCTGTTAACAGCCAACTGCCCAACACTATAATAGCAAATTCCAACAATGCCACCCAGCCACAGGCTGAACACAGCATGGCCAGAGATTTTCATACAGAGCGCTAGGTGGCGGTGGCGTTACCAATATAAGAACCTAAACAGCCTACTTACATAATACACAACCCATTTTTAAAGAACTACTCCATGCAACTTAATGAAACTTCTGCAGGGCACTTATACATGCTTCGTGTACTTATTCCTCCAGTTTGGTTGAGTATGTATTCTAAGAGCTTGGAAGGAATTTTTAGGTTCACTATTTTTGTTACATTTTTCCTTAATTTCTTTGGAAATATACAGGTGATTTCTATCGTTCTAGAAGTGTAGTATGACAGGTATATTATAAATGAACTGTAAGAGATCAAGAGTCTATCTTCTATGGCTCCTGAGGAAATGGGTCATTTGCCGCAGAAAATTTAGTTTTTAGAAACTGCAGTCAGAAATTAACGTAAATTAAAACTCAAGTTTTAGCAGAAATAACACTTAAAACAGGGCAGCATTGTGGTCTTCATCACCTTCTACATTATCTGAATGCTTTCTCTTCCTCTTCTTCAGAGAATTATCTTCTTGGACACTTTCTGGACTTTTAGCTCAGCTTTGTCGACTCGCTTCTACTCCATTTTCTTCAATATGGTTTGCTTATTCCAACCAGTCTTCTCTCCCGCCTATCTTTCTATTAAATGTGATGACAGCATCGTAAATTCCATGATACATCCAATGTGTGGAACCAACAAATATATTTTAGGCACACTTAGCCAGACTACGCTGTTGAATGGCTCATTCACATTTTGTGTTTTCTCTGCCAGTGACTTCTTAAATAGATATGGATTTTCGAAATCTCTATAAATTCCTGAAGCCTCAGGTAAACAGTTCTTGTGCGTAAACTTATCTAAACTTAAAGCTGGTTCACTTCCTTTTATGTTTGCTTCACTCACTGGAATGAAGATTGTGGATCGCCTTGAAATTTGTTGGTATTTTATGCAAAAAGGTAGCCCACGCGGTGTTTTTCATACGATCTAGGTTATTTTCGTTGCGACTTATAGCTTGACATTAGTATTCTATTAGTTGATGGTATTATCTACGAGACGACTCCTAATAGTTTTGCCATCAGACAGCGCTGTCTCCAACAGCTCTGCTTCCTCCGTTATACGAAGAAAATCGGATGCTCATAGTAAACGAGAATCACAGGTGTTATGCCAGTGCTACCACGTATGCAGCAAGGCTTACACTGAAACCGAAATAATACCACAGCCTTCTAGACTTTAAGATTGTGGAGATACTGATTTTTAATTGAGTTGGGGCTTATGAAATCCTAATCTACGAGACGACTCCTAATAGTTTCGTCATCAGACAGCGCTGTCTCCAACAGCTCTGCTTCCTCCGTTATACGAAGAAAATCGGATGCTCATAGTAAACGAGAATCACAGGTGTTATGCCAGTGCTACCAACGTATGCAGCAAGGCTTACACTGAAACCGAAATAATACCACAGCCTTCTAGACTTTAAGATTGTGGAGATACTGATTTTTAATTGAGCAGGGGCTTATGAAATCCTAAACATGTTGTATGCAAATAGGCAAATTATATTAAATATACTTCCGGTCAAGCAAATTTAATAAATTGTACAACAAATTAGTCAGAAGATTCGAAATAACGTTCCTGTACAAAACAAATTAAAATTTTTCGGAAAAATAGCTATTTATGCTTCTCTTAACATAGTGAGAACCTTCTTCCTGCTCAGCGTGGAGAGCGGACAGCTACGTCCAACTCGTCTTGTAAATTGGGTGGTATGAGCGCTGTGGGCTAAGGTGTTGTTTACTAGTCTGAAATACAATTGGGAGGTCCATCAGTGCCACGGACGACGACTTTAATTGTGAGTGAGTGGTAAGCAAACATCTAAAGCGGGGTTTCTCAACTTAAATACATCACTTTTCAGGCACTCGTCCAGTGAATGTACTAGAATCATGACCCACGGTAATGAATACGTATATGATTCCAGAATGAGATCTTCACTCTGCAGCGGAGTGTGAGCTGATATGAAACTTCCTGGCAGATTAAAACTGTGTGACGGAACGAGACTCGAACTCGGGACCTTTGCTTTCCGCGGGCAAGTGCTCTACCAACTGAGCTACCCAAGCACGACACACGCCCCCTCCTCATAGCTTTACTTCTGGCAGTACCCCGTTTCCTACCTACCAAACTTTACAGAAGCTCTCCTGCGAACCTTGGAGAACTAGCATTCCTAAAAGAAAGGATATTGCGGAGACATGGCTTATCTCAGTTGGTAGAGCACTTGTCCGCGAAAGGCAAAGGTCCCGAGTTCGAGTCTCGGTCCTGCACACAGTTTTAATCTGCCAGGAAGTCACGTATATGATTGCTTGCGTTTATTACTGAGACACTGGAAGTTACAGTCACACGTTTATCCTTTTATGCTATACACTCATGGTAATTTTGACAACTTTTCTTAGTACAAAAAATGTTTCTGTCTAGCACCTGCTACATGAATTTCTGAATCATAGTAACCTGCTAGCTTGTCTTTTAATTGGGCATACTTTACTTCACTAGGATTTACCTCTGGACTAAGCTACTGAACAACCTATATACATCTGCACAAGAATAAGCAAGCAGACAGGCTTTCTGTTGCCTGTTACCTTTGATTAATAGGCCACAGAGTACTGTTCGAAGTTCGCAGTGTGCCGGCCTCGGTGGCCATGCGGTTCTAGGCACATCAGTCAGGATCCGCGTGACTGCTACGGTCGCAGGTTCGAATCCTGCCTCGGGCATGGATGTGCGTGATGTCCTTAGGTTCGTTAGGTTTAAGTAGCTCTAAGTTCTAGGGGACTGATGACCTCAGATGTTGAGTCCCATAGTGCTCAGAGCCATTTTTTTTGAAGTTCGCAATGTAGTTCACCAACTCCTTATCGAAATTCAGAGACAGAAGCTGTGGTTTTCTGATTCCATTCAACATGGTGTCGATTCTCGAGAGACTGTAAGTCGTGCTGGTGTGGTGTTCAAATGGCTCTAAGCACTAAGGGACTTAACATCTGAGGTCATCAGTACCGTAGACTTAGAACTACTTAACCCTAACTAACCTAAGGACATCACACGCATCCATGCCCGAGGCAGGATTCAAACCTGCGACCGTAGCAACAGCACGGGTCCGGACTGAAGCGCCTAGAACCGCTCGGCCACACCGGCCGACGGTGTGGTGTTCAGGGATGATATTTTCTCTAACAGAAGCTCCCGTATCTTTTGTACCTTCTGCAATTGGGGTACAACTTGCATTGACATACGCAATTTCGAAGCTGCCGCACTGAAACTTAAAACCATCTCTTTACAACAGAGTAAAAGAAATGGTGAGAACACCAAAATATTTCACTGAGAATAATTGAAAAATATGTAGTGCATCGAGTAGCCACAACTGGATTATATACCACAATTGGAATATACAGGGTGATTCAAAAAGAATACCACAACTTAAGGAATTTAAAACTCTGCAACGACAAAAGGCAGAGCTAAGCACTATCTGTCGGCGAATTAAGGGAGCTATAAAGTTTCATTTAGTTGTACATTTGTTCGCTTGAGGCGCTGTTGACTAGGCGTCCGCGTCAGTTGATGCTAAGATGGCGACCGCTCAACAGAAAGCCTTTTGTATTATTGAGTACGGCAGAAGTGAATCGACGACAGTTGTTCAGCGTGCATTTCGAACGAAGTATGGTGCTAAACCTCCTGATAGGTGGTGTATTAAACGTTGGTATAAACAGTTTACAGAGAATGGGTGTTTGTGCGAAGGGAAAAGTTCTGGACGGCCGAGAACGAGTGATGAAAATGTAGCACGCATCCAGCAAGCATTTGTTCACAGCCCAGGAAAATCGACTCGCAGAGCTAGCAGAGAGCTGCAAATTCCACAATCAACTGTATGGAGAGTCGTACGAAAAAGGTTAGTTATGAAACCTGAACGTCAACTACCCGAGGCGATGGATCGGCCGCCAGGCAGCCCGTGTCAGAGCACTTCATCACTGGCCTCCAAGAAGCCCTGATCTTACCCCCTGCGATTTTTCTTATAGGGGTATGTTAAGGATATGGTGTTTCGGCCACCTCTCCCAGACACCATTGATGATTTGAAACGAGAAATAACAGCAGCTATCCAAACTGTTACGCCTGATATGCTACAGAGAGTGTGGAACGAGTTGGAGTATCGAGTTGATATTGCTCGAGTGTCTGGAGGGGGCCATATTGAACATCTCTGAACTTGTTTTTGAGTGAAAAAAAAACCTTTTTAAATACTCTTTGTAATGATGTATAACAGAAGGTTATATTATGTTTCTTTCATTAAATACACATTTTAAAGTTGTGGTATTCTTTTTGAATCACCCTGTATACTATCCACATGTTCAGAGATCCTAGTTGGCATTTTGTTCTGACGCTCGTTACGGAATTCTCTATTGCCCGCCAAATAAATGTCAGTCTCTCCAAGGTGGCTACTTAACTATAAGTAGTATTAATAAGAGTCGGCAGATTTAATCAAGGCATTATATATTCATTTCGAGTCGTATGAGGAGGCACCGAATAAAATGCACAAGTTCACTAAAGATCCCTTACTAGCTAAGTCAAAACTGGATAAACTACATATTCCTCATAATGTTCAGTCCATACTGGCCAGCTCGGTGAGTGGAATCCAGTCTGAATATTTGCAAACCATAGTAGAAATCTGGAAGGTTGCTCTATGAACGCTGCTAGGCATCTCTTGGATAGCCAGTCGTAGAACTTGGATGTTATTGTTGATCACAACGCTTCACTGGGTTCACAGGTCAACTTGCTGTCATGGGTCCATGGGGCTTCCTAAAGGCCACTCGGGTGGGAGTTTACATGTGACCGGCTAAAGGGAGTAGTGCAACAATGTTGGCATAACATGTCCAAGTCTCTCCTTCCACAGTCCTGACTGTAAACAGGTTGTGAATTCTATGCTATTGACGTCTGCAGAGTACGTCACATGTCATACCTGGCTGTACCATGGGAAGGTATAAGGCCCAGGCCACGGATATAAATTTTCCGTTGACTTATCATTGATGAAACCGTAGAATTACACAATAAATCAATTTATTCTTGGTTCATAGGTACATTTTATTATTACTATATGATTTAGTTACTAAAATTGTCTGATGGAAAGATGGCGTTAAAGGGCTCTAGAAGGGGAAGAAACTGTTAACGCAAAAGGGAAGAAATTCGGGTCAATTCGACGGACATAGATCCTGTATTAGAATCAGATTGTCACACAGATCTCGACAGTTTGCAATGAAACAAAGTGCAAGGAACGTTTTATGAATTCTCTTATAATTGAAGGACCGCTTTAAACAATATCCCACACATTACACATTACTCGTTTCCCTCAGCTGCACTCCCACATCACCAGTATTGTTACGATGAGTGCTGGTGAGTAAGTACGTGCAATAACGTCAGTTGCCTGTTCGGTTAAACATTGCTCTGATGTGCGCCTCCTCTCACCCCCCCCCCCCTCTCCCCACCCGCTCTTCACCCCTCCCGAAACTGCAACAACGCAAGACGATGCCGCTCGACGAAGCAGTGTGTGCACAGGGTAGGAGCGTGGGCCTATGCATCGTCATATTGCAATATGTCTACTTCTATAATGCAATAACCTTTCCCGCTTATACAGCTTATATGTGCCAACGGCCTTGTGCAGTGGTAACACCGGTTCCCGTCCGATCACCGAAGTTAAGCGCTATCCATGTGGACTAGAGCTTGGATGGGTGACCGTGCGATGTACGGAGCGCTACTGACTTGCGGGGTGCAGCCAGCCCTTGTTGGGTATATGGAGGAGCTGCGTGATTGAGAAGTAGCGGCTTCTGTCACGAAAACTGACAACGGATGGGAGAACGGTGAGCTGACAACAAGAACATCCATATTCGTATCCAGCGGCTCCTAAAGGCTGAGGATGATTCGGTGGTAGGTCAGTATCGTTAGGGTCTTCCGAGACCTGTCCTGGCCGAGTTTATTAGTTAAATAATACTATATATGTTCTTATGTACCACATATCTGAAAAGTATGTAGTCTATTTCAATCTGAATCTTTGACTAAGATGTAAAAATCTGAAGTACAACGGCCAAGGATTTTTCCTAGATTTTGCTGAAAACCTTTTCCCTTTATACACTATATATTTTTATACACTATATACGTATTTTAAAAATGTGTACCCTATGCCATTCCAAATGTTTACTAAAATAACGTGTAAAATGTTAAGTAAGTCGGTGAAGAACTTTTCGAAATTTATGGTAACAACGTTAAACTATGACTTGTTTTCATATAGTAATATAGATATTACTGTATAGAAGTATCGGTTGAGCGCATTCATGATTGTGTAAACATTGTGTTCAGTACATTCAGTAGTATTATGTAGAACACATTATAAAAAAAAAAGCATCTTCACAAATGTGACAAAATTTGAATGTCAGAGAGTAAATAGTTTTTACAGAGAGTGAATATCTTTCCCTAAAATCGCGGTAAGTTCTTCAAATAAATAAAGCTCCCTCCTCTCGATTATAGCGACAGTAGCCGTTCACAGCGAATGTCTCTGACCAGTTGCTGGGTAGTGGAAGGATGTCCTCCCGCCAGGGGGCAAGGAGGCGGGGCCGAGCGGCAATATTTGGACCTGTGCGGAATACACAGGAGTCTTCTCTCGTCAGCGGAACTGTGAAGAGGTAGCGATTGCCACGGATGTGTTGACATCTCTGGGACTGAACAGTGCGTGATGTCGACAGCCTGGCTTCTGGGGTTTATTACGTCATCGAGACGTTGATTACATCCAGCCACTCATTCTTTTGGAGGAAGCAAGCTGAGTTTAGGAATCCAATGCGCCTCAGCTCATGACTGTGGATTTTATTGCAAGCACCCATTTCCAGCTATGGGCAGCAATTTTGAATTTTATAAACAAGATTTGTGGGCATAGGCATACTTGTTTGCGAGTAATTTTCTTGTGGCTGCCTGGTACACTGTGGACCTGTATGCGCTGCGCTGTGCTACCTTCAGCCGTTTTGAGCACGTTTCGCGAACTGTGTCGAATGCGGGTTAGTCATGTCATTAAATTTCCTACTGTTTTTTTTTTTTTGGCATTCAATTGCCATACTGCTGAGAAGCGTTAATTATTAGGGTCTGTGCAAGCTCCACGTTTTTATATTGTCTAGGGAGCTGCGTTCTCGAGTAATTACGAGGTGCATTCAAGTTCTAAGGCCTGCGATTTTTTTTCTCCGGACTGGAAAGAGATAGAAACATGCACATTGTTTTAAAATGAGGCCACGTTCATTGTCAATACGTCCCAGAGATGGCAGCACCGTATGGCAGATGGAATTTTACTGCCAGCTGCGAGAATGAGAACTGTTTTAAATACTTAAAATGGTGACGTTTTCCTTACTTGAACAGCGTGCAATCATTCGTTTTCTGAATTTGTGTGGTGTGAAACCAATTGAAATATATCGACAGTTGAAGGAGACATGTGGTGATGGAGTTATGGATGTGTTGAAAGTGCATTCGTGGGTGCGACAGTTTAATGAAGCAGAACATCGTGTGACAACAAACCGAAACAACCTCGGCCTCGCACAAGCCGGTCTGACGACATGATCGAGAAAGTGGAGAGAATTGTTTTGGGGGATCGCCGAATGACTGTTGAACAGATCGCCTCCAGAGTTGGCATTTCTGTGGGTTCTGTACGCACAATCCTGCATGACGACCTGAAAATGCGAAAAGTGTCATCCAGGTGGGTGCCACGAATGCTGACGGACGACCACATGGCTGTCCATGTGGCATGTTGCCAAGCAATGTTGACGCACAACGACAGCATGAATGGGACTTTCTTTTCGTCGGTTGTGACAATGGATGAGATGTGGATGCCATTTTTCAATCCAGAAACAAAGCGCCAGTCAGCTCAATGGAAGCACACAGATTCACCGCCACCAAAAAAATTTCGGGTAACCGCCAGTGCTGAAAAAATGATGGTGTCCATGTTCTGGGACAGCGAGGGCGTAATCCTTACCCATTGCGTTCCAAACGGAACTACGGTAACAGGTGCATCCTACGAAAATGTTTTGAAGAACAAATTCCTTCCTGAACTGCAACAAAAACGTCCGTGAAGGGCTGCACGTGTGCTGTTTCACCAAGACAACGCACCCGCACATCGAGCTAACGTTACGCAACAGTTTCTTCGTGATAACAACTTTGAAGTGATACCTCATGCTCCCTACTCACCTGACCTGGCTCCTAGTGACTTTTGGCTTTTTCCAACAATGAAAGACACTCCCGTGGCCGCACATTCACCAGCCGTGCTGCTATTGCCTCAGCGATTTTCCAGTGGTCAAAACAGACTCCTAAAGAGGCCTTCGCCGCTGCCATGGAATCATGGCGTCAGCGTTGCGAAAAATGTGTACGTCTGCAGGGCGATTACGTCGAGAAGTAACTCAGGTTTCATCGCTTTCGGTTGAGTAGTTAATTAGAAAAATAATCGGAGGCCTTAGAACTTGAATGCACCTCGTACTGTAAAACTTTCTTGGCGTTTATATTTCCTGTAATCACCAACCATACCCACTCTTTGATGCATATAGGTTCTTGTTTTAGTGGCGCTAGTGTAATGTATCCCAATCAGCGAAGAAAAGTTTGGGAATTTAAACTGAAAAGTTAACGTATCATAATTCTGAAGTCTAGTTGTTCGGAAGTAGGCACATGTCACAGTTACAGAATGTGGAAAGCATAATAAGGTTATTTAGATTATTAATAACTTATCCCTTGGTAACATTCTTCAGATGGTCTATTTAGATTGATTTTGTTACTTGCTTTAGTAGTGTGCAGGTTCAAAATTTATGTTTGCGAGCAGATAAGTCTGCTGACGGCAGACCATGGTAGCATGAAATATAATGCAGCAAAATAATTGATGTTACACAAGAAAATTTAAATACGACTACTTCAAAGAAATTTAGACTGCTTTGGTTCGACTCTTTTTGCATCGTGCAAAACTGCACACAGTGGCGCGCGTACGTCGCGCAAATCGACAGGTCAACAAACTCATCTCTTTCCCACGTAATTAGCACTGAAACGTAACAAAAGAAAAAAAATCTTTATACTACGTTACTACATGGGAGTAATATCATTTTTTATTAACAAAATATAGGCCAAGTTATGTTTTGTGGTTATTATTTCAAATATGGAGCAAATAACAAGAGATGCATACGGTATGCTAGACGAACAAGGAAGGGAGACAACAGACCTGGGGTAAAGCGTGAACATCGAAATTCCTCAGAGATCTCATTACCCGATCACGATATTACTGTGCTTGGGCTCCCGTGGCCGTTATCAGAAACAGTACAGTAAACAAGTTCTGTGACGTCTAAGGAAAACGCATGGCATTGTGAATTATTTCAAGGCAATTGTGCTTATACTGTCAAGTGATTCAGTGTGTCATCGTGAAATGTTGTTATTGTTGTGGTCTTCAGTCCTGAGACTGGTTTGATGCAGCTCTCCATGCTACTCCACCCTGTGAAAGATTCTTCATCTCCCAGTACCTACTGCAACCTACATCCTTCTGAATCTGCTTGGTGTATTCATCTCTTGGTCTCCCTCTACGATTTTTACACTCCACGCTGCCCTCCAATACTATATTGGTGATCCCTCGATGCCTCAGAACATGTCCTACCAACCGATCCCTTCTTCTAGTCAAGTTGTGCCACAAACTTCTCTTCTCCCCAATCCTATTCAACACCTCCTCATTAGTTACGTGATCTACCCATCTTATCTTCAGCATTCTTCTGTAGCACCACATTTCGAAAGCTTCTATTCTCTTCTTGTCTAAACTATTTATCGTCCATGTTTCACTTCCATACATGGCTACACTCCATACAAATACTTTCAGAAACGACTTCCTGACACCTAAATCTATACTCGATGTTAACAAATTTCTCTTCTTCAGAAACGCTTTCCTTGTCATTGCCAGTCTACATTTTATATCCTCTCTACTTCGACCATCATCAGTTATTTTGCTCCCCAAATAGCAAAACTCCTTTACTACTTCAAGTGTCTCATTTCCCAATCTAATACTCTCAACATCACCCGACTTAATTCGACTACATTCCATTATCCTCGTTTTGCTTTTGTTGGTGTTCATCTTACATCCTCCTTTCAAGACACTATCCATTCCGTTCAACTGCTCTTCGAAGTCCTTTGCTGTCTCTGACCGAATTACAATGTCATCGGCGAACCTAAAGTTTTTATTTCTTCTCCATGGATTTTAATACCTACTCCGAATTTTTCTTTTGTTTCCTTCACTGCTTGCTCAATATACAGATTGAATAATATCCGGGAGAGGCTAAAAACCTGTCTCACTCCCTTCTCAACCATTGCTTCCCTTTCATGCCCCTCAACTCTTATAACTGCCATTTGGTTTCTACACAGAATTTGAAAGAGAGTATTCCAGTCAACGTTGTCAAAAGCTTTCTCTAAGTCTACAAATGCTAGAATCGTAGGTTAGCCTTTCCTTAATCTAGCTTCTAAGATAAGCCGTAGGGTCAGTATTGCCTCATGTGTTCCAATATTTCTACGGAATCCAAACTGATCTTACCCAAGGTCGGCTTCTACTAGTTTTTCCATTCGTCTGTAAAGAATTCGCGTTAGTACTCGTATTTTGCAGCCGTGACTTATTAAACCGATAGTTCGGTAATTTACACGTCTGTCAACAGCTGCTTTCTTTGGGATTGGAATTATTATATTCTTCTTGAAGTCTGAGGGTATTTCGCCTGTCTCATACATCTTCCTCACCAGATGGTAGAGTTTTGTCAGGACTGGCTCTCCCAAGGCCGTCAGTAGTTTTAATGGAATGTTGTCTACTCCCGGGGCCTTGTTTCGACTCAGGTCTTTCAGTGCTCTGTCAAACTCTTCACGCAGAATCGTATTTCCCATTTCATCTTCATCTACATCCTCTTCCATTTCCATAATATTGTCCTCAAGTACATTGCCCTTGTATAGACTCTCTATATACTCCTTCCACCTTTCTGCTTTCCCTTCTTTGCTTAGAACTGGGTTTCCATCTGAGCTCTTGATATTCATATATCACAGCAAAAACGATAAGCCGACCAAAGCGCCCTCACTCCTAGGTGTAATAATATAGCCGTCGATTAATAGATAATGACACTGTTATATTCCACACTGACTTTTTTGTTTTAAATGTAATAAATTAATGTATTACACTAGGATTCATACAGTTTGTATTTTACACGGGAGCTTACGGTCATTTCATAATTGATATTGTATTGCATTCCAGAGGGAGCCCAAAAGCAGGCCTTGCAGTATTGTACAGTGTGTCTTCGAGTGGAACTATACATAAGACAAATATTGATGGAGTTGAGACAGGAACCAGCCACAAATTTATTTGCAGTTCCTTTATTCAAAAGATACCGTTAACGCTTTTGAATCATTACGATTCATCTTCAGACTGTTTTCATGCTTACGTTACATGATGTGGTGCGTTTGTCTTACAGATTAATTGTCCTAAAATATAAATAATACATAATTAAAAGCACGCCACAGAGATGGTTGCGTTACAGATTTGCATTGGATGTGACTTACGTGGACTGTCGGTGTTCAGTGTTTGTTTTCATAGTTTTCGTCCAACAGATGTGAATACATTCCCACTGCATTCTTACCGTTGCACAGGTAAATTTTTCTCACTGAACACTTTAGATTTGTCACAGTATGGATTTATAGCATGCACCACATTTTTTGATATATACAAAGTGCTTACAGTCATATGAGTGTCAAAGATGCTATGATATATCGTAACATTATAAAGATGTCCCATGTTTGGAAAAAGATCATATATTCACTTATGCAACTGAAATGCCTTTTACACTAGTACAGAGAGACATTGATTTTGTGAGTTTTAGAGCGAATAGTGTTACATGATTATCAACTTGTTCCTTCTTTGTACTGTGTTGGTAAAACAGTACATTATTTATTTACATTTAGCATCATGAGAATTGTAGTGACATATAAATTTGCTACTTGATCTGCAGATAGGCGTAGGAATATTATTTGCTTTGGACGGTGGAAAATAATTTTTCGAAACTTTTCAGGAAAGAGGCGTCAGCTAACTACACTATTGGGCAGAGGTACCTCATATCTTTGTAAAACAGCTGGCCAGCTAATTTCATGTATGCACATTTCTATAAGTTGTTTACTGTTGTACTGCATTTGTGTGTGCTCGCCTCTTGCGCTGCTGTCGTGTTGCGTTATTTGTTTGCCTCCCTCTGCCACTCCAGCAAGCTTAAGCTGATGTATGTAGTGTCCTTTTTGCTGGCTGCAGGCAGCCATTAACTGTTAACTGTAAGTTCCTATTAGAGCATTTCACTCGGCTTAGTTGCCTCGAGGTGGTTCTACCTTAATTTCACTGCCGTCCTGGCAGGCATTTCTTTGTTGTAGTATATAGTAGTGATCACAGTTAATTTTATAACTTTCTTAATAATCTGAATTACTGGTATTAATTTTACGAGGGCTACCCAGAAAGTAATGCACAGCATTTTTTCTCTTCAACAATTCTTTATTGAAGATAACGAGAATTACACGCGAGAATAGTGTTTTATCTGCATATCCTATTTTTCCATCCCGTTCTATGGCCTTCCACGAGCGTAAAACAAGGGCGTGTATGTCCTGTCGGTACCAATCCTTGTCGTGGTGGCGGAGCCAGTGCTTCACTGTGTGAATCACCTCCTCGTCGTCCTCAAAATGTCTTCCACAAATAGCATCCTTTAATAGCCCAAACAAGTGGAAGTCGTCAACTCGCTAGCCGTGTATTGTCTCCCCGAACGCTGCAAATTGCGGAGCTCTGCTGAACTGCCTTCTGGTGCCCTCACCCTCCGCACCCAACGACTAACTGTACTTCTGTCGACAGCAGATGCTCAATAGACTTCTTTGCACAAGCGTTTGTGAATATTCCCCAGTGTTTCTTTCTCTGCAGTGAGACATTTAATAACGGCACGTTGCTTGCAACGTACATCACCTATAGACACCATTTTAAAACTGTCCTGCACCTACGCTGTCCGTCGGAAGTGACGCTCAATCCGGAGACTTCAAATAATACATACGTAACGTAGCATTGTTTTCGGCTGAGAAAAAAATGCGGTGCATTACTTTCTGGGCAACCCTCGCAGTTAATTCCAACTGTTCAAGTCAAATCCTTTTACCCAAGCTATTTGTGAAAAACTTTGATAGCGCCTTCGTGAAGTGGCTGTTGTTACCTAACTGGATTTGCCAACGGCTGAGTGTTTTAAAATTTAAAATCGATTTCGCGTTCGGTATGTACACTCTTTGACATAAAACTCGACCGGCGGCCGGCCGCTTCAGACGCTAAGTCCGCGCCGATCGCGACATGGGACAAAAAAACTGGCCAACACGCTAATTCTCTAAGTCCGGTTATCTGCACAATCTGGCAACACTGTAGACTGCGGCACTTCCTGGAGGAAAACTTGTCCCAAGATAGAGAGACTCTAGGCTGATTACGCCTGTGGTCTAGCGGTAGCGTGCGTTGTTTCTGTTCATAATGTCAGTGGATCGAGAGCAGCTGGCATAAAATATTTTTATAGCCTCTTCTGTCTGAATGCTGAAGACGTGAATGTAATGGTAGCGCAGATTCAATCTATTTCGCTTTGTGACACACCGATATCAAAATTTTATCTAGTAACGATTTTGCGGCAGATTTCCTGCAGACTGTCCTCCTCTGGACGCCGTATGCGGCAAAGCTCCGGGATCCATTTGCTGGCTACTGGCAGCGGCCGTGGCGACAGCAGCGGCGCTGCACTCCCCCGTTCTTTATCGAAAGCGCCTGCTACCGCTCATCGCTTTTGATGATTTAAAACGCTTTATTATTAAATGTTGCTCCACAGAAAATTTCTATAATTTCCATTCACGCTCAAAAGCAACGGAGACAGACGCCCTGATTAGTAGGCGGGTAATCGGCAAGAGCTGAGTATGGGCCGAAATTAATTTTATAGACTGGGACGAAATTAAACCACCTCACTACATTCGATGAATTTATAAATGCTTCATACCTCGTTTCTTTTCCTTTCAAACTTAATTATTTGTGCAACTTTTGGTCAATGTTTGGATGTTTTCGTCAAACCAGAGTGAGCGTCTGGTGTAAAGTGAATTACATTTCTTGTTTCATTCCTTATGGTAAGTCTATGCGATAAACTGCGTGAATACCTTGCAATGCATGCTCTGTAGCAGTGCAGGCACACTGCACATTTGGAGTTCCATGTATGGGTTCATGAAGTATTTATTGTTGATCGGAAGTGATAGTTAAGGTCATCAGATTTAAACCAGAAAAATTTGTCGTTTAGAAGGTTTCAGAGAACGGAAAGGAATTGCTAACGCCGGTGTTAGAAAACGTCTACAGTTAAATGCTATTGCAAAAATTTAGAAGATGGGAACTATATTAATGAACATGTGCACTTCATAAACAACCTTCCGACATGTTAGACCTATATGACGAACAAAGCTCAAATTTATATCGTTGACAGTCGGTTTGAATCTTTTCAGGACCTATTTTACAGTGAAGAACCTTGGAATTTGCAAAGCAGAAATCCATGATATTAACTTAATTTACTAAGTCGAAATCGGACGAAGATTGATGTTTAAAGGCATTCTTCAGATTTCGCATAAGAAATTTTTACTAGCAGTTTGCAACTCCATTAATTAAAATGGAAAATAAAAGGTTGTAGTCAGCGGCTTCTACCGTGATTCGAACTTATAGTACAAGCACTGCAACGCACAAGGGAACCTCTGAGCTAACGACACACTGGCGGCCAGAAGCGGACTATAGTCACTGCGATGTTGCCTGAGCCTCAAAACGCAACCTTAAACACACAAACAGAGGAGGTGGAGATTACTGTTTTAACGTCCCGTCGACAACGATGTCATTAGAGACGGAGCACAAGCTCGGATTAGGGAAGGATGGGGAAGGAAATCGGCCGTGCCCTTCCTAAGGAACCATCCCGGCATTTGCCTGAAGCGATTTAGGGAAACCATTGAAAACCTAAATCAGGATGGCCGGGCGCGGGATTGCACCGTCGTCCTCCCGAATGCACACACAAACAGGTGTTACTTATGTGAAGAACGCCGTTCTTGGAGTCCAGAAATTAAATATACTTTCTAATTGTGTCATCTTGCAGTGGATTATATCGTACGAGTCTTCGATGTGGAAAACGAATGTCAAGTGAATTTAGCGAGGTAACGCCGACCTACACCCGGAAGTAAATGCACTATCAGAGTGTTGACAAATACTTGCTACGACGCTGCCATTTCTCGGCTCTCTGACGAGGCAGCTCTTCAGAGAAATGCTTGCCGTGATTCTCCGATACGGTTCTTCATAGTGGAGACGCGCGCGCACGTTTGGTTTTTATGCGGCGTTCTCCCCTGATGGTTTCTGACGTCGCCTTGTGGGCTATGTATACATATGAGACATTCAATTATCATTAATCCAGAATGATACAAGTTTCAGCTTCCGGCGTGGAACAAGGCTGTTGACGCTGACATTATATCATTTCAACGTAGGGAAAGCAAAACGGATCATTCAACGTTTCTCATTCAACATAAAGCATGTGAGATAAATTTCCGTAACGTTCATAATCATCTAAAAATACAAACGAAGTAAAAATACACCGGAAGCTTATTCGAATTGAATATAATGTAAGATACCAAACGCTTTGAACCTCGATGTCGAATTTGTCCACTTGCAATCGTTTGCAGCATCCACATAGAATGTCATGATTACCACGAGAATGAAGAAATATGTTGGTAAGGTTGGAAGCAAGAAGAGACGCAGTCAACAAATATTCTATTCCTCATGGCATTCATTTCATTTGACACGTAAGAAGAGGTAAAGCGGGAATTTACTTTCGTTAACACGAAAGATATGCCGTACATATTGATAACGAGGAAGTTTGCGTCTTCATACGTTTCCTCCTTGAAATTTGTATGCTCTATTATATACTAAGTAGCCCGATCATTGTTTCAGTAATGTTACCCTCTTGTTTGACCCCGTAACGATGAACAGATTCCAAATGCATGTCTCAGCGTGAAAGTAGCTGTTCGAACGCTTCCTGGGTTGTTTTTTGTGTTTTATTGCTTGGAATTCCTGAAGCAGACCACTGTGCCTTCCCCCCTCGTGGGTTAGGTCTCAAAACTAAACCGCTTTGTATCCAATGGCATAATTTATTCATACAGCATCAGCATAAGACTCTGCGAGTGAAAGAATGACAATAACAATTGTAACAAGAACAAGCAAATAATGAATGATGTTTATTCCAACGCAGAACGAGAATGGCTTTAAATATAAAAATATATATCTATATCCATATCTATTGATCTTTGAGTTGGCACAGTGCAAATATATTCTTAGCATTTAGTTACTGAATTTAGTTCTGGATGTTTTCAGAGAAAAGGAAAAGTCGGTACTTCTCGCTAGTGTAACATAATGTGAACCAGCAACTACCCTTTCCTTAGAACACGACTCAAGCAGGTCCTCAAGTAGGCACTGCTGCATTCTGTTCCCTGACATTGCTCTGATGACGGTTAATGCAGATGCAGGTTAGTTCCTAGGATAGTAACATTAAATTTGCGTTGTAGATGGCACATGAACGTGACGACTATCCACATTACTCATCAATATAAAAAGACAATATTTTGGGAATTTAGCAGGATTACTCAAAATGAATTCTGAAATTGGGTGACTGACCGCACAGGTGCTAAACGTCGTCAAGAGTATACGATGTCCTAATCGCATTAGGAATATGAAGATCGTCTTCGACAGCTCGCAACTTTCACATTGCTATCTCCACCCTACTCCAGACAGCTCTCGGTGGAGTTGCACTACGTTGCCGATGTTATGGAAGGCCTTCAAACCGACAACAGACCACATATTGAAAAATACAAGCGAATTCTCTTGCAGCGTAAGCTTATTGTAACTAATCTAAAAATTATTGGAGAGGAACGTTGTCCTACTCAAAAAAAAGTAAAATGTTACACATTGTTGACGTCAAACGGACATTATCTATGTCCTGCCTTGTGTCCTACTCATCTATAATATCAAGTGTACTATGAAAATGATTATATATAATGCATTATAAGGTAATGCATTGATACCAGATGGTGGGGGCCGGCCGATGTGGCCGTGCGGTTCTAGGCGCTTCAGTCTGGAACCGCGTGACCGCTACGGTCGCAGGTTCGAATCCTGCCTCGGGCATGGATGTGTGTGATGTCCTTAGGTTAGTTAGGTTTAAGTAGTTCTAAGTTCTAGGGGACTGATAACCTTAGAAGTTAAGTCCCATAGTGCTCAGAGTCATTTGAACTATTTAACACAAAATGGCATTAAAAAATTAAGTTATTCACGAGCAGCTAGTTAAGAATATGTATGAACATTAAATGACACGACGAACCGTCTTGTTCTGCATATGGATTCAAACCCAGCTCATGCAGACTAAGCAAAGATTTCGTGACTGACGTCAGCTACCGAATTTTGCTCCACCAGCTGCTCAGAATAGCATCTTGAACTTACAGTCATTTCGCAAATAGTTCTGTGTCTCACTGGGACTTAAAAACGTCGGATATCGTTAGTGTTGACAGCGAATGAAAATACATTAAAAATCAAAATTATTATCCACCAGCAGATAGGTGTTCTCATGCTAGAGCTTGATAATACATAATTAAATCTTTAGTGCCGGGCCAGGATTCGATCCCATTCACGCATAATATGTGAAGGTGTTGAGGAATCTGCAGTTTTGAACAAACAACAAATTGTAGCCGAGCTGTATTGCCACGAAGGGATCAAATTCCGCGTTAAGGGCGGTCTGAGTTGCATTCCCAGTTCAGAACCAATTTTGTCGACATACAGAAGCTCAAATAAAAGATGGAATAAGTGTCCTGTGACCATACATAGCGTTTGTGTCGTCACTTGAAATAAATAACTAGTATAAGAAAGGTTACTGGTGATAGAGTTTCTACATGTCGCCACTCCAGTCTTTATTGTGGTTCAACCTACCGTCTACTTGGTAAAGAAGGAATATCATCTTTAATGTGAATTTTCAGACCACGCAGCCATTATATCCCCTTCACTTGGTGTAGCCAGGAGAGAATGGAATCTGTCTCTCCCTATGTAAAATCATTCACAGAAGTGGGAATCGAACCCAGACCATAGGTATAACAACCTACCGAGCTCTGGGGCTGTTGTAGCTACGCGTCAGCTTGTAGCATAGATAAGATGTCGCGAGTTCGAATACATTCAGTGCTACATTTTTTAAAACGCAATTCTGCTCTCTGCTGAAGTTATCAATCTAATGGAACTTTGAACATAATTCCCTTCACTTCTCAACCCAAAGTAGTCGCATGTGGAAAAAGGACTAACTACTGTGACATTTTGTTCTATTCAGGTTTAATAGACAGCAGGCAGCAGATGCATCTCGAAGATGTGCAGGGAGAGCGCATCGTGCGATAATATGTCAGAAAAGTATTTTCTACATTAGCCGTCGTGTGGTAGTGATATTTTATTCTTCTTCAAACTTTGATTGACAGCTTTAACTCAGAACAAATTTTCTACACGCATGTAATCAATAAACTGCATGTGCATTGTCAGACTGTCATAGGTAACATCAGAGAATTCGCATATATCGTTGATGATTAATTTCTCTCTCATGTTTACTATTGTTTTAACAACACTAAAGGAAACCTTACGAAAATTGTGCACTGTATTATAAGAAATGAAATAAAACTAACCATGATAACCTTACGACGAAAGTATCCGTACACAAGCATGCCTCTATCGACACGAATTAGTAAAATACTACTCACTTAGATTTTGATTGGGTCTGTGTTTAATTGGTATGCTGTGTCATACTCAAGAGGTATGCAAATGTGGCATTTCATAAATATAGTTACGTATTCCTAGAAACCCAAAATTCGCTTGTCAGCAGCGGAAACAGGCGTTACCTGTTGTGCAGCATTGTAAGTTTTTCAACATTGCACTATGAGCTGAAAGCATTTTCTTGCGATTTCCTTATTGATGTTTAATCTGACTGCTTGTAGCTCTTTCACAGAAGGGATAAAAACGTTTGAGTCAGTGAGACTAGAACTGCGAACCGTAACAGACGCTGTTTTACAGGTCAGCACGTTACCACAGAGCTGGCGAGAAGGTATGGGTCTCAGCTTCCTATTACGACGGCAATAGTAACTAGAACTCGTAAACCGCTATTTAAAGGTCGAGATTAGTTGCGATTTCCACCTGCAACGACTTTCCTGGGCTGAAAACCGTTAATTTTTAATCTTTTGTTACCCTTCAAGCTATAATAACTCAGATTATTCAATGGAAATGACAGGTAAAATCAAGTGAACTTTGAGGCTTAATTCCGTGCACACCAGGAAGTAACTCGTCGATCACAGAGTTGCCAAACGTACGTTGCCTTGTTGCCAAATCTCAGTTACAGTACCAGCAGGAAGAAGACGAACCGATGTGATCCTACAGCGGTCTGGGAAGTGACCATACCTGGTGTCTCCAAGTCGCGGCTGCTACGGCCTGGAATACGTAATGCGTCTGATTCGCTTTCTGTACATAGGTTTAGGGACTGGAGCGTAGTTACTAATAATACTCAGAACTGACTGAAAACTGAGCATCATAAATCAGTAACTCTCATTGCTGTTTTTATATTTCTTTCGTAAGTGCACTCAAAACTAAGAAAGTCATTCACAGGCGTTTTCGTGCCTCGCCGATAGTCGAGCACAACATACAAATAAAAATAAAAAAGAATGTGTGTGTGTGTGTGTGTGTGTGTGAGAGAGAGAGAGAGAGAGAAATAAAAAGCAATGAGAGAGAGTGTAAAAAATTGTTGTAAAGAAATTGAATCATGGTATTTAAAGAAATCTTTCATTAAAATGACACGTTCCACATCATTACGAAATGTCGTATTCATGATCTATGGAACAAGAGTTAATCTAATGTAATCTAATCTAATCTAATCACATCATATTGATGATTAGCCATGAAGAGTCATGAATTACCGAAAGTTTTGCCAATACCAGTAACCAAATCTAAACTTGAAAATAAGAGACGACAATTTTTGTAATAAACCGTGACTCCTATCAAGACCCTTTCATCCCTGTTATCTAACCACGAACGATGTCTGATATACCTCCATTCTGAAGTAACAAAGTGTGCATGCATTTAAAGATGAAGTGCATGATGTGAAGTTCTGTGACGGAGATACGAACCCAACACGTAATCCGATTGTTAACTAAGAAAAATCAAATGTTACGTATCGGTTTTTCTTACGAGCCGCTAGGCGTCTGAATCTAAAATAAGGATACAAACTTTTGTGCCTAATCGACAATCGAACTGCACACCTACCGTGCATCCACGAATATAGCTTAAGTATCAGTTGCTTACTCATGAACAGTAAGATGTGTGCGTGTTTGACCAGAAATAACGACACCTGTTGCGATTGTTGGCAACACATGAACAGACATTGAAATTGCGCGTTAATTTTCACTAGCAGGTGGGTGTGCACTTGATAAAGCTAGAAATGAAATTATGAATATTTTTGTACTGGATCAGGTTTCAGACCCACATACTTACCTTTGGAGGAGACCTAGAGAAGATTGCAGTCTTGGGAAAAGGAACGAAATGACTGAACTATACTGTTCCGAGAGATTCAGATCCTCGAAAGAGGAGATACGAATTCGAATCACAGTCCAGCACCAAATTTTTAAACGTCTCTAGTTCAATCAAGTACAAGTAAAATAAGAGCCCTGTCCCTTTAAATGGCTAGCGGTTCATCAAATAAAATAAAATTTTCTAATGTAAGTAAGCTTACTGGCGACTGTATTTCTTTTTACCATGACTTCCGCTGTGTCATTTCCCAACGTAAACCGGCTCTGCCCAGTTGGTAATGAACGAACGTGATGTTTAATGCGGATTCTGGATTATAACGTCTTTCCCTTGAGGTTACCAGAGGTAAAATAAATCTGTTTGTGCCTCTTAAAAGTAAATGCCTGAACCCACGCATTGCACCTGTGATAGCTCGTTCCACCAGACCATTGTGGCCACATTACCCAGCCCCAGGAGTGTGCCGTAACGAATGATGAGCTTAGCTTACAAAATTAGTCACGGTGGAAAAAATGCGAGTCTATTAAATGGTCAAGTAGAAGCAAGCTTCTGACGCAGAGATTTATGCTATTCTCATGTCAGCAGGATGTAAAGACTCTTCTAGGCATCATAGGCTGGATGTGATGCCATTTTGATTTTTCACAAATTCAGCAAATTTCTTAGTTCGAGAAAATCCACTGTGAAGTGTGAAGTTGCCGGATAATTCGATTATTACTGTTATTATTAATATCATTTTATTCATACCGCTGATGGAACACGACCGTAGTCTTGAGGTAAAACGCGAGACCAGCTAATATGACGCCTGGCGACCGAAAGCACATATCGACAACATTTTTATCGCCCCTTTCCTCTCGGTGCTGAAGCTATGAGTGTAATTCAAGCGAATCTACAATATCATATTAGCTGGTCTCGCGTTTAACCACAAGACTACGGTCGTAGTCAAGAGTAATGTACTAAGACTGGAGTCAAGACTTCCTCTGGGAAGTGCCGCAGTCTACATGTTGCTAGATCGAGCATATTGCCGGACATAGAATTCTGAGAGGAGCATGACTGTATTGTCCACCTTACGTGAACGACTCGGCGGTCAATTTCTTGATCTCAGACTGTATCTACAACACATATTGCACGCTTAAGACCCAGAAGAATTTAAAAAAAAAGGTAGTTTATGAGAGCAACGTTAACCATAGCGTTCGAAGTATTCATAGTATTGTATACGTGTGTGTAAACGCCTTCCAATGACCACTCAAGAAAGACAAGGATACACAGTCTAGCTTCAATATTATAAATACGCCTCAGTTTGTGGATGAACTCAGACTTAGGTTGATAATAATTTTGAAAATATAGCAGCACTGTACCCATTGGTGTTAAACTCGTTTTCAACCAATGATTCCCACAGCTACAGGGATACTACTTATGATACCTCTTAGACAAAACACTTAAGCAGTGTTATCAGACGAAAAGATCAACCTGACACAAACTGTGGGAAGTTTGTTCTACAACCTTCGTACCTGGATATTCAGCTTTTTCCTATTTCAGATATCTGTGAACGTTGCTGCTTAAGACGATTTAAGCAGAAACTAAATTCCCTCAGCTTCGACAATGTTTAAAGAAATCGTCTTATCGGCACTAAATCGTGGTTTGT
Organism: Schistocerca cancellata; assembly: GCF_023864275.1. NCBI lineage: Eukaryota > Metazoa > Arthropoda > Insecta > Orthoptera > Acrididae > Schistocerca > Schistocerca cancellata. The sequence continues at coordinate 631,783,798 of NC_064630.1, forward strand.
GAATTGTTTACCGGCCGTACTCTTCCGTATTTTGCCGGTTGGAAGGCGAAAGCTTACTGACAAATTTCACACAGAAATTACTGTTACAGTGTACTTATGGAGCCAAATGAGTCAATTGCGTATTTTCCGGTGAGAAAGAGCACTGGCAAACAGTCTTCGCTACATTAGGTTATTTAAACTGGTGTCACTCTGAGCTAGAATTTATGGTCAGCGACTAAGTGTAAGGTCAACGTTTCGGATGCGAGTTTTGCGACTGTGAAATACTTTTATACATTATAGAAGCGAATATTAAATTTGCACTTGTATTGCGAAAATTTTGTACTTGGACAGCTTAGAATGAAAATACTTCTGTTTATTGCAAAGGGAAACAATAGATTTTCTAAAACACTGTGTGTCATACACTACTTGAAACAGGTCATGTCGACCAAATCATGTGGAAGAACTAACAGCAACGTATATCGGAAGGCAGTAAGATCTCTTGCCTTTTGGTTTGTCAGTACTCGATAGCCATTTCTAGGCAAAAGTAAATGAAGAAAGGCAGTGCGTTTTTGTTACCAAGTAACGTCTTCGTCAATTACTTTAGTTTTAATGTAATCTACGAGTAATTGCTGGTGTTTGATATTAACATGAAAAGGATTCCGTAGACAGGGAAAGAACCTGTTCTTGGGAAACTACTTCTATAGTGACCAAAAGGCACTAAATGATGTTCAAGCACATGTGTTACAGCAGCAGTATGAATAAAATGATATTAATAATAACAGTAATAATCGAATTATCCGGCAACTTCACACTTCACAGTGGATTTTCTCGAACTAAGAAATTTGCTGAATTTGTGAAAAATCAAAATGGCTTCACATCCAGCCTATGATGCCTAGAAGAGTCTTTACATCCTGCTGACATGAGAATAGCATAAATCTCTGCGTCAGAAGCTTGCTTCTACTTGACCATTTAATAGACTCGCATTTTTTCCACCGTGTCTAATTTTGTAAGCTAAGCACATCATCCGTTACAGCACACTCCTGGGGCTGGGTAATGTGGCCACAATGGTCTGGTGGAACGAGCTATCACAGGTGCAATGCGTGGGTTCAGGCATTTACTTTTAAGAGGCACAAACAGATTTATTTTACCTCTGGTAACCTCAAGGGAAAGACGTTATAATCCAGAATCCGCATTAAACATCACGTTCGTTCATTACCAACTGGGCAGAGCCGGTTTACGTTGGGAAATGACACAGCGGAAGTCATGGTAAAAAGAAATACAGTCGCCAGTAAGCTTACTTACATTAGAAAATTTTATTTTATTTGATGAACCGCTAGCCATTTAAAGGGACAGGGCTCTTATTTTACTTGTACTTGATTGAACTAGAGACGTTCAAAAATTTGGTGCTGGACTGTGATTCGAATTCGTATCTCCTCTTTCGAGGATCTGAATCTCTCGGAACAGTATAGTTCAGTCATTTCGTTCCTTTTCCCAAGACTGCAATCTTCTCTAGGTCTCCTCCAAAGGTAAGTATGTGGGTCTGAAACCTGATCCAGTACAAAAATATTCATAATTTCATTTCCAGCTTTGTCAAGTGCACACCCACCTGCTAGTGAAAATTAACGCGCAATTTCAATGTCTGTTCATGTGTTGCCAACAATCGCAACAGGTGTCGTTATTTCTGGTCAAACACGCACACATCTTACTGTTCATGAGTAAGCAACTGATACTTAAGCTATATTTGTGGATGCACGGTAGGTGTGCAGTTCGATTGTCGATTAGGCACAAAAGTTTGTATCCTTATTTTAGATTCAGACACCTAGCGGCTCGTAAGAAAAACCGATACGTAACATTTGATTTTTCTTAGTTAACAATCGGATTACGTGTTGGGTTCGTATCTCCGTCACAGAACTTCACATCATGCACTTCATCTTTAAATGCATGCACACTTTGTTACTTCAGAATGGAGGTATATCAGACATCGTTCGTGGTTAGATAACAGGGATGAAAGGGTCTTGATAGGAGTCACGGTTTATTACAAAAATTGTCGTCTCTTATTTTCAAGTTTAGATTTGGTTACTGGTATTGGCAAAACTTTCGGTAATTCATGACTCTTCATGGCTAATCATCAATATGATGTGATTAGATTAGATTAGATTACATTAGATTAACTCTTGTTCCATGGATCATGAATACGACATTTCGTAATGATGTGGAACGTGTCATTTTAATGAAAGATTTCTTTAAATACCATGATTCAATTTCTTTACAACAATTTTTTACACTCTCTCTCATTGCTTTTTATTTCTCTCTCTCTCTCTCTCTCACACACACACACACACACACACATACATACTTTTTTATTTTTATTTGTATGTTGTGCTCGACTATCGGCGAGGCACGAAAACGCCTGTGAATGACTTTCTTAGTTTTGAGTGCACTTACGAAAGAAATATAAAAACAGCAATGAGAGTTACTGATTTATGATGCTCAGTTTTCAGTCAGTTCTGAGTATTATTAGTAACTACGCTCCAGTCCCTAAACCTATGTACAGAAAGCGAATCAGACGCATTACGTATTCCAGGCCGTAGCAGCCGCGACTTGGAGACACCAGGTATGGTCACTTCCCAGACCGCTGTAGGATCACATCGGTTCGTCTTCTTCCTGCTGGTACTGTAACTGAGATTTGGCAACAAGGCAACGTACGTTTGGCAACTCTGTGATCGACGAGTTACTTCCTGGTGTGCACGGAATTAAGCCTCAAAGTTCACTTGATTTTACCTGTCATTTCCATTGAATAATCTGATTTATTATAGCTTGAAGGGTAACAAAAGATTAAAAATTTACGGTTTTCAGCCCAGGAAAGTCGTTGCAGGTGGAAATCGCAACTAATCTCGACCTTTAAATAGCGGTTTACGAGTTCTAGTTACTATTGCCGTCGTAATAGGAAGCTGAGACCCATACCCCCTCGCCAGCTCTGTGGTAACGTGCTGACATGTGAAACAGCGTCTGTTACGGTTCGCAGTTCCAGTCTCACTGACTGAAACGTTTTTATCCCTTCTGTGAAAGAGCTACAAGCAGTCAGATTAAACATCAATAAGGAAATCGCAAGAAAATGCTTTCAGCTCATAGTGCAATGTTGAAAGACTTACAATGCTGCACAACAGGTAACGCCTGTTTCCGCTGCTGACAAGCGAATTTTGGGTTTCTAGGAATACGTAACTATATTTATGAAATGCCACATTTGCATACCTCTTGAGTATGACACAGCATACCAATTAAACACAGACCCAATCAAAATCTAAGTGAGTAGTATTTTACTAATTCGTGTCGATAGAGGCATGCTTGTGTACGGATACTTTCGTCGTAAGGTTATCATGGTTAGTTTTATTTCATTTCTTATAATACAGTGCACAATTTTCGTAAGGTTTCCTTTAGTGTTGTTAAAACAATAGTAAACATGAGAGAGAAATTAATCATCAACGATATATGCGAATTCTCTGATGTTACCTATGACAGTCTGACAATGCACATGCAGTTTATTGATTACATGCGTGTAGAAAATTTGTTCTGAGTTAAAGCTGTCAATCAAAGTTTGAAGAAGAATAAAATATCACTACCACACGACGGCTAATGTAGAAAATACTTTTCTGACATATTATCGCACGATGCGCTCTCCCTGCACATCTTCGAGATGCATCTGCTGCCTGCTGTCTATTAAACCTGAATAGAACAAAATGTCACAGTAGTTAGTCCTTTTTCCACATGCGACTACTTTGGGTTGAGAAGTGAAGGGAATTATGTTCAAAGTTCCATTAGATTGATAACTTCAGCAGAGAGCAGAATTGCGTTTTAAAAAATGTAGCACTGAATGTATTCGAACTCGCGACATCTTATCTATGCTACAAGCTGACGCGTAGCTACAACAGCCCCAGAGCTCGGTAGGTTGTTATACCTATGGTCTGGGTTCGATTCCCACTTCTGTGAATGATTTTACATAGGGAGAGACAGATTCCATTCTCTCCTGGCTACACCAAGTGAAGGGGATATAATGGCTGCGTGGTCTGAAAATTCACATTAAAGATGATATTCCTTCTTTACCAAGTAGACGGTAGGTTGAACCACAATAAAGACTGGAGTGGCGACATGTAGAAACTCTATCACCAGTAACCTTTCTTATACTAGTTATTTATTTCAAGTGACGACACAAACGCTATGTATGGTCACAGGACACTTATTCCATCTTTTATTTGAGCTTCTGTATGTCGACAAAATTGGTTCTGAACTGGGAATGCAACTCAGACCGCCCTTAACGCGGAATTTGATCCCTTCGTGGCAATACAGCTCGGCTACAATTTGTTGTTTGTTCAAAACTGCAGATTCCTCAACACCTTCACATATTATGCGTGAATGGGATCGAATCCTGGCCCGGCACTAAAGATTTAATTATGTATTATCAAGCTCTAGCATGAGAACACCTATCTGCTGGTGGATAATAATTTTGATTTTTAATGTATTTTCATTCGCTGTCAACACTAACGATATCCGACGTTTTTAAGTCCCAGTGAGACACAGAACTATTTGCGAGATGACTGTAAGTTCAAGATGCTATTCTGAGCAGCTGGTGGAGCAAAATTCCGTAGCTGACGTCTCTTTGTGTGTAGTCAACAACGATATGTGTGGGGCTCTATTCCCAGTGAGCGCTGAACTCTTCGTCATATTATTTCAGTTCAAACATGCTCACATGTCACTGCTGGTGCAACAAACCCATATTTAACGTTAGTTTTCTCTAGTATATAACAGCGATAGGTGCCGGGTTGGAGTCCTGGGAAGGAAAAAATTAATGTTTCGTCTCGTCATTTCAGTTAAAACATCTAGTTACTGCAGCGAAATTCCAATATGTCACATTTGACTGTGCTTCGATAGCAATCCGATTAGGTTCCGGGTTCGAATCCGTCTCCAACACACAGCTTTACCTCACGGCATTTCAAGTAAGTTACTTGTGAAGAAGCAATACTTAACATCTCTCGTAGTTCGTTAACAGGGACAATAGATGCTGGGTAGGAATTCGCGTCTGTTAAAAATGTTTACGTTATGCAATTTAAAGTTGATATTTGCTAACTGATACTGTCTAAAATCGAGGTATATCACTCTCTGTATGCCTAATCAGGAATGACTGTTAGTTTCCGTCAGTCACGAAATCTTTGCTTAGTCTGCATGAGCTGGGTTTGAATCCATATGCAGAACAAGACGGTTCGTCGTGTCATTTAATGTTCATACATATTCTTAACTAGCTGCTCGTGAATAACTTAATTTTTTAATGTCATTTTGTGTTAAATAGTTCAAATGACTCTGAGCACTATGGGACTTAACTTCTAAGGTCATCAGTCCCCTAGAACTTAGAACTACTTAAACCTAACTAACCTAAGGACATCACACACATCCATGCCCGAGGCAGGATTCGAACCTGCGACCGTAGCGGTCACGCGGTTCCAGACTGAAGCGCCTAGAACCGCACGGCCACATCGGCCGGCCCCCACCATCTGGTATCAATGCATTACCTTATAATCCATTATACATAATCATTTTCATAGTACACTTGATATTATAGATGAGTAGGACACAAGGCAGGACATAGATAATGTCCGTTTGACGTCAACAATGTGTAACATTTTACTTTTTTTTGAGTAGGACAACGTTCCTCTCCAATAATTTTTAGATTAGTTACAATAAGCTTACGCTGCAAGAGAATTCGCTTGTATTTTTCAATATGTGGTCTGTTGTCGGTTTGAAGGCCTTCCATAACATCGGCAACGTAGTGCAACTCCACCGAGAGCTGTCTGGAGTAGGGTGGAGATAGCAATGTGAAAGTTGCGAGCTGTCGAAGACGATCTTCATATTCCTAATGCGATTAGGACATCGTATACTCTTGACGACGTTTAGCACCTGTGCGGTCAGTCACCCAATTTCAGAATTCATTTTGAGTAATCCTGCTAAATTCCCAAAATATTGTCTTTTTATAGTGATGAGTAATATGAATAGTCGTCACGTTCATGTGCCGTCTACAACGCAAATTTAATGTTACTATCCTAGGAACTAACCTGCAATACGTTTTGTATTTCATAATCGGAACTATCTGCATTAACCGTCATCAGAGCAATGTCAGGGAACAGAATGCAGCAGTGCCTACTTGAGGACCTGCTTGAGTCGTGTTCTAAGGAAAGGGTAGTTGCTGGTTCACATTATATTACACTAGCGAGAAGTACCGACTTTTCCTTTTCTCTGAAAACATCCAGAACTAAATTCAGTAACTAAATGGTAAGAATATATTTGCATTGTGCCAACTCAAAGATCAATAGATATGGATATAGATATAGATTTTTATATTTAAAGCCATTCTCGTTCTGCGTTGGAATAAACATCATTCATTATTTGCTTGTTCTTGTTACAATTGTTATTGTCATTCTCTCACTCGCAGAGTCTTATGCTGATGCTGTATGAATAAATTATGCCATTGGATACAAAGCGGTTTAGTTTTGAGACCTAACCCACGAGGGGGGAAGGCACAGTGGTCTGCTTCAGGAATTCCAAGCAATAAAACACAAAAAACAACCCAGGAAGCGTTCGAACAGCTACTTTCACGCTGAGACATGCATTTGGAATCTGTTCATCGTTACGGGGTCAAACAAGAGGGTAACATTACTGAAACAATGATCGGGCTACTTAGTATATAATAGAGCATACAGATTTCAAGGAGGAAACGTATGAAGACGCAGACTTCCTCGTTATCAATATGTGCGGCATATCTTTCGTGTTAACGAAAGTAAATTCCCGCTTTACCTCTTCTTACGTGTCAAATGAAATGAATGCCATGAGGAATAGAATATTTGTTGACTGCGTCTCTTCTTGCTTCCAACCTTACCAACATGTTTCTTCATTCTCGTGGTAATCATGACATTCTATGTGGATGCTGCAAACGATTGCAAGTGGACAAATTCGACATCGAGGTGCAAAGCGTTTGGTATCTTACATTATATTCAATTCGATAAGCTTCCGGTGTATTATTACTTCGTTTGTATTTTTAGATGATTATGAACGTTACGGAAATTTATCTCACATGCTTTATGTTGTATGAGAAACGTTGAATGATCCGTTTTGCTTTCCCTACGTTGAAATGATATAATGTCGGCGTCAACAGCCTTGTTCCACGCCGGAAGCTGAAACTTGTATCATTCTGGATTAATGATAATTGAATGTCTCATATGTATACATAGCCCACAAGGCGACGTCAGAAACCATCAGGGGAGAACGCCGCATAAAAACCAAACGTGCGCGCGCGTCTCCACTCTGAAGAACCGTATCGGAGAATCACGGCAAGCATCTCTCTGAAGAGCTGCCTCGTCAGAGAGCCGAGAAATGGCAGCGTCGTAGCAAGTATTTGTCAACACTCTGATAGTGCATTTACTTCCGGGTGTAGGTCGGCGTTACCTCGCTAAATTCACTTGACATTCGTTTTCCACATCGAAGACTCGTACGATATAACCCACTGCAAGATGACACAATTAGAAAGTATATTTAATTTCTGGACTCCAAGAACGGCGTTCTTCACATAAGTAACACCTGTTTGTGAGTGCTTTCGGGAGGACGACGGTGCAATCCCGCGCACGGCCATCCTGCTTTAGGTTTTCAATGATTTCCCTAAATCGCTTCAGGCAAATGCCGGGATGGTTCCTTAGGAAGGGCACGGCCGATTTCCTTCCCCATCCTTCCCTAATCCGAACTTGTGCTCCGTCTCTAATGACATCGTTGTCGACGGGACGTTAAAACAGTAATCTCCACCTCCTCTGTTTGTGTGTTTAAGGTTGCGTTTTGAGGCTCAGGCAACATCGCAGTGACTATAGTCCGCCTCTGGCCGCCAGTGTGTCGTTAGCTCAGAGGTTCCCTTGTGCGTTGCAGTGCTTGTACTATAAGTTCGAATCACGGTAGAAGCCGCTGACTACAACCTTTTATTTTCCATTTTAATTAATGGAGTTGCAAACTGTTAGTAAAAATTTCTTATGCGAAATCTGAAGAATGCCTTTAAACATCAATCTTCGTCCGATTTCGACTTAGTAAATTAAGTTAATATCATGGATTTCTGCTTTGCAAATTCCAAGGTTCTTCACTGTAAAATAGGTCCTGAAAAGATTCAAACCGACTGTCAACGATATAAATTTGAGCTTTGTTCGTCATATAGGTCTAACATGTCGGAAGGTTGTTTATGAAGTGCACATGTTCATTAATATAGTTCCCATCTTCTAAATTTTTGCAATAGCATTTAACTGTAGACGTTTTCTAACACCGGCGTTAGCAATTCCTTTCCGTTCTCTGAAACCTTCTAAACGACAAATTTTTCTGGTTTAAATCTGATGACCTTAACTATCACTTCCGATCAACAATAAATACTTCATGAACCCATACATGGAACTCCAAATGTGCAGTGCGCCTGCACTGCTACAGAGCATGCATTGCAAGGTATTCACACAGTTTATCGCATTGATTTACCATAAGGAATGAAACAAGAACTGTAATACACTTTACACCACAGACGCTCACTCTGGTTTGACGAAAACATCCAAACATTGACCAAAAGTTGCACAAATAATTAAGTTTGAAAGGAAAAGAAACGAGGTATGAAGCATTTATAAATTCATCGAATGTAGTGAGGTGGTTTAATTTCGTCCCAGTCTATAAAATTAATTTCGGCCCATACTCAGCTCTTGCCGATTACCCGCCTACTAATCAGGGCGTCTGTCTCCGTTGCTTTTGAGCGTGAATGGAAATTGTAGAAATTTTCTGTGGAGCAACATTTAATAATAAAGCGTTTTAAATCATCAAAAGCGATGAGCGGTAGCAGGCGCTTTCGATAAAGAACGGGGGAGTGCAGCGCCGCTGCTGTCGCCACGGCCGCTGCCAGTAGCCAGCAAATGGATCCCGGAGCTTTGCCGCATACGGCGTCCAGAGGAGGACAGTCTGCAGGAAATCTGCCGCAAAATCGTTACTAGATAAAATTTTGATATCGGTGTGTCACAAAGCGAAATAGATTGAATCTGCGCTACCATTACATTCACGTCTTCAGCATTCAGACAGAAGAGGCTATAAAAATATTTTATGCCAGCTGCTCTCGATCCACTGACATTATCAACAGAAACAACGCACGCTACCGCTAGACCACAGGCGTAATCAGCCTAGAGTCTCTCTATCTTGGGACAAGTTTTCCTCCAGGAAGTGCCGCAGCCTACAGTTTTGCCAGATTGTGCAGATAACCGGACTTAGAGAATTAGCGAGTTGGCCAGTTTTTTTGTCCCATGTCGCGATCGGCGCGGACTTAGCCTCTGAAGCGGCCGGCCGCCGGTCGAGTTTTATGTCAAAGAGTGTACCTCACCTGCGCCTAAGTTCAAACTGTTTAACGTTTTCAGAGGTCTCACTCATTAAAAACAATTCATTGGCCGGGGACCAGGAATTGAATTGCGTTGGTGAATAAAAATTAATATTACAGACGTCTCTTTGGTGGGCGCTCATGTATGCAAGTGACCTATTCTGTAACAACCTGGCTGGCCTAGGCCACTAATTTAGTTGTTCAGAATTATTACTGTTATTGTTATCACTTGATCTGAAGCTCGTGGCCGCAAATCGTTAATGTTGTCTTGAGACGTCTTTGTATTTTACTTCTCGCGCTGCGGAAGTTGTAAAGTAATTCTGTAAAATTTTCGGAGTTGTGTTTGTTTGTTTTAATCATATTTTTGCACACAAGTCTTAATTGCTATCTTTTTCTGTTAAGAGATTGTTTTGTTTAAAAAATAATAAATTGTTGTTTATGGAAATATGATTTAATTTTCCAGCACCTTACCACTTCCCAAACACCTATCTATTACCGCTTAAAGTATGTACTTCCTCATCGTTAAATATTTCACCATACTGTGTTTCATCGAAATCGGTTCAACGGTTTCGTCAGGAAAACGTGACTGACAGAGTTACTTTCGTATTTGTAATACTAGTACGGATACAGAAAGCAGAAAATCCATGAAAAATCCTGATGACTGACGTGATATTTCTGTTTTGTACGTTTAAGTCAAGAGGTCCCCATCCACCTCAAATGAGCTGAAAACTACCGGATGCAAATGTTCAACATGTAGTCCGCAGACGAAAGAGGCGTTCTACTGGCTCCATTTGCAGCGCTTTAATCGCATTTTCTGCTCTCTGCGTTCGAACCTGAGCGCTGTAGCGCGTTCATCCGTCACGTCAATAATTCACAGTGTCGCCGCTATGAGAGGTAGGGAGCTGTTCCAGGTTACTCGAACTGTATGTGGAACAAAACAAATGCCATTTGGCTTTATCAAGAATGACGCTGTACATCGCATGTCTCTTGTTTTGTGTTGTGAGGAACTGGGTGCCTTATTTGTCTGTGTAACCAGTAAAACGTGAACTACATCTTATCTCCTCGTTTTTCCTTCCCCAAGTATTTCATGATCAATACATCAAAAATCCGCCACATTTGCGAAATGTTATTGGTCTTTACCCAGGTTTCAGCTAGAGTAATCCAGCCTTCTTCAGAAGCATAAAATAAACAAATTCGTGCCAGAATAAGGCACGGTCAAACATCAAAAGCTAAATTACCGTGGTACCGTGCCAAGCTACGTTACTTGGCTGAGGAACAGCCCCGGCACCACTTCGTGGAAAGCGGTCGGTTAGCCGCGGACGCTAAGTTCTAACTGACTGAACTGGACAGTCAGTTCTAACGTAGAGTCTTTTCAATATGCTATAGAACCAGTCTACCATGCGCAGCCAACCCTCTCCCTACACTTTCGTCTATCTGAAAGGATCCATGATCACACAAAAGTCCGAAAAGTGCTTTGAATGTTGTGTGATGTAGCCGGTGATCTGTGAGGGTACTTGCTGTGACAAATCCGTGCTGCCTCTCGACCGTTCCCATCTGGTTTAGCAGCAATATTTACGGCAAAACTCGAAACGTGTTAATTTGTGGTAAGATCTTACGAAACACTTACAAACAGCCTCTCGACTTGCTCTCAATATGAATAACGAAGCAGTGCTGCTTACGGTACGCTGCGTCAATCACACAGCCTAAAACACACAAGAATATGAGGAACATGGTCAGAGGGACCGTCACTCGTCAGCTTCATCTGCCATATTAACGATGAATTTCCTCACTTATGTTCATAGGACCTTTTTCCTCCATTCAGGAATCTGTCCCTACAGTTTTTCGGCTACAGCGTGATACATTTATGAATAGCCCTTGGAGAGGGTGAATACATTTTTGAATAAAGTGAACATGGTTCAATATTACCTGGAGATTTCTTACGAACAAACACAAAGGCCTTGATGAGTTAACCCTAAAAGTTTAACAAATAGAAATAGTGAACACACATCGCTACTTGATTCCAGGGGAAAAAAAAGAAAAAAAGGAAGTCTGTGCTATATTGGATGTTTGCTTTAAAATGAGACAAGTGAATTTCTCGAAAACGACTCATCGTATGATAAAAAATTCTTCTAGGTGAAACATTAATGTTATTGAAGAGAACTGTTGTCTGTGTTACAAGTGGCAACCTTCTAATCATCCCTCTGGCTGGGTGGAGTCTACTTTGTATTTTAAAATGAGAAACCTCCTTTTTTATAGCATATTGGGATTCTACGGCAAAAATATGCATGGTTTATTCAAACCATTGTTTTACATTCGTGGAAGATGGCACTGCGACAGATATCAAGTGTGGCTGTTTTTGCAATTAAGAACCGACGCATTTTATTCTAAAAATGTTACGATGTAACCGTAAAGTTTCCTGTTCTAATGGTTGACGTTTATGTTCGAAATTTACTTTAGTGTTGTAAATTTGGTTTACAGTACAATATGGTTAGCCGTTTCCATGTCTGGTGAAAAACTACGTTTAGCGTGATCTAGGAACGACTTGGATGTGCTAGTTATCTGTTCCAATTATGATACTCGATACTGGTGAGTCCAATTGCCTTCCGCCATTGAGGTGCTCGATTTCGATGAGTCACTTTGCCTCTCACCATTAGCGTACTTGATTTCTGTACTCGTGGCAGGTTCGCTTACCAGTATCACTTCACAGACATTTCCATTATTATAACAGTTCGTTTTGTACTCCACCGGTAGCCGCATAGTGATCAGTGCGAGAGTTACGGCGGTTGGAAGTAAACACGCATCGAAATCAGTCACCCTGATGGCTTCGTTCGAGGACGGCCACCGAAATCAAGCATTGTGATGGTTTGGGGACTCGCAACAATCAACGCCGTAGGGAGCACAAAACCACGTTACCATACAAATAGCTTTTTCAACAGAAATAACAATGTCTACCCATATTATTGGCACAGTACAATCACATTTGCAACACTCAAATAACGAACTGAATATAAGTATCAGCTGTTAGAACGCGAAGGTTAACATTTACATCGTTATGAAATGATAAATAATGAGGAGGTATTGAATAGAATTGGGGAGAAGAGAAATTTGAGGTACAACATGACTAGAAGAAGGTATCGGTTGGTAGCCCATGTTCTGAGGCATCGAGGGATCACCAACTTAGTACTGGAGGGCAGCGTGGAGGATAAATATTGTAGAGGGAGACCAAGAGATGAATACACTAAACAGATTCAGAGGGATGTAGGTTGCAGTAGGTACTGGGAGATGAAGAAGCTTGCACAGGATAGAGTAGCATGGAGAGCTGCATCAAACCAGTCTGTGGACTGAAGACCGCAACAACAACATGAAATGTAGAATCAGTTGCGTCTGATGGGCACACTTTATATTTGTCGATTACAGTCCCGTCTCTCACGATTCAAAAACAATTACTTGAATAAATCGTACGTATTTTTTGGTGTAAAATCTTAACATGCACTAAAAATGGAGGGTTTCCATTTGAAAAAATGAAGTTGACCTCGCCTACGCCGTGGCGGTCATTCGGAGGTGGCCAGTTGTTGTACAGACAGATGTCTCCTTTACTAACAATAACGGTTCACCTAGAACACCCAGCGAGGTGGCGCAGTGGTTAGCGTGCTGGACTCGCATTTTGGAGGGCGACGGTTCAGACCCGCGTCCGGCCGTCCTAATTTAAGTTTACTGTGATTTCTCCAAATCGCTTCAGACAGACGCCGGGATGGTTCCTTTCAAACGGCACGATCGACTCCCTTCCCCATCCTTCCCTCCTCCGATGGGACCGATGACCTCGCTGTTTGATCCCCTCCCTCATCTCAATCACCCAACCAAGAAAAACCTTTTTCTTCCAGTGCGTCGTTCTCGAGATATTATCTCTGTATTTTCCTTACCTTGTGTAAATAATAGTTCAGATTTCTACATCTGTGCAGCGGAGTGCTCACGCGACAATACATGTTTTCGAAAAAAGTTTTTACGCTGAGTTGCATTTTTCGTTGCTTCTCCTAGATATTGACTGTATTTCAGTCTACACTACCATTTGTATAGAGTGAAACATTCAGAAACAATGGCCTGCAACACACCACGATAAGAGGACGTGTAGCACAGCGAAACCATAGTAAGTGGCAGAAAAGTGGTCTGCACGTAGACCAAACAGCGCTCTGTTTTGTGTGACCATACACGTCAGTGTTACGCAGCGCTCAGTCGGTGCGAATCCGTCACGAGAAGTGGAAACTTGTAACCAAGTGCCACTAGGCCTCTAAGATATTATAGTGTGGAATATCAGCATGTGAGTGCTTTCGAAAGGAGCACAACAGTTGGTCTCCAGGACGTCGGCCTGTCGTTACGAGACACTGCGGCTGGTATAGGGCATGCTGCTTCAAATGTACTATGAGACTTAACATCTGAGGCCATCATGTCCCCTACACTTAGAACTACTTAAACCTAACTAAGCTAATGACATCACACACGTCCATGCCCGAGGCAGGGTTCAAACCTGCGACCGTAGCAGCAGCGCGGTTCTGGACTGAAGCGCCTAGAACCGCTCGTTCACAGCGGACGGCGTGGAAAGAAGAAAGCAGTACAGAGTGCTTACAGCATACTGAACGACACAATGTGACCACAATTCTACATGACCACCATCTTCTGCGCTTGGCCGTTAACGAACAGAACAACTTCGTCCACAGCGTTGGTGCGACATAGGAGCATTGCAGCAGGTGTAGGCATAGTATGCGTCGACGGTTCGACATCATCTTCCGCGGGCTGGACCGGTGGCACGCATGCCATTGCGATGGTTTTCATTGACCAGAACCCACCAACGCCGCAGACGGCAATGGGCACGTGAACGCCGACACTGGCGTACTGAATGGCAAAATGTAGCGTTTTCGGACGAATTCAACTTGTCCTACAGTGATGGCCGCATACGCGTTTGACTCTGCCATGATGAACGCATTTGGGCAGACTCATTTTTTTAGCGACATAGCGAACATAAGCCAAGTGTGGTGTCGCCGCCAGACACCACACTTGCTAGGTGGTAGCTTTTAAATCGACCGCGGTCCGCTAGTATACGACGGACAGTCAGTAATTGAAGACCGAGCGCCACCACACGGCAGGTCTAGAGAGACGTACTAGCACTCGCCCCAGTTGTACAGCCGACGTTGCTAGCCATGGTTCACTGAGAATTACGCTCTCATTTGCCGAGACGATAGTTAGCATAGCCTTCAGTTACTTTTGCTACGACCTAGCAAGGCGCCATTACCAATTGATATTGTGATGATAAAGCCTGTACAGTAACGAGAGATGTTCTACAAATGTGGATTAAAGTTAAGTATTTCAGAAGCTCCGTACTTTTCTTTATAGCATTAATTTGCAAACTTTCTTTGGAGAACGATCGACAACACTGTTCTCCTGGCCTGCCCATTCGCCTGACGTGTCACCCATCTAACATTTTTGGGGATATGGTCAGTTGGGACCCTGGTCGTGCATGTGCCCCTGCAGCCGCTGTTGATGCTTGTGGACGCCTCTACAAACTACGTGACAGAGTATCTCCCAGCAGAATACCCAGGTGCTCTTTGATTCCATGCCACGACATCTAGCGAAGCTGATTGCGGCATGTGGTGAAGCTACTGCGCACTGAATTCCACTATCACAGTGCATTTACAGGTCTGTAAATCTAGTCATTTGTGTAGTATCATGTCCATAATCAGTGTAATAAATTCAACAGTGATCATATCTTTCGGTCCTCGTGTTACACTTTTTCCAAAC
The DNA here is from genome assembly GCF_023864275.1 of Schistocerca cancellata. NCBI lineage: Eukaryota > Metazoa > Arthropoda > Insecta > Orthoptera > Acrididae > Schistocerca > Schistocerca cancellata. The sequence continues at coordinate 631,798,985 of NC_064630.1, forward strand.
ATTAGAGTGTGTTTGCTTAAGGCTAAGCTTCGTGGGGTAGCCGTGTGGTCGAAGGCGTCCTGTCACGGTCCACGCGGCTACCCCCGTCGGAGGTTCGAGTCCTCCCTCAGGCATGGGTGTGTGTGTTGTCCATAGCGTAAGGTAGTATAAGTTAGATTAAGTAGTGTGTAAGCTTAGGGACCGATGACCTAAGCAGTTCGGTCCCATAAGATCTTACCACAAAATTATAACTACTTAAGTTTAATGTTTATTGTGAAACCGTTTCATTTAGAAGTTTGGTTAAAAGTTTATTTCGTTAACAAAATATAGGCTTTAGTTGCGCAAACTGCAACCACTTCCGTTTCTTAAACCGAACCCTTTACATTTTCATGTTTAAAGTCTGTCTGCATTAATACACACTCTTGTTATCTTGGAATTCTATTACAGATTTGAGGGAGATAATGGGAAAATGTATATGTTTGAGTAGTGTCTGTTCTGTTGCACTTTCTGCCAGAGCGTGACGGCCGCTTGATGTTACAGTACAGCTGCACTAGTGTCGGAAGAACTCATACGCGAAACAATAATTCGCTGCTGACTTGGATGCTGTCCTAGAAAAGAGAACCACCGGCCTCTAAATTGAAAATGATCTGCGTTAAGGATGATAAAAAGTATATAAAGTAAATGGTGGAGGCGGGTTGTATCGAAGTATACTGATGTTGCAGTCTTCAGAAAGGGAGATGTGGTAGCAGGTCACTTATCGCGCACGGGGTCCCGGGTTCGATTCGCGGCAGTGTCAGGGATTTTCACTGCCTCGAAATGACTCGGTGTTGTGTGTCCTTTATCATCATTTCACCATCACTGATTCGCAAGTCACCGAAGTGGGGTCTACGAAACAGGACTTGCAATACGGCGGCCGAACTCGCCCGCATGGGGCCTCCCAGCCAACAATGCCATACGATCGTTTCCCTCCGTGTATATGTATAGAATTTTCTCATATTTTTATATTTCATCGTTATATCAGTTGTTATATTAATTCTTACATTTACTCGTATGTTTATTCTTCAGGATGGTGTGGTACATGCCCTTGGATGATACCGATCGTGGACACATTCGGTACATAGAACTTCAGAATACTACGAGCACAACACGAAACCAGGTTTGCTACAGTGACATTTCTTCATATGAATCTCAAAAAATAAAGAAGCGTCGTTAAGATAATTGAAGATTCCACGTGTTGGCAATAATTTCGCGCCAAGCCATGCATAACGTATCACTTTCCCGAAAACCGGCGCTTGCAGTTAATTTTGAATCAAAAAACACTATAGGAATTTCACCGAAATCATTTTCAAATAATTTTCTCATACATTTATTGTCTTTCTTTGTTTTTTTTAACTCGTTTAGACGTACAATTTGCAGACGAATAATGAAAACGTTATTTCAGTATACATTTGAAAACATTCGTGTAGTAATCTTCTACAGACATGGGTAGGCAAACGAAAAACAAAAATAAAATAACAATCGGGTTTACAACATGAGCCGCAAAAGTGTATAGCAGCGGCGCTAACCACTGCGCCACCGCTTCGGTTGAACCGTTTGCGCCCTAACAGGCAAGTAAAGCACGTCGAAAACTTTAATCTGGTACAGGGAACAGAGGAGGTATACAGGGAACATGATACTAATTTAATGTTTAACCTATTTCATGATACCTTTGTGTGTATATTTGAAAACAGTTTTCCTAAGAAAACAGTGAAATATAATTGTAAGAAACCATGCAAAAAGCCATGGTTTACTAAAGAGATAAAAATATCTTGTAAACAGCAAAGAGAAATGTATCTTGCATCTAGGAGGAGTAATGATCCCGAAACAATGAAACATTATGAAAACTACTGCACTGTATTAAGAAAAGTTATTAAAAATTGCAAAAGTATATGCATTATGTCTGACATTAGCACATCTGATAATAAAATTAAAACAATTTGGAATATTGTGAAAAGGGAAACAGGGCAACCGAGAGCACAGGAAGAGTGTATTTCGATCAAATACAATGAAAAGTCTGTTAACAGGAAGTCAGAAGGAGAAAACATTTTTAATAATCATTTTTTAAGTGTTGTAGAGTAAATAGGTTCCAACTATTCATTCGAAAATGCAAGGCAGTATATGGAAGAAGCAGTACCTACGCAATTTGATAAAATTGAAATTCAACCCAACTCTGCTACTGAAATTAGGAAAATAATAAATTATCTCAAACGGAAAAGAGCTCACATGGAATTGATGGCATTTCGAACAGAGTACTAGAAGCTTGTTCTCGACAAATAAGTAGGATTCTCAGCCAAATATGTAGTAGCTCACTGAAACAGGGAATTTTTCCAGATAGACTGAAATACGCTATTGTTAAACCAGTGCATAAAAAAGGGATAGATCTGATGCTAACAACTACCGCCCAATCTCACTTCTGACAGCTTTATCCAAAATTCTTGAAAAAGTAATGTATTCAAGAGTAGCATCACACATTTGTAAAAATGAAGAACTAACAAAATATCAGTTTGCTTTTCAGAAAGGCTTTTCAACAGAAAATGCTATATATGCTTTCACTGATCAAATATTAAATGCAGTGAATAACCGAACATCACCCACTGGGATATTTTGTGATCTCGCAAAGGCTTTTGATTGTATGAATCATGAAATTCTTCTAGATAAGCTTAAGTATTGTGGTATGAATGGGACAGTGGGCAAATGGTTTAATTCATACTTAACTGGAAGAATGCAGAACGTCAAAGTCTGTTGCTAAGGTAGAATACTCAAAATTTCTGGATATGTGCATTGATGAGAAACTGGAACAAACAGATCGATGATCTGCTGAATCGGTTACGTTCAGCTACTTATGCTATTAGGGTTATTGCAAATTTTGGTGATGAATGTATCAGTAAATTAACCTACTATGCCTACTTTCATTCACTGCTTTCGCATGACATCAAATTTTGGGGCAATTCACCATTAAGAGAGAAAGTATTCATTGCACAAAAGCGCGTAATCAGAATAATGACTGCAGGCCACCCAAGATCACCTTGCAGACATTTATTTAAGGAACTCGGGATATTCACAGTACCTTTGCAATACAAATATTCACTTATGAAATTTGTCATTAATAACCCATCCCAGTTCAAAAATAACAGCGAAGTGCATAGCTACAACACTAGCAGAAATTATGATATTCACTATTCTGGATTAAATCTAAATTTGGCACAGAAAGGCGTGAATTATGCTGCCACAAAAATCTTTGGTGATTTGCCAAATCATATTAAAAGTCTGACAGATAGCCAACCAACATTTAAAAGCAAATTAAAAGAATTTCTGAATGACAACTCCTTCTGCCCAATAGATGAATTCTTAGATACGAAGTAGCAACTGAAAAAAAAAAAAAATTAATTGACTACTTTGAGTAAAGAAAACTTATGTTAAAGTGACACGTTTCACACCATTACGAAATGTCGCATTCATGATCTATGGAACAAGGATTAATGTATGTATGCATATGTGTATAACAGTCGTTTTCTCAGAAACATCGAATATCTACGGAGAAGACGAGACACGCGTTGGCATAGTTTGATTCCTCTTTGACCGAGCGTAATTTCTGGGAAACTGAGTTACGACACTGGGCGTCTTCTCCTCGTTAGTGCGAATAAACGTCAAGCTGCCTTTCACGGGAACTATCATTGTGTGAGCGTACAGTGAACGAACCTCTGCGCGACAGCAGTTAATGGCGTGTCATGCGACCCTCCCGGGTGCCCCTTTTCATTGCAAAGCTATTCGGGCACAGCCATTTTCGTTACCAGCTCCGACTGTGCCGTGTCTAGCGCGGCCTGCCTGTTCGCAGAAGAGCCGACGCCGGCCGGAGAGAGAAAGCACACACTCGAAACGGCGACCTCGCAGACGCAGCGGCGGCGGCGGCTAGTGGCAGGTGGCCGCACGGCAAACAACTCTCTGCTGCCTCCCGCCCTGCCCTGCAGAGGGGATGAGAGGCTCTCAGGGCGCCCGCAAAGGCCCCGGCGCAAATTATAAGTCCCTTGCCGGCCGCTTGTCTCTCCCACGCACACTACACACGCTTGCGTGTCCGCCTCCTGGGCGGCGCGAGCAGCAGACATGCGGCCCGAGTTGCTGTGTTGCGACGTCTCCAAGTCCACAAAATGCTGTACGAACGCCTTTCACTCCGAGTACTCCAGTTCCTAGTTTAACGTTACTCACGTCAAAGCGAGAGTTTCCACTGCCATCTCAGCAGAATTACACTACTGGCCATTAAAATTGCTACACCAAGAAGAAATGCAGTTGATACACGGGTATTCATTGGACAAATATATTATGCTAGGAACTGCCATGTTGTAACCTCCCGACAAAAAAATGTTAAATGAGAATGAGCCAGGTGTAGCCTCGCCACAAAAAATAATAATTAAATGAATTTTTAATATTGTAACCTCTGAACAAAATTGACTCCCATTTATTGTCTGTGTGCAGAAATGCATTCACATTTAATGTTCCCACAAAATTCTTTTCTCATTTGATGTCAAGTTCGAAACAGAAAAATTCCTAAACACCAAAATAATAAAAAAGTTTAGTAACCCGATAAATTTTATGAGCACAGCAGCGCTGTCCTTCGGCTCTGTATTCTGAATAAAAAAAGGAAAATTCTTACTTCACTAAAAACTGCAATTATATCTGCTCTTAATTAGATATTTTTCGACACAGCTTCGTGCAATGCTGGGGTATATTTGTTTTTTATTCTTGGAAGGAATGATCATGCATTGGAAATATTCTTTAAATTGAAATGAATGCTTTTCTTTAAAACAGTTACTTTATATTATAAAAATTATTATTGGGGCATTTTTTGGAACAAATTAAATCGCAATTAACATACATTATTAAATATGCGCAATGCTGCTTCTTTACCTTCTACAGCAATACTCATCCTCCAGAGTCCTGACCAGAGACGCGAGCAGAGCACACAGCCGACACATCCCGACTCCCGCCGACTCACGCAGACTACTCCAGACTACTACTGTCGACTCGCGCAGACAAGCGCAGACCAGCAACAAGCAACAACTAACGACAAACTACACTCTGGTCAGAGATTCTGTCATGCCTCGCCCATCGCCGGCAAAGCATACATCTTACATAACACATAACCCTCCACGGGGGGGGGGGGGGGGGGGGGGGGATTTGGCAGCGATGGTGAGTCAATTGGACTTGCCATGAGCAACAAATTTTTCTTAATTAACTTGGATGTTAACAGCGCCTAGCGTTGCGCAGTTGGAGGTGAGCCGCCAGCAGTGGTGGATGTGGGGAGAGAGATGGCGGAGTTTTGAAATTTGTAAGAATGGATGTCATGAACTGCTATATATATTATGACTATTAAGGTAAATACATTGTTTGTTATCTATTAAAATCTTTCATTTGCTAACTATGCCTATCAGTAGTTAGTGCCTTCAGTAGTTTGAATCTTTTATTTAGCTGGTAGTAGTGGCGCTCGCTGTATTGCAGTAGTTCGAGTAACCAAGATTTTTGGGAGGTAAGCGATTTGTGAAACGCATAGGTTAATGTTAGTCAGGGCCATTCTTTTGTAGGGATTTCTGAAAGTCAGATTGCGTTGCGCTAAAAATATTGTGTCAGTTTAAGCATAGTCATGTATAAATTGTTCAAAGGGGACGTTTCAAACTAACTTTACAATCTCAGAATATATACATATATATAGGTGCAGCATGAAATAAAATATAGTGCACATGCACTGAGTACAGAACATATCAGGCATTGACAAAATGTATACACAATGAGTACAAAACATATTAACAAATGGCAAAAGTGCACACACACTGTAAAACTCTTTAGCATTTTTACAACAAATAAACATAATGAGTACAAATCCTATTGACAAATGACAAAAGTGCACTCGCACTATAGTTCAGAACATATCAGCAAATCACAAAATGTATACGTAATGAGTACAAATCATATTAACAAATGGCATAAAGTGCAAACGCACTGTAAAACTCTTTAGCATTTTTACAACAGATAAACATAATGAGTACAAATCATATTGACAAATGACAAAAGTGCACACGCACTATAGTTCAGAACATATCAGCAAATCACAAAAATGTATATCCAATGAATACAAATCATGTTACAGAACATATCAGGCAATGACAAAATGTATACACAATGAGTACAAAACATATTAACAAATGGCAAAAGTGCACACGCACTGTAAAACTCTTTAGTATTTTGACAACAAATAAACATAATGAGTGCAAATCATATTGACAAATGACAAAAGTGCACACACACTGTAGTTCAGAACATATCAGCAAATCACAAAAATGTATGTCCAATGAATAGAAATCATGTTAACAAATGACGAATGTGCACACACACTGTAGTACAGAACATATCTTGGAATCACAAAATGTATACGTAATGAGTACAAATCATATTAACAAATGACAAAAGTGCACACGCACTGTAAAACTCTTTAGCATTTTTACAACAAATAAACATAATGAGTGAAATAAAGTGCACACGCACTGTAGAAATCTTTATCATTCTTACATAACATATCATGGAGTGAAATAAAGTGCACACGCACTGTATAAGTCTTTAGCATTTTAACATATCATATCATGGAGTGAAATAAAGTGTACATGCACTGTATAAGTTTTTAGCATATTTAGGACAACTGATCTTGTTACCAAATGAAATGAAGTGCACATGCACTGTATATGTATTTATCATTTTACAAGAATTTAAACACATTGTGTAAGTGTTTACCATTTTACAAGAACTAGGAAAGGTATGGGAAGGATTGCGTCATGGTTGTAGCACTTTAGGTTGCACGCAGCTGCACTGAAAGTCCATATCTTTCTATAGAAGCACAACACCAAGTGAGACAATCTGAAGTTCTTTTCCTTGAAGTATTAATCAGTGTAGCCAAGACATTGAAATGTCGTAATAATTTTCCATTCTATCAGTTTGGTAGTACACTAGGTACACCAAACAGTGGGACCACAATAACATCTCCATCGCTCAAGATGGTGGACAGCATGTCGTGTCAACACCACGTTCTTGTAAAGTACACCAACGTAGAATTAGTGCAAAAACCAAATACAATGCTCCATGATCATGAGGATAGACAGGACAAACGGATATTGCAGTAATTTGTGGTAATCTGGTCAGACGGTGATGGACATTAAGTCACATACTAGTCTTTATTGAGAATTACACTAGTCTAACAACTGATTTGAGTAATTGGTGGTACTCATCGCCCAGTTACTGAACATTTCTATACCATGTATGTAGTATTACAGAATAATGTTCATAAATTATCTGAATATAGTAATTATTGGCACTCATTGGCCAGTTACAAAGCATATAGCAAGTATTGAATAGTACAAAACATTTTTCATCATTCAAGTGAAATACAACATATTTAAAATAATTATTGCACTCATTGGCCAGTTACAAAGAATTTTTTATGCATTATTCAGAAGTCATCATGCAAAATGAGTTAATTATTGGCATAGCATTTATACATAATTCATCTTATTATAGTAATCATTGGCATCATAGGTCATCTTATTACAGTAATCAGTGGCATTCATTGGCCAGTTACAAAGCATTTTTTATGCATTATTCAGAAGTGATCATTAAAAATGAGAGTTAATTATTGGCATAGCATTTATAGAGTATAACAAAAATATTATTTACAGAAATTATGCGCATAGTATTTATGCATTATTACAAAGCGTCATTCAGTATTACTCAGAATTCATTATTCAAGTGACATACTATTCAAAGCTGATCAGTATTACTCAGAACTCTCTTAAACTGGTAGCATTATTTGGGACTGGTAATACATTTTTTTGTGCTAGCAATGCATTGCATTGGGATCGATAATTAATTACTGGGGGATAACAATATTTGCTTTTGGGTTATTGCTGCAAATGAAGATGTGTAATGTCATTCGTCATGAGTCAGCTGTAGCAAGGTTATGAAACCAGTAGAGTATATGTGATCACATTCATAAATGACATAGGTTTAATGAACAACTGCTTATAGCACATTAATTTCATGAATAATTTCTCCTGCAAAATATACAAAAATGGATTATTAAACTGAAAGAAGAAACGCATATTATTCTGAAAAGTAGTGAACTTCGAATTAACAGGTAATGAAATGTGTATTAAATATATATTTTCTCTAGCTGTCCTTTCCAAAACCTTCAGTCATCATACCATGCGACATAAGCCATACTGTCAAAATGAACTGCAACAAATTCTTAAATAACTACATAGCATAAATACATAAACTTCAACATTATCCTCATCTGCAAAGAAAAAATTTCATTATCCGTATTATCACAACTCCATTATTATCATCACCTGTAAAGAAAAACTTCATTATCCATAGTAGTATATTCTTCATCATTATTCATCACCATTCATTATCATCTGCAAAAAAGTCTCTTCATTATTCATTATACAACTATTCCTTATTTCTAGCATATTTCATCACTAAAACTAAGATGTGTAGTTCTGTCTGACAGCCTGCATCAATCGCCTCGTATTCTGAAAGAAAAAATTAGTTATGACTGCTATCATACAATATGTATAGTATATTCTCATTAATGCTTGTTAATTCTGATCCATTTACTCTTCGTGATGAGGTATTGCATCTTCTTTTGTTCATTCGGAAGGTGAAATTCACATTTCTGTTTAATTTATTTCTTTTACACGTTATTTCTTTCTGAAAATGATGAAACAAAGATTAATGTCTTGCATTTAAATCATATACCCATTAAATAGAAACTGGTTTCTTGTGATCTAATTGAGCATACAGCATAGCATGACGGAAAACGTAATATGTAAACACAGACAGTGTTCAGCGGCAAAAATGTACACAGAGTATCACAGTGTAGCAGCAAAAAAAAAAATGTAAAATAGTCACGATGTTGAGATATCATATGGCAAAATGTCAAAGTCAACTGGTGTTTGTTATATCTTGAATATTTCATAGTGCATACAAACAAAACAGGAAAACAATCATACATACATTAAAAAATGGAAAATGTGCACTGTCTGATGTGTAACTACAAGAAAAAGCGACCTGCTAACCTTACCTTGCCGTGCACTTGCCAAGAAAAAATACGATAATCATCAGCAAGTGTTCATGTGAATATAATTGCATAAGTGGCCATAAAAAAATCAGGAAATGGCATTACAGTGTGATAAATCATAAAGTATGTTCATTCAATAAAGGGTTTGATGTTGGAGACATGGTGATTGCCTTTGGTTTTTCTGGGTCTCAAAGTTTCGACGTGTACTACATTGGGGTGAGGAATGCTGCGAATTCGATATGGGCCTGCGTATAGAAGCTCAAATTTACTGCATCTATTCTTTCCTCTGTTGGATAAATAGTGTGTACGTACTAGTATCTTTTGTCCAATGTGAAAGTCACGGCGTGTACAAACCTGTGTTTGCTGTCTTCTCCGGCGCTCTGCGGCACGTTTGATGTTGTTCAGCGCAATGTCAATTATTTCATTGCGTCGTAGTCGACGAGATGTAGGAAAGGTTACTAATTCTTTAATTTTGTTAGGTGGTTCAATATTATTCAGTATAACAGACGGAGATAGCATAGTAGATCATTTGGTATGGAATTAATTACATCCTGGAATGAGAGTATGTATGTGTCCCAACCAATATGTCTTTTATGGCAGTATATTCTACACAGTTTATACACAGTTTACCAATTTCTTTCATTAATCGTTCACAAGGGTTCGAAGAAGCATGGTACCTTGATATATAGATCGGAGAAACGTTTCTAGCTCGTAACATACGTGTCCATATACCAGATCGAAACTGTGGTCCATTGTCGGAAATTACTTTCAGCACATGCCCTACATGAAATAGAAAATGTTTTACAAATGCTTTCGAAACAGTTTTAGCAGTAGTTTTGCGTAACGGAGTGAACGTAAGAAATTTTGAAGTGAGTTCAACAGCGACAAAGATGTAGCAAAAACGTCTATTAGTTCTGGGAATCGGACCAAAAAGTCTACAGCAGCCATGTGTATCAATTTAACAGGTACAATGGGATGTAATGGAGGAATATGTGAAGTCGTATCTGACTTAGCTTTCTGGCAGATTTTGCATGACGCTAAAACTCGTCGAATACGTTTCTCCATGTTCGCAAAATAACAGTTCTGTCTCAGTGTAAGAAAACATTTTCTTGCTCCGTAATGTGCGTAACTCAAATGAGTATACTAAATTAATTTGTTAACAAGTTCGTCAGGAATGCATAATAACCAATTGTTGCTGTCAGGGTGAGAGCGGCGAAACAGAATATTATTGCGTACAGTGTAATGGTTTCTAATGGTAACATTATTCCTATCTTGCCAAAGGTGTTTAGTCTCTTTCCATACGTTGTCTTTACTCTGCTCTTGTTCTATGTCTTGTAATGACGTCGAAATGAAATTTTCAAATGCAACTTGCTGAATGTACATGATGCTGAAATTTGCTTTGCAGAAGTTGGTTGCGATGTCTTGCTGATTGTTGCTGAGAGAACGTGATAGTGCGACTGCTACAATATTTTGTGTGCCGGGAATGTGAACAACTGTAAAATTAAATTCCTGTAAATAAAGTCTCCATCTGCTTAATCTGTCGTGAGTAAATTTAGCCGAAAGTAAAAACTGTGTAGCTCTATGGTCTGTGTAAACGGTCATATGTCTTCCATAAAGGAAATGCCGAAATCTCGTAAATGCCCATACAACACATAATGTTTCAAGTTCAGTAACAGATTAATTACGTTCAGCAGGTGACAAAGTGCGACTCGCAAAGGCGATGTTTTTAATTACTGTAGAACCATCTTCTTCAATTTCCTGAAAAATGTGTACGCCTAAAGCGGTGTTAGAACTGTCGGTGGCAATGGAAATATTTCTAGTAAGATCTGGATGTGATGAAAGTGGTACATTCAACAAAGCATGTTTCAGGTTCATAAATTCAGAATGTGCTTGCTTATCCCAGGACCAAATAGTGTTTTTACCTGTCAATTGACATAATCTAGGGGTGTCTAAAGCAGAAACTTTACGAAAAAAGTTAATTAAACCCAAAAAGCTGCGTAGTTGTTTCTTCGTCGTAGGAACAGTAATGTCACGTAGAGCTTGAAGTTTTTCCGGGTCAGGCGTAATGCCCTCTGCTGAAATTACATGTCCAAGAAATTTTATAGAAGTTTTACCAAAGTGCGATTTACTGAGATTAACTGTGAGTCATTGTGCACGAAAAGTTTGCAACAGTTGTTCAAGAATCAGATTGTGTTCAGACCAGTTAGCTTCTGCAATAAGAATGTCGTCTACGTACGTTGTGATTCTGTCTTTCAGTCCTGTCGGAAGTATTGTATTCAAACCGCTGCTGAAGAAATTGTTAAACCGAACGGTAATTTACAAAATTGATAACAGTCACCAAAACAGAGAAATGCTGTGTACTTTCTGCAGTTCGGATGGAGCTGAATTTGCCAAAATCCCGATTTCAAATCTAATGTGGAATAAATAGCAGTACCATGAAATTTCTGTAGAAGTTCCTCTAGTGTCTGTGGGCGATCTGTTTCATTAATAATAATGTCATTGATGTGACGCGAATCCAGTACGAGGCGAAGTGAACCATCCTTTTTCTTAACAATATGGAGCGGGTTTATGTACGGACTAACTGCCGTTTCAATAATTCCTTGGTCAAGCATAGCTTGGAATTCTTTCTTAACTTGTTCTCTATGAATATACTGAATGGGATAATGCTTGGCTTTAAATGTGTCGTGCTGTTTAACTTGAAATTCATACATAAAACCGGACATAGTACCAGGAACGTTGTCAAAAACTGGAGCTTGCTGTAAAAGAATTTTGTGTAGTTGCGTGCGTTCGTCGTCTGTATTTGCACTGCTCTGTTTAACTTTATCAGAAATCGTCTGTATAACGTCATAGTCGGCTTCGTCTGGAGTATTATAGTTGTGTACGTACGTATCTGTGAACAATGTGGAATTACAGTTTATGTTACGTCATGCGGAAATGACCTCTGTACGATTAATTGTTTGTTCTTCCGCAGATAAAGAGTGCTGAAATTCTAAAGCCAGTTGTACATTTTCATCCTTTAACATTAAATAGGAATTTTGAAAAGCAATAATTGCGTCGTGTTGTACCAGAAAATTCGTACCTAAAATAACGTCTGTTGTCAATAATGGAACAATCCAAAAATTTGAGTGAAACGTATGACCTGCAATACAAAATGATAAATGTGTCTGTAATTTTACATCCACTCCTTTACTAGATACTGCTCCTTTTACTTTCGTTTTGCCTAATGGTAACGTAGGATAGGTATTCTCTTTGTTACACTCGTTGAAAGTTTCTTCATTTATAACTGACATAGGTGATCCAGAATCGATTACTGCTGAAAATTTCGATGATCCAATTTTAACTTCGATGACAGGGTGTGAAATGGTTTTTTGAACAACTGGTCTTTCCTGCAAAAGAGTGTCTCGGATGTCGTCAAAAGTAATAACATTTTCGTGAACAAGATTCTGTGTATCTGAAGTATTGCTTACGTTGCTGGAAGCTGCAACCTGTACTGTATCTAGTCAAATTCTGTCTGACGTGTTATTATTTTCAGGAGGATGCTGTGGCATTTCCACTATTTGAACTGTTCTGTTATTTCTTCCAGACGTATTACGCTCTGGATGCTACCTGCTGTCTGGTTCATTCATGATAATATGTTGTTGCTGATGTTCTTGCTGCTGATAAGATCGATTGTTATAAAAATGTACGCTGAAAATTGTGCTAATTATTTTTACGTCTGTCATTATAGTCATTTCTATACGGCGCATTGCGATAGGAATTGAAGTAGTGTGCTTTCTGTACGTACTGATTCCCTTGTTGCTGTGCGTTACTATTTGTTGGGGCCGACGCTATACGCGTACGCGGCGAAACATTCAAGCTTGGTTGACCTTGTACATTACGTTGTTGGTTAGGTATGCTAACCGGCTGGCTTTCATGCTGTTGCGGTGAAAAACGTCTATTGTTACCAAAATGTGTTTCCTGTTGCTGACAATTTTGTCGATACTGATAATTAAAATTTTGTCTGTTATTAAAGTTCTGGTGGTTATCGTTCCTGAAGCGTCTATTAGCTTTGCTATTGAAATTGCGTGGCTGATCGTAATTGCTATATGTTTGTTGACCTTGGTTACTATATGAAAAATTTTTGTTTATAAAGGAATAATCCGATTGATGCACTTCCAAAAGCTGTAACAGATCTCTGAATGCCGAAATATTTTTCTTTCTGCTGACCCGTTAAAAGTGACACTCTTAATGATCGTGGTAATTTAGAAATACATAATTGAATAAGTGCAGATTCACTGTATGGTTCACTTAAGTACTGGTTTTGTTGGACCATGTGCTCAAAAAATTGCGTGACACTGGGAAAATTTGAGTTCTCATAATTTGGTAAACTAATTAGTTGATCCTTAATTCTGCGCTGTGTCGTCTTCGACCAATACGCTGACAGAAAAGCATTCTGAAATTCTTCTATCGAGTAGCATTGTCTCGCGATCAGTCTCATACGAGTTGCCGGTTCGCCTTCCAAAAAACTGCAAATAAATTCAAGTTTGTGCGTTACAGGCCAAGTCGGTGGAAAAGTAAAGCTAAATTGTTGTATCCAATCCAGGGGGTGAATCTGTGTTCTGTCATTTTTAAATACTTTAAATTTTCTCACTGACAGAAAATGCTTGTAATCAAAATTATCGTCTCTGTATGTCTGAACAGGTTCACGATTGTATGAGAATCTATTTGTCTGTGACTGTTCTGAATCTAACTCACGTACTCTCTGTAAATTACCTAAATTATACACGCTGTGTGAGTCTGACAAATGTTCGCAAAGTGGCGTCTGCTGTGATGTGTTAAACACTGAAACATTTTTCATCTCTGTTACCTCTTGCTGTAAAGTTGACAATTTTCTACGTAATGTATTATTAGACGAATCTATCTCACTGATTGTCTGCTGTAGATTTTGGAATTAAGGTGTTTGATTAAACGAAATCGGTGAAGTATCGTCTGATTTGCTGTCATTATTACTTTCAATAACGTCAATACGACTGGCCAATTCATCATATTTTTCAGTCAGTATTTTTTCCTGATCATGGTTTTTAGTGTCACAAGCATTAATCTGTTTTTGTATTTTTTTTAACGTCTGCTTTGATGACATCGGGATCCTGTATTAGTTCTAATTGTTCAAGTCTGTCGGTCACTGTCTGAAAGTCTACTGTATGTGTGTCTGTGTTTGATTTAAGATCGGAAATTTCATCACGCAGTTCAGTGTTCAACTGTTTGATAGTGTTAATTTCGTCTGATACTGTAGCAATATTGTTGTCTACGTATGTTTTTGCTTTCGTAAACAATTTACGTTTATCTTCCTGTCTCTGTGCAGTAATTGTTTCCATGACTTGTCGTTTTACTTTATTTTGTTCCTGTATGAATTAACGGTAACGCGTTTCACTGTTTTGTAGGTGGTGATTAAACGGTTCGTCAATTTGGCTGTTCTGTTGGTCAAATTTCGCGTCTATTTTTGCATCCAGTGTGCGTGAAAGTTCTGCTGACATTAATTTAAACTCGTCGCGTAACTGTGTTGTGTTTTCAGAGCATTGTTTAGCGACTGCACTAATTTCGTCTCTAAGTGATTCTGTTGTAACTGCTTGCGTATCCCTTAATTCTTGAGCAACAGATCTAATTTCTTCACTACTTTTCCTAGCACAAGCCTCAATTTCCTCACGTAACTGTTCTTTAGTATCACGACATTGCGCGGCAATGGCTGTAATCTGTTCACGAAGCTGTCTGCAATTGTTGACTAATTTTTCATTAAGGTTGTCTTGTTTTTCATTAAATTGTTTGTTCTGTTCACTAAGTTGTTTGAAATTTTCATTAAGGTTGTCTCGTTTTTCATTAAGTTGTTTGTTCTGTTCACTAAGTTGTTTGAAATTTTCACTAAATTGTTGTTTGATATTCTCGTTTTGTTCCTTCTTAAACTGTAGCAATACTGCCATAATTTGATCCAAGCCAAAAATAGCTGCTGCGTTCTCTGTGCTGTGTGATGGTGTATATGCATTTGTCACGTTTTCTGTGACCATTTAGTTATTCTGTGATTCTTGAAAATGTTTGCTAATCGGATGTGCACTGTTAGTCACTACCTCGGAATCAAATAAATCTGTCGTACTTTGAGTACACTGTTCATTTTCGTTAGAAATAATCATCTGTTCATTACGTAAATTTTGCAAACCGGGTGTGTCAAGCTGGGCAGCGTTCGTTGTAACAGAACGTGCCGCGTCATCAATAGTCGTTAAATTAACAGAGGACACAATTGAATTTGTTTGTTGATCACTAGGGTAAAAATCATTACAAGTGGTCGGTATGCACTGATTGTCTGTAAATGGAGGATTGTCATCATTACACTGCGTGTCGCAAGTACTATCGGTCAAATTATTACAATCGGCTATTTCACTCATTACACATAGCGATGTACTGTTAACAGTTTTTCGCGGCATTTTTCACAAAACAAATTTAAGCACAAATAAAACAAAGGCAATGCAAAATCCAACAAACACTATTACAACAAATTGCCGATGATCTGTGAAAGAAAGAGTGACAAAATTAGTAAATGCGTTGCACCAGATGCAAACTACACTTAAGTAAATAAGAGCAGATATATGACTACATATCAGAAGATTCACAAAGAAATATGATCCTGGCAGGGTCGCCAAGTGTAACCTCCCGACAAAAAATGTTAAATGAAAATGAGCCAAGTGTGACCTCGCAACAAAAAATAATAATTAAATGAATTTTTAATATTGTAACCTCTGAACAAAATTGATATCTGCTCTTAATCAGATATTTTTCGACACAGTTTCGTGCTATGCTGGCGTATATATATATTTTTTTAATTCTTGGAAGGAATGATCATGCATTGGAAATATTCTTTAAATTGAAATGAATGCTTTTCTTTAAAACAGTTACTTTATATTATAAAAATTATTATTAGGGCATTTTTTGGAACAAATTAAATCGCAATTAACATACATTATTAAATATGCGCAATGCTGCTGCTTTACCTTCTACAGCAATACTCATCCTCCAGAGTCCTGACCAGAGACGCGAGCAGAGCACACAGCTGACACATGCCGACTCCCGCCGACTCACGCAGACTACTCCAGAATACTACTGTCGACTCGCGCAGACAAGCGCAGACTAGCGACAAGCAACAACTAACGACAAACTACTCTCTGGTCAGAGATTCTGTCATGCCTCGCCCATCGCCGGCAAAGCATACATCTTACAATGTGATTACATATTTGGGTGCATAGATCCTGAGAAATCAGTACCCAGAGCAACCACCACTGGCCGTAATAACGGCCTTGATATGCCTGGGCATTGAGTAAAACAGAGCTTCGATGGCGTGTACAGGTACAGCTGCCCATGCAGCTTCAACACGAGTTCATCAAGAGCAGTGACTGGCGTATTGTGACGAGCCAGTTGCTCGGCCACCATTGACCAGACGTTTTCAATTGGTGAGAGATCTGGAGAATGTGCTAGCCAGGGCAGCATTCGAACAATTTCTGTATGCAGAAAGGCCCGTACAGGACCTGCAACATACGGTCGTGCATTATCCTGCTGAAATGTAGGGTTTCGCAGGGATCTAATGAAGGGTAGAGCCACGGGTCGTAACACATCTGAAATGTAACGTCCACTGTTCAAAGTGCCATCAATGCGAATAAGAGGTGACTGAGACGTGCAACCAATGGCACCCCACACCATCACGCTGGGTGATTCGTCAGTATGGCGATGACGAATACACGCTTCCAATGTGCGTTCACCACGATATCACCAAACACGGATGCAACCATCATGATGCTGTAAACAGAACCTGGATTCATCCGATAAAATGACGTTTTGCCATTCGTGCACCCAGGTTCGTCGTTGAGTACACCATCGTAGGCGCTCCTGTATGTGATGCAGCGTGAAGTGTAACCGCAGCCATGGTCTCCGAGCTGATAGTCCATGCTGCTCCAAACGTCATCGAACTGTTCGTGCAGATGGTTGTTGTCTTGCAAACGTCCCCATCGATACGTGGGTGCACGATCCATTACAGCCATGCAGATAAGATGCCTGTCATCTCGACTGCTAGTGATACGAGGCCGTTGGGGTCCAGCACGACGTTCCGTATTACCCTCCTAAACCCACCGATTCCATATTCTGCTAACAGTTATTAGATCTCGACCGACGCGAGCAGCAGTGTCGCGATACGATAAACCGCAAGCACAATAGACTACAATCCGACCTTTATCAAAGTCGGAAACATGATGGTACGCATTTCTCCTCCTTACACGAGGCATCGCAACAACGTTTCACCAGGCAACGCCGGTCAACTGCTGTTCGTGTATGAGAAATCGGTTGGAAACTTTCCTCATGTCAGCACTTTGTAGGTGGCGCCACCGGCGCCAGCCTTGTGTGAATATGCTGAAAAGCTACTCGTCTGCATACCGCAGCATCTTCTTCCTGTCGGTTAAATTTCGCGTCTGTAGCACGTCATCTTCTTGGTGTAGCAATTTTAATGGCCATTAGTGTATTAAGTTCGTTGCTCCTCTCATTTCTACTACTTTTCAGTACCTTCGTCATTCTTCGATTTACTCTCAATCCATTCAGCGGATCATGTAGACTGTTCATTCCATTCAGCTGATCATGTAATTCTTCTTCACTTTCACTCAGGATAGCAATGTCATCAGCGAACCGTATCATTGATATCCTTTCAGCTTGAATTTTAATTCCACTCCTGAGCCTTTCTTTTATTTCCATCATTCTTTCCTCGGTTAACTGATTGAACAGTAAGGGCAAAACACTGCACTCTTTTTAATACGAGCACTTCGTTCTTGGTCGTACACTCTTATTATTCCCTCTTAGGTGTTCTACATATTGTATAAGACTCTCCCTATAGCTTACCCCTGTTTATCTCAGAATTTCGAACATCTTGCACCATTTTTACCCTGTCGGACGCTTTTTCCAGGTCGACAAATCCTATAAACGTGTCTTGATTTTTCTTTAGTCTTGCTTCCATTATTAACCCCAACGTCAGAATTGCCTCTCTCGTGCCTTTACCTTTCCTAAAGCCAAATTGATCGTCATCTAATGTATTCTCCATTTTCTTTTCCATTGTTCTGAATATTATTCTTGTCAGCAACGTGAATGCATGAGCTGACTGTGCGATAATTCTCGTACTTGTCAGCTCTTGCCATCTTCATGTGAATGATGTTTTTCCGAAAGTCAGATAGTATGTCGCCAGACTCATACATTCTACACACCAACGTGAATAGTCGTTTTGTTGCCACTTCCCCCAATGATTTTAGAAATTCTGATGGAATGTTATCTATCCCTTCTGCCTTATTTGATCTGAAGCCCTGGAAAGCTGTTTTAAGTTCTGATTCTAATACCGGGTCCCCTACCTCTTCTAAAACGACTCCTGTTCCCTCTTCTATCACATCAGACAAATCTTCCCTCTCATAGAGGCTTTCAATGTATTCTTTCCACATATCCGCTCTCTCCTCTGCATTTAACAGTGGAATTCCCGTTGTCCTCTTAATGTTACCACCCTTGCTTTTAATGTCACTGGAGGTTGTTTTGACTTTCCTGCATGCTGAGTCAGTCCTACCGACAGACATTTCTTTTTCGGTGTCTTCACATTTTTCATGCAGCCATTTCGTCTGAGCTGCCCTGCACTTCGTATTTATTTCATTCCTCACCGACTTGTATTTCTGTATTCCTTTCACGGAACATTTTTGTACTTCCTCCTTTCATCGATGAATTGAAGTTTTTCTTATGTTACCCATGGTTTCTTAGCATTACTTTCTTTTTACCTGTGTTTTCCTTCCTAACTTCTGTTATCACCATTTTTACGGATGTCCATTCCTCTTCAACTGTACTGCCTACTGAGCTATTCCTTATTGCTGTATCTATAGCCTTGGAGAACTTAAAGTGTATCTGCCATTCCTTAGTACTTCCGTATCCGTCTTTTCTGCGTATTGATTCTTCCTGACTGATCTCTTAAGCTTCAGCCCACTCTTCATCACTACCATGTTGTGATCTGAGTATATCTGCCCCTGGGTACAATCCAGTATCTGATTTCGGAATCTCTGTCTGACCATGATGTAATCTAGTTGAAATCTTTCCGCATCACCTGGCCTTTTTCAAGTATACCTCCTTCTCTTATGATTCCTGAACAGAGTATTCGCTATTACTAGCGGAAGTTTATTACAGATCTCAATTAATGATTCTTATCATTCCTTGTCCCAAGCCCATATTCTCCTGTAATCTTTTCTTCTACTCCTAACCCTACAACTACATTCCAGTCTACCCTGACTATTAGATTTTCATCTCCCTTTACATACTGTATTACCCTTTCAATATCCTCATACACTTTCTCTATCTCTTCATCTTCATCTTGCGACGCCGGCATGCATACCTGAACTATCGTTATCGGTGTTGGTTTGCTGTCGATTCTTATGCGAATGACACTATGACTGAAATGTTCACAGTAACACACTCTCTGCCCTACCTTCCTATTCATAACGAATCCTACACCTGTTGTACCATTTTCTGCTGCCGTTGATATTACCCTATACTCATCTGACCAGAAATCCTTGTCTTCTTTACACTTCACTTCAAAATGGTTCAAATGGCTCTGAGCACTACGGGACTTAACTTCTGAGGTCATCAGTGCCCTACAACTTTGAACTACTTAAACCGAACTAACCTAAGGACATCACACACATCCATGTCCAGGGCAGGATTCGAACCTGCGACCGTAGCGGTCGCGCTGTGGCGGTTTTTGTGTATCATCAACATCGACAAGTGCAATGAATATGGGTGATATGATACTCTATGGTATTCTCCGGTTTGAATTCACTCTGTTTATTTTTTTTTTAGCAGTTGCATTCATTTGATTTTGAAAATGATACTGACAATATTAGACACATGTATAATGCATTATTCAAACTACAACTTCTCCCGGATAATTATTTTCTTCAAATTGCACAAGAAGTCCACCTGACGTAGTGTAATTATGTTGACTGTAAGCTGTGTTCATATCACTAAAATTGCAGATCGTACATCAGAGCTTGTATAATTTTTTTGTCTCCGATGGATTTAATTATTCTTAGCAAATTGATCATGAAAAGAAACCACAGAATACCACCCGCACACAACACTGATGTATGCTACCAAAAAATATTTTTCTCCATGATTCGTCAGTAGTTTAATTTTGGCCTCATACATCAGCAATGAAATCTTGTTCAACAATAAACACCATCAGCACTGTTCTTAGAAAATGAAATCTGATTTGATTAATTTATTTTTTTATAAATAGAATTCAGTACCACCGGTGCACATTTATTTCTTACACATCGTAATATTGTTTGCAGTTTCAAGTAATTTAAATTTGCCACAGTAATAAAAGTTAGATGGCGGCCAACAAAAGATAGAGGATTTCTTTTTTAATTAAGATTTTTCTTATCCCAATAAATAGTTAATCGTTTAAATTGATGCCACCAACAACAATATTATTAAATTTTTTGCAAATTAGTTTAACACAAACCCATGCTATTTTCAACTAGAAGTACAGACGAAGTTGCTATATAATTGCAACTAACAATGGCTGAGCTTCTTGCGGCTATGATAAAACAATTAATACAAAATTATAATTAAAAGTGGAAGTGAATTTTCAATAAATAATCATCAATAGTTTTAACGCATTTCGCTTTATTTGTTTTTACCAGCAAACGAACATAAAAGTACAATAATTTTACATTAAATGTTTTTCATTTAACAGGCCTCAAATCGATTCGCGTCTTCCGTCGGCGATGTACATCAGAAGAAGACGACAAATGGGTACAAAACGAAAGAAAAGAATGACGTAGATTAACAAAGAATGTGAGACAAATATTGTCTCTGTTTTACATAATTCTCATCTTTTTAAGAAATAATTACATAATTGAATGAATATTATCCACACGTTCATATTCCACTCGTAATAATATATATATATATATATATATATATATATATATATATATATATATATATAAGATGATAAGGGAGTACATGTAACTGACAAGCTGTACGTACAAACAGAGCAGTTGCAGTTAAAACTCCAGAGGCATAAGTATCGCTAAAACGCCTTGAGAAACACTGGTTAAGGTGAGCTTAAGCACAGCAGAAAATTTCACTCAGTAGTAGCCTTACGTAATTCCGGTATGACTAAAACACATCAACGTAAGTTATAATAAACGCACTTTACTAAATCACAGACGCGCCGGATTAGCCGAGCGGTCTAGGGCGCTGCAATCATGGACTGTGCGGCTGGTCCCAGCGGAGGTTCGAGTCCTCCTTCGAGCGTGGGTGTGTGTCTTTTTCCTTAGGAGAATTTACGTTAAGTAGCGTGTAAGTTTAGGGAACGATGAACTTAGCAGTTATGTCCCATAAGACTTCACACACATTTGAACATTTTGAACTAAATCACGCCCAGTACCTGATGCAGTGCCATGACATTGCCACCGAGTAGAGTGCAACTCACCGGAGTTACCACTTCAGTTCATAACATTGCACCACAAGCGGGAGCACACAAGCGGTTTACCCAATAACAATCGCGTGGCTTCAAAGAAGACGCACTAAGAACTATTGAAACGTCCCCCTAGAACAATTATACATGACTGTGCTTAAACTGACACACAATATTTTTTAGCGCAACGCAATCTGACTTTCAGAAATCCCTACAAAAGAATGGCCCTGACTAACATTAACCTATGCGTTTCACAAATCGCTTACCTCACAAAAATCTTGGTTACTCGAACTACTGCAATACAGCGAGCGCCACTACTGCCAGCTAAATAAAAGATTCAAACTACGGAAGGCACTAACTACTGATAGGCATAGTTAGCAAATGAAAGATTTTGATAGAGAACAAACAATGTATTTACCTTAATAGTGTTGAAAAATCATAATATACATAGCAGTTCATAATATCCAGTATTACAAATTTCAAAACTCCGCCATCTCTCTCCCCACATCCGCCACTGCTGGCGGCACACCTCCAACTGCGCAACGCTACGCGCTGTTCACGTCCAGCTGCCCAACACTACAATGGCAGACAACAATGCAAACTAGCCACAGACTGCACACAGCACAGCCAGTGATTTTCATACAGAGAGCGCTACGTGGCGGCGGCGTTACCAATATAACCTAAACAGCTCACTTACATAGCTCCCATGCTCCCCACAAAAAATTTTACAAATTGTTTTGGGCACTGGGCAATACATATTTGTTAAAATTTTTCATAATCGTAATTACAATAACAAAGAAATCAAATGCACACACTTATTGATACAATGTTGCTCCAAAGCTAAAATTTTCTCACAGTCCATAAAGATAGTCCTGATCATTCATCATAATAGTAATTACAGTTTTTTTTCACAAAGACTCATTAGTAAAAGAAATTGCACACAGAAGTAGTGGATTTCCATGCAGTCTTGAAGAAGTAGTGTTGTCCTTCAAATGGAAAGACAGTGCTGACTCTTGACATGCAGACAGGTAATGGGCCACAACAGAGCAAACCCACCGCAGAGTTAGTCGAAGTTGATGAATATTGGTAGGTAGGTCATCACAGAGTAGACCCACTGTGGTCCTGGTAGAGATTGTGGTATTGGTGAGCCACCAGAGGTGCAGACCCACTGCAGTCCTTGTAGAAATAATGGTATTGGTGGGCCATCAAAGATGCAGACCCACTGTAGTCCATGTAGAGACGGCCAGCAGCCATCTGTTGCGACTGTGTAGGTGCACATTCACCATCGAAGAGTCTTGCGGAGAATATAGCAAGTCCATAAACCACCACTTGTGCTCTCACAAAGTTTTTGGAATTGTCCTTAGAACCAGCAATGCTGTTATCCAGTCCCTTGCTGAATTATTAACACACATGCAAACACTATCACTCCCTACTTCTCACATATTTTCCATATACTATGACCAACAGAAATGTGTGCAGTGAAATGAATGCTTACAAGTTATTTAATGTGATAAACTGGTGTCAATTACTATTTTATAACATGAGAATACAATTACAGAAATACATCAAACATCATTAAAGAACATAACAATACAGATAACATTTGTAGTACAAGCTTTACAAAAGAATCGAAATAATATATACATCAGTGTTACAGGAATTATGACATGAGTACATACATAAAAGATCAGAATAACTTTTGAAACATCAACTTTACACATGAGCATTAAAATAAAACAGAATAAATAATGTCCAAGCATATTTACAAGGTAAATAACATATTATTAATGCCAATTATATTTGAGGATAACAGTATTCCTCATCATAGTGAATGTAGCTTAGTATTAGAAGAAGAAAAAATTCTATGAAACTACACAGAGACAGGAAGAAAACAAATACACAAGGGTACACAAACACATAGTGGGATAACACAAAAGGAAAGGACAGGGTTTGTTTTCAGTGTAACATTTGGTACTGCAGTCCAACCCAAAACTTCATTCCATAGATCTTTCGTCTTATTTCAACCTGTGCTTCCACCAAAAAAAATCCTATCCAAGCATGCTTTCTGTATTTTTCTCGTATAACCTCTCAGTGCATTTCTTCAAATTCATCGCAACTCATTCTCTTATAGGCTACCCCCTCTTAAGCTAACTTAAATCTAGTGAGCTCAGATGCTAAACTAAGGGACGAGGCAATGCAGCAGCACAAAACAATTAACACAAACAGCAATGACAAAAAAAAATGGAAAATTGCAAAGCAAGCTACAGTAAATCTAAATTACCAAATTACTACTTTGAATATTTGTTAATTCATTACATGGTGGCGTTAACACACTGCTTTCGTCTTCACTGTTCTCTCTCAGTTTACTTTGGAGCCTAGTATTACGTTTTTCACACGCCATTATTGTCACAATATTTCACACGACAATACAGAAAAGCACAATTTGAAGAGCAAAAATAAGGGAACACACTAACATAGCACTGAAAATAATATCTAGTTAATTGCAAGCGCAGCTGCGAAATACTTGGTGCAAATCTACATGCATGCCACAAGTGTTTTACTGTACAACAATGAAAGACTGCAACTACAAAGGAGATTTTCTCTACAATTACGCGCTAGCAATAAACAAAAGCTACATTCATTACACAAACTACAAGAAAAAATCAGAAGATTCCAGTGAGGTATCCTCGGCTAAGGGTCGACATATGAAACGTCCCCTTAGAACAATTTCTGAATTATTATACTGATAAACCTCTTACACTATTTGCTTTTCAAACAGCTGAGCAAAACTGAATGTACTCAAACATTCACTAAAGTGACACACAATATTTTTTAGCGCAACGCAATCTGACTTTCAGAAATCCCTACAAAAGAATGATCCTGACTAACATTAACCTATGCGTTTCACAAATCGCTTACCTCACAAAAATCTTGGTTACTCGAACTACTGCAATACAGAGAGCGCCACTACTGCCAGCTAAATAAAAGATTCAAACTACGGAAGGCACTAACTACTGATAGGCATAGTTAGCAAATGAAAGATTTTGATAGAGAACAAACAATGTATTTACCTTAATAGTGTTGAAAAATCATAATATACATAGCAGTTCATAATATCCAGTATTACAAATTTCAAAACTCCGCCATCTCTCTCCCCACATCCGCCACTGCTGGTGGCTCACCTCCAACTGCGCAACGCTACGCGCTGTTCACGTCCAGCTGCCCGACACTACAATGGCAGACAACAATGCAAACTAGCCACAGACTGCACACAGCACAGCCAGTGATTTTCACACAGAGAGCGCTACGTGGCGGCGGCGTTACCAATATAACCTAAACAGCCTACTTACACTATTGGCCACTCTCAAGAGAAGGCACACTGCAGAACAAACAAATACATATTAACCACTGAACAAGAAACAATAACATTGCGCCATTTTTCCTTTAAACAATAAAAGCACAGGGCCAAAATCACAATAGGCAGTATGTTATGGTGCACTCTCTCCACCTTCAATTATCCCTTAACCAGAGCTCCAAATCACGACCTTCTTTAGCGGCTGCCCAACATTTGACAAGTCGCTCGACGTTCCGGCTGGGTCCATGTGTTGTCAAAACGAAATCGGCCCAACCAAACCCCGCCGCCAGGCACTGCTTCTCCAATCCTCCTCCTGTCACGTGCCGTTCACCATTCACTGCCGCCGCGCCGAGCCTCCACACCTCAACCAGGAAAAGCACAGTAAGTCACAAGGGAGGTGACTATCGATACTGGTGCCAGAGGTAGTTAGGCCAGCAAACCGAGCCGCTGTGTTCCATTGTAAGATCAATGGGCACAGAACATATGTGGATGAGCTGAAACTGTTGGCAAAGGAGGGACCACTCTGTCTGTGTGGCTGTGTCCACAGGAAATGCATTTTAATCACTCTGCCGTCCACCGAGCCATCTCCATACCACTTTCAACAGGAAAGTTTAATGAGGAGATTAATTTGAAACGTCCCCTTAGAACAATTATACAAGACTGTGCTTAAACTGACACACAATATTTTGAGCGCAACGCAATCTGACTTTCAAAAATCCCTACAAAAGAACGGCCCTGACTAACATTAACCTATACGTTTCACAAATCACTTACCTCACCAAAAATCTTCGTTACTCGAACTACTGCAATACAGCGAGCGCCACTACTGCCAGCTAAATAAAAGATTAAAACTACTCAAGGCACTAACTACTGAGAGGTATAGTTGGCAAATGAAAGATTTTGATAGAGAACAAACAATGTATTTACCTTAATAGTGGTGAAAAGTCATAATATACATAGCAGTTCATGACATCCAGTCTTATAAATTTCAAAAGTCCACCATCTCTCTCCCCACATCCACCACTGCTGGCCCAACACTACAATGCAGACAACAATGCAAACTAGCCACAGACTGCACACAGCACAGCCAGTGATTTTCATAGAGAGAGCGCTACGTAACGTTGCCAATAAGAAAATATAAACAGCCTACTTACAAATTTACTTAAAACCATAGCAGTCAATAATGAATATACGCCTAACATAGTGGACGATATCCTAAAAAAGAAAACTGCAAGAAGTACCACGCTCAACACCTCATACACTGAAAGTAACCCAAAAAAAAACGTTTTTCTATTCCTTTCATAGGATCCATTTCCTATCAGATTCAACGCATGCTTCGCAACAAATACAACTGCAGTGTTGTCTTCTCTACTAATAATAATCTAAAGTGAAACTTCATTCATAATTTGAAATCCATTCGCTCCCCTACAGAAAGTTCTGGCGTTTATAAGATCATCTGTGATACCTGCTCCTCTTATTATGTAGGGCAAACTGGACGTGCTTTCACCATCAGATATAAAGAACATCTTTTGAGAAAGAACGGCACCAGTCCCCTAAATTCATCCTTTGCCGATCATCTCTTAATTACTGGACACGTGCCTAAAGCCATAGGCGACAACAATATTCTGCATACTGAAAAGAAGGGGCGTAGGTTAGATGTCTTAGAGGAATTGGAGATTTTCAAACATCACACTCGTCATGATGGCCTCATTCTCAGCTGCAGCTGCGAAATAAAAATTTTTTTGACTGTATAAAGCCATTGCTTGATCTTTGATTCAGATTTCCTCATGCAGTTTACCGTAATGTTGTTTTCCTGTCACATCTTTGCTGTTTTCTTGTATGTCATAACTAACGTTTTTTCCGTTACAAAATGTATCTCTATTTAGAGAAGATAAATATGTAACTTCATCCTGTTATTATTAACGCTTACGCTATGCCTAAATCAGCTGCATCACAATTTCATGTGTCTAATTTTGAATGTACAGTAGCCTAATTGTTTCTGCGGCTACTAGAAGACGCTCGTAGCAACACCATGTTTACTTGCCCACACTTTCTAAAGTGGGCACCTCAGTCTTGTTGCAACCCTTGTTCACATTAAGAGCAGTCCTTAGCGGCTCGCCATCTCACAACTGTTTATGACGTCGCCCTTCCGGCTTAGATATTTTTTAATATGTGACTTGTAAATACTGCATCTTTTCGAATCATTACAAACTTTGATTTTATTAATGTACTATATACCTAATATGTTTTAGAACAGTTAGTCTAATTCTGAAGACGACGCTCATAGTAGTGTCGAAACCAGGTCAATTTTGACTTAATATTTGTGACCGAGGGCTTATTTGTTCAAATATGCATTTTAATCATTGTGATACCCCTGTGCTTAGGGACCTCGTTGCAAAGATGACCTGAGTGGAGACGAGGCTGAAGGTGGAGTGGCTATCTTTGTGAATGACATATACCACTTAGCTTCTGTCTCCCTCAGAATGACTATTCAGGCAATTGTTGCCACGGCTGTTGCCGTCTGTAGTGTGTACCTGCCGCCCAACGACATTTTGGATATGGTGGGTATTTCTGACCTTATTTCGAAAGTGTGGAGACACTTCCTATTTGTAGGAGATTTTAATGCGCGCAGTGTGCTATGGATATTTCCTTCAACATGCCCCTGGGGTCGGGTTGTCGAAAGCCTCATTGTGTCAGAGGAGTTATGCCTTCTTAATGCTGGTGGTTGTATTCATTTTAGTACTGTAATGGGGTCATTCTTGGCCATAGAGACCTTACTTGCTATTCTCTTGCCATTGTCGGTGTCGTTCACTGGGAAGTGGTCAATGACTTCATTTCAGTGACCTCTTCCCTCTCTGGATTCACCTCACAATACAGTTGTCCCTGAAAGGAAACTACCATCGTGGTTGTTGAGCAGAGTGAACTGTCAGTTAACTCTTTTCGAACGTAGAAGTAGTGTCCAGCATTGGGTAGATGACGAAACTAATGTGGTCCACCGTGTCACTCAAGCCTCTATCCCCAAGTCTCCAGACCGACCTCAGAGGCAGCATGTCCCATCGTGGAAGATAAGTGTCGCTCTGCCGTCAGGGAGAGATGCAAGGCCCTGCAACAGTTTAAATATCAACCTTCTGCTAATAACCTTTCAGCCTTCCGAATCGAGAGGACAAAGACACAATGGACGATCAGGAAGAACAAGAAGAGGTCTTGGCAAGAGTTTCTGGACTCGATCAGCCGCTGCACTAGCTCTTCGAAGGTATGGGAAGCCTTACGGAGGATATCTGGCAAATACTGAAGAAAGAGTGCCTACAGTCTACACCTGGGGATATAGCGAATGCCATGGCGAATAACTTTGGTTCAATCACTACTACTGCAAACCAATATCAGCTTTTCACTGGCATCGGGAATTGGTGGAGAGGAGTGATTGGAATTTTAATCCTACAAATACTGTGCACAGCAAGTGCCCTTTTTCCGAGTGGGAGCTTGAATGTGCCCTGTCTCAGGGCAAGGATCGAATCACACAATCATGTTACCGTACCTTCACCAGGAGGCAAAGCAAATACTCTTGCCCCTTTTTAATAGGGTTTGGTTGACTGGAGAACTTCCTGACTCAAGGAGGAAGGCGATTTTAGTGCCCCTTCTGAAACTAGGGAAGGATCCCATGTTGCCCAGGAGTTACCATAGCGTGGCCGTCACTAACTGCATAGGAAAGACAAGCGCAACGTCAACCTCTGTCTGATTTGGGTCCTAGAATCGTGAGACCTCGGTCGCTAACAGTGTCGGTTATGGAGGTATTGTTCAACCCTTGACAACCTCACCCTGCTAGAAGCGGAAATCCAACAATCTTTCCCGCGCAGGCAACACCTCATATATATGAGTTGGCCTTTGACACTACTTGGACGCATCACATCCTGGGACAGCCTTATCAATGGTTCTTCAAAGGACGATCATCAATTTTCATATTGTCCTTCCTCCACAAAATATTTTTTCGGTATGAGGTCTGTGATGTTCTTTCCGAGTGATTCGAGCAAGAAAATGGATTCCTTCAAGGATCTCTTTTAAGCATAACTCTGTTTGCTATTGCCATCAACGGTATTACATGCGTAGTTATGTCTCCTGTTCAATGATTATTGTTTGTGGGTGACTTTGCCATCTTCTGCTCCTCCTCCAACCTTTCAACGTCCATTCGTCAGTTGCAACTTACGATTCGGCGATTGGAGGAGTGGGTAAATGGTACCGGTTTTAAATTTTCCACAGAGAAATGTGTTCGCCTTAATTTTAATAGTTCACGTCACCATTTTCACCTGTGTGTTCATACAATAAGAGGCATTGTTCTTAATTTTAACCTGTTTTAAATTTTCCTCAGAAAAATGTGCTTGGGTTAATTTTAATCGTTTATGTCGCCCTTTTCACCTGCGTCCTCATGGGCACTGTTCTTAATTTTACAAGTTCAGTGCAGTTTTTGGGTCTCAATTTCTATGAATACCACATGTAGGTACCACATCTGAAGGCTATTAGTGCCGAAGCTTTAAAGGCACTGAATGTTTTAAAATGCCTCAGACACAGGTCATGGGGAGCAGACCGAACATGTCTTCTTTACAAGGTGTTTGTTTGTTCTTGCCTTAACTATGGTTGCACAACTTATGGCTCAGCACGAAAATCTTATCTCAAGTTAATTGATGCTGTTCATCATGAAAGGATTCGGCTGACTACAAGAGAGTATAGGAAGAGTCCATTTCCCAGCCTTTGTGTTGAGGCTAGTGAACCACCACTTGTCATCCGGCGGTGGGTCCTCATGATCTCATGATGCATCATGTGTGCAGTCTACTCTCCACGCAGCCATCAACGGCATTCGATACTGTTACTCGACCGACCATTTAGAAACAGACTAAAAGCAACGAAGCCTTTCGGCATTCGAGTGCAGCAGGACTATTTATGTGCATCGCCGCTCTCGTTAATGTGGAGGCTCAGGATTATTGTAGATCTCTCGGATTGCCAAAGGGTGGCCGAGCGGTTCTACACGCTACATTCTGGGACCGCGCGACCGCTACGGTCGCAGGTTCAAATCCTGCCTCGGGCATGGATGTGTGTAATGTCCTTAGGTTAGTTAGGTTTAAGTAGTTCTAAGTTGTAGGGGACTGATGACCTCAGAAGTTATGTCCCATAGTGCTCAGAGGCATTTGAACCACTTTTTTTAGAGTGCCAGAAGATCTTTATTCTGGCCTCTGTTTTTAAACCTGTGTTTTACAGAATTTGAGCCGAGCACTGTAACTGTGTTGTCGTTTACGCTGATGGGTTTAAGCAGCGTAATTTCGTCACGTGTGCTGTGTCATTTCCAGACTGTGTCGTCAAGATTCGCTTACCTGGAACACTTAAAGGGTACGATGCTGAATTATTTGCGATCTTGAGGTCACTGGAGAAGATGCGGTGCCTTCCTGCTACCAAATTCCTCGTCTGTATTGATCCCCTAAGTGTCCTTCACACTACTGATCGCAACTGAAAAGTTGCTTCAGCTGATTCGTGACACTTTCGCACTTGCAGATACAGGGAAATGATGCGTCATTCTGCTGGGTATCAGGGCACGTGGGCGTTTGTGGTAATTATGCAGCCAATGCGGCAACTGGAGATGCCTCTTTGAAACGTCCCCTTTGAGCAACTTATACAAGACTGTGCTTAAACTGACACACAATGATTTTAGCGCAACGCAATCTGACTATCAAAGATCCCTGCAAAAGAATGACCCTAACTAACTTTAACCTATACCTTTCAGAAATCACTTACCTCACAAAAATCTTCGTTACTGGAACTACTGCAATACAGCGAGCGCCACTACTGCCAGCTAAATAAAAGATTCAAACTACTGAAGGCACTAACTACTGATAGGGATAGTTATCAAATGAAAGATGTTAGTAAAGAACAAACAATGTATTTACCTTAATAGTCATAATATACATAGCAGTTCATGACAAATTACAAAACTTCGCCATCTCTCTCCCCACATCCACCACTGCTGGCGGCTCACCTCCAACTGTGCAACGCTACGCGCTGTTCACATCCAGCTGCCGCTGCCTAACACTACAATGGCAGACAACAATGCAAACTAGCAACAGACTGCACACAGCACAGCCAGTGATTTTCATACAGAGCGCTACGTAACGTTGCCAATAAGAAAATATAAACAGCCTACTTACATAGCCCCCATGCTCCCCACAAAAAATTTTACAAAATATTTTTGGGCAGTGGCCAATAATGATTTGATAAAATTTTTCATAATTACAATAACAAAGATATCAAATGCACACACTTATTGATACAATGTTGGTCAAAAGCTAAAATTTTCTCACAGTCCATAAAGACAGTCCTGATCATTCATCACAGTAAAACTGCCGTTTCTTTTATCAAAGTCTGAGCAGTAAAAGACAATGCACATGGAAGTAGTGGATTTCCATGCAGTCTTGAAGAAGTACTGTTGTCCTCCCAACTGAAAGACAGTGCTGACTCTTGATATGCTGACAGGTAATGGGCCACAACAGAGCAAACCCACAGCAGAGTCATTCGACGGTTTGACGAAGATTGGTAGGTAGGTCATCACAGAGCAGACCCACTGTAGTCCTGGTAGAGAGTATGGTATTGGTGGGCCACGAGAGGTGCAGACCCACTGCAGTCCTTGTAGAAAGTGTGGACAGGCCCACTGTAGTCCTGGTAGAGATGACCAGCAGCCATCTGTTGTGACTGTGCGGGTGCACAATCACCAGTGAAGAGTCTTGCAGTTAATATAGCAAGTCCATAACCACCACTTGTGCGCTCACAAAGTTTTTTGGAATTGTCCTTAGAACGAGCAATGCTGTAATCCAGTCCCTTGCTGAATTATCAACACACGTGCAAACACTAACAGTCCCTACTTCTCACATATTGTCCATATACTATGACCAACAGAAACGTGTGCAGTGAAATGGAACTTACAAGTTACTTAATTTGATTAACTGGTGTCAATTACAATATTATAACACGAGAATACAATTACAAAGGTACAAAATACATCATTAAAGAACATAAGAATTCAGATAACATTTGTAGTACAAGCTTTACAAAAGAATAGAAATAAACATATACATCAGTGTTACAGGAATTATGACATGAGTACAAAAATAAAAGATCAGAATCACTTTCGAAACATCAACTTCACACATGAGCATTAAAACAAAACAGAATAAATAATGTGAAAGCATATTTATAAGGTAAATAACATATTATTAATGCCAATTATATTTGAGGATAACAGTATTCCTCATCATAGTGAATGTAGCTTAATATTAAAAGAAGAAAAAATTATATGAAACTACACAGAGACAGGAAGAAAACAAATACACAAGGGTACACAAACACATAGTGGGATAACACGAAAGGAAAGGACAGGGTTTCTTTTACTGCAGTATTTTGCATGGAGATCTCCCTTCATTCATCATTATTCCCAAAAGTCCTATCTAAGCCTGCTTTCTGTATTCTGTTCACATCCTCTGTCAAAAATAGTTTTTCTCCATTCTACAGTATCCTTTTTTTTGCCAAACCATTTTCTGATAGCTTCTCAATGCATTTCTGATAAATCCATCATAGTTAGTTTCTTATATAGTCTACCCCCTCTTAAGCTAACTTAAATCTACTGAGCTCAGATATATATATGCCAAGGGACGAGGCAATGCAGCAGCACATAACAAATTAACACAAACAGCAATGCAAAAAAATGGAAAATTGCAAAGCAAGCTACAGTAAATCTAAATTACCAAGCAATGCAACATTACAACTAATATGAGCCAATGTGCAGCAACAAGAAAAATAAATCAGTAGTAAAACTGGCTTAACAGCGTAATACAAAGTCAAATTCTGTAACATTATGCCTGGCAAACAGCAGCAGCAAATATAAAAAATATAAAACTTATATCTATACATGACAAAGCTCAAGCAGAAAAAATATTACACTAAAATGGCCATGTCTAATACCTATGTCACATCTTAACACTAGAGTGATGCATCACGAGAACTTACACTAGCAGATAAGTTACCAAATCGTAAAGAAATTATTTATGCAATTCCTGTGAAGAGAAATGTCTATTTATGTGCCCTCGTTTTCTTGTAAGTAGATCATAAATTTCTTATTGACTGGATCTGTAGGCATAAAATAACTATATTAGTACATATATTAAATTTTATTTTAACCAATGCTGCAGTGCAGCTAGGAACTAGATATTAAAGGAAATGAGCAAATATGTACAAGGGACGGCATGAAACACCATTCATTAGCCATATGGCATTTCATAATGCAGTAAAAATTCCCTCAATTCTAGAGAAAAACGCTTGTCATAATCAGGTGTGCAGATGTAAGTATCTTTCCAAGTAATGAGGGTGTCGCATTTGCAATGTTTTCTCTAAAGGAATGTCAACAGCGAGGTTAATGTCTCTTTTTTTTTTCTCCACCTCTGCCTCTGAAAGGCACTAATGGCTTTTTTCCAGGCGTCTGTCGCGCAGCTGGGTGCACACGACGCTTTACGTGCAGGTGGTCACTTAACTTCCTTACCGAAATATTTACGACAGCAGCCTCCGCTACAGTGACAGTCTCAGATAAAAATATTTCACAGGTCAAGAATTTGCGTTGCAAATGTGTAGAAACAAAATCTTATGAATATAACAGTGTCAAAAAAAAATTTCGAAGGCATTGTGATACATTCACGCATTTACACACATTTCATAACTCTTAAAGTACGATTCTTGGTTTCCAACATCCTTTTTCACAAGTCAACAGTCCCTAACTTCTATTCATTATTCATATACATATAAACACGTAATCACATTCCTCATATATGGTAGCATCATCTTATTGACATAAACATACCTCAACAGCATAATACACATCGTCGTCGTAAAAATAACATCATAACACCTCAGTCAAATCTCAAAAAAGTCGTAGCTTTGTGCAATAATTTCAAAACCTAAAAAAAATTCTCTGCTCATTTCAATAGTGTCATCTGCCTCAAACGTACTTTAGAAATCATGATCTCATACCAAATACATCATTCAAAGCTCTCATAGTATCACAATGGTTCCGAAAAAATATAAAGAGTTCACACAGTACAGACAAAATACAATTTCGTAAGTGTGAAGTTATCCAACGGTGTAATCACGTAAACATCTGTCACTGACGTAATAAAAAAGTTTGTCTCTCTCAGTTAAATGATCAGATAGCTGTGTAATTTGTGTTAGAGAAATATGGTACCGATGTGTAAAGTTGTATAAGCAAATACCATATTAGCTAGGGCTCCTTGTGCTTGCCAAACACATGGTACACAAAGTAGGCGTGTACCCCCCTGAGGATTATTGTAATTATACCCTCAGGTGTTACAGATTAGAGCAATGGAATGAAATGTATCAAGGAAAACTTTCTTTGTAATTCAAAAATCTTTAAAAATAAATGTTTTAAGTACAAAATTAATCACTGAAATGCGTGTCCTGTAGCGCTAAAGGTGCATCTTGTTGTAAGATAATCTCTGTGGAAGTGTCGTAGTTATTTTCCTCCGAAAGCTAAGTTGTGCAGAAGCCAATGTACTTACCTCATGATAATCAAAAGTGAAATGCTTTGCGTATAGATTTCTTAGTTATTACGCTTATTGTTGTGGTGAAGAACGTACTGTGCTGTAACGTATTGTTGTGCTACGAAAGAGGCTGTCTCATTGTAGCTATACCACAAAAGTTACTACTAAAACATGTTTTACTTCCCAGAATAATACAGAAAAACTGTGCAGATATAAAACAGATGCACCGCCAGAGCAATATTGTAAATTGTCACTCATTAGTAGCGTCGTGATAAAATCGTGTAGCTGTCACATAAACTAACCACTGTGACATCTGTTCGCAATAACAATGCATTCGTAACTTCTGTTTGAATAAGTTCTCTTGGTTCTTGACTGGATATTTAACTTTAAACATTGTTGCATGGTAACAGTTTCTAAAGCATACTAGTAACGTGAAGTGAAACGTTTTATGTCAAAGACAAAGTTAAAAAGCAGATTATCTTTCAATAAACGGTTTTACATGTGAAATGTGGTGTAAACCTTTACTCTTCCTAGTACGCAGAGTTTCAACTTCAACGCAATTATCATGTGGTATACGTCGGATTCTGTAAGGTCCATTGTAAACTAGAAATAATTTGTGACTCAAGTGTTTCTTCTTATGTGACAATGAATGAGCTTTAATGAGAACTTTCTGACCAATATATAATTTCTTTGCATTTGCTTTACCATGTAGTTTTCTCCTTTTGTCTGCTGCAGGTTTTATATTTTTAAGAGCCAAATCAATTATGTCTTTGTGTCGAAGTTTACGTGTATTCGGGAAAGGTACAAGCTCTCTGATTCTGTTCGGAGGTTCTACATTCTTCAGTACAAGAGTAGGTGGTAAAGCAGTGGAATCATGAGGCATTTCATTCAGCACATTTTGAAATAAGTGTAAATATCTGTCCCAATGCTGATGCTTTCTGTGACAATAAAGTCTGCAAAGCTTATTGATTTCTTTCATAATCCGTTCAGACGGGTTACAATGTGGTGAATACAATGAAATAAAAACAGGTTTGATTTTATGATTCCGAAGCATGCGTGACCAAACAGCAGATCTAAATTGCGGTCCGTTATCTGAAATGACTTTACTAACGTGTCCAACTTCACGTAAGAAATTTTTAACAAAGGCGTTGGATACAGACCGTCCAGTGGCTTTACGTAACGGAGTGAAAGAAACAAATTTTGAAGTAAGTTCAACAGCGACTAGAACGTACGCAAATCCATTAGATGTTCTGACAAGTGGTCCCAAGAGATCAACAGCAGCAAATTCTTTTAATTTAGAAGGAATGATAGGAAAGAGCGGAGCACGATGTGAGACAGTAGATGGTTTCGCCTTTTGACAAAGTTTACAAATAGACAAGACTCTTCGAATTCTCTTTTCCATATTGTTAAAATAACAAGTCGTTCGAAGAATATGATAACATTTTCGTGGACCAAAATGTGCGTAGCTGAAATGAATGTACCAAATGAGCTTATTAACAAAATCGTCTGGAATGCAAAGTACCCATATCTTGTCATCAACAGTGCAGCGTTTGAAGAGTATGTTGTTTCTAACCAGGTAATAATGCCGAATCTGAGTGTGTGTCTTTTCATGCCATTTACTTTTGATGTCTTTCCAAATCGGATCTTTATCTTGTTCATGAGCAATGTCCTTTAAAGATGTGGTGATGAAGTTTTCAAAGGCGAATTTCTGAATGTAAAGAATACTGAAATTTTTCTCGAGGTTGCCTTCTGTGTTACTTTTCTCAAGCCCAGCTGGTGCGCGTGACAGCGCGTCCGCAACAATGTTCTCCTTGCCGGGAATGTAGACTATTGTGAAGCGGAATTCTTGCAGAAAAAATGCCCAACGTTTTAACCTGTCATGATTTAATTTTGAAGACATAAGAAATTGTAATGCACGATGATCACTGTATACTTTTACGTGCTTACCAGAAAGAAAGAAACGGAATTTGTTAAATGCCCAAACGATAGCTAAAGCTTCTAATTCAGTAACGGAATAATTTTTTCAGAAATTGTTAGCACTCGGCTAGCAAAAGCAATGGCTTTCTGAACAGTAATGTCATTTTCTATGGCTTCTTGAAATAAGTGGGCACCAAGACTGACTTTAGAAGAATCCGTGCTAAGGCAGAAATCTTGTGACAGATCTGGATGAGTTAGTATTGGCGCGTGAAGTAACGCTTCTTTCAAAGAATTGAATTCCAACTGTGCTTGTTCGTCCCAGTTCCAAATAGTATTTTTTCCAGTGAGAGAACAAAGTTTTGGTGTAACTAGAATTTGCATATTCAGAAAACGACGGTAAAATTTTACGAGACCTAGAAAACTGCGGACTTGTTTTTTTGTAGATGGAACTGGAATGGCTCTGATTGCTTCTAACTTTTCAGGATCCGGCTGAATGCCTTCAGAAGAAATAATATGTCCCAAAAACTTCACCTTTGTCCTACCGAATTCAGACTTTTCCAAGTTAACTGTAATTCCAGATTCTGCAAAAATACGTAACAAACTGTTGAGGATGCGGTTATGTCGTTCCCATGAAGCTTCTGCTATTAGAATATCGTCCACATATAAGGTGATGTGACGTTTTAAGAACTCAGGTAATATGGAATTTAGCACCCGAATGAATGCTGCTGAAGAAATGTTCAAACCAAAAGGAAGTTTCCGAAACTGATAACAAACGCCGAAACAAAGAAAAGCTGTGTATTTTCTACATTCTGGATGAAGTTCGATCTGATAAAAGCTGGATCTGAGATCAATGGAAGACAACACTTTTACACCATTAAAATTTTGAAGAAGTTCTTCCATCGTCTGCGGCCTGTCTGTTTCAGGAATAATGATAGTATTGATTTGTCTCGAATCTAAGACAAGCCTGAGCGATCCATTTTTCTTCTCAACAACATGTAACGGATTGTTGTATGAGCTTACTGCAGGCTCAATAATGCCCTCGTCAAGCATAGATTGTATTTCTGTTCTAACACGGTCCCTATAATGTGCTGGAATTACGTATGGTCTAACACAAAATTTAGTATGCTCACGAACACGAAATTGGTATTGAAATCCCTTGATTGTTCCTGTTTTGTGAGTAAAAACTGTGGAATGTGCTTGTAAAATCTCAAAAAGGTCCTGCCTATCAGTGTCATTACAATTCTCAATTGTTTGAATTTTATTCTGAATTAACTCATTAATTTCAAATATGCCGTCGATATCATCCCTGTCAGTACTTGCAGAGTGATTGTTAGTGTCTAGTTCCGTAGAAAATTCCGAACTGTTGTCTAACAGAACGTAAAGCCGATTAATTTCCTCATCATGGTTTGAGAGCCAGTCTTCAAATTTCAAAGCTATTGACTTACCTTCTTTCTCTAAAATTATTTCAGCATCGTGAAAGCTTAAGATTGTTTTGTATTCATTCAAAAAGTCTACTCCCAGTATAATTTCCGTCGACAATAATGGAACAATACGAAAGTTCATAGAGAAGCTGTGGCTTTGGCAAAAGAATTCTAAATGGGTTTGTTGGCTTACATCTACACTTTTTCCAAAGATTGCACCTTGTAATTTAATCTTACATAACGGAAGTGTGGGGCAATCGTTCGATTTGTTGCATTTGCTACAAGCTGTTTCACTAATTACTGAAATGGGACTGCCAGAATCAAGTACTGCCGTAAATTTTACGTCATTTACAGTAATGTGAATCACAGGATATGCAATGTTGTTACGTGTTACGTTGTGTTCCTGGAGTAAGATGTCCCCTAATGTCTTCCATTTTTACGTAATTACTAGCTACGGCAGCTGCGTCGTCAGTTTCATAAGTACGTGGCTGCCAGCAGTGTGAGTCATTGCCTATTGTCTCTTTATGGCGCGCGTCGTTATTGGGATTTGGAGACCTAACTTCTACAAATTCACCATGACGAGAGGGGTCCGTTCTGTTAGAAACCCGCCAGTTCTGATGAAATTCACGTCTGTCGTTTTGTCGGTAGTTTCCATAGTTTCTTTCTTGTCGGTCACGTGGTGGAGAATTTCTCCCTGAATCGTAACTGCGCGCTGGACCATTGCGTCTGACGTTATTCTGTCTCCCGTGATAATAATAGTTCTGGTTGCCAAATTGTCTGTTTCTCTGATTGTCCCTGTGATAGTCATTACTGCGGAGAGGTGATCTTTCCCTGTAATTATTACTACTCTGCCAACAGTTGTCATACGGGTGGTGTCTGTTTTGGTCACGATTTGTGTTGTGAGAATAGCCTTGTCGTGTCCAGTTATTATTTCTTTCATCGCGGAATTGCGACGGATGCGACCTGTAGTTGTTGTGTTCCTGTTTTCGCGTTACGTGATTGTCATTGTCAATTTCTAGTTCTTGTAACAGTCCCTGAAAAGCTTCAATGTCGTCTTTGCAATGGCCTGGTAAAATAATATGTCGTAAATGTTCAGGCAGTTTGATTAAGCAAATGTAGATGAGTTCTGAGGGGCTGTATGGGTTTGACAGGTACTGATTCTTGTGCAACATGTCTTCAAAATATTTCACAAGACTGGAAAATTCAGATTGTTCGAAATGTTTCATCATTCTGATGCCATGTTTTACTCGGTCTTGTGTGGCTTGAGACCAATATGCTGAGAGGAAGGCATGGTAAAATTCTCCTTCACTGTGGCAATCGTGAATGACCGATCGCATTCTTACAGCTGGTTCATTCTCTAAGTAGCCACACATAAATTCTAATCTGTGTTCTAATGACCAGTTGGGAGGAAAACAATGAGAGAATTGATGGAGCCACGCTTGTGGATGAATGTCGTTGGCAGAATTCTTAAACATTTTGAATTTACGTGTAGTAATAAACAGCTTATAGTCAAAATCATCGTGTCAGCGAGTAGCATATCGGTCATTGTTACGTCGTGTCGGCGGTTCCATCTCAAAATTCGGTGTACCTTGCCAATTTCTTTCATAACTTCCGAAGTGCCCTGAATTATTATTTTGTGGCTGTTCCGTATTTCTATGTCCCTCTTCCCGTGTTGGAGCGCGAGTGTCCTCTGAAATATGTAATTCTTGTATTATCTGCGTCAACTGATCTTGTACTTCCCAGATTTCTCTTTTGTACTGTGTATTGATTTGATTTTGATTTTGTTTGAATTTTCTTATTTGTTCATACTCTTCAGTGTCAGTGAAGGCTACGGGTCTTATGTCATTCAGATCATCATCTACCTTTGTAGATAAGTTAGTGACCTGATCCGAAAGTTCGGCTACTTTCTCCGATAGTGTACTTATTTCCTCAGTGTGTTTTTCTGAACCAAGTTTCAGAGTGTCCATTTGTGTTGAAATCGTATCTACTGTGTCCTTTAAGTTTTCTTGAGTTTTTGCAAGTTGCGTAACCGAATCGGTAGATGCAACTGAGTCAATTTTAGCTTGCAAGGTGTCGTGATTTTCATGAACAATAGTTTGCAGTTCTTTTATGGCTGCTTCATGATTCTGTAATGCATTTTCATGACGTGAAAAAATAGGCTGAAAATGCTCACAAATTTGTGTTTTTACGTCATTACAGACTTTTTGACATTTCGGTTCAATGTTATGTAACTCAGTAGTTAAATCTTCACGTGTTTGTTCAAGTGTGGTGTCTAACTTCCGAAGATTTTGTTCCATTGTGTCTAACTGTTGCTGTGCTTGTCTCTGGTGTTGTTCCATTGTGTCTAACTTTTGCAGCTTTTGCTGTGTTTGTCTCTGATTTTGTTCCATTTGTTGCATTAGTTGTAATAACAATGCATTAGTGTCTGGAATCTGTTCCTCTACTCTTTTCGGCAGTGCATTTGCACCGGCAACATTCACATTTTGACAAGCTGAAAATGTGTCTTGACTTATTTTAGAAAACGGTGAGGACGCAAAACCTGAATCTACAGTATTTGTAAAATTGTGTCCTGTCATTTCGGATTCCTGAGGCGAGCTGTTGCCGACCGATCGATCGATAATGCTTCCCTGTTCACAACCTGTTTCATTGTCTACACCATTGTTTGCAGCCCGCTCCATTTCCCTATGTACAATTACCAAATTACTACTTTGAACATTAGTTAATTCATTACATGGTGGCGTTAACACACTGCTTTCGTCTTCACTGTCATTTCTCAGCTTACTTTGGAGCCTAGTGTTACGTTTTTCACACGCCATTATTGTGACAATATTTCACACGATAACACAGAAAAACACAATTTGAAGAGCACAAATAAGAGAACACATTAACATAGCACTGAAAATAATATCTAGTTAATTGCAGCTGCGAAATACTTGGTGCAAATCTACATGCATGCCACAACTGCTTTACTGTGCAACAATGAAAAACCACAACTACCAAGGAAATTCTCTCTATAATTACGCGCTAGCAATAAACAAAAGCTACACTAAATACACAAACTACAAGAAAAAAATCAGAAGATTCCAGTGAGGTATCCTAGGCTAAGGGTCGACATATGAAACGTCCCCTTTGAGCAACTTATACAAGACTGTGCTTAAACTGACACACAATGTTTTTAGCGCAACGCAATCTGACTATCAAAGATCCCTGCAAAAGAATGACCCTGACTAACTTTAACCTATACCTTTCAGAAATCACTTTCCTCACAAAAATCTTCGTTACTGGAACTACTGCAATACAGCGAGCGCCACTACTGCCAGCTAAATAAAAGATTCAAACTACTGAAGGCACTAACTACTGATAGGGATAGTTATCAAATGAAAGATTTTAGTAGAGAACAAACAATGTATTTATCTTAATAGTCATAATATACATAGCAGTTCATGACAAATTACAAAACTTCGCCATCTCTCTCCCCACATCCACCACTGCTGGCGGCTCACCTCCAATTGTGCAAC
This sequence comes from Schistocerca cancellata, assembly GCF_023864275.1. NCBI lineage: Eukaryota > Metazoa > Arthropoda > Insecta > Orthoptera > Acrididae > Schistocerca > Schistocerca cancellata. Next base: position 631,840,427 of record NC_064630.1, read on the forward strand.
GCTACGCGCTGTTCACATCCAGCTGCCACTGCCTAACACTACAATGGCAGACAACAATGCAAACTAGCCACAGACTGCACACAGCACAGCCAGTGATTTTCATACAGAGCGCTACGTAACGTTGCCAATAAGAAAATATAAACAGCCTACTTACATCTTATAGTATCAGTTTCTGAATGTGCTTCCCCTGTCCACGCAGTTACCTTATTATTCAGACGCAACATCATGCATTTGTAGGAGGGGGAGTGGTTAGGGTTGGAGAACAACAAGCTGAGGCCCGTAAAACTGATAACACGACCGTGGGGTTCCTCCTTCCAGCCACTATGATGGGAGCAAATACTTTTAATGCACTTCTGGGTAGTATACTGTCCTCTGAAGCATGGATTCCCCTTCGACAGGAAGACCCAGCGGTATGCAGTCCTTGCGGGATACAGGTTTATATAAAGCACATTTTAACTGAATGCCCTTTATACCAGGTCATGAGGGCCGCAACTTACTTACCAATTGACCTGCCCTCTATTTTAGATGATGATAATGATACGTGGGGCCTTAATCGTACCTCACTTGCACAGTATATCTTAAATACCACAAAAGAGGAAGAGGATGGAATCATGGGTAGTCACGCTTTATAATTAAGACACTTTATCGGTATTACGCCTTTACAAAAATAATTTGAGAATTAAAAATTGTGGACGTGCCCCTATATAAAACTTTGCAAATAAAATTAGAAATCCAGCGTACTCAGTACTCTAACAAACAATTACGTAGTAAGGAAAGGGGTTTACTGGCAAACTTGAGAACTTCAATCTGCCATATAGAACTTCTCTCAAAATAGATATAATGAAACAATTACTGGTAAAGGGTGACTTAATAACACTTGAGCTCTATTGCCAAACTAAGATGCCATTACATAAAATGATAGAATCACATAATAAAAAAACATTACAACAGAGACACTGACCTTAAAAAAGAAAATTTTTACATACTCAGACGTGTTAGTAAAAAAAATTCTAGAAAAGCTGCACAAGGAACTCTGCGGATACCATGCAGTTTAAGGTTTAGCCAGTTGCCAGTCCGTAATAAATATATATATATATATATATATATATATATATATATATATATATATATATATATATATATATAGAGTTCATATACAAACAGGTTACACACAAAATATTTATCTACCAGTTTAACCCGCCTTGACGGAAGTAAACATAAATACTAAACTTTGCAGGGGATATGTGACCCACTCCGGTAGTGTCCAGGTTCTTAAACACTGCCAGGTCTAGACCTCGGATGGCATTTCACTCCCCGCCAAGGCGCTGGAACAATTAAGTTTATGCCCGAATCACAGACATTCCAATAATTCTGAAACATACACTCCTGGAAATGGAAAAAAGAACACATTGACACCGGTGTGTCAGACCCACCATACTTGCTCCGGACACTGCGAGAGGGCTGTACAAGCAATGATCACACGCACGGCACAGCGGACTCACCAGGAACCGCGGTGTTGGCCGTCGAATGGCGCTAGCTGCGCAGCATTTGTGCACCGCCGCCAGTGTCAGCCAGTTTGCCGTGGCATACGGAGCTCCATCGCAGTCTTTAACACTTGTAGCATGCCGCGACAGCGCGGACGTGAACCGTATGTGCAGTTGACGGACTTTGAGCGAGGGCGTATAGTGGGCATGCGGGAGGCTGGGTGGACGTACCGCCGAATTGCTCAACACGTGGGGCGTGAGGTCTCCACAGTACATCGATGTTGTCGCCAGTGGTCGGCGGAAGGTGCACGTGCCCGTCGACCTGGGACCGGACCGCAGCGACGCACGGATGCACGCCAAGACCGTAGGATCCTACGCAGTGCCGTAGGGGACCGCACCGCCACTTCCCAGCAAATTAGGGACACTGTTGCTCCTGGGGTATCGGCGAGGACCATTCGCAACCGTCTCCATGAAGCTGGGCTACGGTCCCGCACACCGTTAGGCCGTCTTCCGCTCACGCCCCAACATCGTGCAGCCCGCCTCCAGTGGTGTCGCGACAGGCGTGAATGGAGGGACGAATGGAGACGTGTCGTCTTCAGCGATGAGAGTCGCTTCTGCCTTGGTGCCAATGATGGTCGTATGCGTGTTTGGCGCCGTGCAGGTGAGCGCCACAATCAGAACTGCATACGACCGAGGCACACAGGGCCAACACCCGGCATCATGGTGTGGGGAGCGATCTCCTACACTGGCCGTACACCACTGGTGATAGTCGAGGGGACACTGAATAGTGCACGGTACATCCAAACCGTCATCGAACCCATCGTTCTACCATTCCTAGACCGGCAAGGGAACTTGCTGTTCCAACAGGACAATGCACGTCCGCATGTATCCCGTGCCACCCAACGTGCTCTAGAAGGTGTAAGTCAACTACCCTGGCCAGCAAGATCTCCGGATCTGTCCCCCATTGAGCATGTTTGGGACTGGATGAAGCGTCGTCTCACGCGGTCTGCACGTCCAGCACGAACGCTGGTCCAACTGAGGCGCCAGGTGGAAATGGCATGGCAAGCCGTTCCACAGGACTACATCCAGCATCTCTACGATCGTCTCCATGGGAGAATAGCAGCCTGCATTGCTGCGAAAGGTGGATATACACTGTACTAGTGCCGACATTGTGCATGCTCTGTTGCCTGTGTCTATGTGCCTGTGGTTCTGTCAGTGTGATCATGTGATGTATCTGACCCCAGGAATGTGTCAATAAAGTTTCCCCTTCCTGGGACAATGAATTCACGGTGTTCTTATTTCAATTTCCAGGAGTGTAGAAACACTGGGCAGAAACTTTCACTCACAAATGGACAAATGTATCAATAGAGTGCAGGCTTTAAGAAACAGCAACATAAAATCATTTGTTTGCAAGAGACACCAAAAACTTCTGAGAAAATTTTCAAATAACGGCCACCATTAAACTAGGCCGAGAAAGTCTCCCATAATAATAATGAAGTTTAAAATCTCTGAGTGCTTCGATGAACAAACAATTACGACGACTTACTCCATATCCGGTACACAATACGAGGGAGCGGGTTCCACAGATTCACTGCTTCACTTCAAATTTTGTTCCCAGCGAAGTCACAGAACTTGTATCTCCAAGCTACCCATGTCGGCAAAACGCCCAACCAGTTTCACACCACAACGTGTAACGGTCATCACACTCGTTCGGCAGCCGTTGACACTCGTCTCTCCCGCGAATAACACGAGGTCTTGTGGGATCCCATCGAAGGCTAACAACAAACTCACTTCGCCTGCGAAGCCGCAAGATAAGACACCGAAAAGCAAAGATAGCTTACACTAACCACAATCGATATCAACGATACTTGGACAAAATAAGACTGGCGCCAGCTCGCTACGGCTCAGATAAATCGATTGTGGCTCATGTTTTAAAATTCTGTGTGATGTCTCGTCTTCTCAATACTGTGTGAGGTAGAAGGTTTTAATGTGCCTCTTGGGTGGTTACTTCATCTTTTCCAGTTCATCGTATAGGCGCTGTTGCTTCTTTCACACGTGAGGATGTCGGGTAGTTATAGTCTATGTATTTTACTCAAACACTCCCCTGAGGCTGTTTCTTGTGACACTGAGAGTGAGAGACTCCCAGGATGGCTGTGAATTCCATTTCTTAATTTACGTTTGTCATATGCCTCTGACACCTCATAACCACACTTGTGCTCTTTTAGTTGAGTACAGTCGCTGATGACTTCGCTGTTTAGCACCCTATGCATACCACCAGCGCCATCTGAAGAAGTGGAATACGTGCGAGTGATGATGGGTTGTAACTGCATGCAGCGGCGGAGGCTAGCGGATGCTCTCCACATGTTGGGTGCTGAGAAGTCATATCGGTGCACAGTGAGGTTACTAGTATAAAGATCCATTGTATCTCTTTTACACAGGACATTATTTCAATGTTTTTCCTGTGTGAGTCTGATTTCACGTAGCCGAGGATCACTTTCAGTCAGTGTTGGCACATACAGAATATCTGAAAGCACACTGCTGTTGACCATTCAGATCTTGATTCATCACAGGTAGTCAGGTATTTCGCTATTGTTCCAGAGGGGGGGGGGGGCAGTCATTACAAGAAATACGTTTAATAGTTTGCAGGAAGCGTCCTATTATTGAGTCTTTTCTCCATCTGGGATTGATTTCTGCAGATCAGAAACAGTACATCACAGCCAGCAGATGGATTGCTTTGTGTACTATCAGCAACAGGTTAGAGCACGCCTGCATATGAGAGGAAGAGAGGGAGAAGAAAGGGAGGCAAGAGGGAAGATAAGACTGGGTTTAAGCTGCTTTGTCTGTATCCACATATTGGAGGGAATACATGTGTAACTTCCGGTCTCTCTCTCCTAGCGAGATCTTCTGGGGTCGGTTTTTGCGATAGTTGTGTTATTATAATGATTTTTCTCAGTTCCCAATGCATGTGTTGTGTTATGATCCATTGTTTCGGAGAGGTGTTTTTTTCACAAATACTTTGGTGTGTAATTAGAACAGTGAAGTATTTCCTGTCACTTTGGGTAGTTCCTCAGCTGGGTCAGCAGTAGGCAGTTCTCCTAGCAGCGTCTGTGGGACAGTTCCCTGCAATTTTCGGAGGGTTCTGTGAACTAGGGCACACAGAAAGGTGAACACAGACATGATTGGGAAGGGGAAGAAGACCAGTTTCTAGCGTCCTCAGTCGAGCCATGTAGAAGGGGTAGGACGAAGTGGTCTCCTGCACTGCGAACTGACTGGCCATTTCTAAAAACACAGACATCTCCAGTACATGTAACAGTCTCTTTGAGTTGTGAAACGCGTCCTCAGTCCATGCTACTTCATAACCACTATTTGTTGAAAATGTTCCCTCTATGCTCATCTATTATCACCTACTTCCTTTCCTCATATCGGAGATGATGGACTCAGTCCTCATCTGTATGTTTACAGGTAATACACTTAATAAACTGCTCTCTGTCCAACTCAAACATCTCATCAGTTGGACATATTTCCCAGGAATTTAATTAATTAATTTAATTGCTCGAATTTACTGCCTATTGCATGTCATGAGATACGTTTTTTTTTTCCATGAGAGCATTTTTCTATTGTCGTGCCAATTTTAAACAGTTGTATTTATTTGAATTTCAAGCAGCAAGGCTGTAGGTTAATTAACAGTTCGGTTTCCACGCTAAAATTTAGGATGTTCTTCCACCAACATAATACACATATAAATAAATTAGAAAGTTCCGAAGACTGTACCTTACATCCCTCGTCCCCAGCAGCTCAGCACAGACTGAATCCGTTTCCTGCCAGTTCGGAAGTGAGGAAAAAAGGGAAAGTGGGGGACAGAAGGGCGAAAGTGGGACAGAAGAGGGGAAGTGGGCAAGGAGGGGGGGAGGAATATGGGTGGTGACAAAGTCAACAATATGACACTGCCACATCTGCCCTCCCGTTGACAGGAGGCGGGGGGGCGATCCACGGAGAGCCGCCATCCTGAATAAATTTGGCAACAATGCAGACTGTGCGAGAAGGAACTTCAATCCACTATTCTCAGGTATCTAAATGTGTGACATAAATGACCATATCTTTTCTTTGCATTGGCTAAGAAGCTACAATTTTTTACAACATCTAAGGTCTGTAGACATTTCTACGTGACATAAGTTTCAGCTGGATACGTCAACCCATTCCTGAGAATGAGGGCCTTATCCGACGGGTGGGCATACAGACAGGCCAATGACAAATAACAAAAATATGATATAATTTCAGTTTAGGAATTTACGGATTCCTTTCTTTAGTTATACTGAGAATCCTTGCCTCTTGCAAAATGTCATGATTCTAAGGCAACGAAAAGTACCCTCTAGGTTTTCATGAGGAGACTGCGAACATCGAAATGTGTGACATAAATGGCCGTATCTTCCACTGACTTACGAGCTTCAATTATAAACACTGCCAACGGGCAGTAGACATTAGTGTGTGACATTAATTTCAACTTGACAGGTTTTTCCCTTTCCTGAGAGAAATGGATCTTAACTGTCGGACAAACAGACACAAACACAGATGGAAAGACAATAAAGTGATCCTCTAAGGGTTCAATTTTCACTGATTTACATGCAGAACCCTAGCAGTGTTTGGAAGAAGAACTGGACAGTGTTTTGCGCAGAAAGACGTTAAGAGAAGTACTGTAACTGAAAGGAGGGAAAGGTGAAATTGGTTTTGGAAAACTACGGCAGAAACGAGAGTAGTAGTGGTTAGAGACGATGTAACAGCGTCGTGCTAGAATGGTTCAGTGAATCAGAACATTAAATATCGTATTATTAGACAGAGGTGCAGGGATGTCAGTGAAGAAGACGACTGGAAGAAAGAAGAATGAATTAAACCGTTGACTGCTACAAAAGCACCCGTTGCATTCAGTGGAGAGCGCGGGTTTGTTGTCGCTCCTACACTCCTGCTCGCGCTGGGAGACCCAGTTCACGCCGTTATCCGTGACACGGTTTTGCCACACTGTCCGGTTCCCCTGTGCCTATGTTCCTGGGGCACTTCGCGTGACGATTTCCTCTGCCGCTCTGGATTTCACGGCTCAAATAAAAATACAGCAGACTCTTGACTATACGGTCCAACGTGAGGGTAGGTCAAGCCGGATAACAAAAACGCTGAATAAGCCAGACTTCTATAAATTCTCCTTTCGGATCCTAGCCGTATCATTCAAAACACCGCGTTTTTATACCAAAACTTGATTTTATTAACACTCGCTAACTTCTTACGTAATACATATCTCTCTTTTCAAATAAAATATGGCGTTTCAGTCTTCGATCGCTATTCTTTATTTTCAATTACCGGTTTCGGGCTAGCTGCCCATCTTCAGATCTGTTAGACAAAGTTAAAAATATAATTAATAAGAGAGATACAGTTAGTGATAGAAATATCTTAGTTTACAAAAAGAAATTTTGGAACGTATTAAATGCCAACATACCACATATTGTAGTTACAGAGTAACTTGTCCGTACAGAACACTCGGTTCGCTGCCATAAGTAAAGTCAATTTTAATCTGTCGAAACTTTATATCGCAGTTTTTAACCCTCCAGCAGGCGCGTCAACTTTAATGACACCACTAGTCGCGATGTATCTCGTGGATACATGCGACGATTTTTGTGGTTTTTTGTTCGTTTACAGGTTCTTTTTCGTTTGTTTTTGTTTTAACTTGCAGTTACCTTTATTGTTACAGATTTACAAATACAGAAGTGAACATCAGGCTCGTTACACTTTCAAATTAACAGAAATATTTGACATTTTGTAAAGGAGAAGTACATGAAATCCTTTTAAAAATTGATTTTATTATAGATACAAATAAATTATTGAACTAATCAAAGCATGTCTCTTTTTACGCCCTCTACAGAAAGACATTGTTCACAAATTATTTTTATGTGCTTTTGCAAACAAAGGTGTGTACCGCATTTTTCACATGTACACTTTCTGAGACAAGTCTTTTTTGTCTCCCTGTAGCATGACTGACACCTTTTTCTTTTTTTGTTTTCTGATTCCAAGGTTTGTTCAGCGTTTTCTAGCTCTTTTCCTTTAGGTTTGTACTTTACTAGCATTGACTTTATATCATCAGGTAGAGTCATAACAAGAGCTCTTCTTTTGAGATGATCTTGCAGTAGAGTCAGAGCCAAAGTTTTGAGGTACTCGCGCCGATTTGAGTATTTATACTTGATGCCCAAGAAAATTACTCTTGAGTTGATGCCTGCAATGTTTAACAGGTAGAAAAAAATCACCATAGGCCATCTTCTTGTTGACTTAGCTACATTGTAGGTTGCACAGAGTTTGTCAACTACATCAACTGCAGATTTGGTGTCATAGTGTAGAATAATTGCTGGTTTTTTCTCTAAACCTCACTTGACGATACATGCATTCTCGAAAGGAGGACTACAGTTTTCCCTTTTTTCGGGACATACGACACAAGGGTTTCATTCTTGCTGTAGCCAAATACGCTATCATACTGCTGTCTACTTTTTGGTGCTACGAAATTCGATGGCAGTTCCTTCTTGTTTTTTCTAATTGTGCCTAAAAACGACAGTCTCCTTTTATGCAGTTCTCTTACTTTAAGGCCTGGCCAGACAGAATGCGGCCTGGCCGTCCGGCCTGTGGCCTTGAGCCGCAGCCGGCAGGCCGCACTGTTGAATCTCTCGTTACTGTATGGCGGCGGTCACACAGAGTGCGGCTTTGACGCAACGGCACGCGGCCTGCCGCACCGGCCGCCGCCGGGTTGTCACAGATTACAGATTCGCCGCAAGCCGGAGCGGCTGCTCTGTTGGCGCACTCTACTGCTCTGCTATCGCACTGGAAGCGGTGGCATGAGGCAGTTTTTGTCTTGCAGCTCGTAGTGCACGCATCATGGACACAGAAAGACTTATAGAGGAGGTGAGAGAATACAACTTTTTGTATGATACAAGCAATCCTGATTACAAGAACATTCTGAAGAAGGCTGAAGCTTGGAGGGATATAGCTGCTAAACTGGATCAAAATGGTAAATACTTTTACAAAATTTTAAGTTCCACAGAAGCAAAAATGTAGTAAAGTATATTATTAAGTACTGGAATTTATCTAGTGTATATTATAATTTAAAGGAGCTGGAAGTATGTAAGTAACAATGCCATCATAATGGAAAACTACACATAGAATGTGGAAAGAGAAAAGCTCCGTCACCTTTGTTAAAATCGGTCTTGATGTATGATAACAGTGTTTCATTTAAACGAAAATTCATTGTCTCTCCCCACGTCATATATTTTGAGGTCGTGTGTTAGTCCCTTGCTTGTTTTTAACCCTAACAACAGAAGATGCTATTCCACGCAACTCTTTCATAATACAAATTAAAGTAATATTTCCGATATTATGAGAAATATATTTCACATAATTTTGCCAATGATCCGAAACATTGTTGTTTGCTTAACATTTACAGTTACTTGAGAATTTACCGACTAAATAACACAGAAATAGGATATTGTTTGTAGCTTTCCTTAAAAGGTATTTTGTTACCCAAATGTGGCGGCACTAGGCGCTACAATCTGGAACCGCGCGACCGCTACGGTCGCAGGTTCGAATCCTGCCTCGGGCATGGATGTGTGTGATGTCCTTTGGTTAGTTAGGTTTAAGTAGTTCTAAGTTCTAGGGGACTGATGGACTGATGACCTCAGATGTTAAGTCCCATAGTGCTCAGAGCCATTTGAACCATTTTTTTTACCCAAATGTGATATTGTAGTAACAACGTAACTGCCCTTTATTGAAAATGCGACATGTCTTGCTCTGCAGTTAATTGCGTTATGAGATACTACAGTGTGTGTCTCCGTGGCTATGACAGGCTCAGCTTGTTAAGAGTTGACATGGATCATACAAATGCTTATATAGTTCGATATTTTAATACCCATTTGTTATACTGCCATGAAATGGTAGAATGTTCTACTTCAGGTGTAAATTCTACCGTTCTGGTTTTGTCAACTTGCCAAGTATGTGAAAAAAAGTCTTTGATGACAACTAAAATAATTACTGGCTAGACTAACTGAAAACTGTGAAAGGACGAATACTCAATACTAGAGGAACAGATACGGAAAGAGAATTTCATATTTGAAAGGGAATAGTAGCATATCATAAGAGGCAATTTCATATTATATTAACATTAGAGATCTCTTTGAATGTGATTGTTTCCATTTCAGACATCTGCAACAGTCATTATTTTCTTTATACATTCTACAAGAATACATTACCGGTACATTTGTTCATTTGCAGCAGACACCTTGAAAACGAAGTGGAGGAACCTGAGAGATGCCTACGTCAAACACAAGAAGATGGTAAAAGGCACCACTGGCCAGAGCTTGAAACGGTACAGATCATGGCCGTGGAGTGAACACATGAGGTTCATGGACTGTACTCTGGAAGCACGACCAACAACATCAAATATTCCCTGCTCAAGAGAGGCAGTCACAAGTGACAGCGAAAGACACTCACAGTCAGGTAAACACTCATCAGACGCCACAATTTTTCCTCAGTCAGAGTTGCTAACACATGAGTATGAAGGAGAATCTCAGGAGCTGTGCACAGAGGTTTTGGAACCATCTTCAGCACGAAAGAAGCCAATCGCTAAAAAAATGAGAAAGCAGGGACCAAGTGCTGATGTTGAGTGTATAATTAGTTACTTGCAAAAGAAACATCAGTATAAGGATAAGCATGACGAAGTTGATCATTTATTTTTGAGCTATGCAAAAACATACAAACGTCTTACAGTTAGATCACAAGCTAAGCTTAAAGTGCAATTGGCACAGTTATTTGCGGAGGCTGAGCTCGCGGAATTAGATGAGCAACAGCCAACTCATGTCTCTCAAAGTCTTTCAGTAGACTCGGCCCACGTTGATTTCCGTGAACCCGCTGCATTTGGTGGTGCAAATACTGGCACATCAACTGACGATGCAGGTCAGGACATGAATCCTAAGATCAGCCTCACACAACTTTGAGCACATCAGATGTTTCACATGTAAAAATTCTGTACTTATGTTATTTAGACTTGTATAGAAATAATACTAATATTTTGTAAACCAATTGCTGTAGCAAATGGAATACACAAAACACTGAACTTTTCTAAAGAACCTGTTGTCTTTCTGTTCTCACATATTAGCCCTTTCGCAGTTTATCATAACTTCATTGCTTTCGACACAAATGCGTTGTGTTGACAAATTTGTCGAAACACTTGGTAGGTATTCAAACGTAATCGCACAACAATATGTTTATCTTCTGTTGAAATAATCAGCAAAATGTTCACGAACTTGAATTGCAGCAATAGGTGACCTTCGATTAGTTGATCCAATATCTACGAATGCACGCATTGGCGTGCACTCTTCTTCACTTTCAGAAGGTAGGTATTCTTTGTTATTACTTGATATAACGTAATTGTGTAAACAGCAAGCCGATTTAACAATATGTTCTGCAGTTTCAACATCGGTTTCTATGGCTCTTAAAAATACGCGCCATTTCATTGCCAACATACCAAAGGCATTTTCGACTACACGACGTGATCGGCTGAGCCAGGCATTGAATTGCTTCTTCTTTGCATTGTTGATTACTGCAGGTTTTGGATATGGTCTCAGCAAATAAGTCTGAAGTGCAAAACCTTCGTCACCAACGAAAACACGAGGAACAGGGATGTCCGTACCCGGTAGTGGCTTTGGAGGTAGAATACTTTTGCCCTCGATATACTCTTGATAGAAAGCAGAATTCTCAAAAATGGTGGTGTCACTGTGACGCCCATAACTTCCACTGTCAACTACTGTAAACTTGTAGTATGGATCAACGATCGCCAGGAGAACTAGCGAAAAGAATTGTTTATAACAGAAGTACTGGGATCCACTATCCTTCGGGCATTTTAACCTGATATGCTTCCCGTCTATGCTTCCAAGGCAGTTCGGAAACCCCCAAAGTTCTAGAAATCCTTCTTCAGATTTCTTCCACATCTCTGCTGTAGGAGTAGGCAAATACTTGGGCTGTAGAACAGTCCATATTGCCTGGCACACTTCTTTCACAATTTCGGAGACTGTTGAACGTCCTAACCGAAAAGAAAAAGCTATGGTCTGGTGACTGTCGCCTGTAGCCAAGTATCTGGAAAAGGTTAAAATAAATTATGCTGGTAGAACGAATAGATAAGTTAACGACCAAAGATATGTTTGTTTAAATTCAGTGTCAATGTTATGAATACAATGAAACAAAACAATCTATTTAGTAGAAAGTTTAGTATAGTGGGACATACGGAACTAGATGTTAACTATCGTTTGCTGTATTCGTAAACACTGCAGATCAATTTATCACTCCACTCGTAACTACGTTGTGGGATAGCACTTTTTTCCGCCGAACCTTTCATATCATGCAGCAAAGACGAAATGGAATAATTTATATGACTTCTGTATGAAGCACAAAGAGGCCACAAATGGTAAACTTACTTCAAACAAATGGCTAGTCTTTGCCTTGTATCAATTGGCTTTCTCCAATTCGTTGTGCATTTCTCGGTGCTCCCTTTTATCAGGAGATGCAGTTCCTCGAAACATTCTCGCGACATACGAAAATATTTGAAGAACCTATCTTCGTCAGACTCTAGTTCAATACACAGACGATGGTATTCTCCTAAGCTTTCTCTCTTGCTATTAATGTCGTGAACCCAACATCTCCTCTTCTTGGTGCCATTTCGTACCGCTAATGCGAGGAGGAGTTCTTCCTCGTCCGAGCTACTCATTTCTGCACTTAAAAAATAAACTCGCACAAAGATAACATGTCCCGCGTGAAGCTTCCAAATCGTCTAACTCCCAGACAATCGCGCTACGCATGCAAGCTCAATAATGGGGTCCGGCCCCTTCCACAGTGTAACAGCTGACGCAGCAAGAGTCGCTGCGGCGGCCGGCCGGCCGTAGCCTGTGTGGCGTCCCTGGCCGCAGACGGGCCCGGCCCACCGCTGCGCCGTCCGCCGCAGCGGCAGGCCGGATTCTGTCTGGCCAGGCCTTAAAGGCCTGGCCAGACAGAACGCGGCCTGGCCGTCCGGCCTGTGGCCTTGAACCGCAGCTGGCAGGCCGCACTGTTGAATCTCTCGTTACTGTATGGCGGCGGTCACACAGAGTGCGGCTCTGACGCACCGGCATGCGGCCTGCCGCACCGGCCGCCGCCGGGTTGTCACAGATTACAGATTCGCCGCAAGCCGGAGCGGCTGCTTGCATCCGTTGGCGCATTCAACTGCTCTGCGGTCACGCTGGAAGCAGCGGCGCGAGGCGGTTCTCGTCTTGCAGCTCGTAGTGCACGCATCATGGACACAGAAAGACTTATAGAGGAGGTGAGGGAATACAACTTTTTGTATGATACACGCGATCCTGATTTGGAGGTAGAATACTTTTGCCCTCGATATACTGTTGATAGAAAGCTGAATTCTCAGAAATAGTGTTGTCACTGTGACGTCCATAACTTCCAACATCAACTACTGTAAACTCGGTAGTATGGATCAACGATCGCCAGGAGAACCAGCTAAAAGAATTGTTTGTAACAGAAGAACTGGGATCCACTATCCTTCGGGCATTTTAACCTGATAGGCTTTCCGTGTATGCTTCCAAGGCAGTCCACAAACCCCCAAAGTTCTACAAATCCTTCTTCAGATTTCTTCAACATCTCTGTTGTAGGAGTAGGTAAATACTTGAGCTGTAGAACAGTCCATATTGCCTGGCAGGTGACTGTCGCCTGTAGTCAAGTATCTCGAAAAGATTAAAATTAATTATGCCGATAGAACGAATAGATAAGTTAACGACCAAAGACATGTTTGTTTAAATTCAATGACAATATTATGAATACAATGAAACAAAACAATCTATTAAGTACAAAGTTCTCTCTAGATCTTACTATCGTTTGCTGTATTCGTAAACACTGCAGATAAATTTATCACTGCACTCGTAACTACGTTGTGGGATAGCACTTTCTTCCGCCGAACCTTTCATATGATACAGCAAAACTAAAATGGAATAATTTATATGACTTCTATTTGAACACAAAGAGGCTACAAACGGTAAAACTTATCTCAAACAAACGGCTAGTCTGTGCCTTGTATCAATTGGCTTTCTCCAGTTCCTTCTGCACTTCTCGGTGCTACCTTTTTATCAGGCGATGCATTTCAAATGGTTCAAATGGCTCTGAGCACTATGGGACGTAACATCTATGGTCATCAGTCCCCTAGAACTTAGAACTACTTAAACCTAACTAACCTAAGGACATCACACAACACCCAGTCATCACGAGGCAGAGAAAATCCCCGACGCCGCCGGGATGATGCATTTCCTCGAAACATTCTCTCGACATTCGAAAATATTTGAACAACCTATCTTCGTCAGACTCTAGATCAATACACAGACGATGGTATTCTCCTAAGCTTTCTCTCTTGCTATTAATGTCGTGCACCCAACATCTTCTCTTCTTGGTGCCATTTCGTATCGCTAGAGCGAACTACTCATTTCTCAATTTAAAAAAAAAAAATAAATAAAATGATCTCCCACAAAGATAACGAGTCCCGCGTGAAGATTCCAAATCTTCTAACGCCAAGACAATCGCGCTACGCATGCAAGCTTAATAATGGGGTTCGGCCCTTTCCACAATGTAACAGCTGACGCATCAAGAGTCGCTGTGGCCGGACGGCTGGCCGTTGCCTGTGTGGCGTCCCTGGCCGCTGACTGGCCCGGCCTGCCGCTGCGCCGTCCGTCGCAGCGGCAGGCCGGATTCTGTCTGGCCAGGCCTTAAGGCCTGGCCAGACAGAATGCGGCCTGGCCGTCCGGCCAGTGGCCTTGAGCCGCAGCCGGCAGGCCGCACTGTTGAATCGCTCGTTACTGTATGGCGGCGGTCACACAGAGTGCGGCTATGCCGCACCGGCATACGGCCTGCCGCATCGGCCGCCGCCGGGTTGTCACAGATTACAGATTCGCCGCAAGCCGGAGCGGCTGCTTGCCTCTGTTGGCGCATTCAACCGCTCTGCTGTCACACTGGAAGCAGCGGCGTGAGGCAGTTTTTGTCTTGCAGCTCGTAGTGCATGCATCATGGACACAGAAAGACTTACAGAGGAGATGAGAGAATACAACTTTTTGTCTGATACACGCGATTTGGAGGTAGAATACTTTTGCCCTCGATATACTCATGATAGAAAGCTGAATTCTCAGAAATAGTGTTGTCGCTGTGACGTCCATAACTTCCAATATCAACTACTGTAAACTCTGTAGTATGGATCAACGATCGCCAGGAGAACTAGCTAAAAGAACTGTTCGTAACAGAAGAACTGGGATCCACTATCCTTCGGGCATTTTAACCTGATACGCTTTCCGTCTGTGCTTCCAAGGCAGTTCGGAAACCCCCAAAGTTCTAGAAATCCACCTTCAGATTTCTTCCACATCTCTGTTGTAGAAGTATGTAAATACTTGGGCTGTAGAACAGTCCATATTGCCTGGCACACTTATTTCACAATATCTGAGACTGTTGAACGTCCTATCCGAAAAGTAAAAGCTATGGTCTGGTGACTATCGCCTGTAGTCAAGTATCTGGAAAAGATTAAAATCTGTTATGCCGATAGAACGAATGGATAAGTTAACGACCAAAGATATGTTTAAATTCAGTGACAGTGGTATGAATACAATGAAAGAAAACAATCTATTAAGTACAAAGTTCTCTCTAGCGGGACATACGGAACTAGATGTTACTATCGTTTGCTGTATTCGTAAACACTGCAAATAAATTTATCACTCCACTCGTAACTACGTTGTGGGATAGCACTTTCTTCCGCCGAATCTTTCATATGATACAGCAAAACTGAAATGGAATAATTTATAT
The DNA here is from genome assembly GCF_023864275.1 of Schistocerca cancellata. Lineage (NCBI taxonomy): Eukaryota > Metazoa > Arthropoda > Insecta > Orthoptera > Acrididae > Schistocerca > Schistocerca cancellata. The sequence continues at coordinate 631,855,801 of NC_064630.1, forward strand.
GACTTCTATTTCAAGCACAAAGAGGCCACAAACGGTAAAACGTACCTCAAACAAACGTCTGGTCTGTGCCTTGTATCAACTGGCTTTCTCCGGTTCGTTGTGCAGTTCTCGGTGCTACCTTTTTATCAGCCGATGCATTTCCTCGAAACATTTTCGCGACATACGAAAAGATTTGAGGAACCTATCTTCGTCAGACTTTAGATCAATACACAGACGATGGTATTCTCCTAAGCTTTCTTTCATGCTATCAATGTCGTGCACCCAACATCTCTTCTTGGTGCCATTTCGTATTGCTAGTGCAAGCTTCTCATTTCTGCAATTCAAAAAAGAGAGAGAGAACTCGCACAAAGATAACGTGTCCCGCGTGAATATTCCAAATCGTCTAACGCAAGACAATCGCGCTATGCAAGCAAGCTTAATAATGGATTTCGGCCCCTTCCACAGTGTAACAGCTGACGCATCAAGAGTCGCTGCGGCCGGCCGGCCGTCGCCTGTGTGGCGTCCCTGGCCGCTTACGGGTCCGGCCCACCGCTGCGCCGTCCGTCGCTGCGGCAGGCCGGATTCTGTCTGGCCAGGCCTTACTGCAAACTAGTGAACCAGTTATTTGCTGTAATGTTTGTACCCGTCCCATATATTGGTTCGGCAAGTCTCAGAACTACTTCTTTGGCGGAGTTGTTATTCCGATAGGGCCCTTCTGGTTGTAATTCACAATATATTTCCATGCTGTAGTTATAATAAAGCTTGACATCACGTAGGCAGAAAATTTTGATGCCATATTTAGATGGTTTGGATGGTATGAACTGGCGAAATCCAAACCGGCCTCGAAATGCTGGTAGCTGCTCATCAACTGTGACGTTCTGACCGAGGGAGTAATGTGTCTTGCAGTTATTCAAGCACATGGTGAACATTTCCCTCACGGCTGCTAATTTGTCTGTCTTGCGCCGTTCTTGTCTTGTGGCTCCGTCATCAAACCGAACACATCTTATTAGGAACAAGAAAAGTTTTTCGGACATGGTCATTCTAAAAATATTCAGACCAAGGTCATCTGCTGTCCAGAAGTCGTGAACATTCTGTCGCCCACCACGGAACACACCAGCAAGGTATAACAAGCCAAGAAAGGCTTTTATTTCAATTGCGTCTGTGTCCTTGCAGTCACTCTCGCGAACAAAGTTTCCTTTTAGATCAGCTATACGCCTGTTAGTGTTGACCACAATTAGATCTAGGATGTCATTACTGATGAATAGGCTCCAGCAGTCAATTTCAGTTACCATTTCCTTTGCGTCTCCAACTACCCCAGGCAGTTTGGTTAGTATATTATGAGGCCGTGTCTGTGTTGCTTTCCAAGGCACTTTCCTCCATTTAGTTCTATCCTTACCTAAAATAAAAAATAAGTACATTACACCATTATTAGATATCGTTATTATTACATCTGAAAGCATATTTATTGTCTTTTCTACTGACCAAAATAGTAATGTTCATCAGTTTCCTGCGCTTCATTATTTTCCTCTTCATCAAATTCATGATCTGAGTCTGGGTCTACAGATCGTGTTTCGAGTATATCTTCGGTTTCTGAATCAGTTTCTGCAAGATCATCTTCATCGGATACCTCGTCGTCGAGAAGAAGGCAATGTACTTCTTCCAAATCTTTAGGATTTTCTAGATCATATCGTTTACTCATTTTGAAAGAGAGTACACGTAGCTACAACGAATCGTTGCTTCATTTAGAAGCCAACAACGCAACTGCCGATTTGCGTACGCTGCAAACAATGCAACAGCTGCAGTTATTAGCGGCGACAAAGCGTTACCCGAGTAGGCGCGCTGTATGTGAGAGATACAGTCAGTACACGTTCCCACACCTGACTCATTTATGACCTTGTCAGTATCGGGATAAGACTGAAATTCCTCTGAAGCAATAAGAAAGGTATGACACGAGATGTCATGGGCCAGCAAACCGTTACCACTGTCCATTGAGGTAATATTAGAGAAAAAGTAGGTCATGTATCTCACAGATACATGCGCGACTGTCGGAGGGTTAAGAGTAACCTGATTGGTAACAGTAAAAAGTGCCCTCTACCTATAACAATTGTGCATCTGTTATTATTTCATCGTATATATTAATGGCGAATATTCTTTGTAATAAAACAAGTTTTAAGGTAATAACATATGAATATTTTTTTTTTTGAGTGGACAATGAAACGAAAAATATACACTAATTTAAAATTTCTTTATAAAGAAACATAAAATATAATTAAAATGTAGATATTCTTTCGAAAATGTGCGTTTCCTCTTCTTTGTTTTGATTGGCGGTGGAGTGGATTTCCCTACGTTAGAACGTGTACAACGCCACGCCGAGTCCTCTTCCGCCGCGCCCAATTCACCTCGCCGCCAGTACGCTCTCTTTCCAAACTCTTTCATTAAAACACAAAGGACAGCACGAAACTATAGTTCAACAATGCAGACTGTTTGGACGTCTGATATGCAATTGAAGAAAGCTAGAACACAGAGTTGCCTACAGTGATGCTCTCTAGGTGTGTTCATTGTACTTTGTGAGCGCTGGATGAGGGCTTCTAACAAGGGAACATCCCCATCGCACCCCCCTCAGATTTAGTTATAAGTTGGCACAATGGATAGGCCTTGAAAAACTGAACACAGATCAATCGAGAAAACAGGAAGAAGTTGTGTGGAACTATGGAAAAATAAGCAAAATATACAAACTGGGTCGTCCATGCGTAAGATAGGCAATGTTAAGGGCATTGTAAGGCGAGGAGCGCCGCGGTCCCGTGGTTAGCGTGAACAGCTGCGGAACGAGAGGTCCTTGGTTCAAATCCGCCCTCCACTGAAAATTTCGCTTTCTTGATTTTCGCAAAGTTATGATCTGTCCGTTCGTTCATTGACGTCTCTGTTCACTGTAATAAGTTTAGTGTCTGTGTTTTGCGACCGCACCGCAAAACCGTGTGATTAGTTGACGAAAGGACGTGCCTCTCCAATGGGAACCGAAAACATTTGATCGCAAGGTCATAGGTCAACCGATTCCTCCACAGGAAAACACGTCTGATATTTTGTATACGACACTGGTGACAGCATGTGCGTCACATGACAGGAATATGTTGTCGACCCACCTAACTAGTACACTTGGCGAATGGGTGAAAAGTTTCTTCTACCTTGCCCGATTTAGGTTTTCTTGTGGATGTAATAATCACTCCAAAAAAAGTGATGAAAACATAAGAGTTTTTCACATAAAGTGAAAATAAAAAGTTAAAATTTTCGGTTGAGGGAAGATTTGAACCGAGGACCTCTCGCTCCGCAGCTGTTCACGCTAACCGCGGGAGCACCTCGCCTCACAATCCCCATAACATTGCTTATCTTACGCATCGACGACCCAGTTTGTATATTTTGCTTATTTTTTCATAGTTCCACACAACTTCTTCCTGTTTTCTCGATCGATCTGTGTTCAGTTTTTCAAGGCCTATCCACTGTGCCAACTTATAACTAAATCTGAGGGGGGTGCGATGGGGATGTTCCCTTGTAAGTATCGTTTGTGGAATAGTGGTTGCAGTAATTTATTCAGTATTAACTACCCAGAACGTACCTTGTAGTTGTGCTTTCCACATGTGCTAGAAGCACAAAAGACGCTTAACACATTTTGGAAGGTCACACAGCGTTGTAGTCAGTGTCCACTTGCAGAAGCTTTGGAAAAGTACAGTAAATACAACAGATTAATCCTCGTTTACCAGAGAGAAGTGTTATTATGATATTAATTATGTGGGCGGGATAGTACAGGTGACGGATGGTGACAAGCTAGATAGTCAGGAGTCTACTGTAAATACACTTACTCTAACAACTTCAGTTTTTCCTTTAATACTCTTCTAGAAATGAATCACTACATAGACAAACGCACAAGTAGGTCAGTATTGTATCACACTAAGAACTACATCTATCCTGAAGCTTTTACTCGTTAGAGGCCTGTGACGAAAACGATGCGTCACTTTCGATTCGTCTCCGTAACCTTGTGTTCTTTCATAGTTACTCTCCCATAACCCTGTTGTCCTACATATAATCGAACTGTAAACTCAAGGAAACGGTGAATCTATCAGTGATATCGCTCTAATACAGGGGTGTCCAACCGTTTAACTTACCTTTAATTAAAGGAAGAGGACTAATATTTTTGGGCTACAATAAACGCTGAACAAAATAAAAACAATAAATTGGGCAATGGGAGAATAGTATCATGTAGTGGGAGTTTCTGATAGGAAATATTCAGTTTATCGTAATTTTACCTAAAGGATGTCAGCTCCGATAGCTGAGTGGTCAGGGGGCTACTTGCCCTCCGTAATAATAGAAACTGAGTAATTGAATCAATATTCAACTTGAACGGATGTCATCTGACGTCCGCCCAGACCAAACGCAACGAACTAAATAAAAAAAAAAAAGTGGTCAGTGTGAGGGATTGCTGTCCTAAGGGCCCGGATTCGATTTCCGGCTGGGTCAGGGATTTTCTCCGCTCAGGGACTGGGTGTTGTGCTGTCTTCATCATCATTTCATCCCAATCCGGCGCGCAGGTCGCCCAATGTGGCGTCGAATGTAATAAGACCTGCACCAAGGCGGCCGGACCTGCCCCCTACGGGGCCTCCCGACCAATGACGCCAAACGCTCATTTCATTTCCACCTAAATTATTATTTTTTCCGATCGTGTGATAGATGCTCACTTCTTGGGCCGCATTGCCACTGAAGATGGGCCACATGTGGCCCTCTCGCTGCTGATTGGACATCCTTGTTCTAAATGTTCCTTATTTTTAAAGCAATATTTTCAGAGACTATCATTTTTCTCCCACTCGTCATGTACATTACAAAATATACACATTAACATATTATTTTCCGAATCGTATAAACCCTCATCGCAAACTGTTTTGCTCTGCTGTGTACCGCAACACCTGTCTTCGCTACTACGCACGAACTATAACTCGGCATTAGGTGAGCGTGGGTTTCGGAGAGAGGGGAAAGCGGATAAGGCTTGCTGCGGGTGAGGTGGGATGGTAGGAAAACAACGTCCGCCTCCATTTACCGTAAGTATGAAGTGCAAGCAACAGAAACGTGAATTTTGGGCCTCCACGAACTCCTGACATTCCAAACATTTCGTTTCGCAAGACGCCGGGAGTCGAAGTCGGCGGTATTTGTGTCGAATTATATAGAGAGTACTTGGGTGTCTCTTAACGTTTTCACCCTTTGGCTTTTGGCACTTTCAGAGGTTTTCTAGAATATTAACCATAACAGATATTTCTGTCCTGTTGAGGAATCTTTGCTCTCTCTTCCCTTTCTCTTCAAAAATATAATCCCGGAACAAAATTTCAGGTTCATTATTCTCTAAAAATTTCTCTATAATACCGCATTTATCGCGAAATAAGTAAATTTCACTTTAAAACGACCTCATCGTTTTAATTCCCGGAAATAAATCATTATTTTCTTAACCATAAACATAATGATTCGTAGAGATGTAGCGAAATCGTTTCAAAATATCTTCGATCGCGCTTATCGTTAATGTGAAAAAATCATGCGTTTAAAAATATAATATCTAATATCGCAAATATTTCAAAAACTTGCTCATGATGAAGCAAGACGGAACATTAACTTTCTACAGCCATAAATACAGTCGCAAAAGCATGTGAGTTTCTCAACGAACAATTGAGGTGTCACAGCTATCGCAACTGCAGAAAATGTAGCTGTGAGTGCCGTCTTCGATTCGCCACGAGAGGGATATAAACGAGAAAGTACGTTTACTCAAACGAACGATTTTAATAAAGAAGTGTCTACAGGACTATGTTAGAAAACTACAGAAAGAGGAGAGTACCTCACTGCCCAACTACGAAACAAAATTCAGGATATGGGCTTGCAAACGTCAATTATTCGCCTTCTAAAAGGAATGTGTTTTTAAGTTCAGGAAATGTAACAACAGACAAATTTCGTATGGGACGAAGGGATATTGCCTTTCGGAGAAGTACAGTTGTGCGCATTGTGTATAAATAGCATACGGCATCGTCTGTGGTTTATCTGGACTAAACTTGAGTTTCGCAAAACCATATAAGCAAATATATTTGGGAAGAGTCAAAAGGAAATGGTAATCTGAAAGCACCTACAGGTACGCTCTACATTTAAGCAGTGTATACTTATGTTTTGGGTAATGGGTGCAGAGACGAAGTTTCTGTTACAGCTGCATACATAATCTCTTCCGTGCCTGCGCCAGGTCGCGCGGCGTTGTGGTTGTGGCACATAGACTTGGCCACTGTTTCTATGTTTCGATACAGTGTATCGATACCTGGAACTGTTTCACTGTTTCGGAACGGCTATGGTTCACTGTTTCGAAACAGTGGTGTTTCATTCCGCCCTTGTCTCGGATCTCGAGCCAGACACAGAAACTGTATCGTTGTTTCAAAATAAGACTGTTTCAGTCCACCTGCGCCTGGAACGGACTAATTGTATCGAAACAGTGATGTTTCATTCCGCTCTGTGTCGGACGAGATTCGGGCTCGGCATAGGTACTGAAACACAACATACCACTTCATGAAACACTTTCAACACTGTCGAAATCTTTTGACAAGCAATAGCATGAAGCTCAAGATATCCGAAAATAAAGCTTCGTTTCTAGCTGACTGTCCTATTGCGAAATGGCGTAACATCTGCTTTATAAACACTAACCAAACAATAAAACAACGCATACTATTCGCATTCAAAATAATAAATATGTGAAAATCATTCAGTTAAATTACACTTATTTTATAACATACGCTTCTCTGTTCATGTACAGTAATCATATTAAGAAACGCAAGTAAGACTACAACATTTTAAATAAAAAAAAGGCGTAGAGTGACAGTTATTAGACATGTATATAAATTCGATGTAGGTATAATTGCAAGCAGTCTGTTTGACATATCACTGATAGTGTAATGGTGAACGGGAAGCATCGTAAATTCATAGTAACGGTTCGAAACACCTTGAAACACAAAATTTTTTTTCTGTTATATTTTTTTATTTATTCGAATTATTTGGCGTTATTTGTGAGTCTATAGTCACTGTCTCTATTATCCACAATGATTCCCTTTGTGTGCATGGAAATTAGCAGGATGGGTATATTAGCCATACTAAGGGAATGTGGGAATCCCAGTAGCATATCTGTTGTTTCTGCAGTTTGCTCCCACCTCCAGTTCCGTTCGTGGTGGATCTTCTGTCTTCAGCTAAGGCTTTCCTCAGCCAATTGAAAAGTATGAAAGTCACATGACACAAAAGCAGCGCATTTGCTGCAGGAAATACGAAACTGCCAAGACGCCTAAGTGATAGTTTCATACTTTCTGCGATATGATTAGCGCTCTCGCACCTCATTTGTGTTTATATGGACATACTTATACAGTAGACATTCAAGATGATAAAATGTGTAGGTTTATTAGATTACAAAACATACTGTTTCACTGTTTCGAAACACCGTATCGAAACATTGCATTGTACTGTTTCATTTGTTTCGAAACATTTACGTGTTTCAGTTTGTCCATCTCTAGTGGCACAGTTTCTCGCGCCGCGCGTGCCTCGCTAGCACCGTGGGAAACTTGAGGCGGGGAGCGGAGAATTAGCCCGGCCATATGCTCACATCGGAACGGTGCATATGAGCAGTGGTTGTATTGCCCATACGATAAGTTTTGCCTTACTGTACACTAAATTTTATTGCCTTTGGATACTGTTTCGTTTTTCGCCATTTAAACGCTCCAGTTTTCTTCATTAGTACATTATACTTTTCTGTTATTTATATCTGTATAGTTTTGTTTTGTTTTTCTTCTGTCAAGAAACATGCATACTTCAGTAATTGGTGAGCCATTGGCCGCTGGAATTGTACCATATGCCTCCGCGATGTTTTCAAATCGCAGGAAGGGACAGAGGACAGTGAATAAGGAAGCAAGGGATATTATAAAATCATATGATTAAGAAGCAAGGCAGGAATGTAAAACAAGGTTATCTGCTCGCTGCCTAGTATGCTGGCGTATCTGTACGATCTGTTACAAAAATTTAGAAAGGTATAATCTCCACAGGTGTCATTCATTTGTGCCCCTGGTAAAAAGTGTCCAAGATCTGAAGTATAGAAGGCTCACTGTGATTACTTGTGTATGGATGTAATAATGTAATACGACTCTCTGTACTACACGCATGTTAACATCACATTTCCACTGCAAGCTAGAATCAGTTGAAAAGCAGTTACAAATAACAATGTTTTAATTGGTTCACTGTGATGAGAAAAAAAATTTCAATTGTTGCATGCACATTATCAGCATTAAAAAACTAGTTATACAACAGGCTACACAAATGAAGAAAATGGTCGGTATTATTACGAAAGTAGGAATATCCTAAAAGAGTTTCATGAATTAATATATTTAATTTGTTGAAATGTACTGCTGACAAAGGCAGATCTACTTTCATGACAATGTTTTTCGAAGTCCACCTCACAACGCACACATGACTAGCTTGTGCATTCCTGTCGCGCGCATTATCCTCCGCTGCTGACAATACATTTACCATTGTGTTGTGCGACAGATCAATTGTTTATTTTTCTCAATAACAACTATTTTATTCGCGATCACACATTGTCAGTTTGGCAAGCCGTAGGTGAGTAACCAGTATCTGGTATGTGCGTATCATTCCGCCTGAAGGAACGCTCGTCATTATTTTAATACTGCTCAGATCAAGGGAAGGAATAAAATCCTTTGGCAAGTTTCCATTCCAGTCGCTCAGTGTTAAAAATACGATGGGTTACGGGGATTCCACCAAAATTCCAACAGAATTGGCAATCTATTTTTGTGTGAGTTGTTAACCTTTTTTCATTCGAATAAGCATCACCGTTTGTGAGTAACGGCCACATTTCTCTTGGTCACTGGTTTAATTGTACTTCCTTTGTCACAGTGTAATTTGCCAAACTCATCTCACAGCAGCTATTGCGACAGAATTCCGAAACGGAGTGCCTCATTAAACAAGTAATTGGCAATCACAGAGCTCAATAGCTTACGAAAAACCTCATAGTGTCGGTTTGCAGTAACATAAAAGAAGAAATTTCATGTTTATTTTCATACTAGGAAGCTCTTTTTGCGCTATCTGTTGATAACACTAAAAAAATTACAGTCCTGGAGCGAAATAAATATCGCCATAGATAAGAAGGTTCTGTGTGTTTAAGAACCGGCAAAACAATCTCCTCCTTGTGTGCCATCATTCGCCAAACTTTCGCTTCGATGTCTCGAGCGGTTTAGTAGAGATGAGAGACGTTGAGAGTATTTCATTCTCGCGGGCGTGGGATCGGAAGTGAGCGCGCTACATAGGATCCATTTTCTCGAGATCGGAGGCAGATAGAGACCTCCTCCCAAGTCTAAACAAAAATTGAACATGTTAGCTAAATTTCATACGCAGCAACATATGGTGTAATAAGCACCAAACTCAGAATCACAGCGATCCCTAATTTTCGTTGCGAACTTTTTGAGTTATGCGTAGTGTCTTACTAAAATGTGTACATCACAATAATAATGGTCATTAGCGAGATGATGGGCACTTCGCAACGAAGCTGACATATAACGATACAACTAAGGCAATAAACAAATATACACTCCTGGAAATTGAAATAAGAACGCCGTGAATTCATTGTCCCAGGAAGGGGAAACTTTATTGACACATTCCTGGGGTCAGATACATCATGATCACACTGACAGAACCACAGGCACATAGACACAGGCAACAGAGCATGCACAATGTCGGCACTAGTACAGTGTATATCCACCTTTCGCAGCAATGCAGGCTGCTATTCTCCCATGGAGACGATCGTAGAGATGCTGGATGAAGTCCTGTGGAACGGCTTGCCATGCCATTTCCACCTGGCGCCTCAGTTGGACCAGCGTTCGTGCTGGACGTGCAGACCGCGTGAGACGACGCTTCATCCAGTCCCAAACATGCTCAACGGGGGACAGATCCGGAGATCTTGCTGGCCAGGGTAGTTGCCTTACACCTTCTAGAGCACGTTGGGTGGCACGGGATACATGCGGACGTGCATTGTCCTGTGGGAACAGCAAGTTCCCTTGCCAGTCTAGGAATGGTAGAACGATGGGTTCGATGACGGTTTGGATGTACCGTGCACTATTCAGTGTCCCCTCGACGATCACCAGTGGTGTACGGCCAGTGTAGGAGATTGCTCCCCACACCATGATGCCGGGTGTTGGCCCTGTGTGCCTCGGTCGTATGCAGTCCTGATTGTGGCGCTCACCTGCACGGCGCCAAACACGCATACGACCATCATTGGCACCAAGGCAGAAGCGACTCTCATCGCTGAAGACGACACGTCTCCATTCGTCCCTCCATTCACGCCTGTCGCGACACCACTGGAGGCGGGCTGCACGATGTTGGGGCGTGAGCGGAAGACGGCCTAACGGTGTGCGGGACCGTAGCCCAGCTTCATGGAGACGGTTGCGAATGGTCCTCGCCGATACCCCAGGAGCAACAGTGTCCCTAATTTGCTGGGAAGTGGCGGTGCTGTCCCCTACGGCACTGCGTAGGATCCTACGGTCTTGGCGTGCATCCGTGCGTCGCTGCGGTCCGGTCCCAGGTCGACGGGCACGTGCACCTTCCGCCGACCACTGGCGACAACATCGATGTACTGTGGAGACCTCACGCCCCACGTGTTGAGCAATTCGGCGGTACGTCCACCCGGCCTCCCGCATGCCCACTATACGCCCTCGCTCAAAGTCCGTCAACTGCACATACGGTTCACGTCCACGCTGTCGCGGCATGCTACCAGTGTTAAAGACTGCGATGGAGCTCCGTATGCCACGGCAAACTGGCTGACACTGACGGCGGCGGTGCACAAATGCTGCGCAGCTAGCGCCATTCGACGGCCAACACCGCGGTTCCTGGTGTGTCCGCTGTGCCGTGCGTGTGATCATTGCTTGTACAGCCCTCTCGCAGTGTCCGGAGCAAGTATGGTGGGTCTGACACACCGGTGTCAATGTGTTCTTTTTTCCATTTCCAGGAGTGTATTTCAGTGAATAGTTTCTGTAAAATCGTTTGCGAAAGATAACAGGGTGGGCGCGTTTCGGTTCTGTCAGCGCAGAGCGTCGCCAGTTGGCGCGTGCGAAATATGGTGCACGCGTCGCAACACGTTCTGGAACCGCGCGACTCGTCCGTGTCGCGCTGTAGTGTTGTGTCACGTCACACGTGCTATAAGCGTCCAATTTGCGCCTAGCCTTAAATAAATCGCGTTCGGAAGTGATACGATACAGTAATTACGTCTTAGATGTGACCAAAATTAATTTTATAGTTTTCTTATTAGCTTTCTCGCTGGAAGTACGTACAGGATCAAACAGCGAAAACATCAGCGACGACGATTTTCATCACACAGGCGAAACAATTTCATACTTGTTGTTGTTGTGGTCTTCAGTCCTGAGACTGGTTTGATGCAGCTCTCCACGCTACTCTATCCTGTGCAAGCATCTTCATCTCCCAGTACGTACTGCAGCCTACATCCTTCTGAATCTGCTTAGTGTATTCATCTCTTGGTCTCCCCCTACGATTTTTACCCTCCACACTGCCCTCCAATACTAAATTTGTGATCCCTCGATGCCTCAGAACATGTCCTACCAACCGATCCCGTCTTCTAGTCAAGTTGTGCCACAAACTCCTCTTCTCCCCAATCATATTCAGTATCTCCTCATTAGTTACGTGATCTACCCATTTAAGCTTCAGCATTCTTCTGTAGCACCACATTTCGAAAGCTTCTGTTCTCTTCTTGTCCAAACTAGTTATCGTCCAAGTTTCACTTCCATACATGGCTACACTCCATACATATAATTTCAGAAATGACTTCCTGACACTTAAATCTATACTCGATGTTAACAAATTTCTCTTGTTCAGAAACGCTTTCCTTGCCATTGCCAATCTACATTTTATATCCTCTCTACTGCGACCATCATCAGTTATTTTGCTCACCATGTAGCAAAAGTCCTTTACTACTTTGTCTCATTTCCTAATCTAATTTTGGCCGGCCGGAGTGGCCAAGCGGCTAAAGGCGCTACAGTCTGGAACCGCGCGACTGCTACGGTCGCAGGTTCGAATCCTGCCTCGGGCATGGATGTGTGTGATGTCCTTAGGTTAGTTAGGTTTAAGTAGTTCTAAGTTCTAGGGGACTGATGACCTTAGAAGTTAAGTCCCATAGTGCTCAGAGCCATTTGAACCATTTGAACCTAATCTAATTCCCTGAGCATCACCCGACTTAATTCGACAACATTCCATTATCCTCGTTTTGCTTTTGTTGATGTTCATCTTATATCTTCCTTTTAAGGCACTGTCCATTCCGTTCAACTGCTCTTCCAAGTCCTTTGCTGTCTCTGACAGAATTGCAATGTAATCGGCGAACCTCAAAGTTTTTATTTCTTCTCCATGGATTTTAATACCTACTCTGAATTTTCTTTTGTTTCCTTTATTGCTTGCTCAATATACAGATTGAATAAGTTATGGTATTTTATTTTTCATCTCTGAATAGTTTTAGGTTTTCATGGTGAAGTATGTATCAGGTGCATCTATGAAGATCGAGAACGTTCCTGCAGTTTTTGAGTGCAATTATGTTAGTGTTTTTCCTTTGTGGTGAAGTAAAATAACCTATTTCTTTAAAATCTCTTTTTCATTTAATTTTTATTTTCTCATAACAACTGGTCAGAATTTTCTTTTGAAAAGTATTCCATTATTCTTGACTAAAAATAAAGATACCTGACATTTTTTTGGAAATTTTTTTTCGTATTTGAAATTATCACTGAGTGGCAACAGTGTACTGTAAGTGGCAGACATGAAATGCCTACTTTCGTGACGACTACTACTTCACTTTTGACGCAATACTAGTGAATGATCTCTGTGACCCGCCAAGCCTGAAAGCTTAGTAGTAGACTTGGCCACTGTTTCTATGTTTCGATACAGTGTATTGATACGTGGAACTGTTTCAGTGTTTCGGAACGGTTGTGGTTCACTGTTTCGAAACAGTGGTGTTTCATTCCGCCCCTGTCTCGGACCAGATTCGATCTCGAGCCAGACACAGAAACTGTATCGTTGTTTCAAAATAAGGCTGTTTCAGTCCACCTGTGCCTGGAACGGACTAATTGTATCGAAACAGTGATGTTTCATTCCACTCTGTGTCGGACGAGATTCGGGCTCGGCACAGGTACTGAAACACAACATACCACTTCATGAAACTCTTTCAAGAGTGTCGAAATCTTTTTGACAAGCAGTAGCATGAAGCTTAAGATATCCGAAAATAAAGCTTCGTTTCTAGCTGACTATCCTGTTTCGAAATGGCGTAACATCTGCTTTATAAACACTAACCAAACAATAAAACAACGCATACTATTCACATTCAAAATAATAAATATGTGAAAATCATTCAGTTAAATTACACTTTTTTTATAACATACGCTTCTCTGTTCATGTACAGTAATCATATTAAGAAACGCAAGTAAGCCTACAACATTTTGAATAAAAAAAGGCGTAGAGTGACAGTTATTAGACATATACATAAATTTGATGTAGGTATAATTGCAAGCAATCTGTTTGACAAGTCACTGATAGTGTAATGGTGTACGGGAAGGGCTGGGAAGCATGGTGAATTTATAGTAACGGTTCGAAACACCTTGAAACACAAAAAAATTTTCTGTTATATTTTGTTATTTATTCGAATTATTTGGCGTTATTTGTGAGTCTATAGTCACTGTGCCTATTATCCAAAAATGGTTCAAATGGCTCTGAGCACTATGGGAATCAACTGCTGAGGGCATTAGTCCCCTAGAACTTAGAACTAGTTAAACCTAACTAACCTAAGGACATCACAAACATCCATGCCCGAGGCAGGATTCGAACCTGCGACCGTAGCGGTCTTGCGGTTCCAGACTGCAGCGCCTTTAACCGCACGGCCACTTCGGCCGGCTATTATCCACAATGATTCCCTTTGCGTAGATGGAAATTAGCAGGATGGGTATATTACCCATACTAACGGAATGTGGGACTCCCAGTAGAATATCCGTTGTTTCTGCAGTTTGCTCCCACCTCCAGTTCCTTTCATGGTGGTTCTTCTGTCTTCAGCTATGGCTGTCCTCAGCCAATTGAAAAGTATGAAAGTCACGCGACACGAAAGCAGCGCATTTGCTGCAGGAAATAAGAAACTGCCAAGACGCCTAAGTGATAGTTTCATACTTTCTGCGACATGATTAGCGCTCTCGCACCTCGTTTGTGTTTATATGGAAATACTTATACAGTAGACATTCAAGATGATAAAATGTGTAGGTTTATTAGATTACAAAACACAAACTGCTTCACTGTTTCGAAACAGCGTATCGGAACATTACATTGTACTGTATCATTTGTTTCGAAACAGTTACGTGTTTCAGTTTGCCCATCTCTACTTAGTAGAGAATGCTGCAGACCTCCAATTGCCCAGGCTGACATTGGTGCCGAGATGTTCCAGGCTGGCCGTGTCAAATGGGGTGCGCGCCAAATCTGAGCCCTTACTGCTGCCGCAGCTAGGTGGGACAGGGAAGGGGAAAGAGGGGGGAGAGATAGGCTTGGACGCACGTGCAGCCTAGTGGTAGGCGAGAGCCAGGGACCCCCTTCCCACAACCCCCTACAGATGTGACTTCGAGGCAAACTGTTTCGTTGCGAGAAAATCTGCATCAGCCAGCCTGGGTGACCGAGCGGTTCTAGGCGCTACAGTCTGGAACCGCACGACCGCTACGGTCGCAGGTTCGAATCCTGCCTCAGGCATGGATGTGTGTGATGTCCTTAGGTTAGTTAGGTTTAAGTAGTTCTAAGTTCTACGGGACTGATGACCTCAGAAGTCAAGACCCATACTGCTCAGAGCCATTTTTTGAAATCTGCATAACTTACTGCGCTGATAAGCTACATAGAGCAGTTTCTATGGTGTCACCGCCAGGCAACACACTTGCTAGGTGGTAGCCTTTAAATCGGCCGCGGTCCGTTAGTATACGTCGGACCCGCGTGTCGCCACTATCAGTGATTGCAGACCGAGCACCGCCACACGGCAGGTCTAGAGAGACTCCCTAGCACTCGCCCCAGTTGTACAGCCGACTTCGCTAGCGGTGGTTCACTGTCTACATACGCTCTCATTTGCCGAGACGACAGTTTAGCATAGCCTTCAGCTACGTCATTTTCTACGACCTATCAAGGAGCCATATTCAGTTACTACGAATGTATTCTGAGCAGATAATATTGTGAATCATGTACCGTCAAGAGCGACGTTCATCATTAATGGATTAACGTTATGTATCAAACAAATTACGTCCGCTTTCTGAATTCTAATTCCATGGCATGTTCCAGACCTCACGTCAGCATAGTCCTTCCCTCCTCACGCCAGCCTACGTCAGCTAAAACGCGTTCATTTCGGCCTCCAATCGTAGCACGGTGTTGGCTCTTCTTTCCATATGGTAAAAAGTCACTTCGAACTCGACAGACGAGTCACTGGAGGTGCCTTACGAGAAATTAAATGGATCATTTACAGGTTTCTTTAGTCTATCGTGAAACTGAAGTATTGATAATATGTATTAAATTAATCATGAAGAGCAGTGACCACGTTAAATTCCTCCTCTTCCTCACGTGCGTCGAGACAAGACGTTACGAGCAGTTCAGTTTTCCGTCAATTATTCGGTAAGCACACTTTAGAAGGCCCAGAATTAAATGCAAATAAAACACGTGCGTCGTGCCATTACTTGCGTTTGTCCTCAGTACACAAGCACGATTACCTTTTCGCCAATTGAATATCTACTTCCTCATACCGTTTCCATCTCTGACAGTACTGTCATATTTCCAAGAGCAGAACTGCTAAGAAAACCATAGAACCGATTTACTGCGAGTTACAAACAACTATAGACTAAGACACAAATGAATTAGAGTCATTGGCTGCGAGTGAGTATTGAAGGAAATCAATGGGGAAAGCTGAAAATTTGTGCCCAACCGGGATTCGAACCCGGGCCTTCCGCTTACGAGGGAGATGCTCTGCCCCCTAACCTATCCGACCACAATGGCCAGTACCATTGCACCGATTACCACAGCGCGCCTCCCTTCAGACCAAAATTCTCAACTTAACCAAGCACAATTAATGTAGTGTCTCTTATCGATGTTACTCGTGACATTTCGCCGATTCCCGTAACAGTTCGAGACTCCTATGCATCTGCACTGAAGAGATAGTTGGCCTAGTAACCAGTTTACCTTCTTTCCAGTCTTGGTCCCGCACAAATTTTCGGCTTTTCCCATTGATTTTCATCAATGTCCAGTCGCAGCCAAAGTCTGTCATCCCTTTGTCTCTTAATTGACAATGGCTGTTGAATCAAAAATGGTGTCTGTACTTTCGGTCATGTCGGAAATAACAGACACCGCACACACTCCGACCTCCCCCCCCCCCCTCCCCGCCCACCACTTCCACAGACACACACAATATGGAGACGGTCAATTTCTTCAGTGCATTTCTTCAGTGCAGATACACACCGTGCTCGAAGTTAGAGGAATCGGCGAAAAACCGCAGGTAATGAGGATAATAGGCAGGCTGCACTACATTAGTAGAATATGGGTGCGTTGAGATTTTGGGTCTGATGGGAGGCGTGGTGGGGTACTCCCTTCAGTTGCAATGACCACTGTGTCTGGGTAGCTTAGTAGTCAGAGTATACATATAACTATAGACTATTAATAATTACAAAATGCACATAGATTTTGGTAAGTGAACGAGCATTTGATTTTCCACTCCCCAAACGCTTACTGTTCGCAAAATGTGTACTGATCTGCTCATTATCCATTCGGGAAGAATGCAGGTCGACTTCCACACCTGTGGCGTTGGCCGCTCACTGGCCAGCTCCCCAAGAAACTATTGCGGCTCTCCGCCTCCATGCTGCAACGTTTACGAGCTGATAACAGTATGCAGGGATTCGGACCAGGGACCGTTCGCATTTCTTTAATTACATGTTTGCAATACGTGGCGTAGGGCTACAGCACGTTTCAATCACGTGTAAGTTACCTACACCTTGCAGTTATCCAGGTATAAGAGAATGTATTTGAAAATAAGCCGATATTATCTCTTCCGGTTAATTGTTGCTGTTGCGTAGAAGAATATTTAGTGCAAAAATAATACTTGTGTTTTCAATTATGTCACTAATATGTAAATATTCGGCAAGCAGTCACATAATATTCCGTAAACTGACTCGTTCCGCTCCATTACGATGTGTTGTGGAATGTGACCCATGGAACGGTAGTCTTGTACAGATGGCCACACAACAAGTTGGCGTGTTTAGCCGTTATGTCTACCACATTGCGGTGAACTTCGGCGCCGAGTTAAATGCGCCCAGTGTGGTGTGCAGGGCGGACACAGGGAGCTGGAAGCTGCACTCAGCCGCTCCTGCCGCATATTCCCCCTCCCCTCTCCTCCTCCCCCCCTCCCCCCCCCCAGCACGCCCAGGTGGTTTTCAATGTAGCTGGCAGGCAGTGATAAGTTCCAACTTCGTCCCTCCGTCAGCGGTGCGCCACACCAGTGGCCACTACCCGCTCTGGATATAATTTGCCGAGGTTTACGGTTAAAGTTACTGACGGAAAGAGCTCTTCCCTTAATGACGGAAATGTACGTTTAAAAGCAAGCAGACGTTCTTAAATTCCTTTCTGACATCGCTGTTACTCCCAAACGATTTTTCGTTTCCTTAACACGTTCCCATTTTCTTTTCATTGTTATGATCACCTTTAAAATACCAATTGCTCATATAGTATTGTGGACACAACTATCGTCCCCTATCAAACATTTCATAAAAAGCGATCCAGCTGTTGTATATGAGTGAAGCGCTAGTCATTAAAATCTTGCTGCGTCCTCCCACAACATTTTGTTGCATTCAGATAGAAAAGAAGATCCATCTGGCTGTGGAATTATTATCCACGTCAGCTGGCAGCACTGTCCCCATTTCCCAGTCGCAAGGTTCACAACGCTCCAGGAACACTTACTGAAAGCTATCTGTGCCCTTATCCGTGGCAGCATTCGGGTGTTGCAATAGCAACGCAAACGTTATCGCTTTCGGTGGTGACAGACAAGCGACGCAAATTTGCGAAGGTCAGATACAGTTTGTATCATGTTTTCTTGTCTGAAAATGCTACGTCTGTACTCTCCTGTAAAAACGGATAGATAGCCGTTTCGATCAATAACCCGACATGATAAAATACGTCACGATCTACACTTGGAAAGAGGCAGTTTTCTGGTTTTCTTTTAACTACACACATCGAAGAAACCTTCGAACTTCTGTAGCGTGGAAGTAGCATCCTCACATATAAACAGTTTGTGTCAGCAATGCATCATTTATCAAATGCCGCAAAAAAGGAACCAGGTTTTTGTTATTGTAAGGCCTCTACGTGAACCGAAGACTGAAATTGAACTTTATTCACTTACTGGAAATTTTGCTAGTCAAAGATGATACTCACGGCGAAAACTTGCGATTAACTTTCATTTAAGATACATTCCCGAGTTCGTTTCTTGTGGCAATCTGCTTCACACAAGTGGCTGCTTGGTGTTTCGAGGTGCAGTAAACCTACAGCATTGGTGCTCGCCGCAGTTCGCTACAGCCGAGCAGCGATCGAGGCGGACCGACATCCCCGGGATAACAAGGCCGCCCAGCAGTGTCAGTGACGTCACACTAAGCGGCCCATAGCCGACGCAGCAGTCCACGGACACCTCCGTACAGACGCACCTGATGCTAACGATCTTCTGTCCGTCGTACAGAAAGGAGCGAACTATAATTCGAACCAAAGACCAAATTATATATATTCTTGTAAACAGCATAAAGGTTCATAACGAAATACCGATTACATATACGGGCAGGAATAAGTTTAATCGATTGAGGAACTCTGCCACTATTTTATAATTGTTAGAACACTATTTAGCTTTAAGGCTCGCATACAGGTGGTGACAAATGCCAACTGACAGCAGGACTTAACATTTTCAAGCTATTGCACTGAAAGTAAATTATCTTAAACACTGTCATACATAGCAAAACCCTCACAACTTTCGTTTACAATAAGGTAACAAGAGTTCGCTTTATCTCATAAAACACACGACTAATGTGAATTTACCCATATGTTCATGGTGACAGCTCTTTTCAAGAATTTTTACAAGTGTATCCCCAGTAATAAAGAATGGAAACAAAAGATATACATCAAATATTCTCCTTTTAACATAGACATCACTGAACACAATATTCTGTCTTGCACTGTGATACTAAGGGACTGCTCTTTCCTTTAAGAAAAGCCTGACAATTTGAAGTTCACTCTGCTATTGAAGATACACTTCTTGAAACAATATTAAAAATGTTATGAAAGGTAAGGAAATGAAAAACAACCAAGTGCATTACATGTAAGAATGTGAGCAAAAGGCTGAGGCTCTCTTTACTTACCATTTTAATCTCTCTACAGCTTATTTCCTTTTCCACGTAGAAATCACCAACTGCAAGTCTCATTATTGCTGTCTGTTACTAACAAAGTGCTTTTCTATTTGGAAAACCTGACAATTTGATGTTCATTCTGGTACCGAAGGTAAACACTTTTCAGAGGAATTCAAGAACCTATTCCTGCCCGTATATGTGATCGGTATTTCGTTATGAACCTTTATGCTGTTTACAAGAATATATATAATTTGGTCTTTGGTTCGAATTATAGTTCGCTCCTTTCTGTATGACGGACAGAAGATCGTTAGCACCAGGTGCGTCTGTACGGAGGTGTCCGTGGACTGCTGCGTCGGCTATGGGCCGCTTAGAGTGACGTCACTAACACTGCTGTGCGGCCTTGTTATCCCGAGGGTGTCGGGCGGACCGCCCTGAGAACTCTGACGTCACTGGCCAGCCTCAAGGTCACTGGGCGCGCAGCCCCGCAGTCTAATGAATTGTTTGGCTGCTGGTCTTTAGGCGGTTTCTGGGCCACGGTACGGCTGTAGTAGCGTCTATGGAGAGCACTCGAGATATTCTCAGGTTGGGAGCAATGTGTGACGGTTTCGTTTATGAACTTATTACAACTGTTTTTTGTTATTAATCTGCCTGGGATCGGTATAATGCAGACTTATCACAACTGCTTCTTATTTGATAACAGTGGGCATAATGGTCATCGGAAACTGGGATCACTGATTCGTCAGAAATTTTATTTGCTACGTAATAGGACAAAATCGAAATGTGGCAGATGTAGTAAACGAAGTAGATCTATCGATTGCTCTGTGCAGTCCTAAAGCAACAAGACAGAGTTCAGCCCCAATTGACATCTCTGACTTAACCAGCCGGTCATCGCTGGTCGGCCTCAGTTCAGTCGCAGACTACAAGAGCATCAGTACTGAATAATAAGAAGACATTACTTAGCCTACTTTCTGCGAGTGGTAATACAGAGAAAGTACTCGTATGTAGGAGGCACAAGCAGCACAGGAAGTTCAGTATTGTTTCTTCCCTAAAGAAATAAAGTTTTCTATGAATCTGATAGTGTTTTGTACAGATTGTTTTTGATTCATGCCACCGACCATCGCAACTTCTCTGCTTCCTTGTTTGTGTCGGTGATGACTCCCGCAACAGCCGACACGACATGCCCTTCCGCAGAATATGTATTAGCAGCGTTGGGTCGGATCTAGTTATTTCTAATACACACAGATTTAAAATATACGGCAAAGTTTGTTGCAATATTCTCATGTTTCAAAAAGGCCACTAAGTAATTTACTAGCTGTTGACAGATCGTATGGCCATTTCTGCAGCGTGGATGTTCTGGTTTAACATCACAAAAGAATATATGAGTTTTTCTACGGCAGGCCTCTGTTACTGCACGCTGTATGCGTCTGCTGCACGCTGTACGAATGGTTCAAATGGCTCTGAGCACTATGGGACTTAACATCTGTGGTCATCAGTCCCCTAGAACTTAGAACTACTTAAACCTAATTAACCTAAGGACATCACACACATCCATGCCCGAGGCAGGATTCGAACCGGCGACCGTAGCGGTCACGCGATGCCAAACTGAAGCGCCTAGAATCGCACGGCCACATCGGCCGGCCGCACGCTGTACGCGCCTTGTTTGAGAGAGAGAGAGAGAGAGAGAGAGAGAGAGAGAGAGAGAGCAGGCGACTGAACGGAAAACGGCTGACGCGTGAGATGAGAGCAGGAGTGGGGGCGGCAAGGAAACAGTCCCCCCCTCCCCCCTACCCATGCCCAACTCACACTACGCCCGCTTCAGCGCCTTGCAGCTCCGTGGAATGGGTCATTTGTCGCTTCAGAAATATTGTACCTTGTTAAAAGATTTGAATGTGTCATCGGTTTTGTCTGAGACTTTTCTATTTATAGCTCCACTGACAAAGGGAAGAATTCAAGTCAAACCAGAGAGCAGACAAATAAAAAAAATTAAAAAAGACAAGAAAGTAGTACGATTGGCTCTGTTTTAAGTGAATAAAACGAAACATATAACGTAAATGAAATATGCAAATACAGATTTCAGTAGTTGCTTGCACAATCTGCCCACATTATTTCAGAAGTGTCGGTGCACGGCAGACGCAGGGCGATTCAGTCACTTGTACAATTTTCACGTATTGGCATTCAAGAAAGTGTTTTTCAGAACAGTGCGTACTGTCTTGTGTAGATTACGTCACTGTACTTGCAGCTACATTCCTGCTGCGCACATTCGTCTCATTTGTGGACGCCGCCTTGGAACGAGGAAATTCCCATCACTGCTGGCCGTGTGGTGGGAGGAGAGAGGGAGGAGACGGTGAACGATTTTCTGAAGCGTCATCTGCGCCTGTAATTGTATGTGAGACCAACCACAGTCTATAGATCTAGACGGGGCGTAGCGATACTAAGCATTTTTTTAAATATGTAAAGGCGCTTGAAATTAATACCTCCCTTCCATTCATCATAACAGGTAAATTATTTACGAGTTTCGACGCGTTTCGATTGCTCCTAAATTACACGAAAGTACTGGCTGTGCTATAATTTATCCACCATGAAAATTCCAGAAATATTGTTGTAAACATTAGATGCAGGACGAATTTCACTGTGTCAGTTATCAGACAATAATTGCTTTATTTCTCATACGCTGTTCCATTTGGTGTCAAATATTTTCTAAGAATAAACTGATTGTAAGTGAAGCGTAAGACAGATTAAAATCGCAGATTTTCTGATGCATAACCTTGTAATCTTTGAAAACACAGTTAACTATGAAACGCATAAGACATCTTATGTTAAAAGGCTTCTTGATTTTATAACATTAGCTGTTACATTACCACATTGCGGCCATACAAATTTACCTTTTTCTCCTGTTCTATTCAGAAACAGAGAGCTATGTCTGGTTCTTAATTACTATATAAAAATGCGTACAACACACTGGCCCAGATTACACAGCTAATTCCACTACTCCAACGTTCCTCCGTCTCAGTTTCAGCTCCGTTGTGCCATATTTACATGATACTGGAGATGACAGTGCCCCATCTTCACTTTCATCACATTACCAGTTACCCTTTATCATTTCGCTAGGAACATGTAGTTATGTGGGGATTGAAAGATTAGCATTAAAACAGCTAGATAATAATCTACAACCGAGTAAAAAATCTAGTGACTTGAAAGAAACATTTGTACTCCCCTGTCCGAAGGAATCATTAAAAAAAGCTCTATTAGATCTATTAGAAACAGTTTATTCAGTAGCTTTCGGTAATTCCCTACCTGCACTTCCGTGGAAGCAGCTAAGCACTGTGCAGTGTGTGTGTGTGTGTGTGTGTGTGTGAGGAGCGGTGAGGAGGGGGGGGAAGGGGCACAAACTCTACGGCTGTCGAGTCGCCGGTAGCTTTAAACGCTGTTTGAACAGAAAGAAAGAGAGAGAGAGAGAGAGAGAGAGAGAGATATATAATTCCGCATAACCGAGCCCTGCCGGAAACCGCTGGTAGTAGGCGAACGGCATATCACTTCATAGGATGTGTTACTGGTGGCCGTATACTGCGTAGCAGCGAGGTATAAGCTTGGTACTAACGACGGCTGTAAATCTCTAATTGTGATTATGTAAAGGACAGTACGAGAAGATGTTATTTGTTAGACAAATATTCACTTTAATAAACAAATACAGTTCTAAAAACATTTTTTGAAAGGAAGGAAAGCTTGTAACATTCTTCACAAAAATTTATGTGTGTGTTTGTTAATGAATATGCAGTGCGTAATGTTTGTCTTACGCAAGTTTACTGTGTGATATGCTGTTGAGAAGATGGTGTTCTTAATCAGTTTCACTGTAATAAAAAAAAATGAAACAACTTAGTTTGGAAAACCAGTAAGCAATGCCCATAATGAAATCAGTCCCTCTGAAATTTACCCAGTTTCGTGAGCATCGAGTTCTACGGCCCTGTACAAAAAACAGACAAAATTCCCTGTGCAAATAAACAATCAAATAAATTTTCCTTAGCTCTACCGTCGCAACGGATGTAGTCTTGGTATTCTGTTCTCTCCACACTAAGTGTAGAAAATATTCAATCTTGGCACGACGAAGTGCAATTCCGGCCGTAAAATAGCTTCATGCAAATAATATCAGTGGATTGCTTGATAAATGATTAACCTTGCAAATGTTCTGTGAAAATACTGGATATTGGCTCAGCGCCGTGCAATGCTTCCAGCATTGAAACTGTTACAAACAGTTTTTTAATTCTGGGACATTCATATTTTTCGATTCTGATTGAAGAACCATTTCTTTCAAAAAAATATTCATTGGATTTAAATAAACACGGCATGGAAGACGATGAGCTACTGATCAGGGCATATGCTAAGACCGAATGCTTCAGTTCGAAAATTTTATTCAAAATACGGTTTCACCTTTACCAAACCTGATATGAAACATTTTACATTAACTTCAAAATCAGTGAACATCTCAACTGTTTTGCAAGTCTCACTTACTGTCGTAATTAAAAACACTTGGATTATTACATGAGAAAAAGTCTGACATCGTTTGACAAAATAAAACCCAAAGTTTATTCTGTCACTCAGGCAACAGCTTTGGTTCAGTGGTGTCAAAAATACAATCTCTTCTACATGTGACAATTGTTTCAAGTTATTTTTCATTAATTATATTAACAAAATCGGACTCCACGTACAAGTGGACACCTCACAAGCTGAGTAAAAAACCTTACGAGAATGGACGTGAGGGGTCGGCCATCATCAGACTGATAGCAGTCCACGAGGTGTGTGTACATCCCTGCTATGTAATAGTAAGTGCAAGAACAGAAAGAAAGCCGGTAGCCTGAGAGTCGTCTCGCTGTGCACTTGTAACGCCGGAAATGCATATCCTCCTATTTCCATCTATTGTACTATAAATTTGTTTTCCTTATATTTGTTACCTGAATATATAACATTTCTGTGTCTTCGTATATTGTAATTGTTTTACTATTTGTATATACACTCCTGGAAATTGAAATAAGAACACCGTGAATTCATTGTCCCAGGAAGGGGAAACTTTATTAACACATTCGTGGGGTCAGATAAATCACATGATCACACTGACAGAACCACAGGCACATAGACACAGGCAACAGAGCATGCACAATGTCGGCACTAGTACAGTGTATATCCACCTTTCGCAGCAATGCAGGCTGCTATTCTCCCATGGAGACGATCGTAGAGATGCTGGATGTAGTCCTGTGGAACGGCTTGCCATGCCATTTCCACCTGGCGCCTCAGTTGGACCAGCGTTCGTGCTGGACGTGCAGACCGCGTGAGACGACGCTTCATCCAGTCCCAAACATGCTCAATGGGGGACAGATCCGGAGATCTTGCTGGCCAGGGTAGTTGACTTACACCTTCTAGAGCACGTTGGGTGGCACGGGATACATGCGGACGTGCATTGTCCTGTTGGAACAGCAAGTTCCCTTGCCGGTCTAGGAATGGTAGAACGATGGGTTCGATGACGGTTTGGATGTACCGTGCACTATTCAGTGTCCCCTCGACTATCACCAGTGGTGTACGGCCAGTGTAGGAGATCGCTCCCCACACCATGATGCCGGGTGTTGGCCCTGTGTGCCTCGGTCGTATGCAGTTCTGATTGTGGCGCTCACCTGCACGGCGCCAAACACGCATACGACCATCATTGGCACCAAGGCAGAAGCGACTCTCATCGCTGAAGACGACACGTCTCCATTCGTCCCTCCATTCACGCCTGTCGCGACACCACTGGAGGCGGGCTGCACGATGTTGGGGCGTGAGCGGAAGACGGCCTAACGGTGTGCGGGACCGTAGCCCAGCTTCATGGAGACGGTTGCGAATGGTCCTCGCCGATACCCCAGGAGCAACAGTGTCCCTAATTTGCTGGGAAGTGGCGGTGCGGTCCCCTACGGCACTGCGTAGGATCCTACGGTCTTGGCGTGCATCCGTGCGTCGCTGCGGTCCGGTCCCAGGTCGACGGGCACGTGCACCTTCCGCCGACCACTGGCGACAACATCGATGTACTGTGGAGACCTCACGCCCCACGTGTTGAGCAATTCGGCGGTACGTCCACCCGGCCTCCCGCATGCCCACTATACGCCCTCGCTCAAAGTCCGTCAACTGCACATACGGTTCACGTCCACGCTGTCGCGGCATGCTACCAGTGTTAAAGACTGCTATGGAGCTCCGTATGCCACGGCAAACTGGCTGACACTGACGGCGGCGGTGCACAAATGCTGCGCAGCTAGCGCCATTCCACGGCCAACACCGCGGTTCCTGGTGTGTCCGCTGTGCCGTGCGTGTGATCATTGCTTGTACAGCCCTCTCGCAGTGTCCGGAGCAAGTATGGTGGGTCTGACACACAGGTGTCAATGTGTTCTTTTTTCCATTTCCAGGAGTGTATATATATTTATGCATTTATGTCGATATAATTGGTTAATTTCGTAAATATTATTTGTATTTTTACGCTGGGTCTTGGCTAGGGAAAACTGCTATCGAACGATTACTTGGATAGGTCGTGTGAAGAATCAAAGTGTGTAGGATCTTTGGTAGTGTTAACTCTGTCGCGTGGAGCGCGGGTAGAGAGAGAGTCTGGCTGGAGTAGCGAGTGGAGCAGGTGTGTTGTGTGAAGCTCCCGCGAGTTGCCGCGCTTTCGGGGTTTGGCAGCATGTAATTGCGCTCGACTTGCGATGATAGTTTCTGACATGGTGTCGCGGACGGGAAGCATTAGCTGGCGCACATCAAGAGCCCGTTTCGTCTGGTGACCGTGTCGAGAAGAAGGCGCGCCAACATCCAGCTTCTGCAACAGCGACGGCCGACAATGAGTGATTGTCGCCACCTCCTCGATCGACGGCTTCAAACCTTCAATCATCCAACAAGGAAGACTGGAAGTACGTAAAGTTTTAGAACTGTATGGCAGACCTCAGCTTTTCAAACTTTTAAAATTGTTGCATCACAAAATTACAGCAACTTAGCATGAACGTTTGTTGCTCATTGTCCCAATTGCATTACCAAGCAGGGTCCCTTCCTTTTCCGGAATGAACCCGAGTGTCGTTGAAATTCAAACGCCAGCATTATTTGATTTCACAGCTTTAATTTCAAAGTTCAGTTAAGGTATTCATAGCTGGCTACAATATTTAGATTACACAAGCACAAATTAAGAGTGCTAGTTTTGTTACCATATTTTAGCTTACCTGTGACTGCAGCTCAGCTTGGTACGTACTAAATTTTACCATTGTTAATTGTTCAGAATCATTTAATTCAAGTTCAAAGTTAAATCTCTTATTTCTAAATTGTGTAGATTCAAGTAGCTTTTGAAATGATTGTTGAGATAGTCCAAGACTAACCGTATTTTACTGAATTTCGATGTGCTTCAGAAAGAAAGCTCACTATTAACTTCAGTCACTAAATTAACTTTCGATTTTCCGGTTTTATTAATTCTTTTGCTAAATTAAGTCAGAGTGTAGCGAAATGTATTACTTCTGACAAACTTTCAGTTTTCACACTACACGTGTCAACCTTCAGTTGCCACGCTTCTTAACCTTTCTTTTTCAGTTACTATAGTAATTGTCCTTAGGACTGGCGACCGTAATTCCCCCAAACTTCAAATATCTAATTACCGCTAGTTGATTGTTAACGTAACGGCCGCACATTTACTTTCTTTATTAACTTTGCCCCTATTTCAAAATTAATTTCCACCAGTTTCATTAGCATTTTTCCTTTCATTTTGATGTAACCCTTTCCTCCCTCTTTACCGACAAATTAACCTCGGTGACGATTGCTTTTCCCAAATTTCCATTAGGTACACGCGGTTTCACTGTCATTAAGGTCGATAAGTGAGGGGGAGGTTACACACTCCAGCGGGTAGCTGCCGATAAGGCCATAAAGTATCCAATGGAGTTCCATAACTCGCGTGATTTGGTCGGATGCCGCACCACCTTTTACTCAATGTAAATACTTAACTTCGAAACCCTGATGCACCGGTACTTCACAGCGAAACACGGCTGTGTGTTATGAAGACGTTGGGCAATGTGATTGGGGCTGCAATCTTGACAGGAAAGGGATAGGGTGAAAGAGCGTACATACACTGTGTGATCAATAGTATTCGGACACCGCCGAAAACATACGTTTTCCATATTAGGTACAATGCGCTGCCCCCTACTGCTAGGTACTCCATATCAGCAACTTCAGTAGACATTAGACATCGTGAGAGGGCAGAATGGGGCGCTCCGCCGAACTCACAGACTTCGAACGTGGACATGTGATTGGGTGTCACTTGTGTCATATGTCTGTATGTGAGATTTCCACACTCCTAAACATCTTTAGGTCCACTGTTTCCGATGTGATAGTTAAGTGGAAACATGAAGGGACAGGTACAGCACAAAAGAGTACAGGCCGACCTCGTCTATTGACTGACAGAGACCGCCCACAGTTGAAGAGGGTCGTAATGTGTAATAGGCAGACATCTATCCAGGCCATCATACAGTAATTTCAAACTGCATCAGGATCGACTGCAAGTACTACGACAGTTAGGTGGGAGGTGAGAAAACTTGGATTTCATGGTCGAGCGGCTGCTCACAAGCCACGCATCCCGCCGGTAAATGACAAATGACGCCTCGCTTGGTGTAAGGAGCATAAACATTGGACGATTGGACGGTGGAAAAACGATGTGTGGAGTGACGAATTACGGCACACAATGTGGCGATCCAATGGCAGGTTGTGGGTATGGCGAATGCCCGGTGAACGTCATCTGCCAGCGTGTGTAGTGTCAACAGTAAAATTCTGGGGCGGTGCTATTGTGGTGTGGTGGTGTTTTTCGCAGAGGGGGCTTGCACCCCTTCTTGTTTTGCGTGCCGCTATCACAGGACAGGCCTAAATTGATGTTTTAAGCACCTTCTTGCTTACCACTGATGAAGTGCACTTCGGGGATGGTGACTGCGTCTTTCAACACGATCGAGCACCTGTTCATAATGCACGGCCTGTGGCGGAGTGGTTACACGACAATAACGACTCTGTAATGGACAGGCCTACATAGAGTCCTGACCTGAATCCTACAGAACACGTTTGGGATGTTTTGTAACGTCGGCTTCGTGCCAGGCCTCACCGACCGACATCGATACCTCACCTCAGTGCATCGTCAGGGTCCTGTTTTATTTTGTAAACGTTCGTTCCATAGTTCTCGTCGTTTGCGAGCTGGACATCCATAGTGTATCACATGACAAGAGGATCCATTAAGGTACAAGCATGTGTCTACTAACAGCGCAGTGCACAACCATATCTGGTCCTTTGAAGTTCGTCTGGGGCGGCTTTCCAATGGAATACTAGGTTTTGCCGGATATGTTTTTGTCTTGAAGTAGGATTAGTAATCGTATGACGACCGTCAAGTGCGGTATTTTTTCCTCACCTTCTACGTTCTAACGCCTGGAATTGTAACGAAAAGCAATGTGTTCAATCATGTCTTTAGTTAAATAACTATTACAGTTATTTGCGTATATTGCTTACTATTTTTCCTGTTGTGGATGATGTGCCTACAGATGTGCTCTCCAGTTTGCATAATTATTAATTATGCTGTTTTAGTTTGCATGTTGTGTATTATGATGTGTGTAGGTGGCTGTGCAAAACCTAAATGAAGTATTGCTGTTTTCTGAACAGTGAAGCCAACTACAGCACACCATGTTATATGATTTTAGTATCAACTTGCACAAATTAAACGATTCAAACAAACTATCAATGCAGCAGTACGAGATGAAAGGCAAATAACAGAAGCCTTATGACAGCAATTCACATCTTATACTATATTATCTCTCCTTTAAACTAAACTCCGCCCTAACAGGACATGAAGGCCCAACGGTTCCGATCGGCCGCCATGTCACCCTCAGCCCACAGGCGCCACTGGATGCGGATTGGAGGGGCACGTGGTCAGCAGTCAGCACACCGCTCTTCCGACCGTATGTCACTTTACGATAGCGGAACCGCTGAGTCTCAATACGGTAGCTCCTCAGTTTGCCTCACAAGGGCTGAGTGCACCCTGCTTAGCAACAGCGCTCGGCAGACCGAATACTCACCAATCCAAGTGCTAGCTAGCCCAGGAAGACAGCGCCTAACTTCGGCGATCTGACGGGAACCGGTGTTACCACTGTGGCAAGGCCGTTGGCATTATCACTCCTTTGGCACGAAATAATAATCTTGGTTTACTGATGCCTTTTAAAAGTTCATCATTGCCATTAAAACCTTTGCTTCCTTCAGCACATTTAAAATAAACCAATTAAATCCTCAGCAAAATAGCGTGAAACTTTTGTGTATCAAAATTTACCCTATAGTAACGCTTGGAATAGCGCCTAGGAAGCTCAGGTCAGACAGCTGGGAGAAGCTACGTCTTGTAACATGTTGTAAAATTTTACAATAAACATTTATTTCCATGAAAACTTGCATTAACATGCAAAAAAAGATATCCTAACGTGAACGCTTGCTGATGCGTGATTTAGTCATGACATAACATTTGACTACATTCCTGACAGATGCCAAGAAAGCCTCTATTTGTTGAATCACATACGAAAGATTACGGTTGGATACAGCAGAAGATGGAGTTGAAGACTCACTGTACGAAGTATGAAAATTTGAAAACGATGGGACAATGCACGCGGACAGAAGATACAAAGAAAGCTTGAATAAATATTGAATACGTAAGAAAAAAAATTACACGCACATGAACACAATTGTTATCACATTGACACTAGAGAAGGAAACATTGAAACATAAACTAAGTATCTCGAGGTAGTTCTCACTTCCACATCGCAAAGTTCCAGTGGAACAAAGCAAGTCACTGAATAAATCAATGAATCACGAAAATCGTGCGATTGGCTGCTCTAAATAAATCGTGGAGTAGATTCCTACAATAACGCAGCAAAAGAAATGATTAAATACTTCATTTTAGCTGAAGATATAAACAACACCTCGATTCGAAGTTACCAAGCTCGAGCTTAACCAACGATGTTCATTCACTAAATCCCAGCAGCAGAGTAATTGTGCACGCTTGGTGATAAGCGAATCACCCAGGTAAATGGAAGTGACCAAAGCGGACCTTCCACCATCAATCTAACAACAGTCGAATGAATTACGCAGATGGGACAAATTTCTTTGCGTTAGTGAAGGTACTCAATGTTGGTCATACTGTCACCACATTAGACAGAGAACGCTTCACTACTAACGATCTTGGAAAAACAAAGCACACACACACCCCGTCATCCACTTTTTCGTGCAAGAGGGCAGGGAAAGCAGAGAACGTAGGAATATGTGTATACGTCCAGTCACATTAACATAACCACGAATCAAAAACCACGTTTCTGGGCGTTACCAGCAGCGATGTGGAGCCATGCCGACCCCAATGCTGTTGCGAACTATGCTAGTTTTCTCGGTTGAGGATGTACAGTCCGATCGTGGTGGTCCCACAGATTCTTGACTGGGTTTAAATCCGGGGAGTCTGTATGGGTTCGTCCCCAAAGTAAGTTAAAAAGAGAATTTCTGCCCTCTGCACTTTCTTTTCCGCATGTATCGACACGTTGTTGTTTGAAGCATTGTCGAGCCCGATGGTGACGTCGCAAGTCGACACGCGTTTGTACCTTTACAGAGGAAGGTCGTAGCCACCTTTGAATCAAATTTGAAACTTACGCGTCGGGATGAGATGCAAATTCGGGGTTTCGAAAATGTGATCCTTTAATTCCGTTGCGCAGTTTCCTTTGCTGCTGTCAAGCCAATCAATCACCATGCACATTGATCAACAGCTTCGTGCAGCTGCACTTCGCCCAGATTTTTCAGCAACGAACATACTCCCACATAAAACAAACAGTAATGAATTGCAATTTAAAAGCTTAACTGTGGAGCTGAGTTTACGTTATCTTCTGTTCGGTTTCTGAACTGAATATGGTATATGTTAATTAAGAGGTAATACTCGTATTACGTTCAGTTCCGTTGTTAACTTCATGTATTACGAGACCTGTATGTGGTCTTGACGTCTAATATCAGCTAACAGAAAATCAAGAAAACCAACTATAAAGTTTTAAGGTATTTCAACCCAAGATCCATGAACTTCAATGTGCCTTAGTATACAGTAAAGGTAAATATTCATCTGTGAGCGAAATATCGTCTGGTTTACGGTTTAGCAGGTTAATGTATTTACTGCCGACAAAGTGTTCCCTATTTCACAGCCTCATCGTTCAGTAAGATGTCTTGCGTTATATACTATCTTTTGCCAGCAGCTTCGCCTGCATAAGCATTCGGCACATATACTGCACACATATCCTCTTCTCTTCTCTGTATGGGCTCCTCCTCCTCCGCCCGTTTCTCTGTGCCAGAAGATGTGGAATGTTTATTTATTCCAGTCGGAACTGTTATTGAAGTAATGTGAAATGTCTCTGCAGTGCCACATCGAGAGAATGTCGCTCCCATGTTAACGAAATTCCAGTGGAAAAACTGCGAACTATTGAAACGTCTCTGTAAGAACCGTTTCATAATATATATTTTGGTTTATGTTGTTGCTGCCTCTCATGTTGGCACCTTTGATTTTCCGTGCTCTTCTTAACCTTGCAAGAGAATGGGCAGCGAGGTATATTATTGCAACAATAGTTAATGTTATGATGCAGATCACATGTTTATGTCTGTACAATTATTATTCATTATTTCACACGTAACCCACATCTCTATTACATCATAATTGTGACTTATAAGGTCCAATCACATTAGCGTGACCACCGCCTACTTTTGACGTCAACGTGCAGTAATGGCGTATGCACACTAGATGAGTAAGTTACATAAAGCTTGTCGCGGGATACGGGAAACAGTTCAGTCGTTGTAATAATGCAGAAATGGAGTGACTAATCTGTCGTCCAAAAAGGCATGGTGATTGGCTTTCGGCCTAAGGGTGGAAGCACTCCCCAAACGGCTAATCTTGCGAAGCATTTGAGTGGCGCCGTGGTTAAATTATACCGAGCTTGAGAAACTGGCGCTATCCGAAACCGACGCCGAGGTAACTGTGGTGCAACACATGCCAAAAATGACGGGTGTGAACGGGGTATATGTGCACGGGCGAACAGACGTTGAGCAATTGACTGCCGAGCCGAACAAAGGGATTACCGACACTGTTCCCTCAACGACCAGTCCGCGAATGTTAATGCATACGTCCTTAGTGAGCATGTGACCGCTGTTTAACGGCGACGAGGTCTTCAATTTGCACGTCAGTCCACTGAGCGACGGCAGATGGCCTTTTCAGATCAATCACGTTTTACGCTCCATTGGACGTTTGGCCATTATAAACGGCTTGAAATGGCTGAAAGCAAATACCCTGCAACAATTGTCGGAAGCGTCCAGGCCAGAGGAGGGAGCATTATGGTTTGGGGAATGTGTTCGTGGCATGACCTGTGTGATCTCGACAGTCAGGATGGCACAATGGATATACACAAGTACGCGTCTATCTTTGGGTACCCATGTCCACTCCTACATGCAGTTCATGTAGCTTATTTTTCCTCTGCACTATGACATCTACTATTTGGACAATGGAATGTGTTACATAACTCACAGTGTGCTTGGTTTGAAGAGAATCGCCATCTCAACAGAGTACGATGCGAACGTAAGGGTAACACAAGACATGGTCCCCCCCAGCGGAAAAAATCTCCGACCTGGCAAGGAAAAGCTCAGAAGTTCATGCGACGTGTTAAGTAGGTGAATAATGTAGTACGAGGTGGCTGCAGGCAACCACTTGACACAACTAAGAGGTCAGTTGTCTGCCTGTGGGCGCCTAGATGACAAGTTTTCAGTGTAAAGGCGCATTTATAAAATACTCAATACAAAGGGGCATGTGCCACCAAGGATTTTGTCAATCTGGGGAGGGGGTAAGACTTTGCCATTTCACCTCTGCAAGTGTCAATGTCGTATCCCTGCGTCATCACGTCATAGGAGGTACGAAACAGGAGCACTAAAACGTGTAAGGACCCTTTCCTGCTTTGCATCACGTTCAAATTTCGTCGAACGGTTTTGAATGGTCCATAGCAGTTCACGAGAGCAATAATTGTGGTAGCGCTGCACCCTAAATGGGTGCGATCACATTTAACGGAGATGCAGCCCAAGAGTGTCCACAGAGAAGGGCTGAAAGGTCCAACTGTGTCACCAATGACAGTGTGTGTCTAGAACGTCTTCCTACTGCTCATCGCACATTGTACTGCGTGTTCACAATGTAATGCGTTTGTGAATCAACGTCACAAAGAAGGGGGTTGTTTCATTGGCGAGCTTTACGTCACCCGCTGAGGCCTTTTCTTTTTGATTATTAGCACCGGCGCACCTGAAAACTTTTCCTCAGCCATCCATAAGAAAACAGCTTGACCAACGCTGGGAGTCGCGGTTCTAACCACAACCGCAGTAGTGTTACAAGAAACGTTGAAATGAGAGTAAGAAGGGCTGTGACATTACTCTCGTGTGAAACGTCCATGGTGGCATCGAGCGGAATTTTGGTGTAATTTGGTGCCAATGAGACACCACTAACCCATCTTTCACATTACATGAACTTCTGAGCTCTCGCCTTTTTCAGATAGATGTTTCCTCTCTCTCCATTTTTTCTATAATTCCCTTATCCTTTCCACTATAGCGTCGTGCCGTTTCTCACTGACATCGTACCGCATGCTTAGCATTCACACTCTTCCTCTGTCATCTAGTGAATGACTGTTTCACGTCTCCCTTTTTTACCTTTAAACTGTCCTTTGCAATTATTACCTCATTTGTTAATACCATTACAGTGTCGTGTCGTGGAAACATCGTCAGTATAAATTAATGTCTGAAAAGAATCTGGACACCTATTACTGAAAATTGGTATAAGGTAAGTCTACCCTCAGAATGAACTATGCTGGTGACACTGTGAGTCAGGCGTCTAAACGTCTCTGTGGGAATGGTCGAAACCATAGATTGAAGTGGTGTTGGACGCTGGGATCTGTAACGAAGTATTTCTAACTCATCCCAAAGGCGTTCCATTAGAAACGTCCCCATAGAAAAATTATACACGACTTTGCTTAAACTGACACACAATATTTTTAGCACAACGCAATCTGACTTTCAAAAATCCCTACAAAAGAATGGCCCTGACTAACATTAACCTATACCTTTCACAAATCACTTACCTCACAAAAATCTTCATTACTCGAACTACTGCAATACAGCGAGCGCCACTACTGCCAGCTAAATAAAAGATTCAAACTACGGAAGGCACTAACTACTGATAGGGATAGTTAGCAAACGAAAGATATTAATAGAGAACGCACAATGTATTTACCTTAATAGTCATAATATACATAGCAGTTCATGACATCCAGTCTTACAAATCTCAAAACTCCGCCATCTTTCTCCCCACATCCACCACTGCTGGCGGCTCACCTCCAACTCCGCAACGCTACCCGCTGTTCACATCCAGCTGCCCAACACTACAATGGCAGACAACAATGCAAACTAGCCACAGACTGCACACAGCACAGCCAGTGATTTTCATACAGAGCGCTACGTGGCGTTACCAATAAGAAAACCTAAACAGCCTACTTACGCATTCGGTTGACGTCGAGACTCTTGGCATGCCAGTGCATTTCAGGAATGTTATTGCCTCATATGTCATGTTTATACAAGCTATCACAATCATCGTTTCTACTGTACGCAGTACACAGTGCGTTAAAATGTGTTTGTATCCTTCCGCATTTAGCGTTTCCTTAAGCATAATACGGGGACCACAACCGGACCACGAAACTGACCCGCATACCATAACACCATCTCTTATGTGCCTCCCTGTTGGCGCTATACGCCATGGCGGGTAAAGTTCTTCATGCATTAGCCAAACCCAAACGCTTCCTTCGGATTGCCATAGGGTAGAGCGTGTTTCATAATTCCAAATCACTCGTTTCCAGCCATCCTCTGTCCTATGGAGTTGCTCTTTACATCAAGTGTCATTTATCACGTACTAGAGAAATTTGTGGCTTTTGAGGAGCGTTGTACACCACTGTTTTTGACTCCGTACGCTCAGTAAATGTCCTACACGGATTTCTAAAAACACTTTTTTTTACTCACGAGTGACTGCATTGCCTGATTTCGTGAAATTTTTTACTACCATCGACCGAAGTGCTCTTCGACCAGTGTCCTTCAGTGCATGAGATCTGGCTCGTCACTACTCAGCTGTGGTTGTTCCTTGTCGTGTGCACTTAACAGTCACACCACCATTAGTCGTCTTGTACAGCTTTAGGTTGAAATGTCCGTGATGGATTTGTTACTCAAGGGACAGCATTGACTAGTCCATATTCAAAGTCACTCAGTGCCCTTGGCTGACAATTTCTCCTGTTGCTGTTTCTCAACTGACAACACAATACTCCCCACCTCTTTTTGTACTGCGGCTCCAGATTACATGTAATTCTAGATTACATGGGGGTGTCTGGATTCTCCTTATGAATCAGATATAGTGTTGCAGTTATCCCAGGGATTAAATAGCTTGAAATTCATTTCGTTATTTCTGAGTTTCTCAGTATCCTTGACAGCTAATTTTCTTTTTCTGTGCTGAGACTGTTTTTAATAAATTCTTGTACCAGTTCTAAAACTAGAGCACATTTTGGGTTTCAAGGCGTACTGCCGTGTTTTCTATACACTGTACGAGGATCTCAGTGGCTCCACACAACTAGTGCCCGGTAGGACAGACATTCTCTCGGCCGTGTAGTATCGTATATTCAAATCAATTAAATTGAGTCAGGAAATGGGCTTATCTGTACCATGTCAAGTATCGTCAGGGATAGTATGACGACGTGTGTAGCAATAGCAGTGTCAGCATGGAGATCATTGTCTTGGGTGTCCACCTCTGGTAGCTGCGTGGTCAGCGCAACGGAAACGGCCCGGATTCGATTCCCGTCTGGGTCTGTGATTTTCTCCGCTCAAGCAGTGGGTGTTGTGTTGTCATTATCATTTCATCCCCATGGACACGCAAGTCGCCGAAGTGGCGTCAACTCGAAAGACTTGCACCAGGCGAACGGTCTACCGGACGGGCGGCTCTAGTCACACGGCACTTATTTTTATTGTCTTGGGTTCCATTGACAAGGCAGCAGCAAGAGATGCTCAGACAGTGCTGTGTCAAACGACAACAGTGGACACATCGTCTTTTCAGGCGATTCTTGGTTCTGCTTACGTAATCGTAATGAACTTTATGGTGGGCGGAGTCTTTGGCGTGAATATCACTGCCAGATTTCCTTTGTCATCAGTATATGAACTCAGCACTTCGAGTGATGGTATAGGATGCCACTTGGTGCACAAGACGTTCGCTTCAGTTTCGCATATCTAGTCATTTGGATAGAAGAGAGTACATTTATCATACACTCTAAGAGAAAATAAAAACCTAAAACGAAGGAATTAATCGAATGGGACGGAAATCTTTAGGTCTGATGTGCATTTAAAGACAAACAGTTTCAGAGAAACAGGATACCTTATTCAAGAGAAAGGTCAATATCGTGGTCCTTATGCACGCGGTTATTCGGCTTGGCGTTGATTGACACAGTCGTTGGATATCCTCCTGAGGAATGTCGTGCCAAATTCTGTTCAATTGGCACGGTAGATCGTAAAAATACCGAGATGGTTCGAGAGCCCTACCCGTAATGCTTCAGACTTCCTTAATCGGAGAGGGATTCAGCGATCTTGGTGGCCAAGGTAGGGTTTGGCAAGCCCAAAGATAAGCAGACAGGTGGGCATTATCTTGCTGAATCGTAAGCCCAGGATGGCTTTTGATGAAGGGCAACAAAAAGGGCGTAAAATATCGTCGACGTACCGCTATGTTGCCACATGACGCGCAACAGTCAGATTGTTATCCCACCACTGTCTGGGGTGTTCCAGACACGTCCTCGCTCATCATCGGGGCTCAGTTCGAAGTCGGAATCATCACTGAAGACAATCTGTAGTGTAACGACGTATAGGTTTGTTTATAAATGGTTTTCTTTCGACATATGACCATGTGCAGACTTCGTCACCTACGTCAGTTACAACCCACTTCAAAATGATTTATATTCTTTTTAAATTGTCACAGAATGGTTCTTGAACGAAACTGTAAAACATCAATTGAGTCGTATGCAAAGAATTACATCACTTGGGGCAATTGGTTTTCGTAAACTTTTGCAATTTTAGATGTCGTTTGTTTCTCCTCAGAAATTATATTGACACACGTTATCTTGGTTTAATCGATATTAGAAGCACACATTGAATAAACTTTTCAGATTCAAAGTTGCGATGACCGCTGTCAAAATTCAATAACCCTGTCAAATATATTATTAATCAATTCACATAATTCTTCATGAATAAATCCTCAGAACACGTGTTTCAACTTTAGTAGTATCCACTATTTTATTAGCTTCCTACATACAGATGTGAACTTGACCGTTGACAAACTAGGACTGACATTTTCAATAAGATTAAGCTCTCTATGACGTCATTGTTGTACAAAAAGATTACATATTTTTTTATTTTCAATTTTTAGAAGCACGACGCAACAACTCGGTTCCAGGATCTTCTGTTGCTCTTTGGGTGTCGACCCGCGACGTATAGTGGCCAACAATTTTCTCTCTGGTCGCGGCAGCGAAGATGCTGTCTCCGTTCGTTGCGCCGCCCTCTCCGTACATGAAACATACAAAAATACAAAAACTTTAGATAATTCACAGCTATTACAAAAATACATAAACAAAACTAAATTAAACTTATATTCACCTGCAAACTGGGCTGACACTGGTGGATGGGTGACGCTTCAATTTCGCGTCCCACTACAAATTCTACTCCAGATTCCAGGCAGTAGACGTGTCTGAGGACCCCCAGACAGCAGTGGCATGCCAATCTGGCTGTCGCCCCCCACACAGCCCTACAGGAGTACCGTCTGTCATTTCTTTTAATAGCAGGATCTGTTTGGTTGTGATCCGCGGCATCCTTAAAACACAACGGTACGTCGACAATATCGTACGCCTCGTTTTGTTGCCCTTCACGGAAATCCATCCTTGTCTCGTATTTCAGCAACATAATGGCCGCCCGCACACGGCGAGAGTTTCTGCTGCTTGTTGTCGTTGTTGCTAGGCCCTACCTTGGCCAGTGAGGTAACCCGCATCTCTCCCCAGTCGGGAGCATTTGGAGTATTGTGGGCAGGGTCCTTCAACCAGCTTGGGATTTTGACGATCTAATGCGCCAATTGGACAGAATTAAACACAACATCCCTCAGGAGGACATCCAACAACACTGTCAATCAATGCCAAGCTGAGTAACACAGACTGAACAACGTCTTATCGACATGCTCAGTTTGTGAAGCTCTTCCTCTTGAATAAATAAGCCAATTTTTCACAAAAGTATTCTTTTTTTCTGTCTGTACATGTATGTACGTCACGTCGACTGATTTTCGTTCAGTTACGGTAATTACTTGGTTTTGCGTCTTTTTTCTCCTCTTTTTCTTTTTTTGTCAATGAG
Organism: Schistocerca cancellata; assembly: GCF_023864275.1. Lineage (NCBI taxonomy): Eukaryota > Metazoa > Arthropoda > Insecta > Orthoptera > Acrididae > Schistocerca > Schistocerca cancellata. The sequence goes on from NC_064630.1 coordinate 631,894,782, forward strand.
CTTATTTTAATATCGGTGGCTGTTATCATCCAACAAGATAGAGAAGGAGCGCATATTGTCTATGCTGTGTCGACCTAGCTCTATACGGTGTTCAGCTGTCAACCTGGCTAGCCGGTGCTCCAGATCTCTCTCCCCCTGAAATTATTTGGACATGGGTTGCTTAGAAATTGGCACATGACCTCTAGCCAACCACTATGGTTGATGAACCTTGGCATAGAGCTGAAACAGCATGAAATGACGTACCCCTTGCCCATCATCCCAACTCAGTTGAACCTGATGCTTATGGGATACAGCCGTTGTTGCTGTCAGAGCTGGGAGCTCTGTGTAGTAAGCTTTGCATCCTTTATACCCCATAATAACCTTGAGAATTAAATATGTAGTGCTCCTTCTACAATTTACACACAACACAAGTAAAATTACTATAATTCCTGACGTTTCTGTTTTATTGGAAAGCAGTGCATATTCATGATATAGTATGGGTATGTACTACCTGGCACACTTTGTTTTATTTGTGTATTCTGATACACTCTGCTTACATGACTGAGGTTACGCTACTACCAATCAGAGAGTAGTATTTACGTAATGTGAAAAACTGGTGCCAGGTATATTGTAAAAATTACATATCCTCCATTTGAAAGTCAAAGATATTCATTAGTTCCTTGAAAGTCAAAATTATTCAACATGAAAGTCTCATAACTACCTCGAAAGCAAAGATAGTTTTTCTGGCAAAAAAGTTATGCCAAGTTACATTATTTATGTATACCAATTATACTCACACTCCCATCCTCTTTCCAGCGCAGTATTATAATTCCAAGCTAATGTAAATAGAGGAACAGTGTGTGATAAACCCTAAGCCGCCTTCTAATAAATGCTAAGTGGTAAACACTAAATGTGAAACACTAAAATGTAAATGGTAAACGATAAACGCTAAATGCTAAACAGTAAGCGGTTCACGCTAAATGCAAAGCCGTAAACGCTAAACACTTAATGGTAAACACTAAACGGTAAATGCTAAAGCTAAATGGTAAACATTAAACGGAAAATGCTATACACGTAACTGTGCATGCTAAACGCTAAAGAGTAAATGCTGAATGGTAAATGGTGAATTCTAAACCATGAACGCTAAATAGTAAATATGGAACGCTATCTCTCTCATGTGCGAGAATAATAACAGATCCCTACGAAAATTTACGATGCTTAAAAACTGGTATTCATGTTAAGTTATTCCTTTGAAAGTCAAAGATAATTGTGTACATAAGGATAACTCTGGCATAATATTAAAAAAATGATACCGACGGGAAAACGTTATGCACCACACATGTCCAGCAAAAACAAAAATACTCACCTGTGTTGTACAGCAATGATTTATAGACAGTATTATAGTATACAGTACATCATATATGGCTTATATTAGTGTATAGAATTTTAACACGTAACTATTCCAGTTAATACCGTCACAAGCAGTGGAAATACAAAGATTTAGTGCACATCATCCTATACACTTTTTACTACTTTTTACTGCTGTATCTGCGTTAAAGAAATCGAAACAGAATCGAGTAGCATTTTGTGTACATACTGTGTACATTATGAATAATATATCTCTAATGTAGCTATCTGCCGTCTTCCTACACGGCAACAGAAACAATTATGTGTACTAAATAAATACCATATATTTCAAAAACAACTAAGTATTCGGAATCGGTAGAGCAGAGTCTCTGAACGGGGTACATTTTACCCTCACTGACTTCCGTAAAACTTTTTGCATCACCAATGACTTTATATGTGAGAATTAAACACCATTGCGAATAAAACAAAGTCACGATAGTCAAAGAGATCTCTTATTCTTCCACTGCGCGATACTTTGTGGACAGAGACTGATATTCTGATGTACACAAACAGTTGTGTATCAATAATTTCAAAATCGGCTACGCCTGTATTATTCTTTTCTTCATGATATACACTCCTGGAAATTGAAATAAGAACACCGTGAATTCATTGTCCCAGGAAGGGGAAACTTTATTGACACATTCCTAGGGTCAGATACATCACATGATCACACTGACAGAACCACAGGCACATAGACACAGGCAACAGAGCATGCACAATGTCGGCACTAGTACAGTGTATATCCACCTTTCGCAGCAATGCAGGCTGCTATTCTCCCATGGAGACGATCGTAGAGATGCTGGATGTAGTCCTGTGGAACGGCTTGCCATGCCATTTCCACCTGGCGCCTCAGTTGGACCAGCGTTCGTGCTGGACATGCAGACCGCGTGAGACGACGCTTCATCCAGTCCCAAACATGCTCAATGGGGGACAGATCCGGAGATCTTGCTGGCCAGGGTAGTTGACTTACACCTTCTAGAGCACGTTGGGTGGCACGGGATACATGCGGACGTGCATTGTCCTGTTGGAACAGCAAGTTCCCTTGCCGGTCTAGGAATGGTAGAACGATGGGTTCGATGACGGTTTGGATGTACCGTGCACTATTCAGTGTCCCCTCGACGATCACCAGTGGTGTACGGCCAGTGTAGGAGATCGCTCCCCACACCATGATGCCGGGTGTTGGCCCTGTGTGCCTCGGTCGTATGCAGTCCTGATTGTGGCGCTCACCTGCACGGCGCCAAACACGCATACGACCATCATTGGCACCAAGGCAGAAGCGACTCTCATCGCTGAAGACGACACGTCTCCATTCGTCCCTCCATTCACGCCTGTCGCGACACCACTGGAGGCGGGCTGCACGATGTTGGGGCGTGAGCGGAAGACGGCCTAACGGTGTGCGGGACCGTAGCCCAGCTTCATGGAGACGGTTGCGAATGGTCCTCGCCGATACCCCAGGAGCAACAGTGTCCCTAATTTGCTGGGAAGTGGCGGTGCGGTCCCCTACGGCACTGCGTAGGATCCTACGGTCTTGGCGTGCATCCGTGCGTCGCTGCGGTCCGGTTCCACGTCGACGGGCACGTGCACCTTCCGCCGACCACTGGCGACAACATCGATGTACTGTGGAGACCTCACGCCCCACGTGTTGAGCAATTCGGCGGTACGTCCACCCGGCCTCCCGCATGCCCACTATACGCCCTCGCTCAAAGTCCGTCAACTGCACATACGGTTCACGTCCACGCTGTCGCGGCATGCTACCAGTGTTAAAGACTGCGATGGAGTTCCGTATGCCACGGCAAACTGGCTGACACTGACGGCGGCGGTGCACAAATGCTGCGCAGCTAGCGCCATTCGACGGCCAACACCACGGTTCCTGGTGTGTCCGCTGTGCCGTGCGTGTGATCATTGCTTGTACAGCTCTCTCGCAGTGTCCGGAGCAAGTATGGTGGGTCTGACACACCGGTGTCAATGTGTTCTTTTTTCCATTTCCAGGAGTGTATTATGATCACTTTATTGCTGTTGAGGAAGACGAGTTAAGTGGGACTGATTGTCGAGAATCTTGACGCTGGATTCATCTAGCAGTTCCTCAGACGAACTAGCACCGTTGCTCCAGATTCGGTGGTGACACGTTTTCCGCTCAGTATTGGATGGCGCCACTGTTTTGAGAATGGTAACAGTTACGTGGTGTGTACTGCACTCCCCAGACTCCTCAGTTGTCATAGCTCCCAGCACCGGCTGCGGTCTTGCGACAATTAAGGCTGCGGTATTGTCTCTTGCAGACTGTTAGCTGTGCTTGCTCGGTCATCTCACGCTCTACACTACCGACATAAAACTTGCGTAATTATTTGACTCTTATTTCCCTTTCTTCTGCAGAAGTAATTATGATCTCTTGCGATATGTTCTCATAACCCAATATATGCTGTTTGATCTAAATCAATAAATAGAAGAACTGTTTCTGAGTCTACCAACTGATACACAGTCTGCTGGTCTTGCATTTTGGACAGCGATCGTAAACTTCTGCAGTAATCAAAACTCATCAGGTCTGTTCTTAACCTTTCCACTTCTGTATTTGATTTTCAGTATTCTATGACAAAGTTTAAAAATTAGAGCTCTCTTATTAGTGGATAAAAAAATTTCTACAGCTTCCTTTCCGTCCATCTGAAATAAAACAAGGATGAGATCAGTTTTTATAGGATGATCAACATATGGTTTTATTCAACAATTACGTTATGCAAAAGGTCCAATTAATTTCCGCCCTGTAATCTATACTACAGCGTGCTACCAGGTATTTTAATTGTTTTACCTGCCATATCAAACGATATACCTGCAAAAACTTTTCGTTTAACCTACGCTGTGCATTTTGCACCTATCTGAAAAGCCTGGCTTCGATTAGTTTCTTTTGAATTACCACTGCAGCTTGGTTTCATTCGACAACTACGTGGTTCAAAGTAGGGCCTGCCTTAGAGTGCGATTCATTTCCATATTTCAGTCAGTTTCCCAAATTCGTTAGTATTAATTTTAAAATTCTCAACCAGCTTCTGTAATCAATAAACTTACAGCAGCAGCTTATTTTGCGTTTCTCAAATACTTTGCAGTACATTTGTTACCAATTTGCAACATTAAAAAAAGTCGGGACAATGTCTGGTTTTAGTCAGTAACAACAACTAAGGGATGCAAAACCAAAAAGCTAGATTTTCCGTGTAATCATTAGTATGTGCGTCAACACCATTACTCGATCGATGTTCAGCAACAACTGATAAACGTACGATATTGCAATGTCTATGTCATTTCGAGTCGAAAAAAGGCCCCCGGAGTGGACAACATTCCATTAGAACTACTGACAGCCTTGGGAGAGCCAGTCCTGACAAAACTCTACCATCTGGTGAGCAAGATGTATGAGACACGCGAAATACCCTCAGACTTCAAGAAGAATATAATAATTCCAATCCCAAAGAAAGCAGGTGTTCACAGATGTGAAAATTGCCGAACTATCAGTTTAATAAGTCACAGCTGCTAAATACTAACGCGAATTCCTTACAGACGAACGGAAAAACTGATAGAAGCCGACCTCGGAGAAGATCAGTTTGGATTCCGTAGAAATGTTGGAACACGTGAGGCAATACTGACCCTACGACTTGTCTTAGAAGAAAGATTAAGGAAATGCAAACCTACGTTTCTAGCATTTGTAGACTTAGAGAAAGCTTTTTAAAATGTTGATTGGAATACTCTCTTTCAAATTCTGATGGTGGGAGGGGTAAAATACAGGGAGCGAAAGGCTATTTACAATTTGTACAGAAAGCAGATGGCAGTCATACGGGTCGAGGGGTATGAAAGGGAAGCAGTGGTTGGGAAGGGAGTGAGACAGGGTTGTAGCCTATCCCCGATGTTATTCAATCTGTATATTGAGCAAGCAATAAAGGAAACAAAAGAAAAGTTCGGAGTAGGAATTAAAATGCATGGAGAAGAAATAAAAACTTTGACGTTCGCCGATGACACTGTAATTCTGTCAGAAACAGCAAAGGACTTGGAAGAGCAGTTGAACGGAATGGACAGTGTCTTATAGGGAGGGTATAAGATGAACATCAACAAAAGCAAAACTAGGATAATGGAATGTAGTCGAATTAAGTCGGGTGATGCTGAGGGAATTAGATTAGGAAATGAGACACTTAAAGCAGTAAAGGAGTTTTGCTATTTGGGGAGCAAAGTAACTGATGATGGTCGAAGTAGAGAGGATATAAAATGTAGACTGGCAATGGCAAGGAAAGCGTTTCTGAAGACGAGAAATTTGTTAACATCGAGTGTCAGGAAGTCGTTTCTGAAAGTATTTGTATGGAGTGTAGCCATGTAAGGAAGTGAAACATGGACGATAAATAGTTTAGACAAGAAGAGAATAGAAGCTTTCGAAATGTGGTGCTACAGAAGAATGCTGAAGATTAAATGGGTAGATCACGTAACTAATGAGGAGGTATTGAAGAGAATTGTGGCACAACTTGACTAGAAGAAGGGATCGGTTGGTAGGACATGTTCTGAGACATCGAGGGATCACCAATTTAGTATTGGAGGGCAGCGTGGAGGGTAAAAATCGTAGAGGGAGACCAAGAGATGAATACACTAAGCAGATTCAGAAGGATGTAGGCTGCAGTAGGTACTGGGAGATGAAGAAGCTTGCACAGGATATAGTAGCATGAAGAGCTGCATCAAACCAGTCTCATGACTAAAGACCACAACAACAAACAACAACAATGTCATTTCGAATTGTCACGCAAAGTTCCTTTGGACATGCATGCAACCCGGATTTCCGGCTCACTTTGTACATACATACACTTATTTTTTTGATATTACGATGTAAAGTTCCTTCGAAACTGTACATCGTAGTTTGAAATAACACAGTCACTGCAATATGGTAATCTTCCGCCGACAACGGGCAAACGACTTTCAAGTAAAATGTCTCCCCAGTACGGGAATATATGTAATGGATGTACGAGTACAGATTTTCGAAACATGGTTGACGACGTATGGAAGCTAGGGTCTGCCCGTGGGGCATGCTCGGATTGCCAAATCGTAAGGCGACCGCTCATGATAAGCGGGTTCGAGTCCCGGTCCGGCACAAATTTTCGCTGTCGTCATTCCATTCTACAGCTGATGGTTGTTCATATTTACAACTGAGAGTACATTTCTTGACTTCAAAAATGGCTCTGAGCACTATGGGACTTTCTGAGGTCATCAGTCCCCCAGAACTTAGAACTACTTAAACCTAACTACCCTAAGGACATCACACACGTCCATGCCCGAGGCAGGATTCTTACCTACGACAGTAGCGGTCGCGCGGTTCCAGACTGAAGCACCTAGAACCGCTCGGCCACTTCTTGACTTCCAAAGGTAGCTTGCAACATGTGTCTCGAAAACAGATGACTGCTAAACTCATCACTAAGAGTGGTAACACTATTTTCCCAAATGAGCTAGTAGCAAAATCGATACTATTAGGGGGACGAGGGGATAAATATCATCACCCAGAACACAACGTTTCAAACAACAACAACTATGTGTTGCAAAAAGTAGGGCTTACCATGGTGCTGTCTATAATCAATAGTATGAGACAATTGATCTGTGCTACACTCTTACCTGAAAAAGATAGTTAACACTTTGCGTATTCTATATACACTGACTAAAAAAAGATGGCAACACCAAACCATAATTAATGTTGAGAAATGAAATGAAACTTCGGAAATACATTTGTCAATGTAATATGTTTAAGTGACTACCATATCAGCATCAAGCGTTAATGTAAGCACGAGATAATGTGGAATGCTGCTTCAGATAATAACGGATGTAACCGCTAGAACATTGAATGGAAGCATGCAAACGTGCATGCATTATGCTGTACAAGTGGGATGGAGTTCTACTCTTGTTGCACTCGTAGGTCAATATATCAATTTGTATGTTACTAGCTCGTTTGGAAAAATAATGTTGCCCACCTTGCAGTTAGTGATGAACTCAGCAGTCATGTGCTATTGAGACACGGTGGATGACTCTAGGGTTATCGCACGATGATGTCCCATATGTGCTCGATTGGAGACTGATCGAGTAGACAAAGGTAACATGTCTACACTCTGTAGAGCAAATTGGATTACAACAGCGGTATGTCGCCGAGCGTTATCTTGTTGGAAAACACTCCCTGTAATGCTATTCATGAATGACAGCACAACAGGTCGAATCACTAGACTGGCATACAGATTTGAAATCAAAATGTGTAAGATAACAACAAGGGTGGTCTTCCTGTCGTCATACAAATGGCAGCCCAAACCACAATTACAGGTGTAGCTCCAGTGTCTCCAGTACGCAGACAGCCCTTTTCAGAGATTGAGGCAGCTGCCAAAGCAGACAGATGACTTTAAAAGTGATGTATTATGAAAGCAGAAGACGGAGAAGAACAAAAAAGTGATTACGATGACAAAGATGAAGATTACGATGGACAGGAAGAAAAAGAAGATGAGGATGATGACGAAATTCACTAAGGTCTCCAAAAATCGCAAGTACGTTTGGATATCAATAACTTTGTGGAGTGATTAATTTTCTTGCTGGCTTCGAAAACAGTGGACAATAATTCACACAGTAGTGAAATAACTTCTACTGTAGAAGAATTTCACGAAGCATTGACTCCAAAGGTTTACAATGTCTGACGAAAATACTCGAGTGAAAGACTAGATTCGGACACAGTCCGCGTTATTACCCATTTGCGGATCAGACAGCATGAGCTGGATTATGGGCTTCAGCAGAGGAATTAAGTAATACTGAGTGAGCAGAGCGAGGAAAAGAAACACGAGCGTGCTAGATGACATTCTGCAAGACAACAGTCATCACATTGGAACATCGGAAATAAAATGTTCAAACGTACCTACGTTCTGTATTTTAATTTAAAAAACCTACCTGTTACCAACTGTCCGTCTAAAACTGTGAGCCATATGTTTGTGACTATTACAGCGCCATCTATCACAAAGCGAAAAAAGTGGTCCAACTAAAATATTCATATTAATTTACGTACTACACGAGTATGTGATAAAAATGGTGGTTTCTATTTAAAAAAACGTAGTTGACATCCGTTTGACGTATGGCAGCGCCATCTAGCGAGCCAACCATAGCGCCATCTGATTTCCCCCTTCAAGCTAGACGAGTTTCATTCATTGTAGTTTTTACGTTTGATGCTTATTTCGTGAGATATTTGGCCTGGTCACTATCAATGGACCACCCTGTATATTGTTCTTTTCCTTCTATTTCTCAGTAATATATTAAAATAGTAAGGTAATTTGGATACATTACTGAGTGTGGAACAAGAAATGATTTCTAGGCTACACAGGATCCCGCCGGAGGTTCGAGTCCTCCCTCGGGCATGGGCGTGTGCTGTTCTTAGCATAAGTTAGTTTAAGTTAATTTAAATATTGTGTAAGTCTAGGGACCGATGTCCTCACAAATTTGAACATTTTGCTGCAGAGGAGTCTATACCGTTTTAGAGTAAGAAATACAGAGCTATGTGTGTACATATGTGAAGCGTAACTTTTCGACTTCAGAATCGTTTTTTTAATTTTATACGTAAGGTATGCTTAAGTACACAATTATCTTTGTCTTTCAAAGAAATAATATGACACCCGGTTTTATGCGACATGATCTTTTGTATTGTTCTGTATTTATACTCATACTTCAACGCAGAGATGGCCTTTAGAATTCACCTTTTACCAATCAGCATTTACCTTATAGTGTGTACCATTAGGCATTTAGTGTTTTACCCATTTACGATCTACTGTTAAGTGTTTGTGTTTAGCGTTTAGCATTTACCATTGGGAATTTTGCATTAAGCATTATCGTTAAGTGTTTAGTGGTTTACCAGTTTGCTGTTCAGTGTTTAGTGTTTATGAGTGTACCATTTAGCACTTACTACTATGCGTTAGTGTTTACCATCTATCATTTAATGTTTACCCTTTGCTGTTTAGTGTTTATCAGCTAGTATTTATCACTTACTGTTTACCACTTACCATTTATCATATACAGTTTAGTGCTTACTATTTATTGTTTACTGTACAGCAAATGGTTGAATTGGCTCTGAGCGCTATGGGACTTAACATCTGAGGTCATTAGTATCCTACAACTTAGAACTACTTAAACCTAACTAACCTAAGGACATCACACACATCCATACCCGTGGGAGGATTCGAACCTGCGACCGTATCGGTCGCGCGGTTCCAGACTGAAGCGCCTAGAACCGCTCGGCCACTCCAGCCAGCATACGACGGTCGGTAGTAAGTTATGAAGTTTAGGAAAGGAGCATCTCTCCATTGTATTCCATCTGGCCCCTACTCCCTGAAAGTCAAGTGATTCCTATCGTTACCTCAGCTCTTGAATATCTGAAAGCTTGTGAAGCTCTGTTTCCAAGGCCTTTAAGAGCCAAAGGTTTCTATGTTTATTTTGTTCGTTCCTATGATGAACTGATTACTTCTTTAGTACGTTGACTTACTGGTGGGCGGCCGGGGCGGCCGAGTGGTTCTAGGCCCTACAGTTTGGAACCGCGTGACCGCTACGGTCGCAGGTTCGAATCCTGCCTCGGGCATGGATGTGTCCTTAGATTAGTTAGGTTTAAGAAGTTCTAAGTTCTAGGGGACTGATGACCTTAGAATTTGAGTCCCATAGTGCTCAGAGCCATTTGAATCAACTTATTGGTGCATACACAACAACGAGGAAGAATTTCAAAGCTATTGTAAGTAGGCTGTTTATGTTTTCTTTATGTAAGTAGGCTGTTTATGTTTTCTCTATGTAAGTAGGCTGTTTATGTTTTCTTTATGTAAGTTTGCTGTTTATGTTTTCTTATTGGCAACGTTACGTAGCGCTCTGTATGAAAATCACTGGCTGTGCTGTGTGCAGTCTGTGGCTAGTTTGCATTGTTGTCTGCCATTGTAGTGTTAGGCAGCGGCAGCTGGATGTGAACAGCGCGTAGCGTTGCGCAGTTGGAGGTGAGCCGCCAGCAGTGGTGGATGTGGGGAGAGAGATGGCGGAGTTTTGATAATTTGTAATACTGGATGTCAATTATGAATATTAAGGTAAATACATTGTTTGTTCTCTATTAATATCTTTTATTTGCTAACTATCCCTATCAGTAGTTAGTGCCTTCAGTAGTTTGAATCTTTTATTTAGCTGACAATAGTGGCGCTCGCTGTATTGCAGTAGTTCGAGTAACGAAGATTTTTGTGAGGTAAGTGATTTCTGAAAAGTATAGTTTAATGTTACTCAGGGCCATTCTTTTGCAGGGATTTTTGATAGTCAGATTGCGTTGCGCTAAAATTATTGTGTGTCAGGTTAAGCACAGTCATGTATAAATTGTTCTAAGGGGACGTTTCACTATTGCTGAATTTCAAAGCTATTGCTGCGTGTCGCAATACCTGTGAGCGATGTTCATTTCCTCTGTATTCGCAAAGCATGCTATATTGGGCAAAACAAACTTCGACATTGACTTGCTCTAACATTCACCGCACAGCTCTTATTGCGGTTTAAAATACTGACGTCACTTACGAACTGCGACATATTCGCAGTAAGCTTATCCAGCGATCCAGTAATTATTTATTTTGTTTTACTATAAATTCCGTGCTGCATGACAATTCACGTAACACCAGCAGAAATTTTATTTAACCGTTTTCCTTTATTAACCAGCTGCAGATTTTGTTTTACTGGTAGACTGCGTTGTCCAATGATGCTGTGTACTTTTACAACGTAGTATTATTTTTTTTATAAAGCCTCCTCCCTCGTTACATTTTGTTACCTCACTACATTAGTAAGGTACCTCTTATATTCAAGCCGCAATTCATTTCCTTACTTTCCAGTTTTACAGTTTTGTACTGTGTCCGTAGATATCATACAGCATTCAGTGAGTAAGATTGGTTCTGCAGAACGCACCCAGTCGGCAGTACGATTTCAGTTTCCACGCTGGCTGAAGGAGCCGGTGAACCATATGGCGTTGTCAGTGGACAGTGGTGCGAGGCGCTATGGTTAGGCTTGAGAACGCCCGCTACATCAGCCGCGAGGTACGTAGAGAAAGCACAGCTATTCTGGCACAAAGCAAGTAATCTTGCTCAATAAATATCTGCTAATAAAAGTAGATTTTTCCAATACATGAATTAGGGAAACCCTACTGTACTTTCTGTAACAATATTACAACGCCACAGACCGATCATCTTAATAAACCAACGAATAATATTTAAGGTACCGAAAGTGTACGGACGGCTACGAAGTATCACAAGTGCAAGGTACACGCTGCGCGTCATAGCCACCAGCCGCCGAGAGAACGCCTTCCGATCTACTTTTGCCATAAGATCATGCTATCAGAAAACTGTTAATTTTCAGTTAATCATAATTAATTGTTTTGATATTATCAGTTTATGCTGTTTAGTAAATAAATTCATCATGATGACATGCCTTTCGAATGTTATTGCGAATAATATAGCTTTCCGCTTCATCATTTAGAATCACAGGAAGCGGGCCAGCCGCGTTGGCCGAGCGGTTCTAGGCGCTTCAGTCCGGAACCGCGCGACTGCTGCGGTCGCTGGTTCGAATCCTGTCTCGGGCATGGATGTGTGTGATGTCCTTAGGTTAGTTAGGTTTAAGTAGTTTTAAGTTCTAGGGGACTGATGACCATAGATGTTGACTGCCATAGTGCTCAGAGCCATTTGAACCATTTGACTGATGACCTCCGATGTTAAGTCCCATAATGCTCAGAGCCATTGTTTTGAACAAGAAGCGGAATTGCGCTTTACAGAGAACCCGACAGCGCTGATACTGCCGGGGATATAAACTTCGACAGCTTCTCGGCAAAACAGGTAGAAAGAATCCTACTCGACGACTCATTAAGATAGTCCAAGGGCGAACTGTCTAATCTCCTCAAAACTCGGATAGAAAAGTAAGACCAGCCATACTGCATGTCTCTTATACCATCCTCTGCGGACTCACTGGTTTAACTGAGACATTCCTGGAGATTTAGACAATTGTTGGGGAGATGGGGGAGGGGGGGAGGGAGTTCTTGTAAGTTCACGTTATTTCAATAGAATTTTTCTTTAACTGTTCTCCTTTATTAACGGGCTACAGATTTTGTTGCAATGATCGACTGCGTCGCACAATGACGGTGTGCAATTTTTCAACGTAGTTAATCTTATTTTTAGTAAAGCCTCTTCCCTCGTTACATTTTATTATATAATACATAAGCACAGGCATTTGTGTTTTGAAATCTATTTGCGCAAAATTCTGCAGGGAAGATTTTGTACATTTCACTGAAAAGAAAATTTCTATTGAAGTTTATGTGAATTGACGTGCGGCAACGACTTACATCCTGCCACAATGCACGCACGTCACTCGTCTCTGCAGCACACTATATTACGACTCCTTAAAGGGTCAACGTGTTTGACGTAATTACTGGTACTCAAAATTTGTAATTTTTGTGACGAAGCTTAAATGGCTGTGCCATCAAAACACCCGACGTCACGAACCGTGTAGTCTACTCCATTTGCTCAGGAGTAGAAATGTATTTATTTATAGTGACTTCTGATTCTGTAACTTGTGTAGTGTGGAAGCATTGTACGTCAAGCTACCTCTCTGTGTTTATGTTAGGTCTGAAGATTTTCATCGTTGGCCGAAATTAATAACCTGACTAATAAACATTTGTGAGCAGTGACTGGATTTATTTTGAAATAAAATATTAACGGTATTTGGAAGACAACCAACCCTCTGCTAATACTCTACTTAATACAAAGCACGATAATAATCTTGCTTTGTGACAATATTGGCATTACATAAAATACAAATGCATTAGGAAAATATTCTGGAAATTTAAGTTTCTGCATTTGAAGTGCTGTTGTGATATTGGGAATGAAACTGTTTACACGGCTTCCTGCTCATTTCTGCCGATGTTGCGGGGGTCTGCTTTTCTTACCGTTTCCAGCTAGTCTTTATTTTTCTTATTACTTCCGTCTAATATCATTCAGCGGAATGGCTGTATCTAAATGCAAAACTCCTAGCAAATACACCACCATGGAAGTTTATATACAGCTCTTTTTTTTAAGCCGCACCATCTAGAAATAAAGGTGCGTATCGGTTTCAGTTCGTTACAGTATGTTTATTAATTTTAAATATTTTACATAAGAAATGAATATCAAATGAAATGAAAAATAGCTGTAACTATTGATACGTAGTTCATTAAACTTTCCATTACGTGTTGGCTTTACATCTATTAAAATACCGTGAATGTACTGTATGTACTACTTTCTGATAGCGTGTCGCACTGTCTCCCAGTCATCACAGGACCCTGTTCCAGCCATATTTACGTAACAGGACGTAAAATTTTGGAAAGAAATGATCATGGAGGTTGTTGACACCCGAACGTACATGCAGGAATCAGAGAAATGGAACTTCTAATTGCAAGAATGACATTCCTGGGATTATGAGGAAAATCAGAATCACCTTGTTTAAGGGACTAAATAATTCGAAGTAATTGTCCACATTGTTTCTTTACATTAAGTTGCCATGCATGACGAAAATCCTGTTAGTAGATCTGTGGGGAGACTTCAGGACTGCTAGTGAGGTTACTTGGAAAAGCGACGTCAAGGGGCGCAATCTGACCATACCTGCTGCGTCACTGGTAACTAATGCTATGTAACTGATACATAGCATTAGTTCGCAGTGACGCTAACTAATAGAGACGTTCAATACTCAATGCAATCCTTTTTTTTATGGAAGCGAGTTGCCTTTATTCAGGATTCCTATACACCCTATTATTCCCCACTCTTTTGGCTACAAAAATCTATTTTCAACATAATCTGCATTCAGTGAGTCAGCTTCACACAACTTACTGGCAGTATCTGTATGCCATATGCCAACATGCTACCACTCTATTGGTCGGCGTCGGAATATGTTTTGCAGTATCAGTAACCTCTCCATTATCCACGTACTGCTTCCCGTAGACTGAGTCTCCTATTGGGCCAAATAATTGGAAGTCGGAAAGTGCGAAATCAGGGCTGTAAGATGTCCAGGTAAGATCAGTGAACTCCTCTTTGATGCACAGATCTGTGTCATACCTTGCGTTATCATGGAGATGTAGAAGTTTGTTTGCGAACGCGCTGAAGACGTCTCTTCACTTTGCTGAGGGTGTCACAGCACACTTACGAGTTGATCGTTGCGCTTGGAGAGAAGCCATCAAATAGAACAACCCTTTCAGAGTACCAGAAAACCGTCACCACAACTTTACCGGCGTAGAGTGCGGCTTTGAACTTTTATTTATATTTAATATTTATAATATTTATATTTAATTTTTCTGCAAATACTGCAAATACTTCTGCAAAATACTAACACGAATTCCTTACAGACGAATGGAAAAACTAGTAGAAGCCGACCTCGGGGAAGATCAGTTTGGATTCCGTAGAAATACTGGAACACGTGAGGCAATACTGACCTTACGACTTATCTTAGAAGAAAGATTAAGGAAAGGCAAACCTACGTTTCTAGCATTTGTAGACTTAGTGAAAGCTTTTGACAATGTTGACTGGAATACACTCTTTCAAATTCTAAAGGTGGCAGGGGTAAAATACAGGGAGCGAAAGGCTATTTACAATTTGTACAGAAACCAGATGGCAGTTATAAGAGTCGAGGGGCATGAAAGGGAAACAGTGGTTGGGAAGGGAGTGAGACAGGGTTGTAGCCTCTCCCCGATGTTATTCAATCTGTATATTGAGCAAGCAGTAAAGGAAACAAAAGAAAAATTCGGGGTAGGTATTAAAATCCATGGAGAAGGAATAAAAACTTTGAGGTTCGACGATAACATTGTCTTTCAGAGACAGCAAAGGACTTGGAAGAGCAGTTGAACGGAATGGACAGTGTCTTGAAAGGAGGATATAAGATGAATATCAACAAAAGCAAAACGAGGATAATGGAATGTAGTCGAATTAAGTCGGGTGATGCTGAGGGAATTAGATTAGGAAATGAGACACTTAAAGTAGTAAAGGAGTTTTGCTATTTGGGGAGCAAAATAACTGATGATGGTGGAAGTAGAGAGGATATAAAATGTAGACTGGCAATGGCAAGAAAAGCGTTTCTGAAGAAGAGAAATTTGTTAACATCGAGTATAGACTTAAGTATCAGGAAGTCATTTCTGAAAGTATTTGTATGGAGTGTAGCCATGTATGGAAGTGAAACATGGACGGTAAATAGTTTGGACAAGAAGAGAATAGAAGCTTTCAAAATGTGGTGCTACAGAAGAATGCTGAAGATTAGATGGGTGGATCACATAACTAAAGAGGAAGTATTGAATAGGATTGGGGAGAAGAGAAGTTCGTGGCACAACTTGACCAGAAGAAGGGATCGGTTGATAGGACATGTTCTGAGGCATCAAGGGATCACCAATTTAGTATTGGAGGGCAGCGTGGAGGGTAAAAATCGTAGGGGGAGACCAAGAGATGAATACACTGAGCAGATTCAGAAGGATGTAGGTTGCAGTAGGTACTGGGAGATGAAGAAGCTTGCACAGGATGGAGTAGCATGAAGAGCTGCATCAAACCAGTCTCAGGACTGAAGACCACAACAACAACATATATATATATATATATATATATATATATATATATATATATATATATATATATATATATATATATAAATAAAGACTGCACACATACATACACACGAAACTTACATCAGCACACGCATAGTCAAACAAAAAACTACTGAATGCAAAAACTGGTAAGTTCGCAACACTTACGGAAACGAATGACACTTTAGACTCAAAAATGGATGTTACAGTGTTATATTTCGTAAACAGTGAGACCACAAGGAAAGCTGAAAACTGTTCGGCTTATAAGCAATGAATTAGACACTGAACTGTAAGTATCTAACAATGAATTGTTTTAGATGTATAACCTGCCAAAGTTACTGTAAACTTAACTTGCAGCAAGCAAATGGGCGTTTTTCTTTTATACTAATGCAACTTAAAATATCAAAAATCAAATTGTTGTCGGTAACTAGGTGGCTTTAATGAAGCCAGAATCAAAGCTTAGGTGCGTTGCACTATATAACGTTAGTATTGAACGTTTATTCACGAACTTATATTAGAATAACAGCGTCAACTAAAACCATAATGCTGAAGGAAAGCTTGATATTTATTACAGTACCGACTTCATAAACCGTATTCATCATTTGGGAATAATATAAGGATAAGTATGAGATAAATGAGTGCCCGTGCACATACGTACCAATAATCCACATACAGAAACAAGAAACCATAAGGATAATACCATACACCAAACACATGCACTATGGGCCAGAGAGTAAAGAGATTTATCTTTCAACCGCGTGGTCAGTGACTGACATACACATTCACCGTTTCTGAAGTACGAAAAACACTGAAACATTTAGAAATGAAGCGAATCGGCTCACTATTAGAAATACAGGTTAAACAAAGAAACTGAACAAATAATAATGTTAAGCTCAGAGCTCACCACATAGTGGGAATGCACGTGGTCTAATTGAGATAACAAAACACAATTCAAAATACAGAATTCACCAAAAGTATGCAACTAAAATAAAATTCACTCACAGGGAAAGTCGTTAAAAGAATTAGAGTAAGAGGATAATAAATTACCGGACAAGGAGGCCCATTATACCACAAGAGAAGCACATGTTGCAGTCACCAGTTCACACGCCACAAGGAACTCGAAACTCGTGAAATGGAATGATATTTAATTACAGAAAAAAATTCTAATACGGGTATACAGGGAGTTACAAAAAGATACGGCCAAACTTTCAGGAAACATTCCTCACACGCAAAGAAAGAAAATATGTTATGTGGACATGTGTCCGGAAACGCTTACTTTCCATGTTAGAGCTCATTTTATTACTTCTCTTCAAATCACATTAATCATGGAATGGAAACACACAGCAACAGATGTTACAGGAAATGTTCAAAATGTCCTCCGTTAGCGAGGATACATGCATCCACCCTCCGTCGCATGGAATCCCTGATGCGCTGATGCAGCCCTGGAGAATGGCGTATTGTATCACAGCCGTCCACAATACGAGCACGAAGAGTCTCTACATTTGGTACCGGGGTTGTGTAGACAAGAGCTTACAAATGCCCCCATTAATGAAAGTCAAGAGGGTTGAGGTCAGGAGAGCGTGGAGGCCATGGAATTGGTCCGCCTCTACCAATCCATCGGTCACCGAATCTGTTGTTGAGAAGCGTACGAACACTTCGACTGAAATATGCAGGAGCTCCATCGTGCATGAACCATATGTTGTGTCGTACTTGTAAAGGCACATGTTCTAGCAGCACAGGTAGAGTATCCCGCATGAAATCATGATAACGTGCTTCATTGAGCGTAGGTGGAAGAACATGGGGCCCAATCAAGACATCACCAACAATGCCTGCCCAAATGTTCACAGAAAATCTGTGTTGGTGACGTGATTGCACAATTGCGTGCGGATTCTCGTCAGCCCACACATGTTGATTGTGGAAATTTACAATTTGATCACGTTGGAATGCAGCCTCATCCGTAAAGAGAACATTTGCACTGAAATGAGGATTGACACATTGTTGGATGAACCATTCGCAGAAGTGTACCCGTGGAGGCCATCAGCTGCTGATAGTGCCTGCACACGCTGTACATGGTACGGAAACAACTGGTTCTCCCGTAGCACTCTCCATACAGTGACGTGGTCAACGTTACCTTGTACAGCAGCAACTTCTCTGACGCTGACATTAGGGTTATCGTCAACTGCACGAAGAATTGCCTCGTCCATTGCAGGTGTCCTCGTCGTTCTAGGTCTTCCCCAGTCGCGAGTCATAGGCTGGAATGTTCCGTGTTCCCTAAGACGCCGATCAATTGCTTCGAACGTCTTCCTGTCGGGACACCTTCGTTCTGGAAATCTGTCTCGATACAAACGTACTGCGCCACGGCTATTGCCCCGTGCTAATCCATACATCAAATGGGCATCTGCCAACTCCGCATTTGTAAACATTGCACTGACTGCAAAACCACGTTCGTGATGAACACTAACCTGTTGATGCTACGTACTGATGTGCTTGATGCTAGTACTGTAGAGCAATGAGTCGCATGTCAACACAAGCACCGAAGTCAATATTACGTTACTTCAATTGGGCCAACTGGCGGTGAATCGAGGAAGTACAGTACATACTGACGAAACTAAAATGAGCTCTAACATGGAAATTAAGCGTTTTCGGACACATGTCCACATAACATCTTTTCTTTATTTGTGTGTGAGGAAAGTTTGGCCGTACCTTTTTGTAGCACCCTGTATAGAAAGACGTACGACACATTAGAACGTAAGAAACCCACAAACTTGGTCACAAACTTCGTGGCACTCTCAAACTGAAAACACTTTTACGATATAATTTACCCTTACTAGACCTGAAAGAACGCTTTAGCATCCCATCTAAACTAAGATCTTACATATTCCAACTTCCTTACATTTATACAAACGACCATAACAGACACTTTCACTTACCGAAGATCCAGCAACAGCGTCATTCCACTCTATCGGACTGAGGTCCGAAGAAGGCAGCAGTGAAAATGGCCAGAGGAAATACGTTCTAGTTACCAGCCTATGCAATAGCTGTTGACCAGCGTCCCCTAACGTCTCTGTCGCCAGCAGGACACTACTTAAGCTATACACAAAAGAAGACAAGTTGGTTAAACTGACACTACCATTCAAAGAACTTGTGCTCGTGGATCATGGATTAAAGACACTCGCACACTCTCTCTAGCAGCGGAGATAAGGAATTGGAAAGAAGGGAGCACAGAAAAATAGTGTGGAACATAGAAATATACCACAAATACCTAATAAACATTGTTTAAGAGTATATACACAGATTTATGAAGCGTAACATTTAAGTTGAAATACCTGTATTACAGTATTACCTGTATTACAGTATGCCGTTGCGGCTGTCGAATGAAACACTCAACTGTTCATCACGGATGCACCGACAACATATTGAGCTGCTGCGAAGTATAGAAAGGTTGAAGGCAGCTCAATAGAGCCAGTGGAACGGCTCACATTGAGACGTTTCACTGTGAACACATGTTTGTAAACTATGACCATGTAAACATGTAAATTGATTTTCATAGTGAAAGGTCTTTATGTTAGGTGGTTTTCCAGTTCTAACTGCAGACTTCAATAAGGCGCCTTTAATTTGCTGGAATGCTTTTGTAGCTGGCCAGGTGGCAAACTCAAACATAAATGACAGTCACAACGCAAGCAGCTGGCTGTCCTGTGTGAACACAGCGTAAATTACAATTGCCTGCCATTTTCGGGTTCCTTGCCTCTTGTGGCGACGGGACCGGAGGGGTTTCGATTAGATCCAGGCCAGCAGAGGAAATGTATTGAAAGAGCCCTTTTGCCTTGTAGGTCACAGGTCGGCGAGTCTTGCCCCTCTCCCGTGGACGTACCTGGATGCCCTTTTCTGAAAGAGAGCTGTTTTAGATGAGGGAAGGAGTGGAGTATGGGTGACAGACAGTCGTGGGAGTGGCTCCATTTTCGCATCGTGTCCACTGGGGGATGCACCTCGGGGAAACAAAGGCTGTGTTGTGACAGGAAAGTGGGCTCGGCGGTCAAGGGGTGCATTAAATATGCATAGCGCCATCCAGTGTACCAGCCGCACTGCGCTCCGCTCCCCGGCCTTGTTTTCTTTTCGGGCTGCCCTCGGGACGTCGCGCTCTGGCACTCGTCGGGGCTTCCCCGTCGCACCGCCCGCCAGCCCGGGACTTCCCCAGCGCGGCTTATCCGCCCGCGGCCGGCGGCTCGCGCCTTTGAAATAACACCTGTCGCGCACCGTGCAGCGTGGAGCCAGGCGGAGGCGGCTCAGCTAATGCGATTATCCCTACAGGTGGCGTCGCGTGGCTTGGAGGAACGGCCTGCTTTTAGCTCCTGGCTCGGAGCCGCGCCCAGCCGAGCAGACGCGATTTGGTGCTCGGCGTGGGGCCCACTCGGCTTCCTGCCATTCCAAAATACGAGATACATCGGTAGAGACGTACGCAAGGAAGCCGCACGCTGAAATCAAAATACTCTGCGGCTCTCAAGCGAAAAGCTAAACTTTGTCGAAAACTTAATGAACTCACCTGTTACTGTTACTTTCATTCGCATTTAATTTCAGAAGTAACGGAAACTGGAAATCTAAAATGGTCGGTTTGCCGATGTGCAGTTCAATACGGAAATGGTGGTTTGCTTACGCAACTGCAGAGATCTGAATATTAACTTTGATCGAAACTGCGCTTATCATAAGAAAGAATGTGCATTTGAGATTTAAAAAAAAAGGATATATTCCTTTTCAGTTAATAACAATTCAATGGAGCAATATAACCACCAGAAATAGCTGGTGACGGCATGGGACGTCTTTTGAAAGCATTAGGGAAACATACCAAATACTGGAATGAGGTTTTCACTCTGCAGCGTAGTGTGCGCTGATATGAAACTTCCTGGCAGATTAAAACTGTGTGCGGGCCGAGACTCGAACTCGGGACCTTTGCCTTTCGAGGCAAGTGCTCTACCGTCTGAGCTTCCCAAGCACGACTCACGCCCCGTCCTCGCAGGTTTACTTCAGCCAGCTTCTCGTCTCCTACCTTCCAAACTTCACAGAAGCTCTCCTGCGAATCTTGCAGAACTAGCACTCCTGGAAGAAAGGATATTTCGGAGACATGGCTTAGCCACAGCCTGGGGGATGTTTCCAGAATGAGATTTTCACTCTGCAGCGGAGTGTGCGCTGATATGAAACTTCCTGGCAGATCAAAACTGTGTGCCGGACCGAGACTCGAACTCTGGACCTTTGCCTTTCACCCGCACATGCCCGCGAAAGGCAAAGGTCCCGAGTTCGAGTCTCAGTCCGGCACACAGTTTTAATCTGCCAGGAAGTTTCACGCTAAATACTACTGCTGAAGGGAATAAGAGGACTAGTGTGCAGTTGTCAGTTCTTCCGAAAATCCCGCCGAGTTTCGCACTCATGTCGACGATTATGATGATCTGCCGCAATCCATATGCAGACTACGGTAGCATGAAAGGCAATTCAAAAAGTAAAAACCGCGACGTGCGGTTTTTGTCAACTTATACAGGACAATGTATCGTTTCCTCTGACATACGTAAGGCAATTTTGATGTGTGCTGGGTCAGCTACTAACTCAGAAGGAGAGCAATTATATTGGTTCGTCAACGTATTTATGTCCGGTTTCTTGATTGTATTGTAAATGTTTACAAGTACCTACATCTGCTGACACAGCTGCCATATTGATTACTTTTACAACTGAGCACCACAAGGATCACAGTGTTGATTTTTTAGACCTTTCCATCGCTATGAAATTAAAAAGACATGCTTTGGTATTTATCTTAAGCCTACATCTTTCGACGTCATTATACCTGCCACATCATGTCATCCTGCTCATTATAAAAAGGCCTTTTCTGGTTTGCAATAAACAGAATAATACTATTTCTAGGTCAGGTATCACAGGCTATAGCCAAAGCACTGAAATCCTGCAAGTATAGGGTTTCCTACTATGTCAGGAACACTACAGCCCAGTGTGTTTTTAATAGCAAAGATAAGATCCAGTTATTAGCCAACAGTGGGGTATACAAAATCACCTGTTCTGATTGTGACAAATTTTACATTGGTCAGTCAGGCAGAGACATATCAACTAGGCTGGCTGAACATGAACGCAGCTGGAGGTTGCAGAATTCAGACTCTACATTTGCTGAGCATGTACTGAGTGAGGGTCACAACTACCAGCCAGTGTCCCATGTACTTCACTTAGCAAACAAAGGCCATAAACTCAACCTGCTGGAAGCCCTGGAAATTAACAAACATCTTGCTCACAGTCCAGATCTCATCCTAAATGACCAGACACAACTCAACACTTCCCCTCTCCTAAACTTCATATAATCATCTTTGTTGTTCATTACTTCCCACACTCTCTCTTCCTACATATTCCCATTTTCCTGTAGTCATTAAGATGTTTTATTTGTTGCAGTTGTCTTTCTATTCCACATATGCTGTAGTTTCAATAGTTAAGGGTTTGCTTTTAACTTGTACTTGTATTACTGTCCATGTTTAACTCCCCTTGTAGTTGTCTCATCAAATACTGTTCATATTTTACTTTGCTCATTTATTTAATGTAAACTGGTATACAGCTACTGCTTTGATTACAATGTTAATGTTAAAATGCAGTACCACTACACTCTCAAAATGTAGGTTCCCTCAAACACCTCAATTTTCCTGCATTTATTAATTTCTGTTTATTGTATTGATATGGCTTAAGTTCCTCGTGTATTCTGTATTTGCATTGACAACTGTCTCTTCTTTTTTAATTGGTTGTGTATTACTCTCCATGTTTCATACCTCTTGATGCAGCCTTGCCTAGTACTAATTTTATCTTATTTCAATAGTTTTGTTTATCAATAGAAACTGTTATGTAGGCATGCTATTCTTATTTTGTGCTAAAGGTTTTCCTGTCAACTCCATTGTTATTTATGTACTGTTCAGTTTTTACTATTTCATTGCAAAGATGTTACTCACTGTATGTTTCTACTTCACTCTAGATGTGTTACTTCTCTTCCAATGTTGTCTGCTAACATTTAACTTCTTTGGTGATAATACTCAGTAAATGCCTGAAGATGGCCTTCTAAGCCGAAAACCGGTTAGCAATAAAAATAATATTGTAGAACAAAAGCAAACTGGTGCTTTTCATTTATTATTATAATGTTGTTCTACCAAGAACCGACGGAATATTCTGTTAATATGATAAACAGAATCCTTGAACTGCCACTATAAACTAATAGAGAAGCAACCGCAGTGTAAGGAGCACACACAGAAGTGAAAAGAAAATACACAGAAATAACACATATTCACAGGTTACCCTATTCCATGTAGTCACACGGTACACAGTATCTAAAACAACCTCATAGTTCTTAATACAGTAAAGAAGAGGTCCTTTATAGACATTTGTGATTAGATTTATGTCCACCTAAAAAAATTCAAACACAACAGGCTTAGCGAGCAATGCACATAATGAAACATGAGTTCCCTGTGTATCTATCGCCCTTTTATTGTGTACTTCCTTAATGGGGATGCGGTCCTGAAAGGGCAGTGTTTTCAGCACTCCCTTCCCCCTCATAGTGTTATTGATCCATAAATCAGAGGTAGCTCAAAATTTGTACAAACAATTTGGGTTATTGGTCAAAGTATTATATTGTGATGTTGACAACAATATTTACGAAACACTTTCTTTGGTACCATTGACTGCACAGCCTAGAAAAATAATCCATCTATAGGCAACATTCAAGGAAGTATGTTGTGCCTCCAGTTTTCTCTTCTGATGCTGATCTGTGAAAAACATGTATTTCACTACGAGAAATGAGTATAGAAATTATATCAACAATCATGATCATTATTTAAGAATTTTCTGAAAATAGTAGGCAAGATAGGTAGATAAGGTCACTGTAATTACATGTGTCAATTTTGGTAAATTTAACTTCAGTCATTTAGGAGAAAAATGTACCCTAATGGTAAAAATTCAAGTTTTCGGTAAAGTGTAAAAGAAAATGAACGAACTTATTTGATTAGCCCTACACAGTTTTAGAACATTCAAGTTGCATATTCCCGTTAGTCACATGCTTTACTTTCCATGATCTTTGCATTCGTTCTGTAAGTAGGCTGTTTATGTTTTCTTTATGTAAGTTTGCTGTTTTTTTTTTCTTATTGGCAACGTTACGTAGCGCTCTGTATGAAAATCGCATTGTTGTCTGCCATTGTTGTCATGAACTGCTATAGCTGGATGTTAACAGCGGGTAGCGTTGCGCAGTTGGAGGTGAGCCGCCAGCAATGGTGGATGTGGGGAGAGAGATGGCGGAGTTTTGATGATTTGTGATACTGGATGTTAATTATGAATATTAAGGTAAATAAATTGTTTGTTCTCTATGAATATCTTTCATTTGCTAACTATGCCTATCAGTAGTTAGTGCCTTCTGTAGTTTGAATCTTCTATTTAGCTGGCAGTAGTGGCGCTCGCTGTATTGCAGTAGTTCAAGTAATGAAGATTTTTGTGAGGTAAGTGATTTCTGAAAGGTATAGTTTAATGTTACTCAGGGCCATTCTTTTGCAGGGATCTTTGAAAGTCAGATTGCGTTGCGCTAAAAACATTGTGTGTCAGGTTAAGCACAGTAGAGTATAATTTGTTCTAAGGGGACGTTTCATATGTACAATTGTTATAAGGGGACGTTTCATATGTCGACCCTTAGCCCAGGATACCTCACTGGAATCTTTTTATTTTTTCTTCTAGTTTGTGTATTTAGTGTAGCTTTTGTTTATTGCTAGCGTGTAATTGTAGAAAGAATCTCCATTGTAGTTGCAGTCTTTCATTGTTGTACTGTAAAACAGTTGTGGCATGCATGTAGATTTGCACCAAGTATTTCGCAGCTACGCTTGCAATTAACTAGATATTATTTTCAGTGCTATGTTAATGTGTTCTCTTATTTTTGCTATTCAACTTGTGCTTTTCTGTGTTATCGTGTGAAATATTGTGACAATAATGGCGTGTGAAAAACGTAACACTCGGCTCCAAAGTAAACTAAGAAATGACAGTGAAGACGAAAGCAGTGTGTTGGCCCCACCATGTAATGAATTAACTAATATTCAAAGTAGTAATTTGGTAACTGTGCATAGGGAAATGGAGCGGGCGTCAAACAATGGCGTAGACAGTCTAACAGGTAGTGAACAGGGAAGCATTATCGATCGATCGGTCGGCAACAGCTCGCCTCAGGAATCCGAAATGATAGGACACAATTTTGCAAATACTGTAGATTCAGGTTTTGCGTCCTCACCGTTTTCTCAAATAAGTCAAGACACATTTTCAGCTTGTCAAAATGTGAATGTTGCCGGTGAAAATGCACTGCCAAAAAGCATAGAGAAACAGATTCCAGACACTAATACATTATTATTGCAATTAATGCAACAAATGGAACAAAATCAGAGACAAATGGGACAAAATCTTCAAAAGTTAGACACAATGGAACAACACCAGAGACAAACACAGCAACAGTTACACATAATGGAACAAAATCAGAGACAAACACAGCAAAAGCTTCAAAAGTTAGACTCATTGGAACAAACTCTCGAACAAACACGTGAAGATTTAACTGCTGAGTTACATAACATTGAATCGAAACGTCAGAAAGTGTGTAATGACGTAAAAACACAAATTTGTGAGCATTTCCAACCTATTTTTTCACGTCATGAAAACGTATTACAGAATCACGAAGCAGCCATAAAAGAACTGCAAACTATTGTTCATGAAAATCATGAGACCTTGCAAGCTAAAATGGACTCAGTTGCATCTACCGATTCGGTTACGCAACTTGCAAAAACTCAGGAAAACTTAAAGGACACAGTAGATACTCTGAAAATTGGTTCAGAAAGACACATGGAGGAAATTAGTTCATTATCAGAGAAAGTAGCCGAACTTTCGGATCAGGTCACTAACTTATCTACGAAGGTAGATGATAATCTGAATGACACAAAACCGGTAGTCTTTAATGACACAGAAGAGTGCGAACAAATTAGGAAACTGAAACAAAATCTGAATCAAATTAATACGCAACACCAAAGAGAAATCCGGGAAGTACAAGAACAGCTGACACAGGTAATACAAGAATTACGTATTTCAGAGGACACTCGCGCCCCAGTACTGGAAGAGGGACATAGAAATACGGAAAAGCCACAATATAATAACACAGGGCATTTCGGTAATTATGAAAGGAATTGGCAAGGTGCACCGAATTTTGAGATGGAACCGCCGACACGACGTAACAATGACCGATAAGTGACTCGCCGACATGATGAATTTGACTATAAGCTGTTCATTACAACACGTAAATTCAAAACATTTAAGAATTCTGGCAACGACATTCATCCACAAGCATGGCTCCATCAATTCTCTCATTGTTTTCCTCCCAACTGGTCATTGGAGCACAGGTTAGAATTTATGTGTGGCTACTTGGAGAATGAACCAGCTGTAAGAATGCGATCGGTCATTCACGATTGTCACAGTGAAGGAGAATTTTACCATGCGTTCCTCTCAGCATATTGGTCTCAAGCCACACAAGACCGGGTAAAACATAGCATCATGATGATGAAAAACTTTGAACAATCTGAATTTTCCAGTCTTGTCAAATATTTTGAAGACATGTTGCACAAGAATCAGTACCTGTCAAACCCATACAGCCCCTCAGAACTCATCCGCATTTGCTTAATTAAATTACCTGAACATTTACGGCATATTATTTTGGCAGGACATTGCAAAGACGACATTGAAGCTTTTCAGGGACTCTTACAAGAATTAGAAATTGACACAGATAGTCGCGGGATGCGAAAACAGGGAAACAATCACTACAGGTCACATCCGTCACAATTCCGTGACGACAGAAACGATAACTGGACGCGACAAGGCTATTCTCACCACACAAATCGTGACCAAAATAGACACCACCCGTATGACAACCGTTGGCAGAGTAGTAATAATTACAGGGATAGATCACCTCTCCGCAGTAATGACTATCACAGAGACAATCAGAGAAACAGACAATATGGGAACCAATATAACTATTATCAAGGGAGACAGAATAACTTTAGACGCAACGGTCCAGCGCGCAGTTACGATTCAGGGAGAAATTCTCCACCACGTGACCGACAAGAAAGATACTATCGAAACTACCGACAAAACGACAGACCTGAATTCTATCAGAACTGGCGAGCTTTAAACAGAGCTGGGCCCTCTCGGCAAGGCGAATTTGTGGAAGTTAGGCCTCCTAATCCCAGTAACGACGCGCGGCAACAAAGAGACAGACAATGACTCGCACCGCAGGCATATACGTGCGCCGGCTGGCTCAGAGAAAAATAACATAGACGCTAACCTTGAGCAAAATTCCCGTATTCTTTACGGACGAATACCGCATGATAATTGCATTCAAGTTGAAACTCTGCATACTGAGAAGAGCAAAAGGTTTACACCATTTCACATGTAAAACCGTTTATTGAAAGATAATCTGCTTTTTAACTTTGTCTTTGCCATAAAACGTTTCACTTCACGTTACTAGTATGCTTTAGAAACTGTTAACATGCAACTATGTTTTAAAGCTAACTAACCATCCAGTCAAGAACATAGGTAACTTAGACAAGTAATTGCGAATGCATTGTTATTGCAAACAGACGACACAGTGTTGTTATTTATACATTCCTCCTTGTTAGTTGCACGATTACGTAACGAATATATGGCTTACATACTTAGAACATATACCAGCACTGCTAATGAGATTTTCATGCAACATTTTGGTTCACTTGAAAATACATTCTGGATTTAGGGTACTTTCAGTGAGTTACCAGATGAGACAGTGGTTAGTTTATGTGACAGCTACACGATTTTATCACGACGCTACTAATGAGCGACAATTTACAATGTTGCTTTTGCGGTGTATCTGTTTGATATCTGCACAGTTTTTCTGAATTCTTCTGTACTGTCAAACATGTTTTAGTAGTAACTTTTGTGGTATAGCTACAGTGAGACAGCCTCTTTCGTAGCACAACAATATGTTACAGCACAGTACTTTCTTCATCACGGCAATAAGCATAATAAGTATGATATCGATACGTAAAGCATTTCACTTTTGTTTATCATGAGGTAAGTACATTGGCTTCTACTGAACTTAGCTTTTGGAGGACGATAACTACGACACTTCCACAGAGATTATCTTACAGCAAGACGCACATTTAGCGCTACAGGACACGTATTTAAGTGATTAATTTTGTACTTAAAACGGAGCCCTAGCTAATATAGTATTTGCTTATACAACTTTACACATCGGTACCATATTTCTCTAACACATAAATTACACAGCTATCTGATCATTTAACAGAGAAACAAACATTTTTTTTCTACGTCAGTGACACATGTTTACGCAATTACACCGTTGGATAACTTCACACTTACGAAATTGTATTTTGTCTGTACTGTGTGAACTGTTCATATTTTTTTGGTACCATTGTGATACTATGAGAGCTTTGAATGATGTATTTGGTAAAGGAGCATGATTTTAAAGTACGTTTGAGGCAGATGACACTTTTGACATGAGCAGAGAATTTTCTTTAGGTTTTGAAACAATTGCAGAAAGCTACGACG
Source organism: Schistocerca cancellata (assembly GCF_023864275.1). Classification (NCBI taxonomy): domain Eukaryota; kingdom Metazoa; phylum Arthropoda; class Insecta; order Orthoptera; family Acrididae; genus Schistocerca; species Schistocerca cancellata. The sequence goes on from NC_064630.1 coordinate 631,923,409, forward strand.
TTTTTGAGATTTGACTGAGGTGTTATGATTTTATTATTACGACGATGATGTGTATTATGCTGCTGATGTATGTTTATGATCAATAAGCTAATGCTATATGAGTTATTTGATTATTCCACGTATGTTATGATGAAATATTGAAGAAGTATTGACGAATAAGGTAAGGAATAATGAGTAGTGTTTAGGGACTCTTGACTTGTGAAAAAGGATGTTGGAAACCAAGAATCGTACTTTAAGAATTATGAAATGTGTGTGTAGATGCGTGAATGTATCACAATGCCGGCGAAACTTTTTTGGACACTGTTATATTCATAGGATTTTGTTTCTACACATTTGCAACGCACATTCTTGACCTGTTAAATATTTTTATATGAGACTGTCACTGTAGCGGAAACTGCTGTCGTAAATATTTCCATAAGAAAGTTAAGTGACCACCTGCACATAATGCGTCGTAGGCACCCAGGTGTGTCAGACGCCTGGAGAACAAGCCATTAGTGTGAGTGCCTCGTCAGAAGCACAGGTAGAAAAAAAGAAAGGGAAGGCCATTGTCCGTGCTACTGACATCTCCTTGTTGAAAGCATACTGTGGAGCTCGTAATTTATGATATTTACCGAAATGCCTAATGAAACGATGAGAAACATTTCACAGCTATTGTCTTGCTAGTTGAGAAAAATGCCATATGGCTTGCTTTATGTATTTATTTACACATTTTGTTTAATATCAAGTTTCTAGCTGCATTGCAGCATTGGTTAAAATAAAATTTAATATATGTACTAATATAAATATTTTATGCCTACAGATCCAGTAAATAATTTTATAATCTATCCAAAAAAAATGAGGGAGCACAAAAAGACATTTCCCTTCACAGGACTTGCATAAATAATTTTTTTACGATTTGGTAACTTATCTACTAGCGTAAGTTTTTGTGATGCATCACTCTAATGTTAAGATGTGACATAGGTATTAGACATGGCCATTTTAGTGTAATATTTTTTCTGCTTGAGCTATGTCATGTTTAGATATAAGTTGCTGCTGCTGTTTGCCAGGCATAGTGCTACTAAATTTCACTTTGTATTACTCTGTGGAGCTAGTTTTACTACTGAATAATATTTATTGTTGCTGCACATTGGCTCATATTAGTTGTAATGTTGCATTGCTTGGTAATTTAGATTTACTGTAGCTTGCTTTGCGATTTTCCATTTTTTTTGCATTGCTGTTTTTGTTAATGTGTTATGTGATGCTGCATTGCCTCGTCCCTTAGTTTAGCATCCGAGCTCAGTAGATTTAAGTTAGCTTAAGAGGGGGTAGACTATATAAGAAACTGACTATGGAGAATAGGTAAAGAATGCATTGCAAAGTTATATGAAAAAGATTTGGGCCCCAATGAGTATTGTACAATCAGAAATAATTATTTTGAAAGAAATATGAATAGAATACAGGAAGGAGGTATAGATAGGACTTTTTGGGAATAATGATGAATGAAGGGAGATCTCCGAGAAGTAAAGAAAGTTTTGTTTGCAAAATACTGCAGTAAAACAAACCCTGTCCTTTCCTTCTATTACTCCGCTATATGTCTTTGTGTACCCTTGTGTATTTGTTTTCTTCCTGTCTCTGTGTAGTTTCATAGAATTTTTTCTTCTAATATTAAGCTACATTCACTATGAAGAGAAATACTGTTCTCCTCAAATATAATTGGCATTAATAATATGGTATTTTCTTTGTAAAGATGTTAGACATTATTTATTCTGTTTTGTTTTAATGCTCATGTGTGAAGCTGACGTTTCAAAAGTGATTCTGATCTTTTATGTATGTACTCATGTCATCATTCCTGTAACACTGATGTATATGTTTATTTCTATTCTTTTGTAAAGCCCCTATTACTACAAATATTATCTGTATTGTTATGTTTTTAATGATGTATTTTGTATCTTTGTAATTGTATTCTTATGTTATATAATTGTAATTGACACCAGTTAATCAAATTAAGTAACTTGTAAGCATTCATTTCACTGCACACATTTCTGTTGGTCATAGTATATGGACAACATGTGAGAAGTAGGGACTGATAGTGTTTGCACGTGTGTTGATAATTCAGCAAGGGACTGGATAACAGCATTGCTGGTTCTAAGGACAGTTCCACAAACTTTGTGAGTGCACAAGTGGGGGTATATGGACTTGCTATCTTCTCTGCAAGACTCTTCGATGGTGACTGTGGACCTGCACAGTCGCAACAGATGGCTGCTGGCCATCTCTACAAGGACTACAGTGGGTCTGCATCTCTGATGACCCACCAATACCATTATTTCTACAAGGACTGCAGTGGGTCTGCACCTCTGGTGGCCCACCAACACAATACTCTCTACCAGGACTGCAGTGGGTCTGCTCTGTGATGACCTACCTACCAATATTCGTCAGAACTTCGAATGACTCTGCTGTGGGTTTGCTCCATTGTGGCCCATTACCTGTCAGCATATCAAGAGTCAGTACTGTCTTTCCGTTGGAAGGACACCACTACTTCTTCAAGACTGCTTGGAAATCCACTACTTCCGTGTGCAATTTTTTTTACTAATGAGACAATCTGAAAAAAAAACTGTAATTACTATTGTGATGAACGATCAGGACTGCCTTTATGGACTGTGAGAAAATTTTAGCTGTTGACCAACATTGTATAAATAAGTGTGTGCATTTGATGTCTTTGTTATTGTAATTATGAAAAATTTTTTCAAATCTGTATTGGCCAGTGCCCAACACCATTTGTAAAATTTTTTGTGGGGAGCATGGGGGCTATGTAAGTAGGCTGTTTATGTTTTCATTATGTAAGTTTGCTGTTTATGTTTTCTTATTGGCAACGTTACGTAGCGCTCTGTATGAAAATCGCATTGTTGTCTGCCATTGTTGTCATGAACTGCTATAGCTGGATGTTAACAGCGGGTAGCGTTGCGCAGTTGGAGGTGAGCCGCCAGCAATGGTGGATGTGGGGAGAGAGATGGCGGAGTTTTGATGATTTGTGATACTGGATGTTAATTATGAATATTAAGGTAAATACATTGTTTGTTCTCTATGAATATCTTTCATTTGCTAACTATGCCTATCAGTAGTTAGTGCCTTCTGTAGTTTGAATCTTCTATTTAGCTGGCAGTAGTGGCGCTCGCTGTGTTGCAGTAGTTCGAGTAATGAAGATTTTTGTGAGGTAAGTGATTTCTGAAAGGTATAGTTTAATGTTACTCAGGGCCATTCTTTTGCAGGGATCTTTGAAAGTCAGATTGCGTTGCGCTAAAAACATTGTGTGTCAGGTTAAGCACAGTAGAGTATAATTTGTTCTAAGGGGACGTTTCATATGTACAATTGTTATAAGGGGACGTTTCAGTTCTTTTATTTATCCGAGCCTCTTTCGTAGCGGCTTCTGCAGCTGTCCACGCCTCGGTTACTTTCAGCTTATCAACAATAGTTAGAGCTGAAGCAACATTCCGTCTAGTCTGTATATTTAATTTTTTCGTAGCATGTATCCTAGTAATTGCAGTATCACTGAAAGTTAGTACTGTATCCACTACACCTGTCTTTAATAATTCCAGCCCGACAAATACAGTGTCTGGTATTCGTTCCCCTATATAGAGGTAAAATAGTCCCCCATTCAGATCTCCGGGCGGGGACTACTCAAGAGGACGTCGTTATCAAGAGAAAGAAAACTGGCGTTCTGCGGATCGGAGCGTGGAATGTCAGATCCATTAATCGGGCAGGTAGGTTAGAAAATTTAAAAAGGGAAATGGATAGGTTAAAGTTAGATATAGTGGGCGTTAGTGAAGTTCGGTGCAGAAGGAACAAGACTTTTGGTCAGGTGAATACAGGGTTATAAATACAAAATCAAATAGGGGTAATGCAGGAGTAGGTTTAATAATGAATAAAAAAATAGGAGTGCGGGTAAGCTACTACAAACAGCATAGTGAACGCCTTATTGTGGCCAAGACAGACACGAAGCCCCCGGCTACTACAGTTGTACAAGTTTATATACCAACTAGCTCTACAGATGATGAAGAAATTGATGAAATGTGTGATGAGATAAAAGAAATTATTCAGGTAGTGAAGGGAGACAAAAATTTAATAGTCGTGGGTGACTGGAATTTGACAGTAGGAAAAGGAAGAGAAGGAAACATAGTAGGTGAATATGGATTGGGGATACGAAATGAAAGAGGAAGCCGCTTGGTAGAATTTTGCACAGAGCATAACTTAATCATAGCTAACACTTGTCCGCAGCATGTGGTCGTGCGATAGCGTTCCCGCTTCCCGCACCCGGGTTCCCGGGTTCGATTCCCGGCGGGGTCATGGATTTTCTCTGCCTCGTGATGACTGGGTGTTGTGTGCTGTCCTTAGGTTAGTTAGGTTTAAGTAGTTCTAAGTTCTAGGGGACTGATGACCATAGATGTTAAGTCCCATAGTGCTCAGAGCCATTTAGCTAACACTTGGTCAAGAAACATGAAAGAAGGTTGTATACATGGAAGAACCCTGGAGATACTAAAAGGTATCAGATAGATTATATAATGGTAAGACAGACATTTAGGAACCAGATTTTAAATTGTAAGACTTTCCAGTGGCAGATGTGGACTCTGACCACAATCTATTGGTTATGAACTGTAGATTAAAACTGAAGAAACTGCAAAAAGGTGGGAATTTAAGGAGATGGGACCTGGATAAACTGAAAGAACCAGAGGTTGTACAGAGATTCAGGGAGAGCATAATGGAACTATTGACAGGAATGGGGGAAAGAAATACAGTAGAAGAAGCATGCATGGCTTTGAGGAATGAAATAGTGAAGGCATCAGAGGATCAAGTAGGTAAAAAGACGAGGGTTAGTACAAATCCTTGGGTAACAAAAGAGATACTGAATTTAATTGATGAAAGGAGAAAATACAAAAATGCAGTAAGCGAAGCAGGCAAAAATGAATAGAAACGTCTCAAAAATGAGATCGACAGCAAGTGCAAGTAGGGATGGCTAGAGGACAAATGTAAGGATGTAGAGGCTTATCTCACTAGGGGTAAGATAGATACTGCCTACAGGAAAATTAAAGAGACCTTTGGAGAAAAGAGAACCACTTGCATAAATATCAAGAGTTCAGATGGAAACCCAGTTCTAAGCAAAGAACGGAAAGCAGAAAGGTGGAAGGAGTATATCGAGGGTCTATACATGGGCACTTTTCTTGAGGCCAATATTACGGAAATGAAAGAGGATGTGGATGAAGACGAAATGGGAGACATGATACTGGGTGTAGAGTTTGACAGAGCGCTGAAAGACCTAAGTCGAAACAAGACCCCGGGAGTAGACAACATTCCATTAGAACTATTGACGGCCTTGAGAGAGCCAGTCCTGACAAAACTCTACCACTTGGTGAGCAAGATGTATGAGACAGGCGAAATACCCTCAGACTTCAAGAAGAGATGGTCATTTTTTTCCATTTGGGTATCTCTGCCTGACCACGATGTATGTCTTTCTCCTGTCTCATTCCTAGTACCAAGGCTACATTCTCCCGTAACCCTTTCTTCTACTTCTTCCCCTACAAGCGGTTTACAATCCCCCCATGACTGTCAGACTTTACTCTCTCTTCAAGTGTCGATTTACTCGTTCAATATCCTCAAATACCTTCTCTGTCTCTTCATTTTCACCTTCTGACGTCAGCATGTATACCTTAACCACTATCGTAGGTGTCGGTTTGCTGTCGATTCTGATGAAAACAACACGATCACTGAACTGTTGACAGTAACACCTCTCCCTACCTCACCCTCCGATTCATAACGAATCCCACTCCCGTTACAGAATTTTCTGCCACAGTTGAGACCTTATACTCATATGGCCAAAAACTCTTGTCTTCTTTCCATTTCGCATAACTGAAACCAACTATGTTCAGTTGAGCCCTTTTCGTTTCCAAATTATCTAGATTCCGTACCACTTTCAAATTTCTGACATTCCAAAACCCGACTCCAACAATGTTATTCTTTCGCTGGTTATTCGCTTTTTCTTCGTGATCATCTCCACCTTGGCTGTCCCCTCCCAGAGATCCCAGTGCGGGACTATTCCAGAATCTTTCGCCAACGGAGAGATCATAATGCAAGGTTTTCAATTACAGGCCATATATCCTGTGGGTACACATTACGAGTCTTTAATGCAGTGGTTTCCATTGCCTTCTGCATCCTCGTGCCATTGACTATTGCCGATTGTTCCGCCTCTTAGAGGCTCTTTCCCACCCCAAGGGCAAGAGTGTGCCCTGAACTTTTGTCCTCTCCTCCATCCTCTTTGACAAGGCCGTTGGCCGAACGAGGATGTCTTCTTATAGCGAATACTTATGTGGATATGGTGTCTGTTCTTTCAGACATGTCCGAAAGAACAGACACCACTGATGACCTGCAGCCGTCTAGAACGAAATTAGAATTATATTAATACCTTCAGCTGCTGAGGTGCTTTGATATATATCAACAGGGACAGGTGACAATGTGTGCCCCGACCGGGACTCGAACCCGGGATCTCCTGCTTACATGGTAGCCGCTCTATCCATCTGAGCCACCGAGGGCACAGAGGACAGCGCGATTGCAGGGACTACCTTGCTCATGCCGCCCACGAGACCCATATTCCCACCTTGTATGTCCACACACTACATTCGTTGGGTCCCATCTCAACACACTCATTACTCGTAGAAGACATTCTTACCAAGTCCCGTAAGAGTTCGGGGAATATGTGTGCATCTGCACAGAAGAAGAAAGTCATACCTGGTGTTGCCAGAACTATATAAGTATATGGATATGGTTGTGTTCTTTCGGACACCATTGATGACCTGCAGCCATCTAGAACGAAATTAGAATTAGATTAACACCTTCAGCTGCTTCACTTTCTTATCGTTCCATTATTGTTGACAGAAATTATATTGTGAGTAGACTTTCTGAATGAATACAAAGCATTCTTAAACTTTCTCGGCGCTGAAATAAGTTTAGAGAAAGAAAGTAAGTCAATAGCATTGAAATTTGAAGATTGGCTCTCAAACCATGACGAGGAAATTAATCCGCTTTACCTCCTGTTAGACAATAGTTCGGAACTTTCGACGCAGCTTGACACTAACAATCACTCTGCAAGTATTGACAGGGATGATATCGACGGCGAATTTGATGCTAATGAGTTAATTCAGAACAAAATTCAGACAATTGAGAATTATAATAACACTGATAGGCAGGACCTTTTTGAGATTTTACAAGCATATTCCACAATTTTTACTCACAAAACAGGGACAATCAAGGGATTTCAATACCAATTTTGTGTTCGTGAGCATACTACATTTTGTGTTAGACCATACGCAATTCCGGCACATTACAGGGACCGTGTTAGAACAGAAATAAAATCTATGCTTGACGAGAGTATGGTATTGAGCCTGCAGTAAACGCACAAAACAATTCATTACATGTCGTTGAGAAGAAAAACGGATCGATCAGGCTTGTCTTAGATTCGAGACAAATCAATACTATCATCATTCCTGAAACAGACAGGCCGCAAACGTTGGAAGAACTCCTTCAAAATTGTAATGGTGTGAAAGTGCTGTCTTCTGTTGATCTCAGATCCAGCTTTTATCAGATCGAACTTCATCCAGAATGTAGAAAATACAAAGCTTTTCTTTGTTTCGGAATTTGTTATCAATTTGGGAAACTTCCTTTTGGTTTGAAGATTTCTTCGGCAGCATTCATTCGCGGGTTAAATTCCATATTACCTGAGTTCTTAAAACGTCACATCACCTTATATGTGGACGATATTCTAATAGCAGAAGCCTCATGGGAACAACATAACCGCAGCCTCAACAGTGTGTTACGTTTTTTTGCAATCTGAAATTACGGTTAACTTGGAAAAGTCTGAACTCGGTAGGACAAAGGTGAAGTTTTTGGGACACATTATTTCTTCTGAAGGCATTCAGCCAGATCCTGAAAAGTTAGAAGCAATCAGAGCCATTCCAGTTCCATCCACAAAAAATAAGTCCGCAGTTCTCCAGGTCTCGTAAATTTTTACCGTCGTTTTCCGAATATGCAAATTCCAGTAACACCAAAACTTTGTTCCCTCACTGGAAAAAATACTATATGGAACTGGGATGAACAGCCACAAATGGAATTCAATTCTTTGAAAGAAGCGCTACTTAACGCGCCAATACTAGCTCATCCAGATCTGTCACAAGATTTCTGCCTTAGCAGGGATTTTTCTAAAGTCGGTCTTGGTGCCCATTTATTTCAAGAAGCCACAGAAAATGACACTACTGTTCAGAAAACCATTGCTTTTGCTAGCCGCGTGCTAACAAAATCTGGAAAGAATTATTCCGTCACTGAATTAGGAGCTTTAGCTATCGTTTGGGCATTCGACAAATTCCGTTTCTTTCTTTCTGGTAAGCACGTAAAAGTATACAGTGACAATCGTGCATTACAATTTCTTATGTCTTCAAAATTAAATCATGACAGGTTACAACGTTGGGCATTGTTTCAGCAAGAATTCTACTTCACAATAGTCTACATTTCTGCCGAGGAGAACATAAGGCAACGTGAAGAAAATTTTCAGAATTCTTTACATTCAGAAAGTCGTCTTTGAAAACTTCATCACCACGTCTTTAAAGTACATAGCTCATGAACAAGATAAAGATCAGAAGTAAATGGCATGAAAAGACACACACACAGGTTCGGCGTTATTATCTGGTTAGAAACAGCATACTCTACAAGCGCCGCACTGTTGATGACAAGCTATGGGTACTTTGCATTCCTGACGATTTCATTAATAATATCATTTGGTACATTCATTTCAGCTACGCACACTTTGGTCCACGTAAATGTTATCATATTCTTCGGACGACTTTTTATTTTAAAAATATGGAAAAGAGAATTCGAAGAAACTTGTCCACTTGTAAACTTTGTCAAAGGGCTAAACCATTTACTATCTCACAACGTGCTCCGTTGTTTCCTATCATTCCTTCTAAATTAAAAGAATTTTCTGCTGTTGATCTCTTGGGAACCCTTGTCAGAACATCGGATGGATTTTCGTACGTTCTAGTAGCTGTTGAACTTACCTCAAAATTTGTTTCTTTCACTCCGTTACGTAAAGCCACTGGATGTTCTGTATTCAGTGGCTTTGTTAAAAATTTCATACGTGAAATTGGCCACGTTACTAAAGTCATTTCAGATAACGGACCACAATTCAGATCTGCTGTTTGGTCACGCATGCTTCGGAATCATAAAATCAAACCTGTTTTAATTTCATTGTACTCACCACATTGTAACCGGTCTGAACGGATTATGAAAGAATTTAATAAGCTTTGCAGACTTTATCGTCACAGAAAGCATCAGTATTGGGACAGATATTTACACTTATTTCAGAACGTGCTCATTGAAATGTCTCATGACTCTACTTCTTTACCATCTATTCTTGTACTGAAGAATGAAGAACCACCAAACAGAATCAGAGAGCTTGTACCTTTTCCGAATACACGTAAACTTCGACACAAAGACATAAGTGATTTGGCTATTAAAAATATAAATTCTGCTGCAGACAAAAGGAGAAAACTACACTGTAAAGCATATGCAAAGAAACTCTATATTGGTCAGAAAGTTCTCATTAAAGCTCATTCATTGTCACATAAGAAGAAACACTTGAGTCACAAATTCTTTCTGATTTGCAATGGACCTTAATGATAATTGCGTTGAAGTTGAAACTCTGCGTACTAGGAAGAGTAAAGGTTTACACCACATTTCACATGTACGCTGATACGATAGCACAACCGCTCGCTCACCGATAGATCTGTACCTACAGATTGGAAAATTGCGCAGGTCGCACCAGTGTTTAAGAAGGGAAGTAGGAGTAATCACTCGAACTACAGACCTATATCATTGACGTCGGTTTGCAATAAGGTTTTGGAGCATATACTGTATTCAAACATTATGAATCACCTCGAAGGGAACGATCTATTGATACGTAATCAGCATGGTTTCAGAAAACATTGTTCTTGTACAACGCAGCTAGCTCTTTATTCGCACAAAGTAATGGCCGCTATCGACAGGGGATCTCAAGTTGATTCCGTATTTCTAGATTTCCGCAAAGCTTTCGACACCGTTCCGCACAAGCGACTTCTAATCAAGCTGCGGGCCTATGGGGTATTTTCTCAGTTGTGTGACTGGATTCGTGATTTCCTGTCAGGAAGGTCGCAGTTTGTAGTAATAGACGGCAAATCATCGAGTATAACTGAAGTGATATCGGGTGTTCCCCAGGGAAGCGTCCTGGGACCTCTGCTGTTCCTGATCTATATAAATTTCCCGGGTGACAATCTGAGCAGTTCTCTTAGGTTGTTCGCAGATGATGCTGATTTACCGTCTAGTAAGGTCATCCGAAGACCAGTATCAGTTGCAAAGCGATTTAGAAAAGATTGCTATATGGTGTGGCAGGTGGCAGTTGACGTAAATAACGAAAAGTGTGAGGTGATCCATATGAGTTCCAAAAGAAATCCGTTGGATTTCGATTACTCGATAAATAGTAGAATTCTCAAGGCTGTCAATTCAACTAAGTACCTGGGTGTAAAAATTACGAACAACTTCAGTTGGAAAGACCACATAGATAATATTGTGGGGAAGGCGAGCCAAAGGTTGCGTTTCATTGGCAGGACACTTAGAAGATGCAACTCCACTAAAGCGACAGCTTACACTACACTCGTTCGTCCTCTGTTAGAATATTGCTGCGCGGTGTGGGATCCTTACCAGGTGGGATTGACGGAGGACATCGAAAGGGTGCAAAAAAGGGTAGCTGGTTCTGTATTATCACGTAATAGAGGAGAGAGTGTGGCAGATATGATACGCGAGTTGGGATGGAAGTCATCAAAGCAAAGACGTTTTTCGTCGCGGCGAGATCTATTTACGAAATTTCAGTCACCAACTTTCTCTTCCGAATGCGAAAATATTTTGTTGAGTCCAACTTACATAGGTAGGAATGATCATCAAAATAAAATAAGAGAAATCAGAGCTCGAACAGAAAGGTTTAGGTGTTCGTTTTTTCCGCGCGCTGTTCGGGATTGGAATGGTAGGGAGATAGTATGATTGTGGTTCGATGGACCCTCTGCCAAGCACTTAAATGTGAATTGCAGAGTAATCATGTGGATGTAGATGGAGATGTAAAACCGTTTATTGAGAGATAATCTGCTTTTTTAGTCTTTGCCTTAAAATTTTTCACTTCACATTACTAGTACACTTTGTCACACTTACAAACAGTTAACATGCAACAATGTTTTGAAGTCAACTACCCAGGCAAGAACCTAGGGAACTTATTCAGACATTAATTACGAATGCATTTTTATAGTGAACAGACAACGCAGTGTTATTGTGTGTATATTCTTGCTTGTTCATTACACGATTATGTAATGACTATAAGGCTTACATATTTAGAACATATACTACTAATGAGATATTAACGCAACATTTTGGTTTACTTGAAAAGACATTCTGGATTTAAAATAAATTTCTGAGAGATAACAGATGACACAGTGGTTAGATTATTTGACAGCTACATGATTATATCATGAGGCTTCTAATGAGTGACACAATTACAATGTTGCTTTTGTGGTGTATCTGTTTTATATCGGAACAGTTTTTCTGTATTATTCTGGAAAGTAAAACATGTTTTAGTTGTAACTTTTATGGTATAGCTACAATGAGACAGCATTTTTCGTAACACAACAATACGTTACAGTATAGTACTTTCTTGAACACAGCAACAAGCGTAATAACTACGATGTATAACGCAAAGCATTTCACCTTTGTTTATGACATGGTAAGTACATTGACTTCAGCAGAACTTTGCTTACGGACGATGATAACTACGACACTTGGCAAATTTTTACTGTCAAGTAATGACAGAAATTATCTTACAGCAAGACGTACAGTTTAGCGCTAGAGTGATTAATTTTGTACTTAATACATTTATTTTTAAATATTTTTGAATTACAAAGATACAATGAAGGTTTTTGGTGATACAGTTAACTCCATTGCTATAATCTGTAACACCTGAGGGTATAATTACATTAATCCTCAGGGGGTACACGCCTGCTTTTTGTACTAAGCGTGTTGCAAGCCCTAGCTAATATGGTATTTGCTTATACTACTTTACACATCAGTACGATATTTCTCATCCACAAAATACACAGCTATCTGATTATTTAACAGAGAAAAAAACATTTTTTACTGTGTCAGTGACATGTATTTATGTAATTATACAATTAAGTTAATTCACACTGATGAAATTGTATTTTGTCTGTACTTTGTGAATTCTTCATATTTTTTCAGAACCACTGTGAAACTATGAAAGCTTTAAATGATGTATTTGGTGTGGGATAATGATTTTTGAAGTACGTCTGAGGTAGATGACTTTACTGAAACTAGCAGGGAGCATTTTTTAAAGGTTGTGAGATTACTGAAGAAAGCTACGACGTTTTCGAGATTTTAGTGAGGTGTTATGATGTTATTAATATGACAACAATGTGTATTACGCTGTTGAGGTTTGTTTACAATCAATAAGCTGATGCGATATGAGGAATGTGATTACGTGTTTATAAGTACATGAATAATGAATGAAGTTAGTGACTCTGGTTTGTGGAAAAGGATGTTGGAAACCAAGAATCGTACTTTAAGAGTTATGACATGTGTGTCCATGTGTGAATGTATCACAACACTGCTATTCATTGGATTTCGTTTCTATGCATTTCTACTGTAATTTTACGACCTGTGATTTTTTTTTATATGTGACTGTCACTGCTGTCGTAAATATTTCGGTAAGAAAGCTAAGTGACCTTGACGTAATGCACTGTAGGCGCCCTGCTAGGCAACAGTCACCTAGAAAAAAAGCCGTGCCTTTCAGAGGTACAACAAAAAAAGGAGAGGCCATTAACCTCGCTACTGACATTTCTTTGTAGAAAGTATCGCAAATACGACACGCTCATGCTTGAAAACATATGATTACACTTTCGAGCTCATAGTTTCTGATATTTATTGAAATGCCTAATGAAATGATGAGAAACATTTTACATCTATTGTCTTGCTAGTTGAGAGATCTTTTACTGCCTTATGAAATGCCATATTGTTAGTGAATGACATTTCACGTCTTGCTTTATGTATATATTTGCTCATTTTGTTTAATATCTAGTTTCTAGTTGCACTGCAGCATTTGATAAAATGAAATTGAATAGATGTACCAATAGAAACGTTTTCTGACTACAGACCCCATAAATAGTAATTTTATGATCTACTTTCCTAAAAAAGGTAGCACAAATAGACATTTCCCTTCACAGGAATTGCATACATAAACTTTTCAACGATTTGGTAACTTGTTTCGTAGAGTAAGTTTTTGTGATGCATCACTGTAGTGTTAAGATCTGACATAAGTATTAGACATTTCCTATCTTTTCTGTAATATTCTTTCTGCTTGAGTTTTGTCAGGTTTAGGTATAAGTTATTGCTTTTGTTGTTGCTATTTGCCAGGCATTGTTCTACTGAATTTTACACAGTAAAAAAAAGTAAACGGCTCTAAGCACTATCGGACTTAACATCTGAGGTCATCACTCCCCTAGAACTTAGAACTACTTAAACCTAACTAACCTAAGGACATCACACACATCCATGCCCGAGGCAGGATTCGAACCTGCGACCTTAGCAGCAGCGCGGTTCAGGACTGAAGCACATAGAACCGCTCGGCCACAGCTGCCGGCTTTTACCTTGTATTAAGCCAGTTTTACTACTGATTTGTTTTTCTTGTTGCTGCATATTGCCTTATATTAGTTGTAATGTTGCATTTGCTTTGCTAATTTAGATATACTGCTGCTTGCTATCCCAATTTGCATTTTTTTTGTCATTCCTCTTTGTGTTAATTTGTTATGTGCTGCTGCATTGCCTCGTCCCTTAGTATATACACTCCTGGAAATGGAAAAAAGAACACATTGACACCGGTGTGTCAGACCCACCATACTTGCTCCGGACACTGCGAGAGGGCTGTACAAGCAATGATCACACGCACGGCACAGCGGACACACCAGGAACCGCGGTGTTGGCCGTCGAATGGCGCTAGCTGCGCAGCATTTGTGCACCGCCGCCGTCAGTGTCAGCCAGTTTGCCGTGGCATACGGAGCTCCATCGCAGTCTTTAACACTGGTAGCATGCCGCGACAGCGTGGACGTGAACCGTATGTGCAGTTGACGGACTTTGAGCGAGGGCGTATAGTGGGCATGCGGGAGGCCGGGTGGACGTACCACCGAATTGCTCAACACGTAGGGCGTGAGGTCTCCACAGTACATCGATGTTGTCGCCAGTGGTCGGCGGAAGGTGCACGTGCCCGTCGACCTGGGACCGGACCGCAGCGACGCACGGATGCACGCCAAGACCGTAGGATCCTACGCAGTGCCGTAGGGGACCGCACCGCCACTTCCCAGCAAATTAGGGACACTGTTGCTCCTGGGGAATCGGCGAGGACCGTCCCCATGAAGCTGGGCTACGGTCCCACACACCGTTAGGCCGTCTTCCGCTCACGCCCCAACATCGTGCAGCCCGCCTCCAGTGGTGTCGCGACAGGCGTGAATGGAGGGACGAATGGAGACGTGTCGTCTTCAGCGATGAGAGTCGCTTCTGCCTTGGTGCCAATGATGGTCGTATGCGTGTTTGGCGCCGTGCAGGTGAGCGCCACAATCAGGACTGCATACGACCGAGGCACACAGGGCCAACACCCGGCATCATGGTGTGGGGAGCGATCTCCTACACTGGCCGAACACCACTGGTGATCGTCGAGGGGACACTGAATAGTGCACAGTACATCCAAACCGTCATCGAACCCATCGTTCTACCATTCCTAGACCGGCAAGGGAACTTGCTGTTCCAACAGGACAATGCACGTCCGCATGTATCCCGTGCCACCCAACGTGCTTTAGAAGGTGTAAGTCAACTACCCTGGCCAGCAAGATCTCCGGATCTGTCCCCCATTGAGCATGTTTGGGACTGGATGAAGCGTCGTCTCACGCGGTCTGCACGTCCAGCACGAACGCTGGTCCAACTGAGGCGCCAGGTGGAAATGGCATGGCAAGCCGTTCCACAGGACTACATCCAGCATCTCTACGATCGTCTCCATGGGAGAATAGCAGCCTGCATTGCTGCGAAATGTGGATATACACTGTACTAGTGCCGACATTGTGCATACTCTGTTGCCTGTGTCTATGTGCCTGTGGTTCTGTCAGTGTGATCATGTGATGTATCTGACCACAGGAATGTGTCAATAAAGTTTCCCCTTCCTGGGACAATGAATTCATGGTGTTCTTATTTCAATTTCCAGGAGTGTATATCTGAGCTCAGTAGATTTAAGTTAGCATAAGATGGGGTAGGCTATATAAAAGAATGAGTTGTGATGAATTGGAAGAAATGCATTGAGAAGCTATAAAAAAAAGTTTTAAAAAAGTAGTGTGAGGATATGAATAGAATACAGAAAGCAGGTACAGATAGGACTTTTTTGGGAATAATAATGAACTAAGGGAGATCTCCAAGAAGTAAAGAAAGTTTTGTTTGCAAATCAAATACGATAAACACTGCAGTAAAACAAACCCAGTCTTTCCTTTCGTGTTATTCCGCTATGTGTTTGTGTACCCTTGTGTACTTGTATTCTTCCTGTCTTTACGTGTTTATCTGATAAGAGTTATGTTGTAGAATTTTTCTAATACTATGTTATTTACTTTGTTAAGATGTTAAGACATTATTTATTCTGTTCTGTTTTAATGGTCATGTGTGAAGTTAATCTTTCGAAAGCTCTTCTCATTTTTTTATTTATTTACTTATGTCATAATTCCTGTAACACCGATGTATATGTTTAGTTCTATTCTTTTGTGAAGCCTGTATTACTACAGATGTTATCTGTATTATTATGTTCTTTAATGATGTTTTCTGTACCTTTGTAACTGTATTCTTATATCGTAAATTTATAATTGTATAGACACCAGTTCTTCAAATTAAGTTTCATTTCACTGCACACGTTTCTGTTAGTCATAGTATATGTACAATATGTGAGAAGTTAAAAAAAGGACTGTTGGTGCTTGCGCTTGTGTTGATAATTCAGCAAGGGACTGGTTAACAGCACTGTTGGTTCTAAGGACATTCCAAAAAGTTTGTGAGTGCACAAGTGGTGTTTTATGGACTTGCTATATTGTCCGCAAGACTCTTCCGTGGTGATTTTGCACCCGCACAGTCGCAACAGATGGCTGCTGACCATCTCTACAAGGATACAGTCGGTCTACACCTTTGATGGCCCACCAATACGATAATCTCTACCAGGACTACAGTGTGTCTGCTCTGTGATGACCATCTACCAACATTCATCAAAATTTCGACTGACTCTGCTGTGATTCCTCTTTTGTGGCCCATTATCTGTCTGCATGTCAAGAGTTAGTATTGTCTTTCTGTTGGAAGGACACTACTTCTTCAAGACTGCATGGAAATCCACTACTTCCGTGTACATTTTCTTTTACTGCTCATACTTTGAGAAAAAAACTGCAATTGCTACTGTGATGAATGATCAGGACCGTCTTTATGGACAGTGGACAATTTTTGCTCTTGACCAGGAGTGTATCAATAATTGCGTGCATTTGATATATCTGTTACCATTAATATGCAAAAATTTAACAAATATGTATTGGGCACTACCCAAAGCAATTTGTAAAATTTTTGTGGGGAGCGTGGGGGCTATGTTAGCAGGCTGTTTAGGTTTTTATATTGGTAACGCCACGTGGCGCTCTGTATGAAAATCACTGACTGTGCTGTGTGCACTCTGTGGCTGGTTTGCATTGTTGGAATATTTGCTACTGTAGTGTTGGGCAGTTGGATGTGAACAGTGCGTAGCGTTGTGCAGTTGGAGGTGAGCCGCCAGCAGTGGTGGATGTGGGGAGAGAGATGTCAGAGTTTTGAGAGCCGACTAACTGGACGTGTGTCTGTCAGGAAAACGAAATTTTTAAGTCTGGATGTCATGAACTGATATATATATATATATATATATATATATATATATATATATATATATATATATATATATAATCAAAATCTTTCATTTGCTAACTACGCCTATCAGTAGTTAGTACCTTCAGTAGTTAGAATCTGTTATTTAGCTGGCAGTATTGGCGCTCTCTGTATTGCAGCAGTTCGAGTAACGAAGATTTTTGTGAGGTAAGTGATTCATGAAAGGTATAGGTTATTGTTAGTCAGGGCCATTCTTTTGTAGAGATTATTGAAAGTCAGATTGTGTTGCGATAAAAATGTTGTGTGTGAGTTTAGTGATGCTCAGAATAAGTAATGAGATGTCTGAGTACGTTCAGTTTTGCTCAGCTGTTTGAAAATCAAATAACATAAAAGGTTTACCAGCATTGTCATTCTTAAATCTTTCTAAGGGGAGTTTCAATCTTCAAATGGCTATTGTAATCTACACCCTCCTGGATGTACTTAATGCATTCATCTCTTTGTGTCTCTCTACGATTTTTACCCCCTCACAGTTCCCTCCAACACTACGTATATTTGTCATCCCTTTATGTCTCATAATGTGTGCTATCGATCGATCCCTTCTTCTAGTCAGGTTCTGCCACAAATTTCTTTCCTCATTAATTCTATTCAGTGCCTCCTCGTTAGTTACGTCATCTATCCATTTAATCTTCACGACTCTTCTGTAGCGCCATATTTCCAAAGCTTCTAATCTCTTCTTGCCTAAATTGTTTGTCGTCCACGTTTCACTTCTTTACATGGCAACACTTCATAAAAACAATTTCAGAAATGACATCCTAACCCTTAAATCGGTTCGACTTTGACAAATTTCTCTTCTAAACAAACGTTTTTGTTGACATTTCCTGTCCTCTCTACTTCGGCCATCCTCAGTTACTTTGGTGCCCAAACCGCAAAACTCATCTACTACTTTGTCTCATTTGATAATCTAATTCTCATTTCCTAATCTAATTGCCCCAGCATCAACTGACTTATTTCGACTTTATTTTCTAATCCGTGTCTTACTTGTATTGATGTTCATCTTAAATCCTCCTTTTAACACACTGTCCATTAACTGCTCTGGCTCAAATGGCTCTGAGCACTATGGGACTCAGCTGCTGTGGTCATCAGTCCCCTAGAACTTAGAACTACTTAAACCTAACTAACTCTACATCCATGCCCGAGACAGGATTCGAACCTGCGACCTTAGCGGTCGCACGGTTCCAGACTGTAGTGCCTAGAACCGCTCGGCCACACCGGCCGGCTTAACCGCTCTTTCAAGCCCTTTGGTCTCTATGATATAATTCTTCTACTTGAACTTTAATTCCCACTCCAAATTTATCTTTGGTTTCCTTTACTGCTTGCTCTGTGTACAGATTGAATAACATTGGGGATAAGCTATATCCTTTTCTGGCTCCCTTCTCAACCACTGCTGCCATTTCAAGCCCACAACTCTTATCTGCTATTTAGTTTCTCTACGAGTTTTAAATAGCCTTTCGCTCCCTGTATTTTACCCATGCTAACTTCAGAATTTCAAAGAGAGCTGTTCAATCAACATTACCAAAAGCTTTCTTTAAGTCTGCAAATGCAATAACGTAGGTTAGACTTTCCTTAATCTATCCGCTAAAGTAAGTCGTAGGGTCAGTATCCATTCCCTCGTTCCTAGATTTCTCATAAATTCAAACTGATCTTACCCCAAGGTCGGCTTCTAACAGTCTTTCCATTCTTCTGTGAAGAATTCGTGTCGTATTTTGCAAGCATGACTTATTAAACTGACCGGTAATTGTCATATGTCAGCACCTGCTTTCTTTGGAACTTCAATTATTACATTCTTTTCGATGTCTGAGAGTATTTCGCCTGTCTCAAAGATCTTGGACACCAGATGGAATAATTTTGTCAAGGTTGACTCTCCCAAGGCAATAAGTAGTTCTGACGGAATGCTGTCAACTCCCAGGGCCTTGTTTCGACTTCAGTCTTTCAAAGCACTGTCAAATTCTTCTCACAGTATCATGTCTTCCATCTCATCCTCATCTAAATTCTCTTTCCTTTCTATAATACTACTTTCTAGTTCATCTCCTCCGTGTAGACCCTTTATATAGTCCTTCCACCTTTCAGCTTAAGACTGATTTTCCATTTGAGCTCTTGATATTCATACAGCTGCTTCTGTTTTCTACAATAACCTCTTTAATTTTCCTGCAGGTGGTATCTGTTTTTCCCATTGTGAGATACGCTAACAAACCCCTCCATTTTCCCCTACCATTCCTGCTTAGCCATTTTGCACTTTCCTTCGGCCTCCTTTCTTCGTTGCATTTTTAAATTTTTTCCTTTCATCAGTTAAATTGAATATATGTTCTGCCATCCAAGGATTTCTACTATGCCTGGTCTTTTTACCTATCTGATCCTTTGATGCTCTCACTATTTCATATTTCAAAGTTACCATTTCTTCTTGTACTGTATTCCTCTCCCCACATCTAGTCAACTGTTGCCTAATGCTCCACCTGAAACTTTTAACAATATCTGGTTCTTCCAGCTTATCATGGTCCCATCTCCTTAATATCCTATCTTTTTGCAGTTCTTCAGTTTTTGTCTACAGTCCATAATCAATGCATTGTGGTCAGAGTCCACATCTGCCCCTGGAAATGACTTATAGTTTATAATCTTTTTCCACAGTCTCTGTGTAACCATTATGTAATCAACCTAAAATTTTCCCATGTCTCCAGGTCTTTTTCACGTATAAAGCTTTCTTTTACGATTCTTAAACCAAGTGTTAGCAATGATTAAATTAGGCTCTGTGCAAAATTCAACCAGGCAGTTACCTCTTTCATTTCCTCCCCCCAGTTCATATTCACCTACTGTTATTCTTTCTCTTTCTTTTCATGGTATCGAATGTCGGTCCCCCATTACAATTAAATTTTCGTCTCCCTAAGTGAATAATTTCTTTTATCTCTTCAAACATTTCTTCAATCTTTCCATCATCTGTGGAGCTAGTTGGCATACAAATTTCTACTATTGTGATGGGTGTCGGATTTGTGGTTATCTTGGCTACAATAATTCGTTGACTATGCTATCCACATTCCTCCTGCAATACCTTTATTTGATTTTGTATTTATAAACCTGTATTCACCTGACAAGAAGCCCTGTTGCTCATACCATCGAACTTCACTAATTCCCACTACATCTAACTTCCACTTATCAATTTCCCTTTTTAAATTTTCTGACTTACCTGCGCAGTTACTCGATCTAACATTTCACGTTCCGATCTGTAGAACGCCAGTTTTGTTTCTCCTGATGATGACATCCTCCTGAGTAATCCCCTCACTGAGACTCAAATGGGGGACTATTTTACCTGTGGAATATTTTACAAGAGGAAGCTATCACAATTTAACCCTACAGTAGAGCTGCATGCCCTTGGGAAGAATTATGTGTGTAGTTTCCACCTGCTTTCGTCCATTCGCAGTACCAGCACAGCAAGGCCATTTTGCTTGATGTTAGCAGGTCAGATCAGTTAATCATCCAGATTGTTGCCTGCAGTTACTGAAAATTCTGCTGCTCTTCTTCGTGAGCCACACGTTTATCTGGCCTCTCAACAGATACCCCTTTGTTGTGGCTGAATCTACAGTATGGCTATCCGTATAATGCAAGTCACCCAAACCACCCTACCTAAAGCAAAGTCCATTCATTGTTCATGAGTGCAGAGGGGGGATGGAGGGGAATCAAAATTAAATAATGAGGAAAATAGGAAAAACACACGTTGACGAATATAGCATGAAAAGTTAGCTAAAGAAGACGTGTTTGGAAAGACTTGGAATGGACTAAAAGGGGGGGATGGGAGACCAATGAACAAAAAAAATGTCTGAGTGGTCACTGTGGCTGACTGCCATACAGAGGAAGAGGAATGAATTCCCAGTAGCGCCAGGAATATTTTCGTGGAGGAATCTGGACGGGGATCCACTCAGTCTCGTGATGCCATCTAAGGAGCTACTTGAATGAGAAGTAGCATCTCCAGGACCTGCGAAGCCGACAAGAGCTGGGAAAGTGGTGTGCGCCCCCTTGACCCTCCACGCAGCATCCAAATGAGACCACGGGCTGACGATGATGTGCCGGTCTGTCGGTCCCTATTCCTGTGTCTGTGGCCCGAACGGCGAAGCTATGTATGTAGGGTGTTGGGGATATAAGTGCAGATTTTTTTTGTGATGAGTTTTGTTTCGCTGTTACCACTATAGAGTCTTGCACCAGGGGAAGCAAGGAAGACGATGTTCTTTGGTGGGCAGTATCCTCTTATACAACATAAACTGTACACATGTACTAGTATTAACAGGGTTATTTCTCATAAGAACAAAAAAGGTACTTATCTTCAAGCAAGGTGTTGCGGTACAAGCTCTTCCATAATAGTCCACGTCAGCCTCACTGCTGGTGAAGTACAAGTCCAGCTATGTACACTACTCTGCTCGCTAGGTACTGACGGACTCTGAGGTACAGGCTGTGACAATAACTGACTGCGACTGCAACTTCAACTGTGGCTTATTGGGTGACTGTCCTGTCACTGACTGGGTGACTCACTGGGCGACTCACTGGGCGACTCACTGGGCCGCCCGGTGCGTGGCGGCGATCTAAGCACTGGCGGTTGACAGGGCGTTGATGGCGCCTTTCTTGAGACTCTGTCTTTGGGCTCTCTCCTGATAGGCGCACCTGCTCCTGCACCTACTATCGATCTTCTCGCAACCTCTTTCCCGACCGGTGTGCTGGCCACAGCTTACGCCAGCACAATGTGGACAGTGTAGAGAACAACATTACATCAGTATGTACTTCATTTGCAGACTGATAAATACTTCAGGTTATTGATAAGGCAGATAACTGTTTTTCTAGTATAAATACTGCATTTGACTCCCAAGCAGAAAGTTTGTTATGAATCGAGGAAAACAATCCTAACTGTGCGACAATCAAACATGTGGTTTTTATGTAGCTTACCGACCTGATGTCAATGGTGAAAGCTATTGAAACTTCCTGGCAGATTAAAACTGTGTGCCCGACCGAGACTCGAACTCAGGACCTTTGCCTTTCGCGGGCAAGTGCTCTACCATCTGAGCTACCGAAGCACGACTCACGACCGGTACTCACAGCTTTACTTCTGCCAGTACCTCGTCTCCTACCTACCAAACTTTACAGAAGCTCTCCTGCGAACCTGCAGAACTAGCACTCCTGAAAGAAAGGATATTGCGGAGACATGGCTTAGCCACAGCCTGGGGGATGTTTCCAGAATGAGATTTTCACTCTGCAGCGGAGTGTGCGCTGATATGAAACTTCCTGGCAGATTAAAACTGTGTGCCCGACCGAGACTCGAACTCGGTTCGCAGGAGAGACGAGGTACTGGCAGAAGCAAAGCTGTGAGTACCGGTCGTGAGTCGTGCTTCGGTAGCTCAGATGGTAGAGCACTTGCCCGCGAAAGGCAAAGGTCCCGAGTTCGAGTCTCGGTCGGGCACACAGTTTTAATCTGCCAGGAAGTTTCATATCAGCGCACACTCCGCTGCAGAGTGAAAATCTCATTCTGTGAAAGCTATTGTTCGCAACCATCTAAAGTTTCTCCTGGAAACAAAATTTTATCTGCGCTCGGCTGCGTTATTTATGTTGTCGCGGCGCCTATCACATTCTATTGTTTTGGCAGTATTATTGCCTGGTTGTGGGAGTAAAGAGGGGAGGGGGAGATAGCCACTTGGGCTACGTAAGGGAAAGATGCAGTTGCATCAGCCGATCGACTATCGATTCTCGATAGTGAGATCACGCAGTATCATTTCTTGACGCTTGTATCGTCGCTAACGTGGAGAATACGGATTGTGCGTATTCACGTGTTTCGTATTCTCAGTGATATCTAGGAAATACACTCCTGGAAATGGAAAAAAGAACACATTGACACCGGTGTGTCAGACCCACCATACTTGCTCCGGACACTGCGAGAGGGCTGTACAAGCAATGATCACACGCACGGCACAGCGGACACACCAGGAACCGCGGTGTTGGCCGTCGAATGGCGCTAGCTGCGCAGCATTTGTGCACCGCCGCCGTCAGTGTCAGCCAGTTTGCTGTGGCATACGGAGCTCCATCGCAGTCTTTAACACTGGTAGCATGCCGCGACAGCGTGGACGTGAACGGTATGTGCAGTTGACGGACTTTGAGCGAGGGCGTATAGTGGGCATGCGGGAGGCCGGGTGGACGTACCGCCGAATTGCTCAACACGTGGGGCGTGAGGTCTCCACAGTAAATCGATGTTGTCGCCAGTGGTCGGCGGAAGGTGCACGTGCCCGTCGACCTGGGACCGGACCGCAGCGACGCACGGATGCACGCCAAGACCGTAGGATCCTACGCAGTGCCGTAGGGGACCGCACCGCCACTTCCCAGCAAATTAGGGACACTGTTACTGCTGGGGTATCGGCGAGGACCATTCGCAACCGTCTCCATGAAGCTGGGCTACGGTCCCGCACACCGTTAGGCCGTCTTCCGCGCACGCCCCAACATCGTGCAGCCCGCCTCCAGTGGTGTCGCGACAGGCGTGAATGGAGGGATGAATGGAGACGTGTCGTCTTCAGCGATGAGAGTCGCTTCTGCCTTGGTGCCAATGATGGTCGTATGCGTGTTTGGCGCCGTGCAGGTGAGCGCCACAATCAGGACTGCATACGACCGAGGCACACAGGGCCAACACCCGGCATCATGGTGTGGGGAGCGATCTCCTACACTGGCCTACACCACTGGTGATCGTCGAGGGGACACTGAATAGTGCACGGTACATCCAAACCGTCATCGAACCCATCGTTCTACCATTCCTAGACCGGCAAGGGAACTTGCTGTTCCAACAAGACAATGCACGTCCGCATGTATCCCGTGCCACCCAACGTGCTCTAGAAGGTGTAAGTCAACTAACCTGGCCAGCAAGATCTCCGGATCTGTCCCCCATTGAGCATGTTTAGGACTGGATGAAGCGTCGTCTCACGCGGTCTGCACGTCCAGCACGAACGCTGGTCCAACTGAGGCGCCAGGTGGAAATGGCATGGCAAGCCGTTCCACAGGACTACATCCAGCATCTCTACGATCGTCTCCATGGGAGAATAGCAGCCTGCATTGCTGCGGAAGGTGGATATACACTGTACTAGTGCCGACATTGTGCATGCTCTGTTGCCTGTGTCTATGTGCCTGTGGTTCTGTCAGTGTGATCATGTGATGTATCTGACCCCAGGAATGTGTCAATAAAGTTTCCCCTTCCTGGGACAATGAATTCACGGTGTTCTTATTTCAATTTCCAGGAGTGTATGTTAATTCACCATATCTTTTCTGTTCTGTGTGTGGCGAGTTTGCGACTAAGTCTCAAAGATATTCCACTTCACTGATCTTCAAAAAGGCGTACGAGTTGTGTTTTGTATCAAAGGTAGATGAGGATGAGTGTTGATCACCACAGAGGTGTTGCTCACATTGCTCCCGCTATTTAAGAGGCTGGCTGGAGGAACCTACCCATTTATGCCATTTCTCGTAAAACTATTCCGAAGGCAATCTAGAGACCACATTACAGATTGATACTTTTGTTTAACGAAAGTAAAAGGAATCTCAAGTAAATCAAAACGCAGTTTCTTTTTCTAATTTGGAATCCGTAATTCACTCGGTTCCGCATTCTGGTACTCTCCTAGTTTCAAAGACACCAATAGGACGGACACTGGAAGATGAAACGGACGATAGTAGTGACAAACCAACAGACCACACAGATGATGATCATCTTCAGTACACGCTATGTGAAGTACGGCTACATCCAGAGCCATTGTCGCAGGCAAAACTGAACAATCTTGAAAGAGATGTAAATCTTTCAAAGAGGCAAGCAGAATTACTTGGGTTTCGTCTTCGAGAAAAGAAACTGTTACAATCAAACACTAGTATTGCATTCCGTAAACGACAGCTTGGTCTTTCCACTTTCTTCTCAATGAAAGAGAGTTTGATATATTGTAATGTCATAACTAAGCTGCTTACAGAATTTGTGATGATTCACAATTCGGAAGAATAGCGCCTGTTTATAGATTCCGCAAAGACTAGTTTTAGTGCTGTGCTCTTACGTAACGGAAACGAGAAATCTTCGACACCAGTCGCCCATTCCGTTCAGTTGAAGGAAACCTACGAGAACATTAGGCTACTCCTGAAGTATACTGGCTATTCGAATGACAAATGGAAGATCTGTAGTGATCTCAGTTGCACTTCTTCTGGAAGTGTAAAGTAGTCGCAAAAATATTGCTCTTTCTTGCGTCACTAGGGTAGTATGGTAAGAAAAGACCATTACATAGTCAAAGAGTCTGAGCCGTGTCGGTTCGTATCGTGTGTTGTCTGTAGATCGTATCTCTGGCTTGTTTTCCCTTTGATCGTCAGGCGGCGCTCTTGTGCAGCGTCTTCGGGTATGAAATGGGGACGAGGCGGGCGCCTGTACAGCGGGCAGTCACCGGCGGACGAAGAGGGAGTAAGTCGGTTGGAGCAAACGTGTGTTGTCACGCACAGTTATTCGGTGTCCAACTCGCTCTGAGGGAACCGTTGCAACTGGAACGACAATGACCATGATTAGCTAATTCCGCTGCTCTGAAAGAACACCTCTTTCCTGCCGTCGGCCCCTGTGATCTACACTAATGGCCATTAAAATTCCTACACCAAGAAGAAATGCAGATGATAAACGGTTATTCATTGGACAAATATATTATACTAGAACTGATATGTGATTACATTTTCACGCAATTTGGGTGCATAGATCCTGAGATATCAGTACCCAGAACAACCACCTCTGGCCGTAATAACGGTCTTGATATGCCTGGGAATTGAGTCAAACAGAGCTTCGGTGGCGTGTCCAGGTACAGCTGCCCATGCAGCTTCAACACGATACCACAGTTCATCAAGAGTAGTGACTGGCGTATTGTGACGAGCCAGTTGCTCGGCCACCATTGAACAGACGTTTTCAATTGGTGAGAGATCTGGAGAATGTGCTGGTAAGGGCAGCAGTCGAACATTTTCTGTATGCAGAAAAGCCCGTACAGGATCTGCAACAGGCATTATCCTGCTGAAATGTAGGGTTTCGCAGGGGTCGAATGAAGGGTAGAGCCACGGGTCGTAACACATTTGAAATGTAACATCCACTGTTCAAAGTGCCGTCAGTGCGAACAACAGGTGACCGAGACGTGTAACCAATGGCACCCATACCATCACACCGAGTGGTACGCCAGTAAGGCGATGACGAATACGCGCTTCCAATGTGCATTCACCGCGATGTAGCCAAACACGCATGCGACCATCATGATGCTGTAAACACAACCTGGATTCATCCGAAAAAATGAGGATTTGCCATTCGTGCACCCAGATTCGTCGTTGAGTACGCCATCTAGGCGCTCCTGTCTGTGATGCAGCGTGAAGGGTAACCGCAGCCATGGTCTCCGAGCTGATAGTCCATGCTGCTGCAAATGTCGTCGAACTGTTCGTGCAGATGGTTGTTATCTTGCAAACGTCCGCATCTGTTGACTCAGGGATCGAGACGTGACTGCACGATCCGTTACAGCCATGCGGATAAGATGCCTGTCATCTCGACTGCTAGTGATACGAGGCCGTTGGGATCCAGCACGGCGTTCCGTATTACCCTCCTGAACCCCCCGATTCTATATTCTGCTAACAGTCATTGCATCTCGACCAACGCGAGCAGCAGTGTCGCGATACGGTAAACCGCAATCGCGATAGGCTACAATCCGACCTTTATCAAAGTCGGAAAGGTGATGGTACGCATTTCTCCTCCTTACACGAGGCATCACAACAACGTTTCACCAGGCAACGCCGGTCAACTGCTGCTTGTGTATGAGAAATCGGTAAGAAAGTTTCCTCATGTCAGCACGTTGTAGGAGTCGCCACCGACGCCAACCTTGTGTGAATGCTCTGAAACGCTAATCATTTGCATATCACAGAATCTTCTTATGGCCAGTAGCGTAGTTTCGCGGCCTTAGCAGGCTCTGTTGTTACTGTGCTGCCCTGCGTTATTCTTCCCTGTGTTGTGAATTTGTGTTTTTTGGGAAATTTGCATCCGCCATAGCGTGTTTGTATCGATTACAGTAACTGTTCGAGCCTGCCCCACCTCTGTGTTAGCTGAGCACTTTGTGTTGCTTTACTGAAAAATAACTTAGTTGTCATCCCCGGGTGTGGCGATTGTGGTGATAGTTTTTTTATTGTTTGGTTTTAATAACGTTTCTCCTTTCCAAATGATATCTAACATACCACTGTCACCGTCTGTGCAAGCGGTGGGAATGTGACGGGACCGCAGGTGCTACTGGTGCTGTTATGAACATGTATGATTGATGTGTTCTTTTAATTATGTTTTATATTCTGATCCGACCAGATCTATTAGTACATCGGGTGCACAGTCGGAGACGTGGGAAATTTGCTGTGTTGGCACCCTTGGGTGTTTGTTGCAAGACAACCTGATTCTGAGATTGTGATTGAGTCTGCAGGACGAAGTACTAGTATCTGATGATCGTAGTATTATTAACAGAAAGAGAATTTCAACCTGAAGGGAAGTTCAAACTGTGGTTTATAAATTACTATTTTTGTGGCTTGATTATGTTAATCTACGTATTCTTGGCACTCGCCAGTGTTTAAATTATACTATTGTTCAGGCAGTTGTTTTCTGAAAGTGAGTCTTCGTACTAATTGACCTGTTAGTGTTTCTAGGTATCTTCTTGTCGCATGATGCGTATTTTGCGAGCGCCCTGCTGTTGCCTGAAGGGTTCTCCCGGCCTCACAACGGTGAACGCACCGGCAGCACGATATTACTGGACTGCATTTGGGATCCGCCGCTGCCGTTACGTTGTGTGAAGGAATCCCAGGACACGGTGACTGCTGTTTAACTTAAGTTTTCCCTCTCTGTTTCACGTGGGCCTAAATCTTTTCAGAGTTCTTGTATTTTTGTCTTTTGATTTGGATCCTTTTTGGTACCGTGGCCCTTCTGTATTAAGTTTTCCTTTGTCAGTCGGGCCATTTGCTGACTCTTGTGTCACTTAAATTCATCAGCGTTCCTAAAAGAGAGTGCTATATTTTTATTTGTAATTTAAAACCATTCTGTTAGCTTAGACATTTAAATTTGTTTAAATAAATATTTTACCTGTACCGAATTTGTGCTAGTCGTTGTTACATTTGACCTTCAAAATTTTTGCTTTAAATTTGTCAGGTCTCTTGAGACTATTTTAAATTTTGGATCTGTAATTCAAAATCGTTGTGTTGGCCTAGTATCATTTCCTTATCGTTATGGTTTACTATTGTTTTTTGTTAAATTATTTAATAAGAGGGAATCATTTGACAAAAAAAGAATGTCCTAACCTGGGGCGTAGTTCTCCCATGAATTCCTGCTAACCTGGCTCCATAGAGCCCAATTGGTAACCTAGAGGTGGTTATTTGTTACTGGTTAAGGAAGAGCGGACAGTTTTCTCTTTTCGAAATCATTCAGTGTTTGAAATTTGAAGTCTTAATCATGATTTTTTTTTATTATTTCGAAATCATACTGGATTTATTAGAGGAAAACAACATAGAGGGATAGAGCGCAGAGGTTGCTTTGGCATGGCCTATTAAAACTGGAGTAGCTTCAGCATGAGCTGAAGTTACGGCAACAGGCGATTGTGGGCGGCGTTGCGGAATTTGCAGCAAGATTACGTGCGTCATTGGGCAGTCCTGTTCATATTTCCTCTGACGTCATTAGCGATGTAGGTGCTGGTATTTCTACTTGCTCGTCCGCTTTGGGGAAATTGCATCTCAATATCCAATTTCTCGAGGACAGACAACTTAACCATAAACAGATACGTAGCGTTCAGGCCCAACTCCTTCATTGAGACAAACGTCTGGCCGATTTGAAGCATCTTCAGCTTAGCAGGGAACAAGAAGATGTGGTTAATAAATTGCTCAGTGAGGTGAAGGAAATTTGCACAAGCACACTGGGTTTGGATGGGGAAGCTAGCGTTATGGAGGACGATAGTCGCACTGTAAGTAGGATCAGGCTATCGAGGACATAAAAGTTCAAGTTTTAGGCGGCCGTTGTGGCCGAGCTGCTCTAGGCGCTTCAGTCCGGAACCGCGCTGCTGCTACGGTCGCAAGTTCGAATCCTGCCTCAGGCATGGATGTGTGTGATGTCAAAATGGTTCAAATGGCTCTGAGCACTATGGGACTCAACTGCTTTGGTCATAAGTCACCTAGAACTTAGAACTACTTAAACCTAACTAACCTAAGGACAGCACACAACACCCAGCCATCACGAGGCAGAGAAAATCCCTGACCCCGCCGGGAATCGAACCCGGGAACCCGGGCGTGGGAAGCGAGAACGCTACCGCACGACCACGAGATGCGGGCTGTGTGATGTCCTTAGGTTAGTTAGGTTTAAGTAGTTCTAAGTCTAGGGGACTGATGACCTCAGATGTTAAGTCCCATAGTGTTTAGATCCATTTGAACCATTTGTTCAAGTTTTGAGTATGTCAACACCCGACTTGTTCGTTAAGTTAACAAATCCGACCATACATTTGCTTCAGGGTATTTCGGTACTACCCATAGATAAATTAGCCCAAGTTTAGACGTTGTGATTTATCGTTTGTTTTGAACTCAGTGCCGACGCTCTACAAATTTCCCATTCTGCTATACTTCGTTTCTTAATTCTTGACTTCGAGGGTTGTTGAGTGGCGTGTTTTCCGAAGTAATTCAGAGTCACGGTATCTTGAGTGACTTGAGAGGTCGTATGATACAATTGGAGCTATCGACCCCCATTCGGAATGAATTCTATCATGAACATTATTGACTGGTACAAGCACCTACCAAGACAATGGTCGAGCATATCGAGCGCGTCCGCATAGCTATCGCCGCTTTACCGATGGGAACCATGGAACGTGATAGCGTTATAAATATTTTGCTGAGAATAAAGCCCTTCGCGCAAAAGCCCACCACCGTTTTTTTATGTTGAGGGAATTGGGTTCATCTACGGAGACTTTCACGTTTGCCGACGAACAGCGTGACCGACGCGAAGGGCCTGAATCCACGCCTCAGTTCAGAGCTAATAAGACCCGTCCCACTCTCCAATTCTTCGGGTCGCCAAGTTTGCTTGCCATGAGTAGGAGAGGATCATTGTGTGCGCGAGTGACCCGTCGACCGAGGTCCAAGTGCTGATACATGACACTACTCGGGCTGAACCAAGCCCATTCTCGGTAAGCTGTGCTCAAGTTGTCGCTCTTAGCAATTCTTCCCTTCCGCACATATGTGCTCAGCTCAATCCAGGACCTATTTGCGGTCTTTTGGATTCGAAGAGTTCCGTTACATTATTGAACTTTGGTTAGTATTTGGAATATGGTGGTTTATGTAAAATACCTCCCCTATGCCTTACTTGTAGAAGTGTCAGGCAGTGCACAGGCAGGGATTTCCTCTGGTAAGTGAGGTACAAAGGAAATTATCTATTTCTAATTTTTGTTGGCCTATTCAGTTAATCGGTGTAAAGATTTGTCACATTGCTTCTCAGTTGTATTCAGCGGACTGGTTTGGTGCTGGATTTTGGAAGCAAGACCTTCTTCTTTAATTTTTGTCCTTCAGAGAAGACAGGCCTTTGTCCTTGCCGCACTCTCAGCAATGTCAGTTCACTTAACTCGATTCATTCTGAGTTTTATATGAGTCGTCTGGTGGAGGTTAACTCTAGGCAGCTGCTGAATATCTCTGGTGTCCTCACTAATCAGTTGGGGGTAATGGACAAAATCCATTTAAGATTCGTTTAATGATGATGTTCCCATGTGACTTGTCCCATATCGATTTTCCACCGAAAGACGCACATACTGCGACAAAACGTCAATTACATGCTTAGGTATGGGGTTATTGGGCTGTCCACATCACCTTAAGCTTGAGAGGTGGTATGCCTCTCTCTTACTTAAACATGGTCAGTCATATTAACGTTCATATTTTAGGTCTTGAGTATTTTCCAGTACGAAATTTTGTATGGGTGGTTTGACTTTTTAGATGAGAAACTGTGTGCACAATGTTCTTATTACTGGATATATAACCTGTAGAGAACTTGTACAGTGGAGGAAATGGAGAACAGGGAGAGAGATGGATCGGGGGCTCTAAGTGCTTAGTGCAACGACCTGGCTGTGTGAGTGATTCCGGGGAGCAGCGACCAGTGAATCGTGCCTGCGGAGGGACTTCTGGCCGTAACACACTCCTCCTTCTGTTTAGGTCTGGACGAAAAGGCGCCGGTTCACAAAAAATTTCACCTGGCCATACCAGCGTTCCATTTCGGAGGCAGCCAGTTGGCAGAGAGCAAATGAACTAAGCCATTTAAATAGGGCTGTACACCGAGACTTTGTGCGAACATTGGGAAGGTCATAAAACTCCGTGAATTCGCATGTTGGAAACTGGGACGAGACGGACGGAGTGCCTGGTGCACATGTTCAGTGGAAGCAAGACTATAACTCCCCTGACACCAAGAAATCACCAGGTTCTTTTAGCGAGTGGCAAAAACATGTATTTCACCGGCACAACTTTCAGAAACTGAAAGTGGCAGGCCTGGTAAGATGAGATCTTTCCATAAATGAGGGAATATGGTCCTATCTAGGTAAGTGTTTTTTGCCAAAATCATGGCCACGTTTACGTGCAAAATGACGAGACATTTGGAGTCGCTGATTGGCTCCTCTAAGGTTATGTAAAGGGGAGGTCTGCCCCCCCAGCATGAGGACCCCGGTGCTATGCCTGGGTTGGCTACCAGGCCAACAGAACAGTCAAGAGGGGAGTTTCAGTGAGTAGCAGGTAGTTCGATTGATTTGTGCAATGTGGGGGCAGTTTCGTTTTTGCTAATTTAGCCCCTGTACCGAGGTCTGGTGGAAATTTCTTGTGATTCTTTACTTTATTTGTCTTCCAGTCTTGCCCTAGTGAAGAACGTCAGGTCTTTCCTTAGTGGGCGATACTTGTAGTCTGTATCTTGTGGTGGACAAAGAGCCAGTGGCAGTTTCCAACTGTACCGACAGTGGAACTGCACATCATCTCAGACCTATTGTGTATCAACAGGGTGAACTTATTCGTCCTGAGTCGGCTGTTTGACGTTTCACAATTCCAGCATACACCGTCCTGCCTTTGAGTCAAATTCGTTTGCCCATACCAGCAAACGGGTGCACCTCACCTTGTAATCTGGCGGGATTTCTAGGCTCTTCCCCCAAGGAACAAGAAGGAAGTAGATATATTTATCGGCGTAGCCAGTTTTTTTAGGAAGTTTATTCCTAATTTTGCCTATCTCGCCGCCCCTCTTAACGGTTTGCGTAAAAAGGGAGAGACATTTGTTTGGGAACGAGAGCAATCAAGATGCTTTTGAGGTTATTAAAACCGCCTTAAGTAGTCCTCCAGTCTTGGCCATACCGGCTTTAAGAAAGACTTCCTTGCCTGGAGTGACGCTTCTAATGCTGGCGTTGCAACTGTGCACTTGCATGAATGTTCTGGGGAAAGGCGTCCAATCGCTTACACCTCGTAGAGTTTAACTGCCGTTGAACTGCAGTGTTTAGAGTGTGAGGCCTTGGCCCTTTTCTTCGCCCTTGAGATATGTAAATTCTATCTCGAGCACGGGGACTTTAATTTGGAGACGGATAATCATCCTTAAGCTGTGTCTTAGCGCAACCTAGAAAGACCGTTAGGACTGCCAGATGAGCGGTACGGATATCTGCATTCCGCTTAAGTATTCGGCACTTCAAGTGGTTTGACAATCAGATGGCCGATGCACTTACTGGCCTGTTCAAGGAAGGCGCCGAGGGATGGGGGTGTCACTGCTCGTCCGTGAATACTCGTTGTGGCGTCTTGGCGAGGTATAGGAGCTTCTTAGTGACCTTAAATTTAAGCAGGTCCAGGACCCCATTTTGGGCCCCTTCAGAGAACGTCTGCTGGCTGGGGTAAAGGTACCCGGTTACCTAGTGAATAAGGACGTAGTTTGCCGCAGATCTCTTGGTAAAATGTTTAAACAAATTTAAATGTCTAAGCAAACAGAGTGGTTTCAAACTACAATAAAAAATTTAACAAGGTCTTGTAAGAAAACTGACAAATTTAAGTGACAAAAGAGTCAGCAAGTGGCCCGATTGACAAAGATGATACAGAAAGGCAACGACACCAAAAGGGATCGAAACCAAAAGACAAAAATACAAGAACTCTGAAAAATGTAGCGCACGCTAACCTGAGAAGAAAGACTCAAACGGCAGTCACCATGTCGCAGACCTGCTTCACACGAGGTAACGGCGGCAGCAGATCCCAAATACTGTCCAGTAATATCGTGCCGCTGGGGAGCTCATCCTTGTTAGGCCGCGTGAACTGCAGAAACAGTAGCCGACACATCAGGCAACAGCAGGGCGCTCGTAAAATATGCACCCTATGACAAGAAGATGATTGGAAACACCAAAAAGTCAATTAGGACGTTAACACACTTTCAGAAAATAACTGCCTCAGCAGGCAATCCAGAATGAGTTACAGCAACATCTATAAAACGGATATTAACAGATTAAAGTAAGAATATCAAGAACCAAGAATCAATATACTGAAGCGCCAAAGAAACTCGTGTGGGCATGCATATCCAAATACAGAGTATGTAAACAGGCAGAATACGGCGCTTTGGTCTGCAACGCCTGTATAAGACGACAAGTGTCTGGCGCAGTTGTTAGATCGGTTACTGCTGCTACAATGGCAGGTTATCATGAATTAAGTGAGTTTTAACGTGATGCTATAGTCGGCGCATGAGCTGTCGGACACAACATCTCCGAGTTAGCGATGAAGTGGGGATTTTTCCCGTACGACCATTCCACGAGTGTACCGTGAATCCGGTGAAACATCAAATCTCCGACGTCGCTGCGGCCGGAAAAAGATCCTGCAAGAACGGGACCAACGACGGCTGAAGAGAATGGTTCACTGTGACAAAAGTGCAACCCTTCTACAAATTGCTGCAGATTTCAATGCTGGGCTATCAAAATGTGACAGCGTGCGAACCATTCAACGAAACATGATCGATATGGGCTTTCGAGCCGAAGTTCCACTCGTGTACGCTTGATGATTTTGCACAACACAAAGCTTTACGCCACGCCTGGGCCAGTCAACACTGACATTGAACTGTTGACTGGAAACATGTTGCCTGATCGGATGAGTCTCGTTTCAAATTCTATCGAGCGGATGGACGTGTACGGATGTGGAGACAATCTCGTGCATCCAAGCATCCTGCATGTCAGCAGAGGATTGTTCAAGCTGGTGGAGCCTCTGTAATTGTGTGGGCCGTGTGCAGTTGGAATGATATGGGACTCCTGATAAGTAAGGATACGTCTCTGAAAGTGACACGTACGTAAGCATCCTGTCTGATCACCATCATCCATTCATGTTCACTGTGCATTCCGCCAGACTTGGGCAATTCCAGCAGGGCAATGCGACACCGCATACGTCCAGAATTGCTACAGAGTGGCTCCGGGAACACTCTTCTGAGTTTAAACACTTCCGCTGGCCGCCGAATTCCCCAGATTTGAACATTATTGAGCACATATTGAATACCTTACAACGTGCTGATCAGAAATTTCTACCCCCTCGTACTCTTACGGATTTATGAACAGCCCTGCAGGATTCATGGTGTCAGTTGCCTCCAGAACTACTTCAGAGATGAGTCGAGTCCATGCCACGTCGTGTTACGGCACTTCTGTTTGCTTGCGGGGGCCCTACACGATATTAGACAGTTGTACCAGTTTCTTCAGTGTAGATTAACACAATAAAGTTACAAACATAACCGGTCGGGGTGGCCAAGCGGTTGTAGGCACTACAGTCTGGAACCGCGCGACCGCTACGGTCGCAGGTTCGAATCCTGCCTCGGGTATGGATGTGTGTGATGTCCTTAGGTTGGTTACGTTTAAGTAGTTCTACGTTCTAGGGGACTGATGACCTCAGACATTAAGTCCCATAGTGCTCAGAGCCATTTGAACAATTTTTTTTACAAAAATAATTTAAATAATTTTTAAATAAAAATCTGAACTTTCCTTCGCGTTGAGAGCCTGGTTCTATTGATAATATAACGGTGAGATACCAGTAAATTCGGCTGCAGACCCAGTCACACTTCAAGAAGTAAGGCATCTCGTATTACAACTCCCAAGTGTGCCAACACAGAAAATTTCACACCTCTACGGCAGTGAACCCGGTATACTAACAGATCTTCCAGATCAGAATCTAATACAACTTTAAAAGAGTACAATAATCATATATGTTCACTACAGATCCAGTAGCACCTCCGATTGCCATCATCCCACCTCTTGCACAGGCGGTGACAGTAATTACGTTAGGAATCATTTGGCAAGGAGAAACGTCATTAAAACGGATGAATAAGAACAATCACCACAATCGTCACAAACGGGGATCGCAACTAAGTTACTTTTCGAGAAAGCAACACAGGGCACTCAGAGAGCACAGAGGTGGGCAGGCTCAAAGAGTTTGAATATGTGATAAGGATCCAAACATTCCAGAAAGCGTATTATTACCGAGTTGAAACTTCCTGGCAGAATAAAACTGTGTGCTGGACCGAGACTCGAACTCGGGACCTTTGCCTTTCGGGGGAAAGTGCTCTACCACCCGAGCTACCCAAGCACGACTCACGCCCGTCCTCACAGCTTTTCTTCCGCAGGTACCTCGTCTCCTACTTTCCAAACTTCACAGGAACTATCCTGCGAACCTTTGGAAAGTAGGAGCCGAGGTACACGCGGAAGTAAAGCTATGACGCCGCGGCGCGAGTCGTGCTTGGGTAGCTCAGTTGGTAGACCACTTGCCATCGAAAGGCAAAGGTCCCGAGTTCGATTCTCGGTCCGGCGCACAGTTTTAATCTACCATGAAGTTTCATATCAGCGCACACTCCACTGCAGAGTGAAAATCTCATTCTGTATTGCCGAGATGTTTCCAAGTTTATCGGCAGTGGTATATGTGGCATATCTTTTCTAGAAAAATTGGTACGTGATGTAGCATTTCGTATTTCTGCAATTAGGGTATGTGCTAGACAGCAAGTCATGTGTTGAAACGTGGATGCATGGACGCAGAACGGTTATCTACACTGACATAGGTAGTCCATTTAGTGGTGCAGTTATGACTATGGAGAAAAATATGAGGTAGTAAATCATGTGATTTGTTCGCGGCGTGACTTGTAGACAGAGGAAAAACAACTAACACACTGAAGTAGGAACACATTAAGATATCAGTGATCACAGTAGCTGCACTTATACACCTATCACCATGTACGTATCTCGCCCATATACGATCACAGGCACCCTGTCCTGGGACTTGCTGTGCTGACCAGTTCAGGACCAAGACTCCAGAACCACAACACGTGTGCAGGGGAAACCTTGCCCAGTATACCTGTATATGGCTGAGTGGTGTCGCTTGGTAATGCTACCGGGAAGTTCAGATGCCATGCCAGCATTATTGGAACGCAATAAAAACATTTCCAGGAGCAGATGCGGTCTCTGACTATAGTTTCTCTTTCTTTGATTCATCAGTCCTCTGCCTACATTGACTCCATGTGCTATGCCAACCTGTTCATCTAAGAATAGCACATCTAAGTTTTTCAATTATTCGTTGGTTATATTCGACTGGTTGTTTTCCCCTTCAGTCTTTACCCCCTACAGATCCACGTATTACCGACGTAGTTATTCTCTGTTTTTGTAACACATGTCGGCATGTGTAACCGACCGAGTAATTGATCCTATAAGGGTTTACCAAATGCTTCTTTCCTCACCGATTCTGCAGAAAACCTCCTTATTTGTAATCTTATCAGTCCATATAATTTTCAACGTGCTTTTTTTAGCACCACATCTCAAACGCTTAGATTCTCTTCCATTCTGGTTTTCCAACACTGCATGAGTCAGTTGCATGCTATACTGTATTGGCTAACCACTGTGCTTACAAAAAGGGATTGCGTAGATAAATTACGTAGGTGGAAGACAAATAAGGTAAAACAGCGAATTACTGAAAATGAGATTTATTGTAAACATATTAATAAAATAGGCGCAAAAACACAAAATTAGTGTGGGTAAAAGACACCTATAAAGCGTAAAATTTTTGAAACTTGTCAAAGAGTAAAACTTAAAATTTCGCTAAAACATTAGTCAGGCAGATAAAACCAGTTAAAAGGAAAGGAATAAAAGCTGTTGGTGGATTGGTATAGTGGGTACCATAATATCATAATAAGACTGGTTTCTGCTAACCCATTGATCATTCAATAAAATAAATATCCTTGTACCGGACTATTTCAGAATCTAAATTTCCTCTAAAAGATTTTGCCTTTTCCCTTTGCTGGCGGTATGGAGTATATGTAAATTGCTCAACGTCAGGGAGCGGTGTCCACTAGATTTTAGGTGCTCTTCAAAGGCCGAATTCTGTTCAATTTGTCCATACTTGTTAAGCAAATGTTCACTAAATCTGGTTCGAAGCTCCCTATCAGTCTGGCCCACATTGAACGTTCACAGTTGACGCACTCTATTCTGTAAATGGATTCAGCGTATTTGTCTTTAGTAGATATTTCGTTATGGAGTACCGATGATGGACTTCGTTTGTCGACGAAAAGGTAACGTCCACATCGTATTTTTCTAAACAGATTTGCAAGACGATCCGATATGATGCTTACAAAAGGGACTCTAATAAATCTAGTATTCTGGGTAACATACCTAATGGAAGTTTAGATTCATCAGGATTGGTTTTTTATTGCTGCAGATCATCTATTATGTTAAGGTTGTATTTATTTCTGATAGCAATATGGTTAAGATTAGCTAATTCTTTCTCGAATGAAGGCTGACCTGGAAGAAGTTCTGTGATGCGGTGAATCATTGATTTGAAGAAACTCATCTTAGGACGAATACGAATGACAAGAAGACGAATGAATAATGGAATCGCTTGTTGTTGGTTTGTGAAATATGTCAAATTTGACACTACCTTCCTCTAGTTGTAATTGTAGATCTAAGTAATTGAGAATCTTGTTGTCGTCCATTACCTCGAGAAGGAAGGCCATCTAAGGGTGTAGCGAGTTAAAATTTTCAACCAGACGCGGGACCTAGTTCACAGTACCGTCAAAAACGTTAAAAAGTCATATAAGTAATTCCCATAGAAATGAATCTGTTTGGATCTAACTGTATCATTCTTAAGACAGCCACCTTCTGAATGATTAACAAAAACCAGCAATAAAACCCACCAGACAGCTACCCATGGCTAAGCCCTTGTGTTGCTTATAAATCCGATTATTGAATGAAACATAGTTAGGTAAAGAGATTAATCTGAGAAGTGATATGGATTCAGTAAGCTCGTCTACTGTGAGTCGAGGCAGTCTACGAAGATAGTTTTCAATAAGGATAGTAGTCTCATTGATGGGAATATTCGTATACAATTTTTTTAAATATCGAAAGACAACGGAACACTCGGGGGGGGGGGGGGGGGGGAGGGGGTAGGGAAGTACTGGCACAATAGACAATAGATTAACAAGATCTTTCCTCTTACAAATAGCAAAACTTTCTTCAAAAACAACGTTTTGTTGTAACAACAGCAGTAAATATTTAGATATCGACTCTCCTAGGTTCCCTGTCCCGTCAGAAAACTGACGAATGAGGCAGCCTGGTTTGTGAGTCTTCACTTACGCATGTAACAGAGCGCACATGTCTCGAGGCCTGTCCTTAAATCATAGGTCTTGATGTCACCGCAGAGTTGAGTCATGAACCCTGGAGTCCCTATGCTACGTGCATTTCCAGCGAGACCCATTGTTAACCCTAAGAATGCAACAGTATACACAGTTTCACAAGTATTAAATAATATTCTCAGAGAATTTTACACTTTTGAAATCACTTACTCCATAAAAGATACACACGAATTAACAACGCTTATCAAAGATGTAAAACTCCCTAGAGAAGCCAGAATTCTCTCTTTTGACATCGTTAATATATTTACCAATATACTAGTCAAAGGTACAACTGAAATCATAAAAAATACCTTACCAAGCACAAAAAACTGACCTTACCGGAGATTTCAGAACTGGTCAGTCTATTTGAATTAGTAGTGTCCTACAGCTACTTCTCATTTAATGATTAAATATATATATAGAAGTAAGGCTTATCCATGGGTAACATACGAAGCCTCTTGGCTGACATATTCATCAACCACTTGGAAAACAAACTTTTTGAAGGGAAAAATAAACTCGGTGAAAAAACTGTTTATTAGAAAATATGTATGGATGACACTCTACTCTTTCTTGATGCGCAAAAGATGAACTTCTCACATTATTCAGTACCCTCCACAATAAAATAAAGTTTACAATTGAACATGAAACTGAAAATCCTATAAATTTCCTAAACCTCACAATTGTTAATGAACAGCAAGAACACAATTTTTACATTTACTTACGCTGAGATCACAACATAGGAAAGTGATACCATCCAAACACACACAAGTATGCTGCATTTAGATTTTTTCTGAACAGGGCACACACATTACTATTAAAACCCAAAGCACTGTCACTAGAAACTGATACTATCAAAACAATTGCAGGAAGTAATGGATATTCTGAAAAATTAATTGACAAAATTTCAAACAAAATACAGAGCAGCATCAGTAATAGAAGCACTACAGGAAAAACATCTGACACTGCATTCCCCATTCAGGCACAGCAACACAAAAAATTGCTAACTTATTTAGAAACACCAATATTAAAACTTATTTCTCCACAAACAATAAAATGAGACACTACTTACCTCACACAGTAAACATACGCACTCCAACAACAGAACAAAGTAGAGTATATAAATTACAGTGTAACAGCTGCCCTGCATTTTACATAGGCAACACAGGAAGAACTTTCCTTACACATTACAAAGAATACACTGATGCCTTTAGAATTAACCAGTTTGACAAATCTGCAATAGCTAACCACATGAACCTTAACAGACATAGACTAAGAGACATCCATAACAGCTTAACTGTACTCCATACATAAAACAATTGTACAAAACTTGATCTGCTTGAGCAATTACAAATATCGTTACATGAAGAAAAGCTTCTGAAAGCTTGTTGAATGAACAAGCAGAGTTTACCAGTCAGAATTTTTTCAGTAATTTTAAAAGTTTATTTTTCCCTATGGGAACAAGCATTTAATAATATAACCATTCCATCAAATGTGTTTAATAAATAATTCATAAAATAATAAATTCATAAAAAAACAGGCACATTCACCACACTGCCAAATATTTATATTATTAAGGATATCCATGTAAATAATAATGTAACACTTTGTAATTAAATTCTGTGTATTTGTGCATCTCCACAGTCGAAATTCTTTGACCTTTTTTGACCTGTGCTCGAAAATGTGCTGTGTCAATATTTCTGCAAATGTGCTGTTTAATAGAAAGTGTGTATTTGTATATAAACATTCCACAGAGCCATAAACCTACTACTAGAAACAGTAAGTTTCTTTTCTGTTTACTGTAGTTTCATAAACTTATATTTCGTAATGTGGCATTTTGTAATAAAACAATGTGATCTTGCCATCCCCAGAATTAAACGAAATGTAATGTTGAAGTAGACTGTCAAAGCACTTGAAGATGAGCCCCCGGGGTTCGAGATGCATCGTGAATTTTATTAAAATCTTGATTTTTGTCAGAAGGTGGATTTCCTTTATTATTATTATTATTATTATTATTATTACAAGCATCTCGCATCTCTGTTTCCCTCTATAGAATTTTTATGTTTAATATTTCAGAGACACGATCTGGAGATGATTTCTGTGCAAATGGGATCCGGTTGCCATCTGACGCGAGATTTTTAGCTTTTAATAAAGCCTTGCGATCAAGAGTAATAAGTATTTTAATACATTAAGTGTATTTAATGTAGTTATTTCCATTGGTTTCTGCGTTTCTTAAGCTGTTGGATATTGCTTTGCCTTCCGCATTTCAGGGGCAGTTCCCCAAACCAAGTTCGGGACGGTGCTCCGAACTTTTTTCTGGTCTCCTGCCCTCTATACGAAGCCATGACAGAGCGATAGCGACTTCTTATGCCGGAAGTTCCCGACCGTCATTAGTAGTAGTAGTATGGTATTCCGCCTTACGGTAGGTCTTGTCATGGGTTAAGCCTCTTCCACTTTTGTCTGTCCATCATTGCTGATGAATTTCTTTACGGTGTAAGCAGTAGCTGTGCTCAAATACGGGACCCAGGACCATTTGATTACCAGTCAAAGACGCTACCTTAAACCCCGGTGACGGTACTTTATTAGCAATTATGTGCAGATATAAACTGAAGATATTGCGGAAAGTTACGAAGTTAAGGGAATGGGAACTGGACAAGCTGAAAGGGCCAGAAGTGGTTTAAAGTTTGAAAGGGAGTAATGGGCAACATTTCACTGCAACAGAGGAAAGGAATCCGAGAGAGGACGAATGGGTAACTCTGAAGGTTGAGATACTAACTGCAGAGGAGGATGCAATAGGCAAAAAGACAAAGCGCAGAAGAAATTTATGTTAAGGTTATGTGTAACATACAGAGACTGAATTTAACTGGAGAGAGGATGAAACATAAAATTCAACAAATGAAGAAAACAGAGAATGGCTGGAGGATAAATTCAAAACATTAGAGGCTAGCATAACTATCGCAAAGATACATGCTACCTTGCCTCGCAGGGACTGAGTGCACCCTGCTTGCCACCAGCGCTCGGCAGACCAGATGGTCACCCATCCAAATGCTAGCCCAGCCCGACAGCGCTTAACTTCGGTCATCTGACGTGAACCCGTGTTACCACTGCGGCAAGACCGTTGGCCCCTACAGGAAAATTGAAGATCAGTTCGGCGAAAAGAGAATCATCTGTGAGAATATTAGGAAAAACTCGTGTATGAATTCTTGCAGAACACTGGGCAGCCAGTATAAAGCAAAGATGCGAAGAGTGAAAACTAGAAAAAATATATTGAAGGATTATACAAGAAAAGAAAACTTGAGAAACTGAACTGGATACATATTATAGTGTGAAGAGTAAGTACCTGACAGGGGTGATATACTGCGAGAATAAACTGAAACATCACCGAAAGACAAACGCAGAGTTGGGGTATATGTGCGGCAGGTGGGTTACACTCTGACTATAAGAATAATGTAATTATTCCAATGTCAAGAATAAAGTTTCAGTACCACAGAACCATCAGTATATTAAGTCACCAGTAAATCGTCTATTCTCTAAAGAATCTAACTCTCTTGCATAAAAAGTCTGATTACAAATGATGTAATGTGTTAAGTACTTTACGCTAAGCATTTAAGCGGGAAGAACTTTAGGAAACGTTTGACATTATGCTTAGTTTCTCAGAAATCGCTAGTTTCTCTCATTATAAAACACTGTATTGCTATAGTAAGTGCGCTCCATTTTAAACAAAACTAAGTTTTTCACGCATCTCAATGTTTATGACGTCATATCTCCTGAACGGAGTGTCGTTTTTGCAAGCGTATATGTGTAAATATTGTCTGCAAAGTGTGATACGCATAGCGTTACTAGAAATAAATAAGTTAAAACCTCATGTCTGACACTAAATTTTTACTGCACGCTGTTTTAAGCAGGTACTAGTTTTTCTAGCATCTAAATGTCTATGAACTCATATTTCCTGAGTTATGTGTCGTGAAGTAAATTAATTTCGCAGGTAAATTCAGTGGTATATGTAGATACTGTCTGCAAATTATGTTGCGAACAGTCGGTAGAAATGAGGTAACAAATTAAAACCTCATGTCTGATGCTGAAGTTTCACTGCATTAACAGCTAAAATGTACTAAGCGGTAAACTTACTTTCGTTTCGCCCCTTTGTAGGGCGTCGAGTGAAAAAGTTTCTGAAAGGTTTGAAATTTTGTGTAAAGTTTGTTGGAAATTGCTAAGTGCTCTACACCCAAATACTGGAGTAATAAAGAAACGATATCTGAGCAGCGTCAGTTGCTGTACCTCAAGAAAAAGTACACGGTTTATAACTGCAATACTAAGGGCGTTCAATAAGCAACGCAAGAAATTCTTTTTCTCGGCCATTTTCGCTTGAAAAAAAAAATAAAGAAAGAAAGAAAACGCAGACTTGTTGATAGATATTATGGAATAATCTCGCTTCAGCCACTATAATTTGACACAGTTCGGACAGGTGGCGGCGCTACACACAGCCTTCAAAATGGCATCTGTAACAGAGTCATAGAGTTTCTTTTGGCGGAACCAAAGCAGCGCACATATATAGGCGCTTTCAAGTTGTCTACGGATACCTGGCAGTGAACAAAAACACGGTGAGTCGTTGGGCGAGGAATCTGTCTTCACCGCAACAACGTCGTGCAAACCTGTCAGATCTTCGGCGTGCCGCCCGGTCGCACGCAGCTGTGACTCCTGCAGCGTTGTAACGTGTGGAACGTGATCGACGGATCACAATCAAACAAGTCGCTGCACAACTGGACGTCTGTGTCGCTAGTGCTGACACACTCAGCTACCAGTTGTGTACTGAAAGGTGTGTCCACTGGGTTCCTCCCCGCCTAATATAAGACTTTCGTCTGTTTGGCCCAATGAAGGATGCACTCCGTGGGGGCAGTACGCAGATGATGGGGAGGTTATTGATGCAGCAAGACGTTGGCTCAGACGTCGACCAGTAAGGTGGTACCATGCGGGCATACAGGCCCTCTAAGTAAGACGTCGTATTGAACGGAGATTGTGTTGAAAAATACGATTTTGTAGCCATAAAAATGGGGAACAGTATGGTGTGTTGGAATCCTGAATAAAAGCAACCTGCTTTCAGAGAAAGTGTGGCATTACTTATGAACGCTCTCCGTACCTTTCTTATTTTGTTGAACTTTCAGTATAAGATTATTCTTCTTACTGAGTATATTATGACAGCACTTTGAATTTTCATATTTGTAAACAATTGCGCGAAATACTGAAAGTAAAATTTCTCTTGCCCCTGAAAGACGTCACATAAGCAATCTGAACTGGTATTGGTTCCTAGACAGTTGCTTAGAAATGTAGATGGTGGCAAAATACGGGTGACAGTTATTTACAGAGGAGTGGGAAGACTGGTCGATGGCGGCTACTTGTACGATTAGGTTTGTTCCAGCTAAACGTCGGAACGTGCGAGGCTATACTGCCCAGCGACTTAGTTTTAGAAGACACGCTAAAGAAAGGAACATCTATGCTCATAGCATTTGTAAGTTTAGAGATAGTTTTTGGCAATAGTGACTGGAGGACACCCACTGATATGATAAAGATAA
This sequence comes from Schistocerca cancellata, assembly GCF_023864275.1. Classification (NCBI taxonomy): domain Eukaryota; kingdom Metazoa; phylum Arthropoda; class Insecta; order Orthoptera; family Acrididae; genus Schistocerca; species Schistocerca cancellata. The sequence continues at coordinate 631,967,713 of NC_064630.1, forward strand.
CAACGATAAAATACATGGAGCGAAATGTTATTTACGTCTTGTACTGGAACCAGACTGAAGTAATGAGGATAGAATTACGTAAACGTAAGCACTTGCTGAGAAGGTAGTGAGACAGGTTTGTAGCCTATACCCACTGTTATATAACCTGTACAAACAAAAATGGAAACGAAGGGGAAATATGGAAGGGGAATTAAAGCCCAGGGAGAAAAAACTAGTTGCTGGTAACACTGTAATTATGTCAGAGACATCAGAGGGCTTTGGAGACGAGATGAACGGAATGGATAGTAATAGATTGGTGCAAAGTTCGTAGTGCTGGGGGGGGGGGGGGGGCAGAAGCTAGTACCCCGTGTGTGGGGATAATGCTACTGGGCAGAGCACGGTAGTTTTCTCTTTTTAAGGAGGATCGTTTTGTCAACATTAGTGGCTCCCCACGTTCAAGAAGACCTTCGGGATTGTTTAGACGCATTACTCCAAATCATCCACGGCAGTGTACTCGGAAACCGGCATATGTGATGAACTGTGATCATTCGAGCATCGTGCGACGTTTTCATACGATGGGGAAAGATCAAAAATCGGGTGTTTGGATACCGCATGCTCTAAGCTAAAATCACAAGAAAATCAGCAGGTGGTCATATGTGTATCACAGTTTGCTCATCATCAATTGCCTCTTGAACGACACCGAACACTCCTATCCTGTATCGTTGGTGGTGACGAGAACTGGTGTCTTTACGCTAACATAAGGAAAAGAAAGGAACGTTTGAGCCCAAACAAAGCAGCAACCCCCCGTACAAAGACCTGCGCGCATCCACAGAAGATGTTACGCGTCTGGTGGAATAGCGACGGTGTGGCGCTTCCCTGAGGTGTTCCCGTTAATGATGAGACTCATTGTTAGCAACTGCACTCTCAGTCAAAGAACAACGGCCAGGAAGAGTGCGTGAAGTGACGCTATTCCAAGACAAGGCCCGCCCCCATTCAGCCAGACTGACAAGTAGCATACCAAGTGAAGCATTAAAAGCAGTAGATGAGATTAGTTATTTGGGCAGCACTGCAATTAGTCATAGTCGAATAACGGCGATATAAAATGCAGACTGGCAATAGAAAGAAAAGAATTTCTGTAAATAGCTGTTTGCTAATATATAATATAAATTCCAATTTTAGGAATTATTTCCTCAAAGTATTTGTCTGGAGTGTATCCATGTGAGGTAGAGATACGCAAATAATAAGGAGTTTACGCAATGAGAGCACAGATGCTTTTCAAACGTTATTCCGTGGAACACTACAGAAATTACACTATCCGGACACCTGGCTGAAAATGAGTTACAAGTACGCTGCGCGCTCCATAGGTAATGCTGGAATTCAGTATGGTGTTGGCCCACACTTAGTCTTGATGACAGCTTCCACTCTCGCAGGCATACGTTCAGGTGAAAGGTTTTTTCGGGAATGGCAGCCCATTCTTCACGGAGTGCTGCACTGAGGAGAGGGATTTATGTCGGTCGGTGAGGCCTGGCACGTAGTCGGCGCTCCAAAACATCACAACGGTAACCTATAGGATTCAGGTCAGGACTCTGTGCAGGCCAGTCCATTACAGGGACGTTATTGTTGTGCAACCACTCCGCCACAGGCCATGTATTATGAACAGGTGCTCGATCGTGCTGAAAGTGGCAGTCCCCATTCCCGAATTGATCTTCAACAGTGGGAAGCAAAAAGGTGCTTAAAACATTAATGCAGGCCTATGCTGTGAAGTGCCACGCAAAATAACAAGGGGTGTAAGCCCCCTCCGTGTAAAAACACGACCATACCATAACACCCCCGCCTCCGAATTTTACTGTTGGCAATATACAAGCTGGCAGATGACGTTCACCGGGCATTCTCCATGCCCACACCCTGCCATCGGATCGCTACATTGTGTACCGTGATTCTTCACTCCACACAACATTTTTCCACTGTTCATTCATCCATTGTTTACGCTCCTTACACCAAGCGAGGAGTCGTTTGGCATTTACCGGCGTGGTGTGACTTATGAGCAGCCGCTCGGCCATGAAATCGAAGTTTTCTCACATCCCACCTAACTATCATAGTACTTGCAGTGGATAATGATTCAGTTTGGAATTCCAGCGTGATGGTCTGGATAAATGTCTGCCTATTACACATTACAACCCTCTCCAACTGTCGGGGGTCTGTCAGTGAACAAACGAGGTCGACCTGTACGCTTTTTTGCTGTACGTGTCCCTTCACGTATCCACTTCACTATCGGAAAGAGTATTTAGGGATGTTTAGGAGCGTGGAAATCTCACGTACAGACGTATGACACAAGTGACACCCAATCACCTGATCACGTCCGAAGTAGCCGCGAGGGATTAGCCGAGCGGTCTAAGGTGCTGCAGTCAAGGGCTGAGCGGCTGGTCCCGGCGGAGGTTCGAGTCCTCCCTCGGGCATGGGTGTGTGTGTTTGTCCTTAGGATAATTTAGATTAAGTAGTGTGTAAGCTTAGGGACTGATGACCTTAGCAGTTAAGTCCCATAAGATTTCACACACATTTTGAACGTCCGAAGTCCGTGAGTTCCGGGGAGCGCATAATTCTGCTCCCTCACGATGCCATGACTACTGAGGTCGCTGACATGGAGTACCTGGCAGTAGGTGGCAGCACATTGCACGTAATATGAAAGACGTATGTTTTTGGGGATGTCCGTGCACTTTTGATCACATAGTGTATGACAGATAGATAGGACATTTGGAAGATAAGAAATTTCTGGTCCAACTTTACTAATGGAATGGATCGGTCGATAGGACACATCCTGGGACGTTAAGCAAATGTCATTTTAGTAATGGAGGGAAGAGTGGGGATAAAAGTTGTAGAAGGAAATCAGGAGCTGAAAAAAGTAAGCGGATTCAAATATGTATACACGAAGGCGCGTTGAAAGGTAATGCCACGAATTTTTTATGTGAGAACGCTTACAGCTTTCAAATAAAACAAACATATTAATGTTTTCGATCTACGTTCTTGGTCTACATATTTATTTCCCAACATAGTCGGGCGACGAACGCATTTCTAAAACTGAACGAGGCCGGCCGCTGTGGCCGAGCTGTTCTAGGCGCATCAGTCCGGAACCGCGCTGCTGTTGCAGTCGCAGGTTCGAATCCTGCCTCGGGAATGGATGTGTGTGCTGTCCTTACGTTAGTTAGGTTTAAGTAATTCTAAGTCTAGGGGTCTGATGACCTCAGATGTTAAGTCTCATAGTGCTTAGAGCCATTTGAACCATCTCTGAACGAGACAATAATTTGTCGATACCATAATTGTAGAATGTTTGGCATTGTTGACGGAGCCGAAGCCTCACCTCTGCTTGCACCTCTTCCCCACTATCAAAGTGAAATTCTCCAAGGTATTCTAACATATTCTTTATGTTTTGGAAACAAATTAATCAGATGGGGCGAAGTTGGCACTATATGGAGTACTTGACGGCTCAACACAAAATACACATAGTACAGTGGACACACTTCAAAACCATCGTACAATATGCATTAGATGAGTATGTGCCGAGCAAGATCGTAAGAGATGGAAAAGAGCCACCGTGGTGCCACAACCGAGTTAGAAAACTGCTACGGAAGCAAAGGGAACTTCACAGGAAGCATAAACATAGCCAAAGCCTTGAAGACAAACAAAAATTACACAAAGCGAAATGTAATGTGAGAGGGCTATGTGAGAGGCGTTCAACGAATTCGAAATTAATGTTCTATGTACTGACTTGGCAGAAAATCCTAAGAAATGTTGGTCTTATGTCAAAGCGGTAGGTAGATCAAAACAAAATGTTCAGACACTCTGTGACTAAAATGGTACTGAAACAGAGGAGGCCGAAATACTGAATGTATTTTTCCAAAGTTGTTTCACAGAGGAAGACTGCACTGTAGATCGTTCTTTTGATTGTCGCACAGATGACAAAATGGTAGTTGTCGTAATAGATGACAGAGGGTTAGAAAAACAATTAAAATCGCTCAAAAGAAGAAAGGCTGCTGGACCTGATGGAATAACAGTTCGGTTTTACACAGAGTACGCGAAGGAACTTGCCCCACTTCTTGCAGCGGTGTACCGTAGGTCTCGAGAAGAGCGTAGCATTCCAAAAGATTGGAAAAGGGCACAGGTCATCCCCATTTTCAAGAAGGGACGTCGAAAGGATGTGCAGAACTATAGACCTATATCTCTAACGTCGATCAATTGTAGAATTTTGGAACAGGTATTATTTTCGAGTGTAACGACTTTTCTGGAGACTAGAAATCTACACTGCAGCAATAAGCATGGGTTTCGAGAAAGACGATCGTGTGTACCCCAGCTCGCGCTAATCGACCACGAGACTCAGAGGGCCATAGACACGGGTTCCCAGGTAGATGCCGTGTTTCTTGACTTCCGCAAGGCGTTTGATACCGTTCCCCACAGTAGTTTAATAAACAAAGTAAGAGCATATGAACTATCAGACCAATTCTGTGATAGTATTGAAGAGTTCCTAGACAACAGAATGCAGCATGTCATTCTCAATGGAGAGAAGTCTTCCAAAGTAAGAGTGATTTCAGGTGTGCCACAGGGGAGTGTCATAGGACCGTTGCTATTCACAATATACATAAATGACCTTGTGGCTAACATCAGAACTTCACTGAGACTCTTTGCGGATGATGGTGTCGTATATCGAAAGGTTGTAACAATGGAAAATTGTACTGAAATGCAGGAGGCTCTGCAAAGAAATGACTCATGGTGCAGGGAATGGCAATTGAATCTCAATGTAGACAAGTGTAATGTGGTGCGAATACATAGAAAGAAAGATCCTTTATTATTTATCTACAGTATAGCAGGTCAGCAACTGGAAGCAGTTAATTCCATAAATTATCTGTGAGTGCGCATTAGGAGTGATTTAAAATGGAATGACCATATAAAATTAATCATCTTAAAGCAGATGCCAGACAGATTCATTGGAAGAATTGTAAGGAAATGCAGTCCGAAAACAAAGGAAGCAGGTTACAGTACACTTATTCGCCAACTGCTTGAATACTGCTCACCGGTGTGCAATCCGTACCAGATAGGATTGATAGAAGAGATAGAGAGGATCCAACGGAGAGTAGCGCGCTTCGTTACAGGATCATTTAGTAATCACGAAATAGCTCGGTATGGACTTTTCTTGAAGTTACGAGGACATAAGTTCACCGAGGAGTCAAGCGGTATATTGCTCCCTCCTACGTATATCTCGCGAAGAGACCATGAGGATAAAATCAGAGAGATTAGAGCCCACACAGAGGGATACTGACAATCTTTCTTTCCACGAACAATACGAGACTGGAATAGAACTGATAGAGGTACTCAAGGTACCCTTCGCCACATACCGTCTGGTGGCTTGCGGAGTATGGATGTAGATGTAGATGCAGATGTAGATGATAAATGACAGTGAGCCCAAGTCCTCGGACTGTCGGAGGTGTCGCAGTTCTCGTTGGTGGTCTGGCACTGTCATGAGCCGGCCTTGTGGCCGAGCGGTTCTAGGCGCTTCTGTCCGGAACTGCGCTGCTGCTACGGTCGCAGGTTCGTTCGAATCCAGTCTCGGGCATGGATGTGTGTGATGTCCTTAGGTTAGTTAGGTTCAAGTAGTTCTAAGGGACTGATGACCTCAGATATTAAGAGCCACAGTGCTTAGAGCCATTTGAACCATCTCTGAACGAGACCACAGTTTGTTGATACCATAATTGTAGAATGTTTGGCATTGTTGACGAAGCCGCAGCCTCACCTCTGCTTGCACCTCTTCCTCACTATCAAAGTGAAGTTCTCAATTGTATTCTAAGGTACTCTTTAAGTTTTGGAAACAAACGAAAATCGGATGGGGCGAAGTCGGCACTGTATGGAGGATTATACGTGACAGTGAACCCAAGACGTCGGATTGTCGGAGATGTCGCAGTTCTCGTTATTGGTCTGGCACTGTGGTGCTGAAGGAGTATGTGCCACATGTGTCGACAAACTTTTCGATATACTATAGGGCGCTGCCACTCACGCACGACGTAGTTACGTTGAACGAGACCATTTTAGATGCAACAATTCGGAGTTCCCTAGCGGCAGAAGGGCGCATATATGTAGACATCAGTTATAAGGATGTGGAATGTTAATAATGTTCCTTTTATTTAAAAAGATCTAAGAATGTTCATATAAAAGATTCGGAGGCTTTACTTTTCAGCACGCGCTCATACGTTGTAATAGTTAAGGTAGAGCTGAAGAGGATTCCACAGGATATGCTACTGCGGATAGCTTCATTAAAGTAGTCCTCGTGCTGAAGGCAACACCACCATCGACAACAACAGAAATGTGCACAAGGTCGTGATCTAATCCAACTGTATAGTCAAACAACGCAACATGTCACATGTAACACTTCTCACATATTACTTCGGTATTGAACGTTATCTAACTGCATAAACTCATGATGTTTGTAGTTAATGGAAATCAGCAATCAACGTTTCAGCGTTAGAAATAGATAGGTTTGTAACACATTTACTGCAGCGTTCAGCTACGTTCTACAACTCCATTTTGATTAGCTACTTTGTAATTCTATCGGGCCGGGTAACTTTTCTTAAACGACTACTGTACTTCAGGTATTTCCTACTTTCATAGCTTTTGCTGCAGCCATCAGCTTAGAATTTTTATTCGTAATGTAATTTTGTAGTTATATCGCAGTCTTGTGAAAGAGCTAAAAAACAAACAACACGTTTTAGAAGTTCTCACATTGTTCGATGCTAGGTTTCCTATTGCTCGTTTATTGTCCGCCCCTAGTAGCTGTGTGGTCAGCGCTACAGAATGTCATACCTAACGGCCCTGTTTCGATTCCCGGGTGGGCCGGAAATTTTATCCCCTCACGACCTCGGTGCTGTGTTGTCCTTATCATCATTTCATCCCCATCGACATGCAAGTCCCCGAAGTGGCGTCAACTCGATAGACTTCCACCCGGCGAACGGTCTACCCGATCGGAGGCCCTATCAACACGGCATTTCCATTTCCATTGCTCGTTTATTTACAGAGTTGCTGTCACTCAGCGCCCTAGGGGACTTAACATCTGCGGTCATCAGTCCCCTAGAACTTAGAGCTACCTAAACCTAGCTAACCTAAGGACATCACACACATCCATGCCCGAGCAGGATTCGAACCTGCGACCGTAGCAGCAGCGCGGTTTCGGACTGAAGCACATAGAACCGCTCGTCCACAGCGGTCGGCCCCACAATATAGGCAATATGGAATATTGTTATCGTTTACGTACGTGGTCTGTTGATTTTTGGTATTCTAAAAATGGTTCAAATGGCTCTGAGCACTATGGGACTCAACTTCTGAGGTCATTAGTCCCCTAGAACTTAGAACTACTTAAACCTAACTAACCTAAGGACGTCACACACATCCATGCCCGAGGCAGGATTCGAACTTGCGACCGTAGCGGTCTCGCGGTTCCAGACTGCAGCGCCTAGAACCGCACGGCCACTTCGGTCGGGGGTATTCTAGAAATAACAGGAAAGCTCCTTAACCGACAATACTGTTGGTAAAGGCGATTCTCATAACGATTTTTCTCGAAATCGCTTGCAGATTCAGCGGTCAGATTGAAGGTTCAGATTGTTTGTTGGTAACTATTTTAGGAAACGGACAAAAATGGTTCAAATGGCTCTGAGCACCACGCGACGTAACTTCTGAGGTCATCAGTCGCCTAGAACTTAGAACTAATTAAACCTAACTAACCTAAGGACATCACACACATCCATGCCCGAGGCAGGATTCGATCCAGCGACCGTCGCAGTCGCTCGGTTCCACACTGTAGCGCCTAGAACCGCACAGCCACTCCGGCTGGCGAAACTGACACACATATGATTTTTCACGCACGTTTGCGCCTGAATTTGGTGGCGGCAAAACAGACAAGCTAGTTTTTGTTGAATGGGACTGTTCACACGTTGCATTTAGGCACGCTGCATGAGTACGAATAAGTGTGTCAGTGTGTTGTAAGCGCTCGTCGATTTTTCACGTTGCGTCTCTGCGTCTCTGTCGAACGGCTTTCCACACGAGCGCGAAGTACGCTACATTGTCTCTTTGTGTGTGTGCAAATCAGCAAGTCTCTTGTGAACCACGTGAGTCAACACCGATTCTGTGACGTTTTACCTTTATATCTGCTTGTATGTGAACGCTAATGTGAACAGTGTTTTGAAATAATCCCCTATGAGGATAGTTCTTAATTGATAAAATTAAATCCTGTAAATATTTGTCAACACGCGAACTTTAATTTAAAATTTACAAGTTGACCCATAAGTACATAGAGCAAAACGATCGTTTCGATAACCACAGGTATAGTGACTACATCTTCTTCTACAAACTGGTTCACACGTGTCATGCAACAATAAAGAAAACAACAGTACAAAGAAATCATGATAAACTGCATAAAATATTTTAAGACTGAAGCACAAATTTGTGGTTCGGGGTAATAAACAAATGCCACTGAAGACAGTACAACATATCCTGGGAACCTCTAAGCTACTTGGACTGAATGTAACTCGAGTTTATAATATTTGTGACCGACTATATGAAGCATATGTTCCGTAAACTGTGCTGTTTGTCAAGAGAGCCAAAAATAACGTTCACCGTCGACTGTTCTGCCGAAGCAGATTAGACCTCGTATGAACTGTATCAAACATGTTGTTAATATCGCTTTCAGTATCTATGATTATATGCTCTTAATTTTCCGTAATTTTTCAGGTTCTGCTCATCTGAGCGTACATATGATTCAAGAAAGGTACAAGTTTTTGAATATAACTTCCAGTAATCGTCGTAATCTCAACATTTCATCGCCTCTGACCTAATAAACATCGACAATGTTCGAGCCAATCATTCAAAATTGACCTTCAGGCCTGATAAAATCGTCACAAATAGTGGAGTACATTTCCGCTAATCATCTTTGCTGTACTCGTATCGTCGACAACTTCGGAAATGCTGTATTGATGTCCGTTTCAAAGGTCCCAACGTCTAGTAGTAACTAGTGTGTTGTTTGAGGCCAACGGCGCATAGAAGATCTACATCAAACACGTTACCTTGGTCCATGAAATGTCGAGAGTAGCGTCTTTGATTCGTAATCAAAACTGCCTCGGTCGTAGCCATAGCTTAAATTTTCAATAAAAATCATCAGCATTGGCGGCAGAAGACTTCTACCATAAGAGGTCACCCTCCTCAGCAGCGGCCTTGTCAAAAAGAGCGAAGGAGCGGGCATACGTTCAGGGTATTCTCTTGCCCTTGGGGTGTGATACTGCCCCAAAAGGTGGAAGAATCAGCAGTGATCAACGGCACGAGGATATAGAACGTAATGCAAATCACTGCATTAAAGACACATAATGTATATCCACAGGAAATGTAGCCCGTAATTGAAAAAGTGACATGCTAAATAAACTCTCCTTTGTCAATGTGGTGTCACTTGCTAGGTGGTAGCCTTTAAATCGGCCGCGGTCCGTTAATATACGACGGACCCGCGTGTCGCCACTGTCAGTGATTGCAGACCGAGCGCCGCCACACGGCAGGTCTAGAGAGACGTCCTAGCACTCGCCCCAGTTGTACAGCCGACTTTGCTAGCGAAGCTACACTGACAAATACACTCTCATTTGCCGAGACGATAGTTAGCATAGCCTTCAGCTACGTCATTTGCTACGACCTAGCAAGGCGCCATTACCAGTTTATATTGAGATATTAAAACCTGTATAGTCAAGAGCGATGTACACCAATTATGGATTAAAGTTACGTATTCCAGCAATTACGTTCTTTTCTTACTACACTCAACTACTTTACTGTTCCAGACCTCACGCCAGTCAGCGTGAGCGTAAACGCGTGCATTTTGGCCTCCTCTAGTAACACGGTGTTGGCTCTTCTGCCAACACACCAGTCAAAACATTCCGAACTAGTCCCCATTCGGATCCCCCGGGAGGGGGCTGCCAAGGGGTAGGTATCAATGAGAAAAAGATTGGTGTGGAATGTCTGAAGTTAAAACTGATGGTAGGGAAACTGAAAAATTTGAAAAGGGAAATGCTAACAATGGAAAGTTCCCTCGCACCGCAAGATTTAGTGGTAAGAGGGTCCAGTAGATAGCCCATCAAAAACTGAACACACATGGAGCACGAAAACAGAAAGGTGTACTGAACTGTGAAGGAAAAATCAGAACACAAACAGTGAACGGTCCAAGGTTAACATGTGCCTCATAGAGCGCAATGGAAGGGCAGCGGCCTCGTGAGTACAGCGAGCCTTCAGCGGTGCAGTGATTCGGACTGTGTTTACGTTACTGCCGCACGTGTGCGCGAGAGGTGTTTACTTTAAGTGTGTGGAGGTATGCCGCGTCAGTACACAGAACGAGTCATGGCCTCGTCGTTCCATAAATCGACACCGATTTTTCGTTTTGTTAACGAATATGATCGACCGGAGGCTTACGAGGTGGAACGTTATTTCCGGGACAAGATAAAATCGAATATGACTTGGTAGTGGGAATACACTTATCTTTGGGATGTTAAACGAGACAACTTTCAGCCGTCTAGTTTCCAAACTCATTTTATTTTGCTACCATTTCCGGGGATTCCGGTCAAACCAGAACCGAGGTTGTATCTTACTACACGTCGGTCAGGGGCCTGAAGATGGCGTAGTAAATCGCCGAAACGCCGGCCGCGGTGGTCTAGCGGTTCTGGCGCTGCAGTCCGGAACCGCGGGACTGCTACGGTCGCAGGTTCGAATCCTGGCTCGGGCATGGGTGTGTGTGATGTCCTTAGATTAGTTAGGTTTTAGTAGTTCTGAGTTCTAGGGGACTTATGACCTAAGATGTTGAGTCCCATAGTGCTCAGAGCCATTTGAACCATTTTTTTTAAATCGCCGAAACTGGTAGACAAATGAAATAAGTTTGTAAACGAGACGGCTGAAAGGTGTTTAATTTGACATCCTGTATCGAACAGTCGAGTCCGGCAACTACCTCTGGAAAAATGGACATACAGACACTTATCTATAGTCAGCAGCGTGGTCTATATCAAGCTCATTAATGAAGCTGCATGTCGTGAACTACGACTCGGGAACATCTGACCAGTTTGACAAACTAAGAGTTGGACGTCTTGTGCCACCAACCACGGAGTTTCACCACCAAAATGTTGATAGATTGATTCAGGACGATCGTCGTATCACTCAGAGAGAAATTGCAAGCACAATCGGTATTTCACAAGAACGTGTGGGTCACATTATTGTTTTTTTTTTTTTGGCTATCGGAAGATCTCTGCACGATGGGAACCTCGGATGCTGACTCCTGAAATGAAAGTGCACAGACTTGACATTTTCCAGGAACTCCTCTCGCGTTACGAGCATGAAGGTGACGCCTTTCTCCTTTCAATTATGACAGGAGACGAAACGTGAGTATACCATTACGATCCGGAGACGGAACGGCAGTATATGGAAAATCGACACAAGAAGATATTCAAGACGCAGACCTCAGCTGGAAAAATCATGGCCACAGTGTTCTGGAACGCAGATGGTTTTATCCATGCTGATTTCCTTGATTGTGGAACAACAAGAGCGTTACATCACAACGCTGAGAACTCTGAAACGACGGCTAACAAGGGTACGAAAATGAAAGCGAAATGCTTTCCTGCAGCATGACAATGCCAAATCACACCTTCACGTGCCACCACAGCACAACTTCAGAGACTGAATCTGAGCACCGTAGGCATCCTCCATACAGTCCAGATTTAGGAAAATGGTTCAAATGGCTCTGAGCACTTATGGGACTCAATTTCTGAGGTCATCAGTCCCCTGTAACTTAGAACTACTTAAACCTAACTAACCTAAGGACATCACACACATCCCCTGCCCGAGGCAGGATTCGAACCAGCGACCGTAGCGGTCGCGCGGTTCCAGACTGTAGCGCCTAAAACCGCTCGGCCACTTCGGCCGGTCCAGATTTAGCGCCTTCTGACTTCCATCCGTTCCCGATAGTGAGAGACGCTCTGCGGGGACATCATTACGCTTCTGATGAAGACGTTGAGAGAACTATGAGACTGTGGTTACTGAAACAGAGTGTCGACTCCTTCCGTGACAGCTTCAGAAAGCTTGTTCATCGTTGGCAGAAATGCATCCAATTGGCTTGTGATTATGTGGAAAAGTGAATATTGGTAATTAAAGGTCACATTCTAAGAGTTACTTCTGCGTTTCATTTATTAAAATATTCCCATCCAAAACCAAGTAACGAAGGTGGAGGCATTACTTTGGCGGACAACCACGAACGTGCTCTGGGTATGGGAAGGAGGGACACGTACGTTCTCAGTGTACTCAACGACGGTTGTTACAACTACCACGGGAGGATCCACCACTCATACCCCATCCGACTATGTACCCCATGAACTATGTCGCGGCATTACGCGATGATGTAGACCGCGTGACAGAAATGTAACGGAACGTACAGAAAGAACCACGGAAGGAAGACGTTGCGCCGGACCTCCTATAGGTGTCAGGGGTCGCCCTTTCTTCGGTGCAGCTCGCGGCCACTTCGGATACGGCACTTACGGACGTCTGTAGTTCGACGGCGCACGGTTCCGAAGTCCCCCACGAACATCAAGAGGCCATGCTGATCTCTGATTCCGAGGCTCGGCAACGGAAACAGCGATCACCATAATGCCGGAAGCAGCCCCGCCTCACGTTGGAGAATGACCAACCAGATCCAGCACACAGTGCTGAGGCATTTCCGGGCACAGAGCAGACGACCATGGATACAGAACTGCCTAGAGTGGATGCAGGGATGGCCAGCGGGACAGCGATATGATTGCCAGGCTACGGCGCCTACAACACACGACGACGACGGGACTCTGGGGGTACCCCCGTGGGGAACAGATGATGCTGGAGAAGCTGCACATACACGCTCTCCCGGTGTAAGACCGGAAGAGGGCACGGAATAACGGTAGACCACATGAGGGGACGGCGGGGGACGGTACAAAGAAAGCTGCCAGTGTACGGAGTATTAGAGACCGTAAGGTGCCCTGCATACGCTGACAGCCAAGCTTATCGGTTAGGGTCTGTTAGCATTTGTAGCACTGGGATGCCTGTAAAACCCAAGATGCTCAGTGATATCATAAGGTCAGTAGACTTAAACATAGTGGTGTTACAGGAAGTTCGGGTGCTTCCCCTCTCGGACTTTACGGTTACGACATTTACTGTGCCCCGTGTGGCGAGAGAGGCGTTGGCGGTTGAAGGAAGGGATACGTGCAGACGAAGTGGAGTATTTACCTGCGGCCTGTGGTACATCCATTACCATGGGTGGGGTACGTTTGAACAATATATACGCACCGTCAGGCTCTGATAAGAAAAGGGAACGAGCAGATTTTTACGACCATGGGGTTACAACGATGTTCTGGGGACGATACATTGCTTCCATATTCTGCGGAGATTTTGTGTTCTAACATCCTTACTCCTAGCTAGGAACTTCGGGAGATGATCAACGGGACGGAATTAGTCGATTCATGAGACCTGAAATTTTGCAACCAACCGTGATATACATTTTTTACGAGCCACTCTGCGAGCCGTTTCGAACGTATGTATGTTTCAATCTTTTAGCGTTGTCGACGATGGACGCAGAAATCTGTCCGACAGCGTTTACAGAACATGAGCTATGTATTTGTCGGTTATCTTTGCTAGGCAGCAGATACGGAGACGGAGGGCAGGGAGGTGATCGTCTCCCACTTGCGTGATGCAGAATGCCGACGCATGGTGAAGGACACGTGGAACGGCTACCTCTGTCGACGAAATTCTTATGGCTCTGTCCTACAGTGGTGAATCGAGTGCGCGAAGCCAGCTTTGCGGAGGACGCCAATAGGTTACGGGACGGAGGTTACTCGATGGCAGCGCACGACCTTGACTTTTACTTGACGGCCCTCGTGGAACTGTTCGCTCAACCACCTACACCACAACTCCAGACAGCCGTTCACTGAGTCAAGGCGAAATTGATACAACTTGCGAAGCTAAGAATCGCGGGTACGGTGATACACGAGGTCGCAGGACTGACTGCCCAACGAACTTCCCTCGATGCATTATGTCATAAAGGAAAGAAGAAGGAGATGAAGGACGTTAATTTTTTAGATAGATCTCAGCTATGGCCGTCGTTTTGGAACACAAGGGGGCATAGCACAGGCGTTCACGGATCATTTTAGCAGATTCTATGCTTGTGATGGGGAAGGCCAGAGGGAGCTGCGGACCGTCTGGACGAGACCCCAGACGAGACGCGTGTGAACGGGGAAGCGTACGTGTCATCCGATATTAGATACGAGGAGCTGGAGGAAGTGAATACACGAGGTACCTCCAACAAGTCCCCAGGCCCTGATGGATTCCCGATGGAATTTTACCATGGCTTTGTAACCATTATGACACCGATATAGTTACCCAGGTTTAATGAGCTTCTGCGGCAAGGAGCCCCCGGTTCCCGTAGAATTCACGGAAGGGTCGTGATCCCGATACCCAAGCCATGTGGCGCAAACGACCTTAAGATTATCGCCCCTTGACCCTCCTTAAGAGTGACTACAAGATCTTTGTGCACGTACTGGGTACTCATATCAAAACGTTGTTGGTGGATCGAATACGTGCCGATCAGATGTGTCTTGGCGGCGTCAGTAATATCCAGAAGCCTTGGCAGACTATCATGACGTTATAGTCCTCGCAGGTGCATGCCGCCTCCGGGGAAAGGGGGGCGGAGGGGGACACTGGTTGCTATAGATTCCGATCATGCCTTTTGTAAGGTGTCAGGCAAATCCAACACCTTCCATGAAAACCCTGACATGATAAGCAAATCCAGTAGTATGTCACATAGCTCCGAATAAATCGTGACATTAAATTAACCAAAGTAATACGAGTAATGAGTGAGCAAATGGAATACCACAGACTAACACAAGAATGCCTAAATGCATGTCAAACCTTCCCACCGCCGGCCGGAGTGGCCGAGCGGTTAAAGGCGCTACAGTCTGGAACCGCACGACCGCTACGGTCGCAGGTTCGAATCCTGCCTCGGGCATGGATGTGTGTGATGTCCCTAGGTTAATTAGGTTTAAGTAGTTCTAAGTTCTAGGGGACTTATGACCACAGCAGTTGAGTCCCATAGTGCTCAGAGCCATTTGAACCATTTGAACCTTCCCACTGTGAGACAGACGCAGTTACGAGGGGAGAAACGAGAATAGAAGCCGAGAGCAGAACCGTGTTCAGCTGGAAGGCCCTACGATAAGGGACGGACGGACACCCACGTCGCCAGGTAACCGCTAGGACCACACCACCCGCAACTTTTAGCGTGAGACTTTTTCGCGTCTCTGTTACGTTAGGACCACCCCCCCCGCCCATGTTAAAAGCTAGAGCCCTCCAGAATAACAGTATAGATCTTACGATAACACAAAAAGGGCTACACCACCCGCAAGTTTTAGCGTGACACTTTTTCGCGTCTCTGTTACATTAGGACCACCCCCCAGCCCACGTTAAAAGCTAGAGCTCTCCAGAAGAACAGTATAGATCTTACGATAACGCTAAAAGGACCACACCAGCTGCAAGTTTTAGTGTGAGACTTTTTCGCTTCTCTGTTACGTTGCAAACTTTAAAAACATTGCCCCACCACGAAAAGTATAACGTTTCTCATTGGATAGACAGAATTTTTGTAGGCGGAGCTTAAGGTTAACATTGAGACCCTGATTGGTCAGATGAAAACACAGCCAGATAGTTTTTTTTTTTAAACCAACTTCGGTAAATTATACTAAGGAGAAGTTAGGAGAGAGTTGCTAGGGAGTTGCTTCCGAGAGGGCGAGCTGGATGGAGTTGCGCCGGCCGCCGCCCCCTGACGAACACCGACAAGGTAATGAACGCACGCGATGCCGCATTTTTGAGCGCATAAGGCTTCACTCAGAACTGCAGAAGTCTCATCTGTTACATCCCCTTTACGTAATACTAGTGTCGATCGTCAATTAAAGCTCATGGTGTTGACATTTACCACTTGAAGTAAAAATCTGAAACTCGATGATTTTTCTGTTATATAGTTACTGAGAAGCCACATCAGCCACTGTAATTTACGACAAATTAGATAAGTAATTAAAGATAATTGAGGGTCACTGTAGACCATTTTGATAGTTTTCTCTTTTGTGAAACTTAATTTAAAACTAGATTATAAATGTGATATGGCATAGGTCATCCTTCGATCCATTGTAGAACTTGGAAACCCACTCAGGGAATATTCGTTCACATTTTTGTTGAACGCAGTTGGTTTTTACCATCCTGTATTAAAACATTTTCTTTTATCAATAGTGCAATTTATAAACGATGTTTTGTGAGTAGAATAAAATTTTCAATGGTAAACTTTACTGCTTTTTCGACGTTATTTTACCAGCTAACTAAAAATAGGAAAGCCTTGAACCCCTTCCACTAAATTTAGTTAGTATTAAGATTCCTTTACAGGGAGTGCAGTGGAGCTGACGCTGAAATCATTAAGTATTTGGTTATATCATCGCTAGTCTCACTGAACTCTTCTGAATTCTACATGTCATGTGTGGTCTGACGTCTCCTTACCAGCAACAGGTCCAAGGTTCAAACTAGTCAATTCCCTAAAAAACACGCTCAGAGCGTCGTTGCGCGAAAGTGGTAGGGAGACACGATATAGAACAAACAGACACCAAGCAGAATGTTTAGACTTTGGTCGAGTGAATCCTGTGTGCCTCGCAGCGGTAATCAACAGGATGGGTGTCTCGCCATTATTGACCACTGGAGTGATGCGGCTGTTGCACGGTGCCAGATCAGTGATGGTTATCAACGGTGGGAGAACAATTTTAAGTTCTTAACATATGTCAGATAGGATTGCCCCTTATCGATCCTCCTATATGAGATGGCCTTACAATCGGCCTCGCAGGCCTTCACCGCCGGGATCTCCCTGCAGCATCCTATAATTCAGATGTACATCATACACAGATGACGTTGTGTTCCTCGTCCGGAATGAGGGGGAGACTCGATCGGCACTGGATTGGCTACTTATTGGATGGCAGCTGGCATCGTGGTCAGCTACGGAAAATTACTATTCATGCACATGGGTCGTGGACTAGAAAGAGGAACGGAAAGATCCTTACCTGTGATGCAAGCCCTCCGATGTTTGGGTATCACCTTTCATAACGAGACGGCAGGAACGGCTGCGGACATCTGCCGACGGCTGCTGCTCAGAGTTTGCACGTCAGGTCAGTACGAGTAAACGCCCTACGGTCGATGGATATGCTGCGGCGGGTGTTACTCGCCTATTTTTGCGCCGTTCCCATGATGTGCCTCCTGAGACTCCTTATTCTCTTGACGCACACGATGGCTCTGAGGATTCAGGCGGCTTTTAGTTACTATGTAAACTTGGGACAGTTCTGTAAAGTACAGTACAAAACGCTCACAAAAAAATGGTTCAAATGGCTCTGAGCACTATGGGACTCAACTGCTGTGGTCATAAGCCCCCTAGAACTTAGAACTACTTAAACCTAACTAACCTAAGGACATCACACACATCCATGCCCGAGGCAGGATTCGAACCTGCGACCGTAGCGGTCGTGCGGTTCCAGACTGTAGCGCCTTTAACCGCTCGGCCACTCCGGCCGGCTAACAAAACGCTCACCTCTCAGCGTGAGAAGGGGGCTTTGGTTTAGTCAATGTACACGAGAAGGCGAGTGTCGTGTATATTTACACCACGCTCAAACGGTGACACAACAGTGATCACTACCTTACGGGGAGGATCATGAAGAACTAGTAGCAACATCGCATCTTCCCCCGGTCGCCGAGCTGGGTATTCGTGCGGTCTGAGGCACCTTTCCGCGGCTCTCGCGGATACCGCCGTCGGAGGTTCGAGCTCTCCCTCGGGCATGGGTCGTTAGAGCAGGTTAGTTTAAGTTAGATTAAGTAGTGTGTAAGCCCAGAGACCAATGACCTTAGCAATTTAGTCCCATAGGAACTTAACACCAATTTCCAAATTTCCCCCGGTCAGTGTCCGCCATATATCGCCCCCGTTTACAAATGTGCGCACGTTCATCGTTGAACACAGATACGTTCGGGCTCATTTACCCACGTCCCGACAGCCGACATCGAAGGACGTGTACCATCTGCTTCTTCGGCAGATCGCTCGGAATGGAGTGGAACGCAAACGTCCTGCCGTTAATTGGCAACCAACAACAGTCGGGTCAACATGGTACGTTAAAGTGAACCGGAAATACCCAACGAATGACAAAAAATACGCGATGCATATGGCGGATTCGCCCATGTGTCATCAATGCAGCATGCTGGATACGGACGAGCACCGGCTGGTCTGCGGCGAGACGTTGGCTGTCCAGACTCTAGCAAGGAAGGTAATAGCTTTCATGCGGCGCACTATCTATACAGCAATATCTTCAGACATCGTATTTTTTACAGCGGAAAAATATTTTCCGCGTCATAACACGAGCGCAGTAGCGTGGATTACAGGTATGACGGTCTATTACATATATAGTGATACACATATGAACGTACTGTATTACTGGCAATACTTGCAAGACGGACACACAGAACTGTCGCGGCTGCTTTAGCACAAGGACTGGTATGCAGATTTCCTAGGAACGGTTTTTACGGGCCCCCCACGTACTGAGTGCCAGAACGAACTGGCAGTTGCATAGCAAGCAATGGAATGTTTCTTTTAATTTTGTTTTAATGTATATAAATACTTTTTTCAGGCCCCACTTTGAATTTTTTGTTTTCTGCTGCATGGTAGGACGTCAGCGAGGTTTCTTCCAAGACAGTTATATTGTTATTAGGACATACTATGGTTTTGTGGATAACAAAGGTTTCTGTTTATCATACCTCCCTTACAAAAATTTGAGAAACGAATCAAAAATAAAAAAGTAAAAAATGTCGGTAGCGTACTCGCACGAAAAAATCGAAGGTTCCGACTGCGAGTCGAGGAAAAAAAAAAAATGAAAAAAGGTGGTCACAGTGTAGAACTGAAAATCGGACGAACCGTGATCGTAGCTCCCGCGTGTCATTTTTTTCTCCCTGTATTCAAATTTGTATCTGTGGCGTGATGTAATATCCGCCTGCAACAGCGAGGTGTAAGGAAGGGACCAATAAAGTTGATTCTGCGCAACTACTCTATTAGCAGCCGAAAGGAAGTGGCTTTCGAATGGGAACCGCAGACGTTTGATGACAAGGCGACAAGTCAACCGAATCGTCCACCTAAAAACACCTCTGGTGTATCATACACGGCATTAGTGACAGTACGTGTGTCACATGATAGGAATCTCTTATCGATGCACCCAATTTGTATGCCTGGTGAGTGTGTGAGAATCTCTCGTTGTCCTGTTTCGGTGTTCGTGTGAATGTGAATCACCCCCAAGGAAATGATGAAAACAGAATAGTTGTCTCATAAGCTGCAACAAATGAACGCAACAGTTTCACAGCCACACAGTTCCTTTGTGCCGCGTTTTTAACGTTTTTGGTGTTGTTTTCCGTTTTGGATTTTTTGACTCTTTAATTCCTTTGTTGTAACATAGTTCACACTCCTTTATTTGTTGTTCTTCTTTCTGTGAGACGTCTGTGTGCTATCCTGCATGCTCTCACTATTCATCACATTTACTTGTAACGGTCACCCATTCTTGTCACATGCCTCATACTCTATAACCAAAGTATAGTATGACAACTGCCAACACTACAGAAAGAGAACAGACATTTCATTGACTGGACGCACAGTTCATAATGTTGTGAAAAATAAATAAATAAACTGCACACGAGAGTTTGGAACACGGCTTGTCCACTTTCCACTACAACAACGTGACCATTTAACGACGACGACGCCGCTCTTCCACGTCCCTCGATGTTGCACTTATTGAGCCTGAACCGTTCATTGTTTCTGTTTCACTTTTTTTTTAACAGGTCAGTTCACCATGGTCCTGTTTTCATGCTTGATCCGCGTTCAGTTTTTGACGGACAATCTGAGCGGGAGGGGGGGGGGGGGAGTGGGGTGAGATGGGGGGTTCACTTGTAAGCCACAGTGCCTCTGTGCAGATACAGTGCGGTTAGTTAAGTGAAATGGAAAGAAGACAAGGATTTCTGGTCGGAAGACCATAGGGTAACATCAAGAGCAGCACGTAATTGCGAGTAGGATTCATTACGAAGAGAAGGGCATAATTCGATACCTATAGGGAGATGAGAATGTAATAGTCATGGGATACCAGGATTCAGTGGTAGGGCAAAGAGTAAAAGGCAGGGTGTCAGGTGAAAATGGGCTTTCTACTGGGAATGAGAGTGAACAAATACCATCTGAGTTCTACAATAGATATCAGTCAGTAATAGCGAATACTCTTCGAGAATCACAACAGGAGGAGATGTTCTTGAAAAAGACCTGGATATAACGGAAGATTTAAGTTATATTACAACATAGTGAGGCAAAGATTCCGAAAACCAGATACTAGATTTAAGGTATACTCAGGAGCAGATGTTGTTGTTGTTGTGGTATTCAGTCCTGAGACTGGTTTGATGCAGCTCTCCATGCTGCTCTATCCTGCGCAAGCATCTTCATCTCACAGTACCTACTGCAACCTACATCCTTCTGAATCTGCTTGGTGTATTCATCTCTTGGTCTCCCTCTACCATTTTTACCCTCCACGCCGCCCTCCAATACTAAATTGGTGATCCCTTGATGCCTCGGAACATGTCCTCCCAACCGATCCCTTCGTCTACTCAAGTTGTGCCACAAACTTCTCTTCTCCCCAATCCTATTCAACACCTCCTCATTAGTTATGTGATCTACCCATCTAATCTTCAGCATTCTTCTGTAGCACCACATTTCGAAAGCTTCTATTCTCTTCTTGTCTAAAGTATTTATCGTCCATGTTTCACTTCCATACATGGCTACACTCCATACAAATACTTTCTGAAACGACTTCCTGACATTTGAATCTATACTCGATGTTAACAAATTTCTCTTCTTCAGAAACGCTTTCCTTCCCATTGCCAATCTACATTTTATATCCTCTCTACTTCGACCATCATCAGTTATTTTGCTCCCCAAACAGCAAAACTCCTTTACTGCTTTAAGTGTCTCATTTCCTAATCTAATTCCCTCAGCATCACCCGACTTAATTAGACTACATTCCATTATGCCCGTTTCGCTTTTGTTGATGTTCATCTTATATCCTCCCTTCAAGACACTATCCATTCCACTCAACTGCTCTTACAAGTCCTTTGCTGTCTCTGACAGAATTACAATGTCATCGGCGAACCTCAAAGTTTTTATTTCTTCTCCATGGATTTTAATACCTACTCCGAATTTTTCTTTTGTTTCCTTCACTGCTTGCTCAACACACAGATTGAATAACATCGGGGAGAGGCTACAACCCTGTCCCACTCCCTTCCCAACCACAGCTTCCCTTTCATGCCCCTCAACTCTTATAACTGCCATTTGGTTTCTATACAAATTGTAAATTGCCTTTCGCTCCCTGTATTTTACCACTGCCACCTTCAGAATCTGAAAGAGAGTATTCCAGTTAACATTGCAAAAGTTTTCTCTAAATCTACAAATGCTAGAACGTAGGTTTGCCTTTCCTTTATCTAGCTTCTAAGATAAGCCGTAGGGTCAGTACTGCCTCACGTGTTCCAATATTTCTACGGAATCCAAACTGATCTTCCCCAAGGTCGGCTTCTACTAGTTTTTCCATTCGTCTGTTAAGAATTCGCGTTAGTATTTTGCAGCCGTGGCTTATTAAACTGATAGTTCGGTAATTTTCACATCTATCAACACCTGCTTTCTTTGGGATTGGAATTAATATATTCTTCCTGAAGTCTGAGGGTATTTGGCCTGTCTCATACATCTTGCTCACCAAATGGTAGAGTTTTGTCAGAGCTGGCTCTCCCAAGGCCGTCAGTAGTTCAAATGGAATGTTGTCTACTCCCGGGGCCTTGTTTCGACTCAGGTCTTTCAGTGCTCTCTCAAACTCTTTACGCAGTATCATATCTCCCATTTCATCTTCATCTACATCCTCTTCCATTTCCATAATAATGTCCCCAAGTACGTCGCCCTTGTATAGACCCTCTATATACTCCTTCCACCTTTCTGCTTTCCCTTCTTTGCTTAGAACTGGGTTTCCATCTGAGCTCTTGATATTCATACAAGTTGTTCTCTTTTCTCCAAAGGTCTCTTTAATTTTCCTGTAGGCAGTATCTATCTTACCCCTAGTGAGATAAGCCTCTACATCCTTACATTTATCCTCTAGCCATCCCTGCTTAGCCATTTTGCACTTCCTGTCGATCTCATTTTTGAGACGTTTGCATTCCCTTTTGCTTGCTTCATTTACTGCATTTTTATATTTTTTCCTTTCATCAATTAAGTTCAATATTTCTTCTGTTACCCAAGTATTTCTCCTAGCTCTCGTCTTTTTACCTACTTGATCCTCTGTTGCCTTCACTACTTCATCCCTCAAAGCCACCCATTCTTCTTCTACTATATTTCTTTGCCCCATTCCTGCCATTTGTTCCCTTACGCTCTCCCTGAAACTCTGTAAAACCTCTGGTTTAGTCAGTTTATCCAGGTCCCATCTCCTTAAATTACCACCTTTTTGCAGTTTCTTCAGTTTTAATCTACAGTTCATAACCAATAGATTGTGGTCAGAGTGCACATCTGCCCCTGGAAATGTCTTACAATTTAAAACCTGGTTCCTAAATCTCTGTCTGACTATTATATAATCTATCTGAAATCTGTCAGTATCTTCAGGCTTCTTCCATGTATACAACCTTCTTTTATGATTCTTGAACCAAGTGTTAGCTATGATTAAGTTGTGCTCTGTGCGAAATTCTACCAGGCGGCTTCCTCTTTCATTTCTTAGCCCCAATCCATATTCACCTACTACGTTTCCTTCTCACCCTTTTCCTACTACCGAATTCCAGTAACCTATGACTATTAAATTTTCGTCTCCCTTCACTATCAGAATAATTTCTTTTATTTCATCATACATTTTTTCAATTTCTTCGTCATCTGCAGAGCTAGTTGGCATATAAACTTGTACTACTGTAGTAGGCGTGGGGTTCGTGTCTATCTTGGCCACAATAATGCGTTCACTATGCTGTTTGTAGTAGCTTACCCACATTCCTATATTTTTATTCATTATTAAACCTACTCCTGCATTAGCCCTATTTGACTTTGTATTTATAACCCTGTATTCGCCTGACCAAAAGTCTTGTTCCTTCTGCCACCGAACTTCACTAATTCCCACTATATCTAACTTTAACCTATCCATTTCCCTTTTTAAATTTTCTAACCTACCTGCCCGATTAAGGGATCTGACATTCCACGCTCCGATCCGTAGAACGCCAGTTTTCTTTCTCCTGATAACGACATCCTCCTGAGTACTCCCCGCCCGGAGATCCGAATGGGAGTCTATTTTACCTCCGGAATATTTTACCCAAGAGGACGCCATCATCATTTAATCATACAGTAAAGCTGCATGCCCTCGGGAAAAATTATGGCTGTACTTTCCCCTTGCTTTCAACCGTTCGCAGTACCAGCACAGCAAGGCCGTTTTGGTTAGTGTTACAAGGCCAGATCAGTCAATCATCCAGACTGTTGCCCCTGCAACTACTGAAAAGGCTGCTGCCCCTCTTCAGGAACCACGCGTTTGTCTGGCCTCTTAACAGATACCCCTCCGTTTTGGTTGCACCTACGGTACGGCTATCTGTATCGCTGAGGCACGCTAGCCTCCCCACCAACGGCAAGGTCCATGGTTCATGGGGGGGGGGGGACTAAGGAGCAGATACAGTCTCAAATAAAAATTTAGTAGTGACAGAGAGCATGCTGCAGTTTTAGAGGCTATTCAGGAAGAATAAAGACGCGAGGAAGCGGGTTACGGAAGAACTAAGGAGTGAAGAAATACGCTTGAAGTTCTCTAACGCTATAGATACTGCGATAAAAAATAGCTCAGCAGGCAGTTGAGTGCAAGAGTTATTGCCATATCTAAAAGCGCAATCAAGTTCGGAAGAAAACGTAGGTACGAAGAAAGTAACAACGAAGAAACCATGGGTAACAGAAGAAATACTTCAGCTGATGGATGAAAGGAGAAAGTACAGAAATGTTCATTGCAGTTCAGGAATACAGAAATACAAGACACTTAGGAATGAAACAAATCGGCAGTATCGGCAAGCTCAGATGAAATGGCTGCATGAAAAACGTTAACAATTCGAAAAGTATATGATTGTCTGATGGGCTGTCACAACATACACAGGGTGTTACAAAAAGGTACGGCCAAACTTTCAGGGAACATTCCTCACACACAAAGAAAGAAAATATATTATGTGGACATGTGTCCGGAAACGCTTACTTTCCACGATAGAGCTCATTTTATTACTTCTCTTCAAATCACATTAATCATGGAATGGAAACACACAGCAACAAAACGTACCAGCTTGACTTCAAACACTTCGTTACAGGAAATGTTCAAAATGTCCTCAGTTAGCGAGGATACATGCATCCACCCCCCGTCGCATGGAATCCCTGATGCGCTGATGCAGCCCTGGAGAATGGTGTATTGTATCACAGCCGTCCACAATACGAGCACGAAGAGTCTCTACATTTAGTACCGGGGTTGCGTAGACAAGAGTTTTCAAATGCCCCCATAAATGAAAGTCAAGAGGGTTGAGGTCAGGAGAGCGTGGAGACCATGGAATTGGTCCGCCTCTACCAATCCATCGGTCACCGAATCTGTTGTTGAGAAGCGTACGAACACTTCGACTGAAATGTGCAGGAGCTCCATCGTGCATGAACCACATGTTGTGACGTACTTGTAAAGGCACATGTTCTAGCAACACAGGTAGAGTATCCCGTATGAAATCATGGCAGTGAATCGAGGAAGTACAGTACATACTGACGAAACTAAAATGAGCTCTAACATGGAAATTAAGCGTTTCCGTGCACATGTCCACATAACATCTTTTCTTTATTTGTGTGTGAGGAATGTTTCCTGAAAGTTTGGCCGCGCCTTTTTGTAACACCCTGTAGAAAAATCAAAAGAACGTTCCGTGAAATTAAAAGGAAGCGCGGTAACAGTAACAGAGCATTGAGAATTCCGCTGTTAAGTGCAAATAAGAGAGCAGATAGTGGGAAGAGAGCATTCAAGGCCCCTATGAGGAGCAGGGTTTGTCTAATGATTTGTTAGTAGAAGGAACAGAAGTCAGTATAGGAGAGAGAGGGGATCCAGTGTTAGAATTTAAGAAAGCTTTCGAAGACGTAAGATCAAAGAAGTCAGAAGGAATAGATAATATTCCATCGGAATTTCTAAAATCATTGGGAGAAATGGCAACAAAACAATTATTCACGTTGGCGTGTAGAATGTATGAGTGGCGATACCCCATCTGACTTTCGGAAAATCATACACACAATTCCGAAGACTGCGAGACTGCACAATTGCGAGAATACTCACACAGTCAGCTTAACAACTTGTAAATCGGAGATGCTGTCAGGAATAATATACAGGAGAATGGATAAGAAAACTGAGGATGTTTTAGGTGAATCACTTCGGTTTTCAAAATTGGTTCAAAGGGCTCTGAGCACTGTGGGACTTAACATCTGAGGTCATCAGTCCCCTAGAACTTAGAACCACTTAAACCTAACTAACTTAAGGACATCACACACACATCCATGCCCGAGGCAGGATTCGAACCTACGACCGTAGCGGTCGCGTGGTTCCAGACTGAAGCGCCTAGAACCACTCGGCCACACCGGCCGGCAGTTTGATTTTAGAAAAGGTAAATTCACCAGAGAGGCAGTTATGACGTTGTGGTTGATAATGGAAGTAAGAGTGAAGAAAAATCAAAAAAAACCTTCATTGGATCTAGCGACCTCGAAAAAGCGTTAAACGATGTGAGATGATGCAAGATGTTCGAAATTCTGAGAAAAAAGGGGGTAAGCTATATCGAAAGACGGGTAATATTCAATATGTACAAAAGCCAAGAGAGAATAGTCGTAAGCCGGCCGTTGTCGCCGAGCGCTTCTAGGCGCTTCAGTCCGGAACCGCGCTGTTGCTGTGGTCGCAGGTTCGAATCCTGCTTCGGCCATGGATGTGTATGATGTCCTTAGGTTAGTTAGGTTTAAATAGTTCTAAATCTAGGGGACTGATGACCTCAGATGTTGTCCCATAGTGCTTAGAGCCAATAATCATAGTGGGAGACCAAGGACGAAGTGCTCGGATCGAAAATATAAGACAGGAATGTAGTCTTTCGCCCCAACTGTTCAATCTATATTCTGAAGAAGCAAAAGAAGCAAAGATGGAAATAAATGAAAGTTTAAACATTGGGATCAAAACTCATGGTGGAAGGATATCAGTGATAAGATCTGCTAATAACATTGCTATCTTCAATGAAAGTGAAGAAGAATTACAGGATGTGTTGAATGTAATGAACAGTCTGATGAAGACAAAATATGATGTGAGAGTAAACTGAAGAAAGACGAAAGTAATTAGAAGTAGCAGAAATGAAAATACCCAGAAACTTAACGCCAGGATTAGTGATCACGAAGTAGACGAAGTAATTCCGCCACCTATGCAGCAAAATAACCTACGACGGACGGAGCAAGGTGGACATAAGAAGCAGATTAGCATTCTCAGAAAGGGCGTTCCTGGCCAGGAGAAATCGACTAGTATCAAACAAAGGTCTTAACTTGAGGAATAAATTTCTGAGAATGGACGTGTGGAGAACAGCAGCATATGGTAGTGAAACATAGACAGTGGGAAAACCGGAACAAAAGAGCATCGAAGTATTTGAAATATGGTGCTACAGAACAATGTTGAAAATTAGGTGGACTGATAAATTGAGGAATGTTCTCCGCAGATTCGACGAGGAAAGGAATATCCGAAAAGCACCAATAAGAAGAAGGGACAGTATGGTAGACATATGTTAAGAGATCATAGAATAACTTCCATGGTGCTAAAGGGAGCTGTATAGGGCACAAACTGTAGTGGAAGACAGAGATTGGAATACATCCAGCAAATAATTGAGGTCATATGTTGCGTGTGCTACTTTGAAAGAAGAGGTTGGCACAAGAGTGGAATTTCTGGCTGGTCGCATCAAACCAGTCAGAAGACTAATGACTCAAAAAAGGCGTCTTGTGTTTAGAACGCTGAGTGTATGAGATGGAAGTCAGCGTGAAATAAGTTCCAATGTCGCTAAAGGCAACATTTTTTTAAATCTTTGCTTTTGTAACAGATTGTAGGACGTTATTATTAATATAATTAAAAACTGTGAATGAAACGAGTACCAGTGACGTTTATGTTCTCTCTAGTCACAATAACAGATCTTTTACGAAAATGTCGCGATTTACGAGGTAGCACCAATCATAGCCGTCTGCTAAGATTTTTCATTGTAACCTACACATCTAAGTCCATTTGAATTTGGGTGCCCCAGATAACTAACCGTAACTATGTGTACAGTTAAGTTAAAAAGTAAGTAGACGTTCCTGCTTCAACTTGCTTCTGAATGAGTCTTTCTGTTTAGTACTTGTTTCTTGGATAAGACAAATACAACTAACTAACGGATTATTCGCTGATTTCAAGCTATTATTCCTCTAGATCACTGTTCTTACATAATGTTCTGCTATCACGTACACTCAGTGATTTACCGAAGGACCACGCTTTTATTTTGAGAAATATAATACCTCTGCACACATATGACGATGCTGTTAATATTTTATGTCTTATATTCCGAAGTCAGGTGTGTAATACTTCTTGTTCCCATGGCTCACTCTGCCTTTTTGACGTCTTAAGAAGTCTTAACTTTATGTGTATATAGAAATTGTGTATAGCTTCCCCAGTCTGCATTTTCTGTTTATTTTGTCACATGTCATTATACATTTCCGCAAAGTACTCGTACTTACGATGCTGTGATGGTATCATAATGTACTAGCAAAGAAGGATATTTGTTTATTATTGCACTTCTTTTCGACAAACGGAACTATTTTCGTTTATTGCAGTAAGCTGTTGACATACTAATAATTTGATTAATATTAGTTATTTCTGCTATTGACTCCTTGAAATGTTTTAAATACCGTAATTAGATTATGGACTCTTTTGGTAGTTTGTTTTGTCCGGGATACCAGTATCACCGTTACCTGCAAAGACGAGTTTTCAGTTTTCTGCCGGTAAGTGTGTTTGTGTTCATTTTAATCGTTCTCGTCGACCATTTAATTTGCCTGCCTTGCATATACGGAATACTGTCCTACATTTTAGAGACACAGTGCGGTTTCTGGGCCTAATTTTTGACTCCAGGTTGTTGTGGCTGCCACACCTACGAGACTTGAAAGCCAGAACCCTGAAGGCAGTGAACATCCTCAAGTGCCTCAGCCACAGGTCTTGGGGAACGGACAGGGCGCGTCTCCTCCAGTTTTATCGGGCTCTTGTGCGTTCACGGCTGGACTACGGGTGCACAGTGTATGGGTCAGCGAGGCAGTCTTATTTGCGGATCCTTGACGCTGTCCACCATGCAGTGATTCGACTGGCCACGGGTGCTTAACGGACCAGTCCCATACCCAGCCTCTGTGCTGAGGCGGGAGAACCGCCACTTACCATCCGGCGGCAGCTCCTACTAGTGCGTCAGGCTTGTAAATTTCTTGCAGCTCCAACCTCACCAGCTCACCATATTGTTGCTCATCCGCCTCTGGACCACCTTTTTTCCCACCGTCCCCGGGCTACGTTGCCGTTTGGGATCCGTGTGCAACGTCTGCTACAGTCCCTTGATGTGGAGTCTGTACGACCCCAAATCCAGGGTTTTAACCGCCACCCTGGTTACTGGAAAGGCACAGTGATTTTAGATTTGGTGCGGTACAGGAAAGATAGCATTCCTACTTCCGTTTTTAATCGGGTCTTTTCTGCCGTTTTATCTGAGCACCACGACCATGTAACTGTTTTTACTGATGAGTCTAAGCAAGGTTGCTCTGTTGGTTGCTCTGTTGTTCTTCCAGATCGCGTCCTCAAGGTTAGACTGCCCCCTGAATTTCCCATCTTTGACGCAGAATTAAATGCCATCTTTCGGGCACTGGAGCAGATGAGACTTTCTCCCAGTGTTAGAGTACTCGTCTGTTCAGATTCTTTGAGCGCCCTTTACTCTCTCCACCGTTTGTACCCAGCAGATAAAGGAACCCAGACTATCCACAACGCCCTCCTCCAACTACAATGACTGGGGAAGCAGGTGTCCTTCTGCTGGGTACCAGGGCACGCGGGAATTCTGGGGAATGAAAGGGCTGATCGAGCAGCCAAGGAGGCGTGTCGTGACGGTCAGGTCTCTCAGTGTGCTATCCCCCCGCATACCCTCACCTCGCTGTTGAGGTATAAAGTCCTGTGTCGCTGACAACAAGCTCCGTGCTGTCAAGCCCACAACTTGGCAGATACGTACTTCCTTCCAGCCACGTCGACAGGACAAGGTCCTCCTTCCTCGTCTTCGCATCGGCCACAGCCCTATGACGCATCGATTTTTACTCCGGTGAGAGGACCTTCCGATGTGTGGTACTTTGGCGTGCAGATCACGGTGCACCACCTTTTATTGGACTGCATTTTATTTGCTGACCAGCGCACTGCAGGGGATTTGCCGGCGGATCTGTAGTCTATTTTATGCAATGCTCAAAAGAATGTGATTCGGGTTTTAAAGTTCTGTGAATTGTCCCACATTTTTAACAAGATTTTGGGGAGATATTTTTTTTATGTGTCAACGGGGTGGCTGGCTCATCCGAATTTTTTCGTAAGTGGTCAGCCAGTCTCATTTCCCTCTGCTGTCCTTTTAGCTCTTTTGTGGTTTGTTTTCCCTCTTTTACTTTCTTGATTAGCTTTCTTGCCTCCTCATTGGTTTTAATGCATGTGAGAGTACCTGTGCGATAGTCATTGTGTGGTCGTTTCGTGTGCATGCGTGTGCGACAGTTTTCGTTCTTATACACCTTTGTTTGTTTTCATCGATGTCAGGGCGCTGATAACCTCGCCGTTGGGCGCCTATAAGTTCCCAAACCACACACACACACACACACACACAACCTGATCTGTGTCATTACTCTTATTACACAACAATGCGGCTTAATTAGGCTTTCCTCCATATCCAGTTGCTGCTATTGCAGTCTTCTGCAATTGAATTACTACATGTTTTCAACAGTGGGTAGAGGCCTAGGCTGTATATATTATGCTTTACATATGGACCACGTGCTACACTGGACAAGTAAATTTCGTTTAACTCCAGTCCATGACTAGAGACCACATGTGCACATGTACAATGAGGATACAGTCATTTTGTTAATGTATCCTTATAGTAGTTGTAAAAGTCATTACTGCTCTAGTGGTTCCATTTACATTTTTAATGCTTCCGACATTCGTTTCCTTTCTCTGGGATGCTTGTAGGTTCATAGTCTTATCGTGTATGGGCTAGTTTCCCAGCGCATCTTTGCCATTTGCTTCTGCCCCTCAAGTTTATTTTCCAAGTAAACCAAATCAACTAACCTACAACTAAAGTACGTAACATGCTAGCACCTGGAATGTTTGCAGTTAGCAAAACACAGTTAGTTTCTGTTTCAGTGGTCAAAGTCATTCTCTGCAATACTTGGATCTCACTTGTACTATCTACATTGCTTCACTACTGGTCATTTTGCTTCGTGTTATTTCTGTTAAGAGTACATTTAATTTTCGCAGTGGGTACTGTAACTCATATTAACAAAATGGTTCAAATGGCTCTAAGCAGCATGGGACTTAACATCTGAGATCATCAGTCTAGTAGAACTTAGAGTTAGTTAAACATAACTAACCTAAGGACATCACACACATCCATGCCCGAGGCAGGATTCGAACCTGCGACTGTAGCAGTCGCGCGGTTCCTGACTGAAGCGTCTAGAACCGCTCGGTCACCGCGGGCGACTCCAGATTAACACTCTCATCAACATTGTACAGGCGTGAAAGATAGGAGTACAGTACAGACTATAAGAGAAAAAATATACTCCGTTTTGTGAGAGGCCTGCATCAGTCCTTAACGGCTATTGATTCAAACCCTTTACTTGGAGTTATGAGGATTTGGCGCTACGGACTTTCCCTAAACTTTCCTTTGAAGCCTCTAAACTTCAGTAAATTACTGTTTACAATCACTTCTTGATCTTAATTTCTGTCGTGTCCAAGCAACAGTTGTTTTAAATAGTAAATATTGCAGTGAACATCATAGCGTCAGAAAGGCTTCTTAAAACGTTTTTCCTGCCTTATAGGCATATTTGATCCACTAATGTGGTGCATTTGGTCTCGTTAATGTCAATTTCCTGATACTACAGTTTTTTCAATAACCAAGAAGCGAAATATGTGATGTGAAAAGGCTGCTTTCGTAATCCAGCATTTTGCTATGACAGGACTGTTTGCAGTATTTCCTTCTCACAGTGTTCAGCCAGAGCGGTGTCCCATTTCTAGTGATAGGGAATCTAAAATAAGACAACAGAAATTAAATCACTTTAGCAAAAATAACCAGCACAACCAAATTTCATTTAAATAAAAGAAAATATTGCTTGAACGAGTTCACTTACGAATGAAACGTTATTTCTTTACACTTCAGACTGTAATCAGAACGATTAGAACAACTGTAAATAGTGTAAAAAAAGTCTTTCACCTTAAAAAATCCATGGAGAAGAAATAAAAACTTTGAGGTTCGCCGATGACATTGTAATTCTGTCAGAGACAGCAAAGGACTTGGAAGAGCAGTTTAAAGGAATGGATAGCGTCTTGAAAGAAGGATATAAGATGAACATCAACAAAAGCAAAACGAAGATAATGGAATATAGTCGAATTAAGTCGGGTGATGCTGAGGGAATTAGATTAGGAAATGATACACTTAAAGTAGTAAAGGAGTTTTGCTATTTGGGGAGCAAAATAACTCATGATGGTCGATGTAGAGAGAATATAAAATGTAGACTGGCAATGGCAAGGAAAACGTTTCTGAAGAAGAGCAATTTGTTAACATCGAGTATAGATTTAAGTCTCAGGAAGTCGTTTCTGAAAGAATTTGTATGAAGTGTAGCCATGTATGGAAGTGAGACATGGACGATAACTAGTTTGGACAAGAAGAGAATAGAAGCTTTCGAAATGTGGTGCTACAGAAGAATGCTGAAGATTAGATGGGTAGATCATATAACTAATGAGGAGGTACTGAAAAGGATTGGGGAGGAGAGAAGTTTGTGGCACAAATTGACTAGAAGAAGGGATCGGTTGGTAGGACATGTTCTGAGGCATCAAGGGATCACCAATTTAGTATTGGAGGGCAGCGTGGAGGGTGAAAATCGTAGAGGGAGACCAAGAGATGAATACACTAAACAGATACAGAAGGATGTAGGCTGCAGTACGTACTTGGAGATGAAGAAGCTTGCACAGAATAGAGTAGCATGGAGAGCTGCATCAAACCAGTCTCAGGACTAAAGACCACAACAACAAACAACAACAAGCTAATGATGGGGCTACTAACGTGGTGGTGGACGTTGTGAATTCATGAAAACACCCCGTATTGTACCTCCATGATGCTATCACGGAAGTGTTTATCTCTGTTTTAATTACTGCAAGAAGTAAAATTTTCTAATTTAGTATTTCAGCATATTTGTAATGTACATTTTAATCAGTTTAGAATGCGTGGTATTTTTTTTTTTCACTGATAAATCCAATTTCTGCTTCAGTTAACTTAGTAGTCTTAATATTTTGGGACCTGAGGTGTATGTTATATTTTTAATGTCCCGTCGACATCGAGATCATCACAAAGTGATTGTGCAAGGATTGGAAAGTAAGTCGTCATTGCCCTTTCAAAGAAACCATTCTGGAATTTTCCTGGAGTGATTTAGGGAAATAAGGGATAACCCAAATCTGGATGGCCAGACGCGGTTTCGAACCGTCGACCTCCCGAATGCTAGTCCAGTGTGCTGACCACTGCGCCACCCCGCTCGATCGATTTTTAACACAATCCGCGAAGACTGTTTATCAGAGTATAGTTTCTATATGTGACTGGACCTATAATAAAATGCAATGGACTGTGAAATCTTAAATGGCCAAGAACATACTTCGCAATATAATTGTACAATTAAAGAATCAAAATGAGAGTTAATCAAATTTTACAGTCTTATTTCATGTTAAATAGTAATCCATTTTTCGTAGTTCCACATAACAATGACTGGAAGAGTTTGATATCATTCCGGCTTCTTCTAGAGGTTGATGTGAGTCGTGCCAAATGCACGGCCCTTACAAACTGTCAACTTTTTTAGCAGACCACGGAATCATGACAAGAATACTCGTTGCAGTCGTTTTACGCTTACTCATTACCAGTGTTCATCCACGTCTACGGTCTGCCCGTTGGATGAAGGCTCTCCCTTTGATACGCTGTACTGCGTTATCTGTCGAGTAGAGACAATACTGCTAGCTCTGTGGACAGAAGTGCATGCCACGTTCCAGTAGCTCGTGCACTAATCCGCAGTACTGCGTCAACAGCCACACTACAAGTAATACAGTAATGGAAATCAGTACAAAGGCACGGCTCGTACAAAAGGAATAGTAAAATATATGAAGCGTATATGCATCGACCTTATAACGAAAGTAGTAGATACATGTATGACAAACATAGAAGTTTCAAATAAGCATATAAGACAAACAATCAGGACGGAATTACACAGTTTCTTTCATAACACGAGCACCGAAATAAGACGTGTGCATTTCGTGGAAGGAAATTGGTATAAATGCACTCACTGTCCTGTTGTATTTTTACAAACGCCTGTACTTCTTAACTGCCTCAAAAATTCTCTCCGGCATTCATTTTGTTTGGGTTCGTAGTTCCACGAGTGAAATTGTCACTCACTCTTCCCGTGTCGCTTCTTTCAGCTAACATACGACATCAAAATGCCTTCCATTGCGATAAACACGCCTTGCAAGTATTCCCCAAAGGTTGACCACGGTTTTCAAATTTGGACTAAGTGCAGGCCATAGCAAGAATAGCAGGACATCGATATTTTTATTTTCAAATAACAATTTGATCGTACCAGGAGCAAGGACAGGCGCATTATCTTGTTGCAGTTTCAGACTTCGCCCGCTAATTCGTTATACATTCCAATCAGTTCTGTCTCTAGCATCTCGGTGTACATGTTAGAGTTCGGTCTAGTGTTCAGCCAAGCAATGCGTGGTTTAACTTTAGCGCAGAAGGCTGCCCAAATCATAACACTTCCACCACCCAAATTTCTGCTCATTCTTACCTGCTGCTGTGTTTTCAGATCATGTCAATAATGTTAAAATCTAATTGGCCCATCTAAATTAAACTTATTCTCATCACTCAAGTTCGCTTGATCTGATTCTGAAGTTCATGGCATATGCTTTTCAGCAGATTTCAGTTTGTCCTATTTACCTTTGGGTGTTAGAGAAGCTTTCTGTAGATGTTTCTTAATTGCAAGATGTTTTTCTTGTGACAAAATTTGTCGTACACGTCTGGCAGTTACTGGCAACTACAAAGCAGCTACAATTTTCGCACAATAACGGTGTGTGGCCTTGATTTGCGCAAAAGTAAACGGTTCGATACCACAAATAATTTCATACTTCGTCCACATTTTCCGTTCTGTCCATATCGTGTGCCCAGTCTAACGATACTACGAGCAACCACCATACTTGAGCGGTACAACTTCTTGGCAGTTTGGCGATTAAAGGATCCCACTTCCTTGTACGCACACGATTTTTGCTTTCTCATCACTCGGTAATTGTTTTCCGCATGGAACTGTCACAATCCTGGTTTAAGGACGCAACACATGCTGTCACTAACGGTTTATTTTTCCTACCTGCAGAAAAGATACGTACGCACTCATTAGCATCACACAAAGCCGACTGCCTTTATACCATGTTCCATCCTCTACCACCAGTATCGTTGATGTCTTGTTACACATTGCAAGACTGGCATCAAATGCGATACCATTTGACTGCATTTGTCAGGATACTGGGTCTCCTAGTGTTGCATATACACTCTACACAACTATTCCAACCGACAATGTTAATTTTCCTATAAATATCCATGCCTTTATACTGATTTCCACTACTTTAACATACATTTACCGCAGAGCAGCTAAGATGCTACTGTTTATTAGCATCTGTCATATCACCACATGTGGTGCAGTGGGCGTTGCAAGTAAAAATTTACTGACACTGTCGAAATACACGGCCCAGAAACATTAATATGGGCATCATCGACACTATGTGATCAAAAGTATCCGCACACTCCCAAAAACATCGTTATTCATATTAGGTGCATTATGAAGCCACCTACTGCTAGGTACTCCATATCAGCGACCTCAATAGTCATTAGACATCGTGAGAGAGCAGAATGGGGCACTCTACAGAACTCATGGACTTCGAACTTGGTGACTGCGTGTCACTTGTGTCATAGGTCTGTACGTGAGATTTCCAAGCTCCTAAACATCCCTAGGTCCACTGGTGACAGTGAAGTGTAAACTTGAAGGGATACATACAGCACAAAAGCGTACAGGCCGATCTCGTCTGTTGACTGACAGAGACTGTCGACAGTTGAAGAGGGTCGTAATGTGTAATAGGCAGACAGCTGTACAGACCATCACACAGGAATTCCGAACTGCGTCAGGATCCAATGCAGATACTGTGACAGTTAGGCAGGACGGGAGAAAACTCCGATTTCATGGTCAAGTGGTTGCTCATAAACCACATATGACACCGGTAAATGCTAAAGACGCCTCGCTTGGTGCAAGGAGCGCAAACATTGGATGACTGAACAGTGGAAAAACGTTATGTGGAGTGACGAATTACGGTACACAATGTGGCGATCCGATGGCAGTGTGTGGCTACGGCGAATGCCCAGCGAACATCTGCCAGCGTGTGTAGTGCCAACAGAAAAATTAGGAGGCGATGGAGTTATGGTGTGGTCGTGTTTTTCATGGAGGGGGCTTACAACCCTTGTTGTTTTGCGCGGCACTTTCATAGCACAGGCCTACATTGGTGTTTTAAGCACCTTCTTGTTTCCCACTGTTGAGGAGCTATTCGGGGATGGCGATTGCACCTTCCAACATGATCGAGCACCTGTTTATAATACACTGCCTGTGGCGGAGTGGTTACACGACAATAACAACTCTGTAATGGACTGGCCTGCACAGAGTCCTGACCTGAATCCTATGGGACACCTTTGGAATGTTTTGGAACGCCGACTTCGTACCAGGCCTCACTGATCGACATCGATACCTCTCCTCAGTGCAGCACTCCGTCAAGAATGGGATGCCATTCCCCAAGAAACCTTCCATCACCTGGTTCAACGTATGCCTGGAAGAGTGGAAGCTGTCATCAAGGCTAAGGATGGGCCAACACCATACCGAATTCCAGCATTACCGATGGAGGGCGCCACGAACTTGTAAGTCATTTTCAGCCAGGTGTCCGGATACTTTTGATCACACAGTGTATGTTCGAAGCCAATGTGCAATAACCACTCTAACCATTCACAAACAGTAGGTGGCAGCACTAGCAGTGTAGGGTATATAAAGAATGTCAGCGAGATGCGGCAAATATTGCACTCGTCTTGAGGCGGAAACGGAGCTATTCAACTGACGTCCATAAAGGTATGATCATCACTTTTCGGGCCAACGTTGAAGAAGTTTCCGAAATGGCTAAGTTTTTAAACTGCCGGGCGCAGGTTCGAATCCTGCGTCGGGCATGGGTGTGTGTGATGTCCTTAGGTTAGTTAGGTTTAAGTAGTTCTAAGTTCTAGGGGACTGATGACCATAGATGTTAAGTCCCATAGTTCTCAGAGCCATTTTAAACTGCTCGTGTGCCACCATCGTTAAACTATACGATGCATGGAAAAATGGCGCTTCCCAAAACCGGCGCCGAGGATCTGTGGTGCACCACAGGCTGTAGCTCACGGGGGTGAACGGTAACTGTGGAGATACGTACGGGCGAAAAGAAGTGCAATTGTTGAGCAACTGACCGCCCAGATGCACCGACGGGCTGTTCAACGACCGTCCAGTGAACGTATGCTCCTCGCGTTGCTGCGTATGCTCCTTGCAGCTGGTGCGTGTTTCGTGCACCCATGCTGACTGGTGTGGCATCGACGACGGAACTTTTACGCCAAGACCGCAATTGGCCGTCCACTGAGGGGCAATAGGTGGCTTTTCAGATGAATGAAGTCTTATAGTCCATCGCACACACGGCGGCTGGCATTTATGGTGTGGAACGTCTGAGAGCAAACATACACTCCTGGAAATGGAAAAAAGAACACATTGACACCGGTGTGGCAAACCCACCATACTTGCTCCGGACACTGCGAGACGGCTGTACAAGCAATGATCACACTCACGGCACAGCGGACACACCAGGAACCGCGGTGTTGGCCGTCGAATGGCGCTAGCTGCGCAGCATTTGTGCACCGCCGCCGTCAGTGTCAGCCAGTTTGCCGTGGCATACGGAGCTCCAT
This sequence comes from Schistocerca cancellata, assembly GCF_023864275.1. NCBI lineage: Eukaryota > Metazoa > Arthropoda > Insecta > Orthoptera > Acrididae > Schistocerca > Schistocerca cancellata. The sequence continues at coordinate 632,005,195 of NC_064630.1, forward strand.
CGCAGTCTTTAACACTGGTAGCATGCCGCGACAGCGTGGACGTGAACCGTATGTGCAGTTGACGGACTTTGAGCGAGGGCGTATAGTGGGCATGCGGGAGGCCGGGTGGACGTACCGCCGAATTGCTCAACACGTGGAGCGTGAGGTCTCCACAGTACATCGATGTTGTCGCCAGTGGTCGGCGGAAGGTGCACGTGCCCGTCGACCTGGGACCGGACCGCAGCGACACACGGATGCACGCCAAGACCGTAGGATCCTACGCAGTGCCGTAGGGGACCGCACCGCCACTTCCCAGCAAATTAGGGACACTGTTGCTCCTGGGGTATCGGCGAGGACCATTCGCAACCGTCTCCATGAACCTGGGCTACGGTCCCGCACACCGTTAGGCCGTCTTCCGCTCACGCCCCAACATCGTGCAGCCCGCCTCCAGTGGTGTCGCTACAGGCGTGAATGGAGGGACGAATGGAGACGTGTCGTCTTCAGCGATGAGAGTCGCTTCTGCCTTGGTGCCAATGATGGTCGTATGCGTGTTTGGCGCCGTGCAGGTGAGCGCCACAATCAGGACTGCATACGACCGAGGCACACAGGGCCAACACCCGGCATCATGGTGTGGGGAGCGATCTCCTACACTGGCCGTACACCACTGGTGATCGTCGAGGGGACACTGAATAGTGCGCGGTACATCCAAACCGTCATCGAACCCATCGTTCTACCATTCCTAGACCGGCAAGGGAACTTGCTGTTCCAACAGGACAATGCACGTCCGCATGTATCCCGTGCCACCCAACGTGCTCTAGAAGGTGTAAGTCAACTACCCTGGCCAGCAAGATCTCCGGATCTGTCCCCCATTGAGCATGTTTGGGACTGGATGAAGCGTCGTCTCACGCGGTCTGCACGTCCAGTACGAACGCTGGTCCAACTGAGGCGCCAGGTGGAAATGGCATGGCAAGCCGTTCCACAGGACTACATCCAGCATCTCTACGATCGTCTCCATGGGAGAATAGCAGCCTGCATTGCTGCGAAAGGTGGATATACACTGTACTAGTGCCGACATTGTGCATGCTCTGTTGCCTGTGTCTATGTGCCTGTGGTTCTGTCAGTGTGATCATGTGATGTATCTGACCCCAGGAATGTGTCAATAAAGTTTCCCCTTCCTGGGACAATGAATTCACGGTGTTCTTATTTCAATTTCCAGGAGTGTAGAAAGCATTGTTTCAGTGTCGTTCCCTGGGTGATCTCCTCATCCTGCAAGGCACGATGGGTCAACACAAGCACGCATCTAACCCTTGGGGTCAAAGTATACCCCTAAATGCAGTTTGTTTTCCCTCAGCATGAAGGCATCTTCTAGCAGGACAATGCGACATGTCACACAGCTCTCAGTGCACGTGCGTGGTTCAAAGAGCTCCAGGATGAGTTTGCTGTACTCCCCTAGCCGCCAGACTCCACGGATTTAAGCCGAATCGAGAATGTGGTGGCTAAGAATAGACGTAAAGAGTATTCAAATATTAACAAGTACGAGGATACAGGGGTGTACGCAGTTTCTTGCAAAGACTTGTCAGAACAATATATCGGGAAAACTGGACGTGGTTTTGACGTAAGATTCAAAGAACATCTAAATGTGGCAACGTGAAACTGGGCATTCCATCTCATGCCTGGAGAAGAGCTTAAAAATTCTGATCCGTGAAAATAAAGGGATCATACTAATTATCCTACATGAAGCAAAAATTAAGAGCACTAAGGAAGTGCTTAACCATTGCAGCATTTTGCGAACTTAGGTTGCTTTCACACAGCTGATTTTCTACCTGCTACCAACAGCATATGGCTGTTTGTATTTGGCATTAGTATATTCCGTTCAACCTATTTTATAAACCATGCATCATTTATTCAAAAGAATCTGTTACAAAAATATAGGTCACAGAATCATATGATACATATTTTAATTAATGCTCTGTAAACTGTTACAGAGCATTAATTAAAATTGATTTTGTGACCTATATTTTTGCAACAGATTGTTTTTGAATAAATGATGCATGGTTATATATATAAAGGAGGAAAATTGTGTCACGAAATTTTAACCCTGGATAGCTGATGCCAGCAGGAACCAAAATTACAAAATTGGTGTAGGTCGACAATGCACAATTTTTACCTACAGTAACTTGGAACCACACACTGCGGGATTGCCCTGTTACCAGATGCTCTGGACAACGCATGATCATGAGTACTTTTTCTGCCAGAGATCGCAATGTATCCAAGGCAGCCACCACGCTTGGTGGTAGTGCGCCAGCCTTTCGCTCTGGCGGCCAGGGGCAAATCCGCTGGGGTCCCAACACATCAATTGTAATTGCAACATAAGACATACTGGGAACAAACCCATGAACAGCTGTTAGTTCACACACAGAAAATCTTTTACAGTTTGTGTCGGCCATGAAAAGGGCCTTTTTTGTAGCTAGGACATTTTTTACTCAAAGCAGGTGCTCGAACTGGCGACCCTGCAACACGACACAAGCTTGGTAACGTAGGACGGTGTTGTGCCAAACATTACATGTAATTAAACACTATCAAAACTCTTTCGATAGCATTCACCACCCCCTGCCCACTGGGCTGCACAGGATGCTACCGCACACGCTCCCAAGGTTCGAGATGCACCGGCGGATCTGTGAAGTGACGACGCAGCCGTCATCTGCCGAACCCCGTGCAGGTGTCAGTTCAGGTCCTGCAAGGATGAGGCGGCAACATCCCTTTGATATATGATCTCTGAGAAATACCTGTCGAAATACGTGGTTAGCTAGGCACCATTGCCATCTCTCTCTCTCTACCTGTGGATACTGACGTCACAGGGCCTGCTATAGAAATCTTTTCCAATACTTCCCAGAATAGCACGAGGTGCATTGTTCCTAGCGATCCTAACGGGACAGCCCGTCCATTGCACATCACTCCCTTCCCAGAAATCGTAAACTGTCGTGGAAATAGTTAATGGTCGCTTTTGTAGGAACTTTCATGATGTCTCAGCTTGTCTGCATAAAAATTTTTGTCCTGACTGGACCTATTTACGAAAATAGCCCCGAATAAAAGCGAATGCATTCTTCCTGATGATCCTAACAGGACAGCCCATCCGTTACTGAATTTACCTGTCAACTGCTGCTGCTGCTGGTGGGGGAGCACCGTCCGCCGGTGTTTTCTGCACATTAGACTTTCAGTGGCAAATGAGATCGACAGGAAGTGCAAAATGGCTAAGCAGGAATGGCTAGAGGACAAATGCAAGGATGTAGAGGCATATATCACTAAGTGTAAGATAGATACTGCCTACAGGAAAATTAAAGAGACCTTTGGAGAAAACGGAACCACTTGCATAAATATCAAGAGTTCAGATGGAGACCCAGTTCTAAGCAAAGAACGGAAAGCAGAAAGGTGGAAGGAGTATATAGAGGGTCTATACATGGGCGATTTTCTTGAGGACAATATTATGGAAATGAAAGAGGATGTGGATGAAGACGAAATGGGAGATATGATACTGGGTGTAGAGTTTGACAGAGCGCTGAAAGATCTAAGTCGAAACAAGACCCCGGGAGTAGACAACATTCCATTAGAACTACTGACGGCCTTGGGAGAGCCAGCCCTGACAAAACTCTACCACTTGGTGAGCAAGATGTATGAGACAGGCGAAATACCCTCAGACTTCAAGAAGAATATAATAATTCCAATCCCAAATAAAGCAGGGGTTGAGAGTTGTGAAAATTACCGAACTATCAGTTTAATGAGCCGCGGCTGCAAAATGCTAACACGAATTCTTTACAGACGAATGGAAAAACTGGTAGAATCTGACCTCGGGGAAGATCAGTTTGGATTCCATAGAAATGTCGGAACACGGGAGGCAATACTGAACCTACAACTTATCTTAGAAAATAGATTAAGGAAAGGCAAACCTACGTTTCTAGCAGTTGTATACTTAGAGAAAGCTTTTGACATTGTTGACTGGGATACTCTCTTTCAAATTCTGAAGGTGGCAGGGGTAAAATACAGGGAGGGAAAGGCTATTTACAGTTTGTACAGAAACCAGATGGCAGTTATAAGAGTCGAGGGGCATGAAAGGGAAGCAGTGGTTGGGAAAGGAGTAAGACAGGGTTGTAGCCTCTCCCCGATGTTATTCAATTTGTATATTGAACAAGTAGTAAAGGAAACAAAAGAAAAATCCGGAGTAGGTATTAAAATCTATGGAGAAGAAATAAAAACGTTGAGGTTCTCTGATGACACAGTAATTCTGTCAGAGACAGCAAAGGACTTGGAAGAGCAATTGAAAGGAATGGACAGTGTCTTGAAAGAAGGATATAAGATGAACATCAACAAAAGCAAAACGAGGATAATGGAATGTAGTCGAACTAAGTCCGGTGATGCTGAGGATATTAGATTAGGAAATGAGACACTTAAAGTAGTAAAGGAGTTTTGCTATTTGGGGAGCAAAATAACTGATGATGGTCGAAGTAGAGAAGATATAAAATGTAGACTGGCAATGGCAAGGAAAGCGTTTCTGAAGAAGAAAAATTTGTTAACATCGAGTATAGATTTCAGTGTCAGGAAGTCGTTTCTGAAAGTATTTGTATGGAGTGTAGCCATGTATGGAAGTGAAACATGGACGATAAATAGCTGGACAAGAAGTGAATAGAAGCTTTCGAAATGTGGAGCTACAGAAGAATGATGAAGATTAGATGGGTAGATCACATAACTAATGAGAAGATATTGAACAGAATTGGGGAGAAGATGAGTTTGTGGCACAACTTGACTAGAAGACGGGAATGGTTGGTAGGACATGTTCTGAGGCATCAAGGGATCACCAATTTAGTATTGGAGGACAGTGTGGAGGGCAAAAATCGTAGAGGGAGATCAAGAGATGAATACACTAAGCAGATTCAGAATGATGTAGGTTGCAGTAGGTACTGGGAAATGAAAAAGCTTGCACAGGATAGAGTAGCGTGGAGAGCTGCATCAAACCAGTCTCAGGACTGAAGACCACAACAACAACAACTCGCCGTGTTGCAGTACTGACCCGATGGAGGAATATGCCGCCAAAAACAAGTCTTATGACTGCAGCTGCAGAAGTGTGTGATAGCCAGAGGGAATTAAGCTGGCCATGGATGACCCCCGACCCTCCTGTTCCAGGAGCATGCTTCGTTTGGCGCTGAACTTATGCTTCGATCACTGTGGACAGAGCTACAACAACATGTCCCCATTTCCACCAAATGGACAAAACACTGTCCTGTCGCACTAACTCATGTAACTCTGTTTCTACACAGGTTGTAGAAAGTGGTGGACGTAGCTCTCTCTGACTTATGCTCAGTTCAGACTTAAACTGGAATGATCACATGCGCAATGCTGCAGAAATGGCAGCAATTGTAGGAGACATACGGACTATCTAAAATTTTACTGTAGCTCATAGGTTCGATAAAGGTGACTCATTTCGAGATATGAGAGTTCCAGAAATATGATTCACTAGTGACAGTAATCAGTACAGGACTTCTCCGTAGGATCCAATGCAGGTATGTGGTTGAATGGAAAGACTTGATACCAAATCCCAGACACATCTCTACCAAAGGGTGTAACACTAGAGAACTGAATAGCCTGTGTACAATTTTTACGATCTCAATCAGCACACAATCTACTCTTTGTGATTTTTCTCAATCTGACATGGCATCAAGACAGAATACATTACAAATACTCTGCAGTATCTAGAGCCGACATGAGGGATTTGAAAATACCGGTTTCATACCACGTTCCTTAGCTGAATAACTTTCAAAATTGCGTGATTTTATCACGAGGCTGCATCGTGGGCTTCATGTAACCGCACTGTCAGTCTTACAATATACACTCCAGCAATCACCGTCTTTTTTCGGTGCATGGTGTTTTTGTCTGGAAAAACCAATTCATTCAGAGGTAATGCCATAAGTTGATTTATAAAGTGGGTATAGCTCTAAACATGAATACTTGTGTGCTCCTGTAGAACCAAGACCGATTGTGATTTAAACATACAGCGGTTTTTCAGATGATGACGCCTCTCTTTCTAACACTCAGTGATTGCACTCGCAGGAAAAACTTATGAGACATGTCCACCCATCGCTGATTTTCTCTCAGTATTATTTCATATCGCCAGCAATCAGTTATTGGCAGAGTATTATACTTAGTAGTAGGTGGTGCGTGATAGGTTCACCTTGAGTATCAGGCTTATAAAGTAAGTGTGCATGTTCCGAGAAGTGCAATGGAAATGACTGTCCAGTCATAGGGAAGGTATGGATTTGACGTGGAATACTGTGACAGCGAAGGGGGAGAAAGTATGTGAAGTAATAACAATGGTACAGATATTTCTATTTCCAGAGCCACAGCCATCAGCGGAGTGTATTTCCGAAACTCTGCTCATTGTCGTATGTCGTCCAATTGAGACCGCAATCGTAACATTTTATTGTTAGTATAGCGATCAAATATGTTTGTGCCTCGTTTCCTCGGATAATTCTGTCTAGGGGTACGTGGTGCGCCGGCTGTGGCCTGTGGCGGAATGACTCACATTTCCGGCTAACGATAAGAACTGGCCGAATGGAGAGGCCTGTTCGGATGCAAGAATGTAGCGGACTTAACCATATTGTCCTATAGACGGTCGAATTGCGAACTAACACTTAGTATCTGTTGGACAGTTTTCGGCCGGCCGAAGTGGCCGTGCGGTTCTAGGCGCTGCAGTCTGGAGCCGCGAGACCGCTACGGTCGCAGGTTCGAATCCTCCCTCGGGCATGGATGTCCTTAGGTTAGTTAGGTTTAACTAGTTCTAAGTTCTAGGGGACTAATGACCTCAGCAGTTGAGTCCCATAGTGCTCAGAGCCATTTGAACCATTTTTTGACAGCTTTCGTGATTGCGTGTAATTTGAGAAGATTCAATATGGACGTGTCTTTACACTGGACCATTTTCCCTGCCAGGTTGACGGTTGACTGCTTCTGCACATTTCGCACCTTTATTTAGTTGAGGGAACATCGATTGTGGTGTGTACATCTAGCAGGTGAAAGACGGGCGGAAGAAAGATTGCATGTTCTCTAGGCAGTAGAAACACCTTAGTTGACTTTGTAAATTATAGGGATGATTTAGAATCTGTTACATCACCGACACCGGTATTGGTGAGTGGAAATATTAGATCTAACAAGTCTGTATCAATAAGTCACCGTTTCTCCCACATGGATCAGGTAAAATGTTTACATGACGGTCTAATAGGCTCTTTGGTTTTTTTCGTAACAAACTCAATTTTGCCAGCTGAAACAACAGATTCATCTTGCGGTGATCCTCCTCCTGTTCCAAAGTGTTAGGTAGGTACGGTGCTTAGCAGCAGGAACTTAAAAATGTGCTTAGACTACAACGGTTTTGCTGTTTCTCCACCCATCTGCTCGGATCTGGGTGGTGGTCGCTATGAATGGAATGTACTGGCAGAAACCCCAACTTGGCGATCTGAATATATAAAAGACGCCACTATGTGTTGACTTGATTTACAAGTACCCAAATTACGACAAGGTTTCGTGAAAGAGTCAGAAGTGTTATGCTGCTGCTTGAACGTAAAGGTACTGTGACTTATGTTCCAACATGTCACCAGACGTTTGTGAGAACTAATCAAACTACAAACTGCATAAAAAGAATTACGTACGTCTAGTCGTAAGGGAAGGATGGATTTGACGTGGTGACGTTAGGGTTGATACATTCATTTCGCAAACAGCTCCACAACATAGTAATGCAGCGTCTCTACTGGACCTGCTGTAGTGTACAAAGAGGACGGGCAGTACGGCTGCAACAAAACGTCTCCTCATCGGCAGCCCTAAGCGTATCCTCGCGTTTTCCTTGTTGCAATATCGACATTGACGTTGATTGGATTGCACCAGCCTCTCTCCGTGATGTTTTTCCAACTCTTTCGTATGCGGGAGCGTTGTTGATTATCACATAGTGCCGGATGCTTCTGCATTGTAACGCTTATTTGAAAGAGTCTTGGCAGGATGCTGACTGAAAAACTTAAACATCAGATACTTTCCTAGGACTGAAGAGAATCGAGACAAGTAGTTGGGTTGAGTGTGGGCATACCATAATATTTCGGTCGCTGTATACATATAAACGATAACTGCCCTGTTTGTCTGAAATGCGTCTGTTTCCCAGGGTAAAGTTACTGTGGCTTATGTTCCAGCATCTCCAGAGAAAATGACTGCGTGTTCTATTGTGAGGGAAGTATATATTCAGCACATCAACAGATTTTTTTTAAATAAAAAAGAATATACCCTTTAATTCCCCTTCTTGAGATCCTTCCTTTGCACCTCAGTGCCACTAGTTTCCAGGTAGAGGAGGGGAGGGAGAGGGGGGAGGGGACGAGTGGGGCGAGGATGGGGTGGTGAGGCTGCTGATCGATTTTCTGAAAAATTCTTTAAATAAGTAAATAAACTATATTTCATACACTGCCTTCAATCCCCTAAATTGTTTAAATAAACAATATTCCACATATTGTCTAAATAGATAGATAATATTCCATTCACAGCATTCGATTTGCAGACACATTCTTTAACTAAATATATAAACTATATTCCATACACTGCCATAAATATCTAAGCAATATTCTATACATTGTCTAAATTGCATAAACAATATTCCATACACTGCAATCGAATTCCCTCCAAATGACCAATCAACTGGGTCTTTTTACCGCCAATTTCCAGGAGGGGGGGTGGGAGGAGAGGACGATTCACTGGAGGGGGATAGGTTAATTAATTGATCAATTTAATTAAGTAGTCAATCAAATTTATAATAGTGAGAGGGATATTCCAATAGCAGTCATTCCCTCATGTCTTAGCAGATGTCCTATCATCCTGTCCCTTCTCCTTATCAGTGTTTTCCACATATTCCTTGCCTCTCCGATTCTGCGTAGAACCTCCTCATTCCTTACCTTATCAGTCCATCTAATTTTCAACATTCGTCTATAGTACCACATCTCAAATGCTTCGATTCTCTTCTGTTCCGGTTTTCCCACAGTCCATGTTTCACTACCATAAAATGCTGTACTCCAGACGTACATCCTCAGAAATTTCTTCCTCAAATTAAGGCCGGTATTTGATTTTAGTAGACTTCTCTTGGCCAGAAATGCCTTTTTTGCCATAGCGAGTCTGCTTTTGATGTCCTCCTTGCTCCGTCCGTCATTGGTTATTTTACTGCCTAGGTAGCAGAATTCCTTAACTTGATTGACTTCGTGACCATCAATCCTGATGTTAAGTTTCTCACTGTTCTCATTTCTACTACTTCTCATTATCTTCGTCTTTCTCCGATTTACTCTCAAACCATACTGTGTACTCATTAGACTGTTCATTCCGTTCAGCAGATCATTTAATTCTTCTTCACTTTCACCCAGGGTAGCAATGTCATCAGCGAATCGTATCATTGATATCCTTTCACCTTGTATTTTAATTTCATTCCTGAACCTTTCTTTTATTTCCATCATTGCTTCCTCGATGTACAGATTGAAGAGTAGGGGCGAAAGGCTACAGCCTTGTCTTACACCCTTCTTAATACGAGCACTTCGTTCTTGATCGTCCACTCTTATTATTCCCTCTTGGTTGTTGTACATATTGTATATGACCCGTCTCTCCCTATAGCTTACCCCCACTTTTGTTCAGAATCTCGAACAGCTTGCACCATCTTATATTGTCGAACGCTTATTCCAGGTCGACAAATCCTATGAAAGTGTCTTGATTTTTCTTTAGCCTTGCTTCCATTATTAGCCATAACGTCAGAATTGCTCTCTCGTCCCTTTACTTTTCCTAAAGCCAAACTGATCGTCACCTAGCGCATTCTCAATTTTCTTTTCCATTCTTCTGTATATTATTTTTGTAAGCAGCTTCGATGGATGAGCTGTTAAGCTGATTGTGCAATAATTCTCGCACTTGTCAGCTCTTGCCGTCTTCGGAATTGTGTGGATGATGGTTTTCCGAAAGTCAGATGGTATATCGCCAGACTCATATATTCTACATACCAACGTGAATAGTCGTTTTGTTGCCACTTCCCCCAATGATTTTAGAAATTCTGATGGAATGTTATCTATCCCTTCTGCCTTATTTGACCGTAAGTCCTCCAAAGCTCTTTTAAATTCCGATTCTAATACTGGATCCCCTATCTCTTCTAAATCGAATCCTGTTTCTTCTTCTATGACATCAGACAAATCTTCACCCTTATAGAGGCTTTCAATGTATTGTTTCCACCTATCTGCTCTCTCCTCTGCATTTAACAGTGGAATTCCCGTTGCACTCTTAATGTTACCACCGTTGCTTTTAATGTCACCAAAGGTTGTTTTGACTTTCCTGTATGCTGAGTCTGTCCTTCCGACAATCATATCTTTTTCGATGTCTTCACATTTTTCCTGCAGCCATTTCGTCTTAGCTTCCCTGCACTTCCTATTTATTTCATTCCTCAGCGACTTGTATTTCTGTATTCCTGATTTTCGCGGAACATGTTTGAACTTCCTCCTTTCATCAATCAACTGAAGTACTTCTTCTGTTAACCATGGTTTCTTCGCAGCTACCTTCTTTGTACCTATGTTTTCCTTCCCAACTTCTGTGAGGGCCCTTTTTAGAGATGTCCATTCCTCTTCAACTGTACTGCCTACTGAGCTATTCCTTATTGCTGTATCTATAGCGTTACAGAACTTCAAACGTGTCTCATCATTCCTTAGTACTTCCGTATCCCACTTCCTTGCGTATTGATTCTTCCTGACTAATGTCTTGAACTTCACCCTACTCTTCATGACTACTATATTGGGATCTGAGTTTATATCTGCTCCTGGGTACGCCTTACAATCCAGTATCTGATTTCGGAATCTCTGTCTGACCATGATGTAATCTAATTGAAATCTTCCCGTATCTCCCGGCCTTTTACAAGTATACCTCCTCCTCTTGTGATTCTTGAACAGGGTATTCGCTATTACTAGCTGAAACTTGTTAATGAACTCAATTAGCCTTTCTCCTCTTTCATTCCTTGTCTCAAGCCCATATTCTCCTGTAACTTTTTCTTCTACTCCTTCCCCTACAACTGCATTCCAGTCGCCCATGACTATTAGATTTTCGTCCCCCTTTACACACTGTATTACTCTTTCAATATCCTCATACATCTTCTATATCTGTTCATCTTCAGCTTGCGACATCGACATGTATACCTGAACTATCGTTGTCGGTGTTGGTCTGCTGTCGATTCTAATTAGAACAACCTGGTCACTAAACTGTTCACAGTAACACACCCTCTGCCCTACCTTCCTATTCATAACGAATCCTACACCTGTTATACCATTTTCTGCTGCTGTTGATATTACCCGATACTCATCTGACCAGAAATCCTTGTCTTCCTTCCACTTCACTTCACTGACCCCTACTATATCTAGATTGAGCCTTTTCAATTCCCTTTTCAGATTTTCTTGTTTCCCTACCACGTTCAAGCTTCTGACATTCCACGCCCCGACTCGTAGAACGTTATCCTTCCGTAGATTATTCAAACTTTTTCTCATGGTAACCTCCCCCTTGGCAGTCCCCTCCCAGAGATCCGAATGGGGGACTATTCCGGAATCTTTTGCCAATGGAGAGATCATCATGACACTCCTTCAAATACAGGCCACATGTCCTGTGGATACTCGTTACGTGTCTTGAATGCAGTGGTTTCCATTGCCTTCTGCATCCTCATGTCGTTGATCATTGCTGATTCTTCCGCCTTTAGGGGCAATTTCCACCCCCTAGGACAAGAGAGTGCCCTGAACCTCTATGTGCTCCTCCGCCCTCTTTGACAAGGCCGTTGGCAGAATGAGGCTGACTTTTTATGCCGGAAGTCTTCAGCCGCCAATGCTGATTATTTATCAAAATTTAGACAGTGGTGGGGATCGAACCGTGGACCGAGGACGTTTTGATTATAAGTCAAAGACGCTACCCCTAGACTACGGGTACATGCAGAACAATAGACTAAGGACTTGTCAATCAAAGGAGTACAATAGGTGAATGACCAGTCAATCAAAGGAGAACAGTAGGTTTGCCTCTGAGTGCATACCTGCCACTGATGTAGGCAATCCGCAAAAACAAAATGCACTGAAACATAGTTTTTTCCACTACTCATGACTGTTATGCGTGGGCACCCTATCATGCTGCAAGCACAATCGTTGCCGTATGTCCAATGCAACATCTTCCAGCAGACCACGTAGAGTTTCTTGCAAAATGTGAAGCAGCTTTCCCCAGTAAGTAGAGGAGATTTACAGACTGGCCACATCAGATGGTCATTCATATCGCCTGCGCAAATGTTGAGTGGAAATCGTTCCTGGTGTCCATGGATGTACGTGACATGATGATTTCCCCTTGTCCAGTAATGAATGTTTTGAGTGTTGTAAAAGCGATCACGATGGAAGGTGCACTCAGTGGCAAACAACACTATGGTGGGGAAGTCATGATGTCGTGCAGCACGTCGCAGAAACCACCGGCAAAACCCTAGCCTGTGGCCGCAGTCTGCCACAGGATTTAGGTTTTGGACAGGGTGGAAACTAAATGCATGCTGGACATCATCCCACAGAACCTCCCAGACTTACCGATGAGTGACCTGCTGTTGTGTGCAACTGCTCTTGTCACAGGTGCTTTCTCGAAGCACTCGAGAACATTCCCTTCAAATTGAAGCATCCCGTCGTGTTCAAGATCTTCCAGCATCACCATGATATCCCGCTAACGAGCCTGCTTCGCCACGTTGCCGGTGAATTTCTGTAAACGTTTGCGGGTGTGGGGGTCGTCTTGATGGTTACCGTTCTCATAGAACCGTCGAGCTTCATGTGCATTACCGTTGGTTAATCCATAAACAAGAACCATATCTCGTTGTTCTTCAAACTAATACTGTGCCGCCATGCTGACTGTATGGCTGAATCGCAGGTGACATGTGTGTGCTCCGAAGCGAAGCTTACATGTGAATGACTCTGACGTGAGGTGGAGACAAACAGCAAGACCTATTCGACATGTGTGCGTATCACGTTAGGGCAGTGGCGAGGCGAGGGACGTTTGTATTTTTGAACCGACAACCACAGGGCTGCCCATTAACCAACGAATGGCAACAGGGCAATCCCACGGCCAATAGGAGCACGTGGCGCCAAGTTTTTGTAGATTAAAAATGTTGCAATGTGGACCTACACAACATTAGTAATTTTATTTTCTACTCGCATCAGCTATACAGGGCTAAAATTTCGCGACACAATTTTTCTTCGCCCTGTATATATACTCTCCAGGTGATTAATAAATTTGCTTCCTTTACACTTCTAATACACACATCAAAAATTTTTTGCATCGCCCCGGTTCCAAGAACTCATGAAGATAGACGTTGACTGTGGGTATTGTTTTGATTTGACGGTTCGGAGATATCACTAAAGCCGCCCAACGATGTAAAAAACCATGCACGAGCAGCGCCTATCTGATGGAGGGGTCCAACAGCCGATCAGTTCCAGTGATTCCATCAGTTCAACCTTGCCTCGACGGTCAATACCGTGGTTCGATCGCGTCCGCATTATTATTATGTGCCAGAAAGGGCTCTCAACAAGAGAAGCGTCCAGGCGTCTCGGAGAGAACCAAACCGACGTTGTTTGGACATGGAGGAGATACAGAGGGCCAGAAACTGTCGATGACACGCCTCGCTCAGGCCACCCAAGGGCTACTACTGCAGTGGATGACCGCTACCTACGGATTATGACTCGAAGGAACCGTGACAGCAACACCACCACGTTGAATAATTCTTTTTGTGCAGCCACAGGATGTAGTGTTACGACTCACACTGTGCGCAATGCGCTGCATGATGCGCAACTTCACTCCCGATGTCCATGGCAAGGTCCATCTTTGCAACCACGACACCATGCAGCGCGGTACAGATGGGCCCAACAACATGCCGAACGGACCGCTTTGGATTGGCATCACATTCTCTTCACCGATGAGTGTCGCATATGCCTTCAACCAGACAATCGTCGGAGACGGGTTTGGGGACAACCCGGCGAGGCTGAACGCCTTAGACTGTAGATTCTTACCGAGGATACATGACTTCACGCGGCCTACGTAAGCTCCGAGACAGAGACGAGAAAGAACGTGTGAACGTGACTTATATTTCCATCATTTCTTGTTCAGTGTGTTGTTCCAACAGTAGCAGAGAAAGGCTATCTTTCACTCAGTTAAATCGGAGAACTTCGTTCTTGATCTCCCATTCCTGTACTTGCTTTTCACTTGTTTTTCTGAGAATTTCAAACATCTTGCACAATTTTACACTATGTTTCACATTTTCTAGGTCAGAAAATCCTTGAATTTTCGTAAAACCTTGCTTCCGTGAAGTGGCTTAACATCATAACTACCTATCTAGTGTCTAGACACGTCGTAAGGACAAACTGATGGTTACCTAAGAGATTCTCAGTTTCCCTCTGTATATTATTCTTTTCAGCAATTTGGTTGCATGAGCTGTTGTGCTGATTGTATAATACTCTCGCTCTTATTTGTACTTGCTATCTTTGGAATCGGGCGTATAACAGTATTCGAAAATCTGATGGTACATCACTAGTCCATAGACCCTACACATCAACTTTGTAACATGGCTGAATTCTCATTTAATTAATGACATAATGTGTATAAACCCCGAGTATTGTTGGGAAGCGTCTCTAGTATGCCCGTCCATCACGCCACGGCGCACTTTTCTGGTCTGAGAGCAGCGGTGCAGAACTGAATCAAATGGACAGGTGCGCACTCCCAGGGTGTCGCGGCGAGTTGGGCCGAGTCTGAAACTGCTGAGGGCGGACGCCGGCGACGCCCAAGGGCCATTAAGGGCGGGCGAGTCAGCGGGCAATTACACTTGCGCTGCCAGCCCTTGGCTCGCCCTTCCCCCGCCCTAGGGCGCGGCCGCCACTCGTCCGCAGAGCACTGGCCGAGGGCAAACTTGTCTGCTTACAAGGTGTCGCCAGGGCACGTCGCCTACCAGCACAAGCGCGGCTAAGCTGGCGGGGAGCACAGCTGTTTGTTATGCTCAAGGTGGAGGACAGATGAAGTCTCAGATTTTTTATGTTATGCAAGCCGTACCCGGCTGCTCTTTGCTGTGGCTGAATCTGCTTAAATGGAAGAGAAAGCAAAGGGAAAACACACGTTTGTAATGAGTGTGGGAATTTGATAGACATCCTAATCTCCTTCTCTCACCTGTCTCTATCCATCTCCCAACCCCTCTCGCTTTGCCCATCCCCTCCTCCTTCCCCCTCTCTCTGTTTATCATCTCCTCCCCCCTCTCTCCCAACACTCTCAGTCCATCAACGTCTCCCGCTTTTCTCTGTCCAGCTCCCCTTCCCCATCCACCCCCCCTAAACACACACCCCTTTCACTATCTTGAGCCTTGTTTATTTTTACTGCAATTTCAGATTCTGTGCTAGTATTCTAATCATAAACCAGTAAGTCATAAATGCAACTTACCTGTTCGTTAACAACGTCTCACTATTTTATATGTATGTATATTAGAAAGTGTATAATTTATATTTGTCTAAACGTTTATTAGAGTAACATGTGAAAATTTGAAGCAAATACCTGTGGTAACCATGTTTTCCCTATATATATTAAAAAATACATATACTAAAGAATTAGGCACCTATAAACACGCCCGCATTACAATTCAATGTTGAGTCAAAATTTGATAGCAATCGGTAAAGAACTTTCGGAACTTAACGATTTTGAACATATCAACTTTTACATTTTTATAACGTTTCCTCTTTTATTACATATGTATTACTTGCATATGAGATGACGTTTCAGTAGTTATATAAAAACACGTGAGTATTCGAGTGAAGTACCGTGTCAAAATCTCGTAGCAATTCGTGAACAACTTTCGGAGATTTAAGATTTTGAAGAAACGAACATCTATGTTTGTACTGTAAATGGACATTCATGCAACGTTTTTGACCTTCGCTGACCTCCAAAGATCTTTCTGTTACACATCATTGGATTAGACTCGATAGCTGCTATCAGAAAGTAAGTACCAAACTATAGTATCCCATTAAAAAAAAACAAAGTTGACCTTCATATCTCTGAAGCGACCCCACCTAACAACAAACAACCAACGTTGTATTATGTCCCCCGTTGTTCCATGCATCATTTGTCCCACAAACTTTTCAGCTACTGTCACACTTTCGGAGTTATTCTAGGTGGCAATAGTTAGTGGCTCGCCCTGTAGACAAAGCTCAGTGAGTATAAGAGGGCAAAATAATAGAAAAGTAAGGAACTAAATACAAATTTATAAATTGCAAACGGTGAATCCATGCACAATAATCCTTTTCGTCAACATCTGTTACGCAATTAGGAAGATGAACCAGCTTATGGGAAGAATAGAGAGAGCAAAAATCTCCTTTGATAAGGTGAAATACACTGCTGGCCAGTAAATTCGCAACAGCGAGAAGCATAGAAAGCAAATAACGAACAGTAAAAGTTGTAACTGATTCTGGACTATAGAGAGTGCGAAATGTTGTACAGAGAGCGGACAACTGTGGCGGTATAAACAGGCTCTAACTCGACTAGGCATCGAGTCCGACTGAAGTTGGATGATAGAAACAGAAACGTCATTCCATGCAGCTTCAGATCTGTGCTAGAGTTCGTCCTTCGTATCGGCTGACAAGCTGTGGCGTGTCAATACCTCGGCAGCTCACGACCTGATGTCATCGCTAGGTGAGGGATAAGGATGGCGGGCCGGCCAAAACCAACGGTAGCACACCCTCTGCGTGGAAGTAGGTCAGGACAGCAAGGACAACGTGAGGACTTGATTAACATGCTGGAAATACGGTGTCATGACACTATGAAGGCGCGTCAGAATTGTAATTGCTTCTCTTCAAATGACAGGTTAGGAGAACAAGAGGCGATCTTACCTTGTAGGGGTGTTGTACCTTAACACTGCAGTGGTTGTTTAATGCATTCCGGTTTTTCATTCCATTTTTAAGTAATAGCTTTCACTTTTCGTAAGCTGCCACCTTTTTTGGAAATTACAAACATTACTCTGGAGAATTAAGGTCTTTCTATACTATAGAAAAGATGTTGCAACATAAAATATATTCCTATACCTACAAAAATTGTCGTACTGAAATTTAAAAGTATTGCGATTAAGAAGGTGATGTCAGTACTGTGATTAATGATCTATCTGTCACATTATTACGTACTAACAAGTAGTAGGTGAAACAAGTGTTAAGTACAAATGTTATCAAAAACCAGTTAGAAGCTAAACACATTTATAAAATAGGAGCTGCCCAACTCACCTTCCGTGCAAGCGTCGCTTCAGCCCTCTCTGATTGGTGCCAGAGGCCGCTATCGTGGCTATATAAGCGGAAAATGGTTCCAGCCCCGGCAGTCAGTGGTTTTACTCCTGACAACGATGACGGCGGTAGCCCTCGAAAGCTTGAGAATTTTATTAGAATTGACGCGGCTTGAAAATCGAAAAGATTTTGTTCAAACTATGTGAAACCAATAAAAAATTCCATTTCAAGACAATAAAAATTGTTAAGACGTTAAACTCTGTTCACTTGAAAGTGTTATATGTCTTATGGTAGAAGAATTTCTTCCGTTGCAACGTGCGAGATACTGCTTGAAAGACAAAGTGTGACTTACCATCAGTATGTTATACAACGAGTTACAAAAATATATTAAATTTTACTCAACATAAAATTCTATAAACGAACAATTAACAATATCTTCCAAACAGTTTCAAAATATTACACAGCATTGAATGTGCAAAACTAAAAATACATTGACGGGAAAAAAATTGCAACGCCGAGAAGGAAGTTGCGACATAAATGAAACTTGGTAAGCGTGTTTGTGCATCAGAAACATCTATTTAAATTTCACGCCAGTCGTATAAGAGAAGCTCCTCTATGAGGTGCAAATTACGAGGGCTGTTCAGAAAGTAAGCTCCGATTGATCGCGAAATGGGAACGACTATGATAATCCGATAAAGCTTTGCACAGATGTGTTGGGCAGTGTCTCTAGTATGACCCTAGATAGCATCACGTCACTCCTCTCATTTCTGAGCTCACAGTGATCGCGTAAAGTTGTCTAGAGAATAGTGTCTCCCGCCAAGTACGAGGACCTGGTGAGAAATTTCGCCTGAAGCTATACAGCCAACATTACATAACTGTCGTGCAGTTTCTTCTACAAGGCAATATTCTCAGCCGCATTCTGAAGGGGCAATGAAGATGCTCCTGCATCGTTTTCAATTGGAAATGTTTGACTACCCACAATACAGCCCGTAATTGACTCCCCCTGCGTTTCATTTCTGCTCACATGAACCGCTGGCTATGAATACAACATTTTGGCACAGAAAACGAGCTGTAGGCCAGCGTAGAGAATTGGCGGAAAGCACTGGCGGCTGTCTTTTATGATGAGGGTATTGGAAAGTTGGTACAACGCTACGACAAATGTCTTAGTCAGAACGGCAACTACGTAGAGAAGTAGCTGGATGGTGTAGCTAACTGTTAAAAATAAAACATTTCTAATTTTCACTGTGGTTCCCATTTCGCGATCAATCGGAGCTTACTTTCTGAACAGCCCTCGTATGTTTGCTTTAAATACACGCTACAAAGGACGTTATCGTTAGTTACCTCTGAGATTAGCCACGGTAAGCTGATGTTAGTCAAGACTGCTTTTGAGACAACAAAGATGCCATTATCAACACCTCACGGAGTTTGAACTAGGTCATGTAACAGGGCTGCGAGAAGCTTGATGTTCCTCCTGCGGTACTGTAGAAAGACTTGGCAGCAATGTAGCCAATGTACATGAGGGCTGGCTGCCGTGGTCAGAAGTTTGTACGGTCGCAAGGAGACAGGGCTGCAGATGGCCATGTGGAAGACCATAGAGTTCGACATACGGCTCCGGCGCATCGTACTGTATGCACAGCAGCATTTTGAGCATCAGTTGCAGCCACAGTGACACAACGAACATATCGGTTACTTCAAGGTCAGCTCCGAGCCAAATGCCCTGTTGTCATTGCCATTTTTAGAGCTGTCCATTCCTCCTCAACTGAACTGCTTACTCACCTATTCATTACGTGGTATCTATAGCCACAGAACGTCAAGCGTATTTCTTTATTCGTAGGACTTTCGTGTCCCTCTTTTTTGCGAGTTGTTTGTTTCTGACTAGTCCCTTAAACTTGAGCCTGCTCTTCATCATTACTGAATTATGATCTGAGTCTGTGTCTACTCCTGGGTACGCCTTACAATGCAGTACCTGATTTCGGAACCTCGGTGTGACCATGATCTAACCTACCTGAAATCTTCCTGTATCTCCCAGCGTTTTCCAAGTATACCTCCTGCTACTGCGTTTCTTGAACAGAGTATTCGGTACTACTGGCTGTGAAATTTGTTGCAGAACTCGTTATCTCTACTGTCTCGTTCCTGCTCCCGCAATCAATTTTTCTAATCCTTCCCCTCCAACCCCATTCTAATTTCCATGACAGATTTTCATCTCCCTTTGCGTACTGAATAAGCCGTTCAATATCCTCACATATTTTCTCTATTCTCTGCTAGCAGTGTCGCCATATATACCTAAGATTTTGTGGCCGTCGTGGGTTTGATGCCGATTCTGATGAGGACAACCCTATCAATCAAGCGTCCACAGTAACTCTTCCTACCATTTTATAACTAATTTTACTCCCATTATTCCCTATTCTGCTGCTGTTTATAGTACCCATATTCTCACCAAAAATCCTTGTCTTCTTTTCATTTCACTTCACTGACCCCCACTATATCTAGAGTGAACCTTTACATTTCCCTTTTCGGATTTTTTAAAGTTCAAACTTCTGACATTCCACGCGCCGTCTCGCAGAACGTTGGCCTTTCGTTGGTTATTCAGTCTCTTTCTCATGGTCATCTTCCTCTTGGCAGTCTCCTCATACAGAACCGAATGGGGACTATTCCGGATTCTTTCGACAACGGAGAGATCATCAAAACACTTTTTCAATTACAAGCCACATTTCCTATGGATAGACATTACGTGTCCTTAATGCAATGATTTATATCGCCTATAGCATCCTCATGCCGTTGATCATTGCTGATTCTTCCGTCTTTTAAGGGCAGTTTCCCACCTCAAGGGTGAGACAGTGCCCCAGTCCTCTGTCTCCTCCTCCGCCCTCTTTGACAACGCCGTTGGCAGAAGGTGGGTGACTTCTTATGCCGGAAGTCATCGCCCACCATTGCTGATGATTTTCCAAATTTAAGCGCTGGCGATGTTTGGACCCTAAACCGATGACGTTTTGATTACTAGTCGAAGGCGATACCGTCCTTGTTTCCTTTCCGTTCTGTTCGTCATTTGGTTTGGGCAGACGTCACTTGACATCCCTTCAAGTTCATCACTGAATACTTCATTCATTTTTTCATTACAGAGGGTAGACGGCCTGTGATCGAATACACCGAGCTACTACTGTGCCAGTAATTTTTCAATGTGGAACGCTTCCTTGCGATGGGACCATACTATACTGATAAGTCGGAACATCATAATCACTGCCCAACGTTGGATTGGCTTTATGGCCACGTGGCGCTGTAACAAAAGTATGTAAGCAGAGCTGGCGCGAATAATAGAAGGATGTAAGTGGTTCAGACACGGAAGGGGGTCACCCAAGCGAAGATATGGACTGCAAATGTGGGAATCCATTGAGATTAGAGACTCTGACAAAGGTCAGATTATTATTATGCAGAGCCTGTGAACGACTATCTCGAAAACTGCGAAGCCGATCTGATGCTACTGTCGTGAGCATGTATGGAAACAGGTACAGGGACAGTGAAACTACCACTAGGCGCTAAATGATTGGACGTCCACGACTCTTCACAGAACGTGGGGTTCGGAGGCTTGTCTGTCATCGACGACATCCTCAGTTACTATTGCATGGGCACGGGACCATTAGGATCTGATCGGCGATCAAAGAATACGAGGTCGATAGCCGTCGAGGAGAACGGTGGCAGGAAACGTGCAGCACGCCACGGGCGCAAGGTGGTGGGAACAGTATTATGCTATGAGAGACATTCTCCTGCGTTTGCATGGGACCTCAGGTAATAATCGAAGGTACGATTACTGCTACTAACCATCTGCATTCCTTCATGCTTGATGTCTTCCCCGTTGGCGATGTCATCTTTCCGCAGAACATCTGTCCGTGTCACGGAGCCATAACCATGCTACGGTGGATTGAGGTGCGTTACAGTGAACTCACATTGATGTCTCGGCTGCCAAATTCGTCTGATGTAACTCCTGTAGAACCCATCTGGGTTGTTATCAGGCGCTGTCACTGCGTACGGAACTTAGCGACCAGTTATTTACGTGAATCACACGACCTTTGCGTAGACGTCTAATGCCACATGCCTCCACAAAACAAGTGTCAGATCCCTGATACTCAGAAAGTCGTGTATTTCATCCCGAACACGGAATGCACGTGGTCATAGCGTTTTGGCTCATCAGTGTGACATTCTCTGCACCGTTCCAAGTTTAGTAAGGTCACCGTCGAAGCAAGTACGTCCCCTAGACCACAGGTGAAAACTTGTCTTACTGCAAACCAACCCATTATGCAACGTGACGTGGCTGTACAGTTTTGTGATACTGGTTTGATTTCTCTCCTGTGTCAACCTCTTCATTTCAGAGCAGCATTTGCAGCATACGTCCTCAATTACTTGCTGGACATATTCCAATCTCCCTCTACAGTTTTTGCCCTCTACAGCTCTCTCTGTTACCATGGAAGTTATTCCCACACGTCTTAACAGATGTCCTATCATCGTGTCCGTTCACCTTGTCAGTGTTCTCCATATATTTCTCTCCTCTCCGATTCTGCACAGAACGTCCCCATTCCTTACCTTATCAGTCCACCCAACTTTCAACATTTTTCTGTAGCACCGCATCTCCAATGCGATTCTCTTCTGTTCTGGTTTTCCAACAGTCCATGTTTCACATTCGTACAATTCTGCGCTCCAAACGTGAATTCTCAGAAATTTCTTCTTTAAATCAAGGCCCCTGTTTGATACAAGTACTCTTGACGAAGAATGTCCTTTCTGCCAGTGCTAGTCTGCTTTTGATGTCTTCCTTGCTCCATTCGTCATTGGTTATTCCTTAATTCCATCTACTTCCCGATCATCAATCCTGATGTTAAGTTTCTCGCTGTTCTCATTTCTGCTACTTCTCATACTTTCATCTTTCTTCAATTTACGCTCAGCCCACATGCTGTACTCATTAGACTGTTCATTTCATTCAGCAGATCCTGTAACTCTTCTTCACTTTCACCCAGGACAGCAATGTCATCAGCGAATCGTGTCATTGATATTATTTCACCTTGAATATTGATTCCACTCCTGAACCTTTCTTTTTATTCCATCATTGCTCCTTCGATGTACACATTGAACAGTAGGGGCGAAAGATTACATCCCTGTCTTATACCCTTTTTAACCCGAGCACTTTGCTCTCAGTCGTCCACTCTTCGTTATTCGCTGTTGGCTCTTGTATGTATAGTCTATTATCCGTCTCTCCCTACAGATAACCGCTGATTTCTCAGAAATTCGAACATCTTGAAAATTTCGAACATCTTGCACCATTTTACATTACCCTTTTTCCAGGTCGACTAATCCTATGAACGTGTCTTGATTTATCTTTAGTTTGTCTTCCATTATCAACCGCAACGTCCGAATTTTTTTTCTACTGCATTTACCTTTCCCAAAGCCAAACTGATCGTCATCTAACACTCTCAATTTTCATCTTCTGCACATTATTCTAGTAAGCAACTTGGATGCATGAGCTATTAAGCTGATTGCGCGGTAATTCTCGCACTTATCAGCTCTTGCTGTCTTCGGAATTGTGTGGATGATGCTTTTCCGAATGCCAGATGGTATGTCGCCAGAGTCATACAATCTACACACCAACGTGAACAGTCGTTTTGTTGCCACTTCCCCCAATAATTTTAGGAATTCTGATTGAATGTTATCTATCCCTTCTGCCTTGTTTGATCTTAAGTCCTCCAAAGCTCTCTTAAATTCTGATTCTAATACTAGATCCCGTATGTCTTCTAAATCGAATCCTGTTTCTTCTTCTATCACATCAGACAACCATCCCTCTCACAGAAGCCTTCAATGTACTCATTCCTACTATTCACTGCCTCCTCTGCATTTAACGGTGGAATTCCCGTTGCACTCTCAGTGTTGCCACCCTTCCTTTCAAGGGCACCGAAGGTTCTTTTGACTTTCCTGTATAGTGAGTCAGTCCTTCCGGCAATCATTTCTTTTTCCATTTCTTGACTTTTTCATGCAGCCATTTCGTCTTAATTTTCGTGAAGTTCCTATTTATTTCATTCCTCAGCGACTTGTATTTCTGTGTTGCTGAATTTCACTGAACGTATTTGTTCTTCCTCCTTTCATCGATCAACTGAAGTATTTCTTCTGTTACCCATGGTTTCTTCGCAGTTACCTTGTTTGTACGTATATTTTCCTTTCCATATTCCGTATTTGCCCTTTTTAGAGATGACCATTCCTCTTCAACTGTAATGCCTATTGAGTTATTCCTCGGTGTCGTATCTATAGCGTTACAGAACTTCAAGCCTAACTCATTCTTGGTAATTCCATATCCCACTTTTTTTGCGTATTGATTCTTCCTGGCTAATCTCCTAAACCTCAGCCTACTCTTGATCACTACTACATTGTGATCTGAGTCTATATCTGTTCCTGGGTACGCCCTGCAATCCAGTATCTGATTTCGGAATCTCTGCCTGAACATGATGTAATCGAAGTGAAATCTTCCCGTATCACCTGGCCTTTTCCAAGCGTACCTCCTCCTCTTGTGATTTTTGAACAGCGTATTCGCTATTAATTTTTTTTACAGAACTCGTCTTTCTCCTCTTTCATTCCTTGTCCCAAACCCATACTTTTCCTCTAAACTTTTTTTCTGGTCTAGAACTGCATTCCAATCCCCCATCACCATTAGATTTTCATCTCTCTTTACATACTGTATGA
Organism: Schistocerca cancellata; assembly: GCF_023864275.1. Lineage (NCBI taxonomy): Eukaryota > Metazoa > Arthropoda > Insecta > Orthoptera > Acrididae > Schistocerca > Schistocerca cancellata. The sequence goes on from NC_064630.1 coordinate 632,029,215, forward strand.
CCCTTTCAATATCCTCATGTACTTCCTTTATCTCTTCATCTTCACCTTATGCCGTTGGCATGTATACCTGAACTATCGTTGACGGTATTTGTTTGCTGTCAATTCTGATACGAACGGCCCTATCACTGAACTATTCACAGTAATATACTCTGTGCCCTACCTCCCTATTCATAACGAATCCCACTCCCATTATTTTTTGCTGCTGTTGATACCACCCTATACTCATCTGAGCAGGGATCTTTGTCTTCTTTCCACTTCACTTCACTGATCCCTACTATATCTAGACTGAGCCTTTGAATTTCCCTTTCTTAATTGAAAAGCATGGTATGGAAATGCAGACACAAGAACAAATTCGGTGAGAATTTTTCGGTTACAACATTAGAATACTGCTTCATGAAGTCCGTGAATGGAATAAGGTGATCAATGCTTAGTGCGTATTTGGGGAAATATCAATCTGTATATTCAAATATACATATTCTGCAAAAATAATGACGGGTGGAGTATATATTAGCTGATGATAGGAACTGGAACCTGAGGAAACACTGTTCAGAATTTATGGTTTCTACAAACAAATAAATACTTTGAAATCATGTTCATTTATTAAAAAGTGAATGGACACATTTGCTGTTTGATATCTATAAGTTCACGAAATGTTACTGCTGCCATAACATACATTGCTTCAGGTTTTATAATTACAAAGGCAATTACTGTCTGGCATCCATGCATTCATACGTATTATAAAACTGGATGTATGTATACTGCACATCTTTTCCTAAAACACTTCCCTGATTTCAACCAAACTTGATACACATGTCACTTACTGTCTGGAAAGACTCACTGTGAGGGTATGAACCAGAGAACTATCAAAGGAGTGTGGCTGGAGATGAAGAAGTGTAGTCCATGAAGCGTCGATACCCAGAATTTATTCGTCCATTATTTGAGAATGGGAGTTCTTAGTGACTTGCAACGAACTTTACACATAATTACAAACCTTAAAAAATGGCTCTGAGCACTATGCGACTTAATTTCTGAGGTCATCAGTCGCCTAGAACTTAGAACTAATTAAACCTAACTAACCTAAGGACATCACACACATCCATGCCCGAGGCAGGATTCGAACCTGCGACCGTAGCGGTCGCTCTGCTCCAGACTGTAGCGGCTAGAACCGCATGGACACTCCGGCCGGCTACAAACCTTAGTAAAACCTCTTCTCGCTGACAACCCCCCTATTCCCCCCCCCCCCCCCCCCCCCCGATACACACACACAATATGATGAAAGGCAAAAGTTTTTCACTTACTACATTTTCGCTGTTATTCTGTAACATGACGTTTTAATTGATTACTTCGTTCCCACAAACTGTATACATTATTCTAATAAACCACTGGAGTTACTTGAAAAATTATATTATTGTACGAAGCATAATTGAGAAGATATGACGTCATAAACAATGAAAGGCATGAAGAACTGCCGCATAATGCATGACGCTGAAATTTAGTACCCTTTGCTGCTAACTCTTTTCCCTACACATTACGCGGGCAGTTTCTACATATGCCGCTGAATTTGTGTATAAAACTATATAACTGGACTACAGATAGTTGAAGAGATGTGACGTCATAAATATTTAGCTGCGTGAGAGCGAAAGTCCAAGGCGGAATTTGCTAGAGATCCAGGCGAAACATGTGTACTGATACGTGTGAAATATTTGAAATATGTTTGACAAGTGCGTCCACATGCAAACGCATGCGTATAAAGCTCGACCTTAACCCCTGAATCGATTTCAACCAAATTTGCTACACATACCACTTTCTATCTGAAAGCAAATACTGTGGGGGCAAGAACGAGCAAGAACCTATTGGCGTACGGGTGATAACGTGTAGATAGAAAAGGGGAGAAGATAGATAGAGAGGGGCACAGAGGGGATGGACACAGTTGGAGGAGGAGGAAATAGTCAGAGAGAAGGGGAGGTGGAAATGAACAGAGGGGGAAGAGAAAGATATGCACAGAGAGGAGAGCGGGTAGATGGACAGAGAAAGGTAAGAAGAAAAGATAGGGGGATGGAGGATGAGATGGACAGAAGAGGAGGAGAAAATGGACAGAGGCATGTGGAGGAGGAAACGGATTGAGAAACAGAGTGAGATGAAGAGGTGGACATAAGAAGAATGGAATATATACATACCCGGGTAACGCCAGGTACTCTGCTGGTAAAATATAAGTAGTATGGTAGGGTCTTGGGACGGCTAGTTAATTAGGTATCTCGCTACAGGTGGCGATGATAATGGAAGTTGATTAGCTATGAGATGGGTTGGGAGTCAAGCGAACACCCACTGACAAGAAGTAAAAGTAAAAGAGAAATTCTTTTACTAGCCCACCAGCTGGAAGCCACCAGTTTGAGCACACAGTGGCCCATGGACTGCAGCTAGCGAAGGCGGCTTCTAATAGGTGGCTGGCTCACTTGGGGTACCTCTCACAGCGACTGCAGGTGAGGACAGACACTGCATGGTTAAAATGGGCAGCATTTGTGTGGGCCAACCCAACCACTGTTTTGGCAGACGATCAAGCCTTGCATAAGAAAGGGGCCCAGAGATGGATCAGGTGTCCCATGTCGACAATACTGCAGTCTGGTTTGGTACGTCTGCTCTGACAGTGGTGGGCAGTCCTGGCAGGAGCATCGAGAAATTTTAACTTCTGTGCAGCGACTCTTGTTGGGTCAGCCCTACCCATCCACAGTTTCTTGGAAAAGAATGCCTTGACGGCATCCTCCTATCCTACCTATCTGAAGCTTCTTACGTCAACTCGTTGTGATATCTGCTGTTAGCTTGTTCTTGATTAGAACTGCCACATAAAGAGCTAGTGGCGCAACAGTCGGCAGTACGTTTAGAACACATGACTTTTATTATTTTTGACATTTGTTATATTTACATCTGTCGGCATTTGGTTCCCATCTCTTTCCTGTAGTAGCTATCTAGCGATGTTCTCTTTGTTGGTATTGCTGACAAGCGTAAGGATTCAGCGACAAAAAGTTTGAAATCAAACACAAATATCCGTTTTTTTCTCCTCAACGCTAGGTTGTTTATAAGCTCTTTTGTAGAATAGCCAAGCACCAACACATCTCACGTGTAAGAAATGAAAGAACAGTCTTACATAATATTTTGTTGACCTTATATTCCTTCCATGCAAAGCTAGAACGGAAGCAAAGCGTATTAACACCTCCCCAAAATTTGTTATACACTTTCACAATTCTTGGGCATTGTATGAGTATTTGGAGTGTTATTCTTTTTTTTTTCTTATCTTGTAATGCGGATTTACGGATATAAATCTGCAAAAGTGCTACGCAGGCTAATGCACTTGCTCCCACGCCACGAAAATGAGGCCTTCTCCAGAAGATGACGCTATTAATTTTTAAAGGATGAGCCTCCTCCTTTCTTACGCATTGCACCATCAGGTGGCATATTGTTGCTTTTCGCTCCGTCCTGTACCACTGTTCCCAGTCTCTAATACCAACTTTCATCAGTTCAATTTGGATCTGAACTAGGAGCTCTACACTGTAGAACCAATAACAATTTATAATATTACATTCAAAATCGTGAATACTACCACTGGCACATAGTAATCCCACTTTTGTGATTTCTCGAGATTATGCTGTCTAAGGTTACTATGACCTTTGAATGGAACATTTCTCTTCATCCACTGCAAGATGTTCGTCTGTTTGTATTTGCAAAAAAAAATTTCGCAGCATCTCGATTAGCATGCTAACCTTGAACATTCTTAAATACCTGAGCATTGTTAACAAAATGTGAATATCTCTTTATCTGATCCCATCTGCGAAGCATCGTTACATCACGCACATTACTTATTCCCAGCTATAGCAGTCAACGGCATGTAGACTTCAATAGAAATCATCTGCTCGATTTCAGTGGATGTAACACGAAATGTAGTGGCCACATCACACTACACAGAATAAAGATTTGTTTGGTGACGTATGTAGTCAACCATACACGTTGCACAAAACTATTTAAACTATATTACTAGTAAAAGTACTTCTGTACACGATGAAATATCGCGTCCGAATTGGAGAAGGAAACTGAGTTTTTTTAGCGTTCTTCTTCCAAAGAAGTTTAAAGTTCAGTGCATTACAACTAGTCAAGGATTGTGAGTAAATATGGCTAGCATCTGCTCGTACATTCGTCCTCATGGTGTTTGAAACAGACGGCTCTTAAACTTCATCTGATTCATCACAGTTGTTATCATGCTGCTACTATTATCTGTATGTGAGCCCGAAAAATAGATTCTCATTCACCTGTCATCAGAAACCAAACATCTTTTATATGGTGATGAACCTTGGTAAAACACATAAAACTGTTTAATGTACAATGTAGACTCAAGTCACAGCTATTAATTAGAAGGTGCAAAGCATCAAACATTTCTGGATTGCCAAAATTGATTATTATTTCACACAGAAATAAACACAAATAAATCTACAAAAAGTTACAAAGATTAAAAACAGAAGTCATGTACGGTGTGCACGATTGGTTTGGTTACATTATCTCAGACTTTTTTTCTCAATAATTGTTATTTGTCGGATACATTCCAAACTGTGTTCCTCTATAGTTTTTACCCTCTGCAGCTTCCTCTAGTACCGGGGAGGTTACCCCTGATGTCTTAACACACGTCCCATCACACTGTTCCGCATTCTTGTCAATGTCTGCCGTATGTTCTTTCCTTCGCCGATTCTGAGGAGAACCTCCTCATGTAGTATCTTATCAGTCTACCTAATTTTCTACATTCTTCTGTATCAGTACATCTCAAGCGATTCGATTCGCTTCTGTTACTATTTTCCTACACCCTACCACCATGCAATGCTGTGCTCCAAACGTACACTCTCAGAAATTTCTTCCATAAAGAAAGGCCTGTGTTTGATATTGCTAGACTTCTTTCCGACAATAATTCCGTCTTTGCCTGAGCTGCTCTGCTTGTAATGTCTTTCTTGCCTCGCCCACCATGAGTTAATTTTGCTTCCAAGGAAGAAGAAACCTTTACCTCTGTCTATTTTCTATTCGCGTCTTGATATTAGGTTTCTCACTGTTATCATTCCTCCAACTTCTCATTAATTTCATCTTTCTTCAGTTTACTCTCAGTTCATAACCTTTACTCATTACGCTGTTCCTTCAAAAGAGCATGTTTTCGTCTTCACCCTCACTGAGGACCTTAAAAGTTATGAGCATTTGTTCATTAGAAGAGTTAAGTTTAAAAGTAGAAAAGGTGAAAAAGTGCTCATAGCTCTTAACGTATGCATCTTAGAGCACATGTTTACTGGACATTTTTTTCTTGTTTTGGTCCATATTTCCACTTCCCAAAATATGGAAAGCAAACAGCTTGCAGTGGAAGAGGTTTAGTTTCACTGCATGAAAATTTGCTCTTAGCTCTTAAGGTATGCATGTTTACTGAGACTTTTTTGCTTCTAGTATCGTTTGCTTTCAACTGTATGCGTTTACGCCATTAATTATGATACACCCTGTATAGTATCTCTTGCGAATGTGGCTGACAGTTCATTTGACAAACACAGCGCCGCATCTCGCATTACATGGGTACGTCTGGGCAAAAAAGACAAATCATTAGTGGCAGAACACAATCTCAATGGGGGACAAACGTTCGAATTCGAAAAAACAAAAATGTTGTGGCGAGTTGGTGGCTTTTGAGGCAAGCATAGTCAAACAATCAACTGAGATGAGACTGCGTGATAGTGTTGTCATCATGGCGAGGGCTACCAGTTATGTTTGGCATGAAATCCTGCACTAGTAGCTATACGGCGAGAGGCTTCGTCTGGGCAAGACGAAGGCGATGTTTGTCTAAAAGACAGTCGGCGCCCGAGAACTCGCCCTAACCCCCCACCCCCCCTCACAAATAGATAAGGTTCGTTCGAGTAAAGGTGTCACAAATGAGTGAAACCGTTTCCAAACTGTCTCTAAGTGCATGCGCTGCTTTGCGATAGTTTCAACTGTCAGAACCCTTGGGTTTACTCAGAGGGAGGCCAAGAATTTGGCTTGCGAGCCATGACCTGGCCCGTCTGCCATGGCACTCATCCTGGATGCACGTTTCCCCCACTGCTGCGCCATACTGTCTGAACACGAGGAGGGGATAGCATGTGGTGGGGGTGGGGGATTGCGAACGATCCGCATTTAAATGGCAATTCAGTCGCACTGTGCACAGCTTGGTTTTTTATTTCAATTTTCAGTATTATTTAATTACTTTTTGTGCACTGAAGACATAAGAAAGTTCTTATCTTATACAAACTGCAAGCTTACCGACAGACATAGACAGTGTCACAGACGTTTGTACTGAGGTTGACACGTCATCACGACTTATCTAGTTTCATACTCTAAAAAATTTCTTTCACACACGTATGTTGGTCGAAATATTCAACCACTTTTGCAACCTCTTTATGGAGACGTGGAAATTCTACCTGAGGAAAGAATGTAGACATCCCGAACAGTTTTAACGGTAATGGGATTGATCTTTATAATTTGAATTACCTTGCAGATCAGTTTGTTACCGGTGCACATGCACAGGGTCGCGTACAGCTGAAATGGCAAACGGTCTCGGAAGCAGCTCGAAAACAGAAGTAAGACTGGCAGTGTCCTCATAACATTTACGGAACTATCCTCTTAATTCTTTCAAGACCACAATGAATTCTTCAAACTTCGTGTTTTGTTTACAGCCATTGGTTTTATAGAACTGGAATGTGTTTGTCGGAATGTTTCCCTTCTACAATACGATTTTCTTTTTAAATGCTCCCCATCAAATAAGAAAGAAATTTTTTCTGACCTAGCAGTGTCTTACTGTGGGCAATGTACCGTCACGTCCACTCAAAATGCGAGGTCTGCAATCCATTCTGGATGTTCTGATTTTCGTTCTGCACTCCTTTCCACTCAATAATTTCAACAATAGCGAATTTTAAGTTGAAAAAACCATTCCATGGTTGCACCTTGACTTAACCAACGTACTTTGCAGAATACGTAATGTCTCCATGCTCTTTGTTGAGTTTCATCAAGAACTTTCGCAACTGACTTCACAAATATTAGTGTTCGTACCACCAATTTCTTCACGTGCTCCATGCCTGCAAATTTAGCACAAAGTACTTCTTGATGTATAGGACAATGAATCTCGTCTGTGATGGTTGTAATTTGTTGCTCTTTCACTGTCAAGTAAATCTTTAAATTATTTCTGTGTGGTGTTTTAATGTCAATTGGTAGGAAAATTGCAGTACCCATCGATTCAACGACTGCATAATATGTAATGAGAATTATCATCCCTCTCTTCTTGTGCCATTCCCATTCATTTTTAAAGGGGTGTGACGATAGATCGCTCGCTTGCCTTTTTTTCTCCTAACACCCACTGGACCTGTGAACATCCTTCATGCCATGGACAAGCAGCAAAGGCTAAACATCGCTGACACCACGACTGCCTAACTGAAGAGTTGTGCCGGTCGAGAACTGCCACATCGCAATACTCAATGGAATGTCACGCTCTTTCGGATACTTCCTAGAAGACCCAGTAAAGCCAAATTTTGGCCCACACGCGGCCCGCACAATGTTCACGAGTGAAGATTGGCACGCCATGGCCAGCCCTTGTTTACTCGAAAGCATACTTCGTGTGTTTCGTCGTTTGGCCGCCCCTTGAGGTAGTTCATACCCTTGCTCTCTTCGCGTTGTTCAAATGTTTCCGATTTAAATAATATAACAGTGCACCCGGTACGTAATTTTTTCATGCTTAGCACTACGCGTTTCGAGAATTCATTCTCGTTGTTAAGTGCAAATACTTACATAAGTATTTTTGTACCGTTTGTATGTGCGTTGTGACTTCCTTCCACTGTACTGTGTAGTTTTTCTGAGGTTCTAAGGTACCGTACTGTGCCTCCTACATTGTACAGAAGAACACGCGCACAATTTCGCAAACAGTATGAGTCATAGTTGGCGTGTGTGTGTGTGTGGTTTACTGCTTAACGGAGGAGGCACAGTGTGTTATAACCTGAAAAAGACAACTGCAGTGCAAGACAGGCAGCACAACACAGAAAATACCAATTTAAATATCTGATCATGGCAATGAGAAATTCTGGAACCGCGTCTTTCTAAGCATGAAAAAATAAGTCATTGGTGCAGTGTTTCATTACTTAAAGACTGAATGACAGCTGCAGACTTTCCAAAAACATCGATTACGATGGATAAAATTGAGTCAAATGTTTCTACTTCCCACTTGTGACCAGCACTTTTTAGAGAAACAGTGATACAAAATGTTAACTGAAAAAGTTCTTAATTACTCGTGACATAACTTTCCTGATCAACATCACGCTCCCTTTAAAATATTTAGATTGCATTCACATGATGACAAATTTGATAAGCTTGTCCCATTGATTTTGGTAACACAAATTTTGTTGCTGTTTGACAATACAGTGCAGATCATTAGTACCAACATTAATAAACTACAATGTATTAAATGCCAAAATATTACATGTGCTGGAAATTATGTAATTACAAGAAAATTTATCGTTGGTTTAGTTAGTAGGGAGTGACTGTAATGTGTCCACTGTAATGTGTCCACTGATTATAATCACATATGCAGCTTAATTTCGGTAATATATGTATAACAAAATAGAATGTTTATTTCTACCAATGCCACCTCGCCTCTAAAGTGAGTCAGATTAATGTGACCACGTCCTTTATAGCAACGAGTACGGTATTTAAACAACAATCATATCGGCTCTTGTGATCAGATCCTTGTATGGAAGACAGAAAATTTATTCATTTTGAATATTAAGTTAACATATCATGGTGCGATCCTTTTGCTTTTGACAGAACAGGCTTTATATATTCAATACATTCCTGCAGAAAAACCCGTCAGGAGAATAAAATTAACTAGGATGTTGAAACGGTACAGTAGTTTCCGCTCTATAAGCAGCAGGTTTCGCTGCTCGCTTGCACCGGGAAATAGAAACAGAGGCGGCTCCGCAGCTAATTTTATTACACGACGCGGCCGGCCGCGGGTGCAACAGAACCCATGTGGACGGGTGGAAAGAAGTGTGTCAGGCTTCATAATACGTATTTATATCTGTCGTGTATTATGCATTTCTTGTACGTGGATGTGAATCTGCACATGAAATTTCCTAATCCTCCTCACACCTTTCCGTAAAGCGTGGCCAAATCTTTGTTGGGAAGTAGTTCTGTAGTATAGTAGTGCCAACCTTACTCCTGGCTAGGGGATCAGAGAGACAGCACAGGCAGGTAAAAGTCAAAGACTTTCCAGTGTAACAAGATTTGGGGTGGAGAGGTTGGTCACGGCCAAGTGGTTCGACGACCCCCTCCACCGGGGTCCAGGAAGACCTCCGGGTGCCCGCCATATTCTGGGAGTGTTACAGAAGACGGGTAAGTGAGCAGACGTGCCCTCATTGCGTCTGTCTCAATGTACACGCATGGAAGAGAGGTATTTGAATATTTGTACTAATTCTTTTATTTTCAGCTTCGGATTGTGTAAGGCAATGAATGTGCTCGTTTAATTCCGGAAATTTGACCCCCTGTGTTAATGTATCTGGTCCCCAGTTTGCCCGTTATCCTCCTCACATAGTGAATGTCCTATGTAAAATATTGGGAGACTTTGGTGGTATACATTTGGCCAACGCAATTCCGTCTTACCCGTAGAAATGTGCGTGCAGATTAGTATATAACATACAGGAGCTATAAGTTGTAAAATTGTAATCTCTGTAAACTGAAACAATTGCTGCTATCGCTGTAAAGTCGAGTGATAATGTTTAAAATAAATAGGTAATCAACTGTCATCAATCTTCCTTAAAAATCACAAAGAAGTCAAGTTAAAGGAATTTATTTAAAATAAAAGCTATAGAATGCAGGGACCCACACATCAGCGTGTGAGCCCTCCAGCCCCTTGCCTCGTATCATACAGAAAGGACACGCTCTCTAGGTAGCGCTCTCAAGCTCCTCTCAGTTATCCGTTGCGCAATTTTGATTCAGGGCTTGACGACATCAACTTTCATCTGGCGTCCCTAGGCAAGGAGGTATGACGATAAACTTTCAATGTATTAAATTTTCAGAAGGTTGAGATGTACCGGTCCTTTAAACGGCTGTCAGGAACCTACTACTTATTTTCTTCAACGAGGATGCTGCTAGAAAAAACGCAAAAAGCTATCCGCGTGAGGGCGCTGATCTCTTTGGAGCAGGATTATTAAACGCATTGTAGTCACTCAGGCGACCTTCCTCTGATCATCCGAAACCAGTTGCAACCGTCCATTGGCCGCCACTCGAACAGCTATGACCCATTCACAAACCACAGGAACTGGGAGAACGCCTGCGTCGAACGCATTCGCATGGTTACAATGGTTGTAACCATATCCCAAACGAAGCCGCAGATAGGACGCCCGCATATCATCGGCACTTTACCAGAAGATGATGAGTATGACACTCATCGATGCGTTGTGCAATGTGAACGCAGCTATCTGGATGAAAGACCGAAAAGATTTCCTTAGCAGTACACCGTGGGAAAGCTTACAATCCGGTATCCTCATTTTCTTTCTCTGTCTTTTCATCTTTTTCTTGCAGCATCAGCATGTATACCTCGACTAATGTTGGCGTTCTTTTCCTGTCGAGTCTCAGCTAATACAAGTTGATGAAAACATCTAAATATACAAAGAGCAGTCTTCGGTTTAATTTATGTCTTGTAATTTTCGTAGTGATTCTCATTTTCGCATTTTTTAGCCTTTTTGTCTCCATGTCAGCTCGCGTCAGTCACTATATTATAAAAATGACTTGCGTGTAAACAGAACCGGCGATATGTGAGGTTCCAGAATTTTACTTTGATTTACTGACTCATAGTCAAAATTGGCCTTCAGTGTCATTGTAAATCGAACAAGCGATGTTTTCATTCATAAGACAGATCCTAATACTGACTAACTGATTGATTGACGTCACAAGAATGACCACACAAGCCATGACAAGAACAAAAGCCACTTCAGCTGAAGTTGGCTAAGTCTGAAGAGTTTTCAGTAACCTAGCCAGTAGGACAGAGAGACGGAAGCAGCAGTTTCAGACGATTCGAGTCTAATAAATAGTCTAGCGGCAGCTTTGAAGACACTATGTTAACGTGGAGCAATACGTTCTTGCTTTGTGCTGAATTATAATAAAAGAACGTTACACATGGGTTATGACTGTTTTCAACCATTTCAACTTTGAGACTACAAAGCTGGACATGTCGTTGTTGTTGTTGTGGTGGTTTTCAATCCGGTTTAAGGCAGCTGTCAATGCTACTCTATCATGTGCAAGCCTCTTCATCTCAGAAAGGATGCTGCAACCTGCATTCTTCTGAATCTGCTTACTGTGTTCCCCTTTTGGTTTCCCTCTGTGGTTTTTTCTCGCCACTCTTCCCACCAGCACTAACTTAGTGATCCCTTGACGCCTCAAGTCGTGTTCTATCAACCTATCCCTTCTTTTAATCAAGAGTGTGCCACAAATTTCATTTCTCCCCAGTCCTGTTCAGTACCTCCGCATTACTCAAGTAATCTATCCATCAAAGATTCACCACTATTCTGTGCCACCACATTCAAAACCTTCTATTCTCTTCTTGTCTAAAGTTTTTGACGTCGCCGGTCGTTGTGGCCGAGCGGTTCTAGGCGCTTCAGTGTAGAACCATGCGACCGCTACGGTCGCAGGTTCGAATCCTGCCTCGGGCATAGATGTGTGTGATGTCGTTAGGTTAGTTAGGTTTAAGTAGTTCTAAGTTCTAGGGGACTGATGACCTCAGATGTAAAGTCCCATAGTGCTCAGAGCCAGTTGAACCATTTTTTTTTCACGTCCATGTTTCATTTCCATGCATGGTCTGGTACCGCGCGCCGCGGAATTTCCCCGACAGACGTCATGGACGTCGAAGACCCATAGAGGTCTCTGCACCATCGCGCCGTAAGCCGTGGCGGCGCGCGCCTCCTGGCCCACATTTAGAGTGAGAGCGCCACAGTGGAACACGTGGTTGTAGCGGCCAATAGCGGCGCCCCGATAGAGAACTTAAGCGCCTGCCTGTCGCTCAGCCTGCCCCCCTCAGACATTAACACTCCCATCATCGCACAAGACATCACACTCGTCCTACGCTCCAAACGCAAAACCACCCCTGGTCATGATGGCGTCACCTACCGCCACCTCAAGGAATCCCCCCCCCCCATCCTTCCTGTCTGTCCTTGCTACCCTGTACAATGTCCTCCTCTCCACTGGATTTTACCCCGACCTGTGGACGACTTCCCCTGTCCTGCTGTTCCCTAAACCTAACAAACCCCCTCTGCTACCTCTTCCTATCGCCCATCTGCCTCAACTCCGTGTTCAGTAAGGTCTTCGAGGCCATCCCCTCTCACCGCCACCTTAACCAGCACCACCTCCTTCCCCTTACCCAATGTGGCGTCCGGCCTTGCTTCTCCGCCGACAACCAGCTCCTTAACCTTACCAATCTTCTTTCCCTCCAACTTAACTCCCATCGCTCCACTATCTTTGTTTCCCTGGATCTACGGAACGCCTATGACCGTGTCTGGCATCCCAGGCTCCTCTTCAAACTCCAGACCTATGCTCTCCCCATCAACTTCGTCCATCTCGTTGCTTCCTTCCTCTCCCATCGTCCTTCCGATGTGACTATCCACAATTCCAACTCCTGTACATTCTATCCCTCTGCCGGTGTGCCCCAAGGTTCTGTCCTTTCCCCTCTCCTCTATCTCCTGTACACTGCTGATATGCCCAAACCTTCCCCACCTGTTCATCTTCTCCAGTTTGCTGATGACACCACCTTCCTCGCCCTTTATCCTACCCTTCAACGGTTCGAACATATCCTCCAAACCCACCTTGACGAATTCACCGCTTGGTGCAACCAGTGGTTCCTTCATATCAATCCCTCCAAGACCCAGGTGATCATCATAGGCCGCATCACCCGCTCCTTCCGCCTCCATGTTTTTTACCTCGCCATTTATGGCCGTCCTATCCACCTCACTCCTACCCTCAAATACCTTGGCCTCACACTCGACCGCCACCTCACCTGGACCCCCCCATCTCCTTACCATCCAAAACAAAGCTGACAACCGCCTCCACCTCCTGAAACTCCTGTCCGGCCGGACGTGGGGTCTGCATCCTTCCATCATCCTTCACACCTACAAATGCTTGATCCGCCCCATCCTCTGTTATGCCAGCGTAGCTTGGATTTCCGCCCCACCCCGGTTCTATGAAGCCCTCCAAATCCTCAAACGCCATGCACTCTGCCCCACCTTCCGCATCCGCCTACCGTCCCCCACGCGCATCCTCTATGACCTCATCCCCTTACCCCACCTTCTCCTTTTCCTTGAACACATCTGCACACTATATATTGTCCGCCGCCGTGATCACCCTCACCCCCTGGTATCTCCCTTCCTCTCCACCGCCAACTAGTTTCCGAGCCTTTACCGTTGTGTCCCACCCTCTCTCCATCTCCACACCCTCCATCTACCCCTCCCAGATGATGAGCTTTGCCCTGACATTTACCTTTCCTACCAACTCCATCTTCCTGCCTCCTCCTCAGGGCTCCTCCTAGTCCCCCTCCCTCTCTTGTGCCCCCTTTCAGTGTCTCTGCTTTCTCTCCTGCCCTGTCTTCCCTCTTCATCTCCCGCCCCACGTGTCTTGTGCCTCTTTGTGTACCCGCTGATGCCCCTCCTCTCTTCATCCCGCCGGTTCCCCTGCTGCCCCTTGCTCTCCCCTCCTTTTCCATCCTCTCTGACCTTTCCCTTGGCAGGTCCCACCTGGCAGTTTTATTCTTTGTCGTGTGTGCTCGAAGTGGATTTTAAGTGTGTTGTTCTGGGATGTTTTTAATACTGTGGCCGACCTGAGCATGTGCACTCAGTGTCTTCTCTGTGTTTTAAGAATCGCCTACTGTGTTTTTTAACTTTCTGGCGACTTTTTTAACTGTCCTCCATGAACGTCTCCATGTCAGTATACTTTTACCTCCTTTTCCCCCATTATTCTGTTTTAAGTTCCCCTTTTATATCGCCTTATGTATGTAACATTTTATTCTTATTTTAAGTTGTCATGTCACTTGGCTGAAGAGCGGCGGATTGTGCCGCTGACAGCCCTCCCTTGTTCATATGGGGGAGGGGAATGAAATTACAATACAGAAAAAAAAGCTCAGCCTTCCAGTCTAACCTTGTGTACGTCTCAGGACATATCGACTGGCATTAGACAGCGTATTTACTTCCGTGTTTTCTTTATGTGTGGACGTGGTTGTCTTGTTTGGTTTTCTTGACTCTGTTGTTCGTTCTTGTTGTTGTAAGGTCCTTCGTTGGTCGTGTCCGTCCTCTCCTGTTGTGTTGTTGTTTGCGGGCCACTCCCTGGGTCCTGCCGCGTTTCCGTTACTTCAACCCCGCGACTGTTCCAGTCACCGTTACAACACATGGCTACAGTCAACACAAATGCGTTCAGACAAGAATACCTAACACTCAAATCTACACTCCTGGAAATTGAAATAAGAACACCGTGAATTCATTGTCCCAGGAAGGGGAAACTTTATTGACACATTCCTGGGGTCAGATACATCACATGATCACACTGACAGAACCACAGGCACATAAACACAGGCAACAGAGCATGTACAATGTCGGCACTAGTACAGTGTATATCCACCTTTCGCAGCAATGCAGGCTGCTATTCTCCCATGGAGACGATCGTAGAGATGCTGGATGTAGTCCTGTGGAACGGCTTGCCATGCCATTTCCACCTGGCGCCTCAGTTGGACCAGCGTTCGTACTGGACCTGCAGACCGCGTGAGACGACGCTTCATCCAGTCCCAAACATGCTCAATGGGGGACAGATCCGGAGATCTTCCTGGCCAGGGTAGTTGACTTACACCTTCTAGAGCACGTTGGGTGGCACGGGATACATGCGGACGTGCATTGTCCTGTTGGAACAGCAAGTTCCCTTGCCGGTCTAGGAATGGTAGAACGATGGGTTCGATGACGGTTTGGATGTACCGTGCACTATTCAGTGTCCCCTCGACGATCACCAGTGGTGTACGGCCAGTGTAAGGAGATCGCTCCCCACACCATGATGCCAGGTGTTGGCCCTGTGTGCCTCGGTCGTATGCAGTCCTGATTGTGGCGCTCACCTGCACGGCGCCAAACACGCATACGACCATCATAGGCACCAAGGCAGAAGCGACTCTCATCGCTGAAGACGACACGTCTCCATTCGTCCCTCCATTCACGCCTGTCGCGACACCACTGGAGGCGGGCTGCACGATGTTGGGGCGTGAGCGGAAGACGGCCTAACGGTGTGCGGGACCGTAGCCCAGCTTCATGGAGACGGTTGCGAATGGTCCTCGCCGATACCCCAGGAGCAACAGTGTCCCTAATTTGCTGGGAAGTGGCGGTGCGGTCCCCTACGGCACTGCGTAGGATCCTACGGTCTTGGCGTGCATCCGTGCGTCGCTGCGGTCCGGTCCCAGGTCGACGGGCACGTGCACCTTCCGCCGACCACTGGCGACAACATCGATGTACTGTGGAGACCTCACGCCCCACGTGTTGAGCAATTCGGCGGTACGTCCACCCGGCCTCCCGCATGCCCACTATACGCCCTCGCTCAAAGTCCGTCAACTGCACATACGGTTCACGTCCACGCTGTCGCGGCATGCTACCAGTGTTAAAGACTGCGATGGAGCTCCGTATGCCACGGCAAACTGGCTGACACTGACGGCGGCGGTGCACAAATGCTGCGCAGCTAGCGCCATTCGACGGCCAACACCGCGATTCCTGGTGTGTCCGCTGTGCCGTGCGTGTGATCATTGCTTGTACAGCCTTCTCGCAGCGTCCGGAGCAAGTATGGTGGGTCTGCCACACCGGTGTCAATGTGTTCTTTTTTCCATTTCCAGGAGTGTATATCAAGGAAACTAAAACATATCCACGAGAGTTGGGGATGTGAGACTTTACAAACGGAGGATCACTTTTATGCCACCGCAAGGAAATATAATGTAGATGAGTGTGACGAATGTGTGCTGAATGGTGTTAAAACAGAATGTAAAAAGTAGAACTCTGTGGCAATGCAAAGACTGTTATATTAGAAACTTTGGAAGCATCCACCAAACTTGAGTCCCTATACAAGGACCTGATAATCAGCAACGTTCTTTAATCTCACCCTTAAGAAACCACAAAGGCGTCAGTGCATCTGGAAAACCCCTGATGAAAATCACCAGTCTAGGTGTTGACAAAGGTTACTAAAGTCATTTAATACAGAGTGCGCCAAAGAAATTTTACAAACTTTCAGCTGTCACGGGAAATCAGTCTTCAAAAGATATAAGGTTAAAATTCTCTAGAAAAAATAATATTATGTTATTTCTACACATGGCAACATAATGTTGCGGTAGGAGACTGATATGGAAATAGTGGTGCTATGTTAGAGATCAAATGACCTGAAGTGGGTTATCACGTGATATTCGAACTACCCTGAGGAAACATAAAATTAGTTTTTCGCTGATATTTAAAGTAATAGGCAGGGAAAGTATTTTTCTGTAACGGTTTAATGTATATGTTTTCCAAAGAAGTTGCCTGGTACTGTTCATCATGTGAGGCTAAATAAGCGACGACTGTGTGCAAAACAGAGAAATGTTACTTATTACACTGACGAAATAAAAATAATTACTGAAATGAAGAATAAACATTTATGCTGTAAAAACATCCGTTCTTGTAACATTTTTTGGTGAATAATACATCACGTCATTAAAAATTCTTGTACCGTATTGTCCATAACATACACACATTTTCTTGATTCCGATTTGTGAACTTGGGGAAGAGCTCTCACAACAGGTAAATCCAAACACAGATTAGAAGGTGGTAAGAGATCTCACGTAGCTGAATCATTTAGCTCCCGTAATTTCTGTTCGGTTCAACTGGTAACTCAGCAGTGAAAATCATAAGCCGTAAGTCCGTTGCTAGTCGGGTACTGGTGCAAGTCGGTGCCTTATCGACCAATACGCGGCTGTCCCACTGTGGAGCTGAGTGATCGCGGCTGCTGCGGTAACAGCGTGCAAACAGGTTAGCGACGCCTCATTACGTGCATTTAGCCCCGTGCTTGTAACAGAGTAGCAATTAACGACCGCTCCCATTAGCATGTCTCTGTACAGTTTGAGCTGCGCAGAACCAAGACTAGACAATAAATTGTGTAACCATTTACTTTAACGTTTACGATTCAACTGACTACAAAAGCTGCGGACAGTTCTACATATCAGATACATTTTTATTCTCTAGTTTGTTGCTAGACCTACTAAATAATTCTGTTTGTCCCGTCTCTGACCAAATTTACGGAGCCAAAACGTAGCGAAGTTGTAACTGAAAAACGAAGTTAATAGCCGTATGTCGGTTGATAATGAGGTTCCGATATCATGTTAGAGAGTATTTACAAGCTTCTTGTTACTATTCGTCAGTGTGAGAACAGATCGATAGTTCTACCATTTATAAGATATACAAGATCTAAGAGGCAACTCAGACACCGCGAAAGCACACTCTAACTTTATGTTTCACAACATTTTCTTCATTCCTTCGCAGCGTTACGCAGTTCACAAACAGTAACGTATTACGCGTAACTGCTTTGTATTTTGTGGAACTGTTTTGTTTACTATTTTCTTCTTCGTGTGAGAAATGGTTCCTTATTCTTAAGCTTCCTGTATGCTTGTGTTGTTTTGCGAATGTCAATAATGTAAGAGGTGCGCTTGCGTAAACGATAACTGATTAAATGAGTCATCATATCCAAGTGAAAATGTATAACTGCACTGCGAATAGAATTTTGAAAGAAAATATGTGCAAAATGCTTTTACAAAAATGCGTTGTGGTTTTACATACTCAAATAATTAAAATCCCGAACGCTGAATGACACACACACACCCATGTGTAATACTGCGCTGTGAGACGTGAATGAGATCTGAACTAAACTTTACTGAGCTTGAACCTGATGATAATTCTGAAATGCAAAACGTGACTGTAAACGATTTTATTGTGCCTGACTGATGTTAAACTGACGCTAACAAGTTTTGTGACTTACTTTGTGGTAACAGAAAGATCTCGGAAGTGATGAATGTTAACATGCAGCGCAGCACCATACCAGCTAAAGAAAAGGAACCTTGCCCAAGTGCAATGTAAAGAAAAGCATCTATGGTTAGCATACGTTAAGCCTGAGCAACTATGTATCGCTAAGTGCAATGCGGCAACACACGACAACAAAATAAAACTTTTATGAGGAGACGATGGTAGAGACAGAATTTACTGTGTGTGTGTGTGGTTTGAGGTTTTCGGGCGCTAAACAGCGTGGTCATCAGCGCCCAAACGCATAGAAACAGGAACACATGCAGTGAAGGGACGAAGACGGACAGCGAACAAGGAGAACGGCTAAAAGACACAGAGCTGACGCAGTTACAAATCCTCACATACAGAGGCAAAACAAGAGGAAAAGAAACGCACTAAAAAAGGAAAGGAAACACAAGGAAAATAGAACAGAAATCGAAGTGAAACAAGTAGGTAATCGTGACTGGCGGGCCTCTTACCTAAAGCCTGGGCGAGCCAGTCATCCAGCAGCACATTAAAATCCTCTCCCTAAAATCCGAGGCAACAAATTGGACAGGACACAAAACCGTAACACCTTAACCACAGTCGTTGCGTCGTCTTGCAAAATAGAGGGCAAATCCAGTGGCAAGGAAACCACCGCACTCTGGTCAGAGAATAAAGGACACTCAAGTAAAATGTGGCGGACAGTAATCTGGACGCCACAAGCACTGCAGATTGGGGGGTCCTCCCGCCAGAGTAAATAACCATGCGTTAAGTGACTGTGCCCGATGCGGAGGCGAGTGAGGTGAACCTCATCCCGCCTGCACGCCTGGTATGACGTACGCCATGGCCGCGTGGTGGCCTTGACCAAACGCAGCTTATTTTCACCGACTGAAAGCCACTCCTCTTCCCATTGACGCATAACACGAAAACGCAAAAGGGAGGTAACAGCATGGAGGGGGCGGCTCATTCAACAACGTGAGGGAGGGAACATGCATCTTTGGCAGCCACATCCGCCAGTTCGTTTCCCCTAATACCCACGTGCCCCGGCACCCAGCAGAAAGAAACCTCCTTCCTTTGCCGTTGCAGGTGGAGTAGGGCATCATGGATGTTCTGGACGACCGTATCCGCTGGGTACAAGTGTTGCATGGTCTGAAGGGCACTCAGGGAGTCAGAAAAGATGAGTAACTTAAGACTGGGAACACATCTCATCTGCTCCAATGCCAGCAAGGTCGCAAACAATTCGGCATCAAAGATGGTAAACGCTGCAGGAAGACGTAACTTGACGACTCTATCAGGGAAAACAACAGCACCACCAACAGAGTCCCCCTGTTTAGAGCCATCCGTAAATACTGGTACATGGTCAGGATGCTGGTTTAAAATATCGTAAAATAAGGAGGTAAAAACAAACGCAGGAATGCAGCTCCTCCGGTGCTCTGACATGTCTAAAAGGACGCTGGGCCTCTGGAGCAACCTGGGAGGCAGGCGGGTAAAACCCTGTAGTTGTGGTGCCACACGCTACACACCAAGGGACTCAAGCAAATCTTTGGCACGAATCCCAAATGGTCTCGTTGCCGTGCGACGACTGGAAAAGAGATGTTACATAGGCGGTCAGGCAATGGTAGGGTTTTTATAGAGGTTTACCTTCCTCACAATCCAGGCGGTCAAGCCAAGATTACCATTCCCCGCAGCACATAACATTCCACCGCCGCGCCATGCGGTGGTCGCTGAAGCATGTTCGGGGGTTATGGTGACAGGAGACTGGCGGCGCTGACCAGTCCCCAGCTCAGGACCCCGGGGTCGCCAAGCCCGTACTCAGCAAATGAATGCTGAGCCCCTGGGGGGCTAAATTTACTGAATGATGCAGAAGAGACTAGCGTTCAAAAACTGAATCGTGACTTATGAAACTGATTCCTTAACAATTCCAACAACCTTCAGGAAATTCATTTCTTACTGAAAAATATTACTCTGCCTTATAATACGTTAACGAAACATTAAGGAATGGTGAAACAAATAACTCTGAGTGCAAGCGGTGTGAGCAGATAATTCGGCATAATCACATCTCTACAGTCAAATTAACTTCCCCAAATCAATAAAGAAAAAACAGGCTAAAAATTTGCTTTTTACGAACTCATGATAAATTACGCACGAGTAAGCAAAGGACTGAAAACATTACCTGAATATCTTCACTCTTCTCAAATCAGTCGTTACAAGACCGTATTTCCAAACAGAAACATCCTCTGAGTTTGCATTTCTGTGCTCTGCTAGGTATTTCTAGACCGCTCAGCGGCTTAAGCAACACCCAACTCTCTCGCTTACTTCTCACTAAATGCTCCATTGGGAACGACAATGTTACTGTCAACCAAAGATCACTCGTACTCAGAACCCCTATGGCATGGAACAGCGACTGCTGGTGACTTCTGTCTGAAAAATATGAAGTATGACACATCGAACAGAAAGAGAGCTCACAACAGTTTCACAGAGTACCAAAAAAAGGATTAGACCCCTTATATGTGTTAAATGAAACCTGTTTCCGTTGGGACTGTAACTTTGGGTAATATTTTTGTCATTGGTCAATTCGACCTCATGGTCATCATGAAACTTTTACATATAAAAGGTCATAATCAAATGCTTTATAATGATTATGAGACTGAAATTAATCAATAGCAAAATAATAGAAAGATTACATGAAGTTGTAGCCTTAGCGAAATCATGTCTTCATTTAAGCATTGTTTGAAGGTTGTGGACCCAGTTATGTAGAAAACAATTTAAGTAATGTGTTATGTATTCTGGAGTTATGAAACCTAACGTGAAATGATGTAGCAACCTTTTAATATTACCATCAGCATCTAAAGTGTGGAAATTCGTCACACTTGGAAATGGGAGCAGTTCCATCGTAATTCACATAACAATGAGTCCGGAGAAAATACGGGGAGTCGTGCAATAAATCGGTGTGACAGCGCTATTCACTTTCCACTGCATATGTCGCATACTCACTGTGTGTCAGGATGGTAAAAGAAACCAAAGGTGAACGTAGAACATGAGTGAGAAGATGCCAGTTTTGCACCCATGTTTTCAATGTCAATGCCTCGTGCATAAAATGTATCCATAAACGATCTAAAAGCTGAAATTCATTTTTGAAATTCATCTCTTTGAAACACATGCAGTGACATACCTTATTTGGATTACGACCTTCGATATGGGTTTAATTTTATCGATGACACCTTGAACTTCATGACATGCGTGATGAGGGAAATAAAGATAAGACTTACGTTACACTGGATGTCCTAAAGATCTTCGATTGACATTTACACGGTCCAGTCACATTGGTCCACATCCACATCTACACCTTACACCGCAAGCCACCTAACTGTGTTGGCGGAGGGTACTTTTTGTACCACTAACGCCAATAGCGCTTGAGAACTGATTGTCGACAAGCCTCCGTACTAGCTCTAATTTCTCGAATTATCTCCTGATGGTCATTACGCGAGATGTATGTAGGGGCAAGCAGTATGATATCCAGATGTTCCTAGAATGTGCTCTCTCGAAATTTCAGTAGTAAATCTACAGGTGATGCACAATGCCTCTCTTATAACGTTTGCTAATGGAGTGTGTTGAACATCTCCGTAACGCTCTCGTGCCGACTCAACGACCTAGTGACGAAACGTGTCGCTTTTCGTTAGATCTTCTCTATCTCTTCTATCAGTCCTACCTGGTGGGGATCTCAGATAGATGAACAATACTCATGCACCGGTCGAACAAGCGCCTTATAAGCCACTTCCTTCGTGGGTGAGTTGGATTTCCTTAAGAATGTTCCTATGAAACTGAACCTGGCATCTGATTTTCCCACTATGTGTTTTATATGGTCATTCCACTTAAGGTCGCTAAATATTTCATGGCAGATACTGTTTCCAGCGGTTTGTCATCAATAGTGTAGCTGTACAGTAGTTGATTTCTTCTCCTATGTATGCACAATATGTTACATTTATTTACTTCAGGGTCAACTGCCAGAGGCAGGTGGTGGTCATTCTGCAATTCGTTACTATCTTCTGGCGTTCCTCCTTTGTCATTGGCGACCTCATCATCTACGAACAGCCTTAGAGAGCTTCCGACGCTTTCTACTAAATCATTTATATGTACTGTAAACAGTAACTGTCCTATCACACCAGAACTTACTTTTATATCTGTCGATTTTGTTCCGTTAAGAGCGACCTGTTGAATTCTGTTTGCAAGGAAGTCTTTAATCCAGTCGGAAATCTGGCCCGATACTCTATAAGCTCATATTTTGTTCCACTAAACCTGAAGTCAAGGAACAGCGCCATTGTCTACAGCACTGAGGATGTCAAGGAAGAACAGAGAGAGCTGAGTTTCGCAAGATCTCTGTTTGGGGAATCCTTGTTGATTTTTATAGAGCAGGTTTTCCTTGTCCAAGAACGTCATAATTGTTGGCCATAAAACATGTTCCATAATTCTAAAACAGTTTGATGTCAACGATATAGGTCTATAATTGTGTGCATCTGACCTATGGCACTTGTTAAAAGTGGGAATGACCTGAGCTTTCTTGCAGTTTTGTTTTCCACATCTTCGTCCTAATCACTGAATATTTGATGCTCACTGCTCAGATACTTTGAAATTTGTATCCTGTCACTCTTGATAAGCAAACATATCTTCCTACCTTCCTTAACATTCCTTGTCATCCCCTTTGTCATAGATGCTATCACAGCCTTACGATCACTGATAACTTCCTGTAAGGTAACTAATCATGTAAGTTCAGGACTGTCAGTTGCCAGGAGGTCTAAGACGTTAACCTCGCGAGTTGGTTCTCTAACTACCTGCTCAAAGTAATTTTCGGACAAGACATCCTGAACAATGTCAGACGAATCCCTGTCTCTGGCACCAATTTTGATGGCATCACCCTACTAGTTTTTACCTGGCAAATTGAAGTCACCCCCTATTACAACGGTATGATCAGTGAAATTACTTACAATATTCTGCAAGTTCTGTCTGAAGCGCTCTACCACTACAGCTCCTGACCCAGGTGGTCTCTAAAAGCATACGATTACTATTTTTGACCTATCTTCATCCAGATTAATTCATAATCGGAATCCGCGATAACATCACTGGATTTTATCAAATTCTTTAACACGCCGCCTCCGTTGGTGACTAACCTATCCTTACGATAAATATTTCAAACGAACTTAGGATTTTGTTGTCATTAACGTCCGGTTTCAACCAACTTTCTGTTCCTAATACTATCTATGCTTTATTACCTTCAGTAAGGAAACTAATTCTCGGACCTTTTCTTGGATGCTCCTGCAGTTTACTAAAACCTATTAACCTTTTCTATCCCTGATCAGCGACTACAAACGTTCTCTGAGGACATTGGGGCTAATTTATCAGGCAAATCATCTTTGATGCTATGGGAGGGTTTCCCTAACCCAAAAAAGCCGCATGCTCACGCCACACGTACTCCACTACCTTATTAGCCGCTTCCTGTGTGTAGTGCAGATCTGTTCTATTAAGGAGAACCCGATAATTCTGTACCCATTGGTGGACGTCGAGAAATTCGCATCCAATACCGTAGCACAGTCTTCTAAGCCGCTGGTTTAGATCTTTCATTCTGCTCCAAACCAGAGGACCACGACCAAACGTGGGAACGATGCTACAAATAGACAGCTTAACTTGCACCCCGCCTGCGATGCTAGAAGCCTTCATTAAATCAGCCATCCGCCGAAAGAACGCAAAGATGCCCTCAGAACCCAAGCAGCAGGTATCATTCGTGCCGACATGTGCCACTATATGCAGCCGGTTGCTCTCGTGTGTTCGACAGCTGCCGGAACACCCTCTTCCACATCACGGACGAGACCCCCGGGAAACATACTGAGTGTACGCTGGCGTTCTTTCCCGTCTTGCCTGCTATATCCCTGAGGGGCTCCATCGCACGCCTAGCGTTGGAGCTCCAAATGTCAAGCATACCCAGACGTTGCGTATTAGTAGATGCAGTGACACCCGGGTGACCAGCGGTTTCCAGTGACACCAAAGGTGTTGCAGGTCTCGTTCCCAGCGCTCCGATGCCGCCACAACCTTGAAAATTACCCAGAAGCACGTAGACGGTAGCCAACGCTGCTTCCAGCTGTTTACAGTCAGCAGCCAATTCTCCTTGTGTCCGTTCACTACAAGCACAGTTCCTAGCAATACTGCAGTGTGTAAAAGTAGATATATGATCTCAAATGGCGCTACTGATTTTGGAACATACGCAAAATATAATGAGATGAATAAAGAAACACTAAAGAGCAGTCTGCAGACTTCTCACTATTCCCAGACGGCAAACTCTTAAACAGAAATAAATTCATCTGCTGAAGCGGATGTATCTACAGTTACCTGGTACTAGAAACTATGATTACCCGAAAGCTACTGCACGAGAGAAGCATGAAATCTAGAATGCACTTGTCTAAACGAAATGCTATGTACTAGTTCGAGATTTAAACTGAGTGGCGTGACGTAGCGGACTGACGGCGAGAAAATTGCTATAGGAACCCACCTTACACAAGGATATGCTCGCAAAAACAAAAACTTAACAGTAATTTGCTAACCACTAGTCTGAACAGTAAAATACACAGGTACAGTTCACTACGCTGCAGAAGCACTTGAAAAAAAATTCAGAAACTAAACTAAATTACTGTGTGTCAGTAAACGCTGCTGCTGCTGTTGCTACCACGACCTCTCGGCTCGGCGTCTGCCGTACACATTGATGAGACCGTCGTCTACGTTCTACATTAACGTGCAATAACTACTCACGGACGGCTACCTATAGCAGTGGAGAGTATATAAAGCATGACCGGAGGACGCAGAAAACAGTGAAGTCGTTGTCGTAATGCGGAAACGGAGCGATTTATTTGACGCCCGAAAGGGTATTATCATTGGCTACCGGACCAAGGACAGAAGCATTTTCGAAACGACGAAGTTTGTAAACAGTTCGCGTGCCGCAGTGGCTAAAGTGTACCGTAGGTTGGAAAATGGCGCTATCCAAAACTGGCGCCTTGGGAATCATGGTACACCACTGGCTGTACTGGGTGGTCCATTGATCGTGACCGGGCCAAATATCTCACGAAATAAGCGTCAAGCGTCTAGCTTGAAGGGAGAAACCAGATGGCGCTACGGTTGGCCCGCTAGATGGCGCTGCCATCGGTCAAACGGATATCAACTGCGTTTTTTTTTTTAATAGGAACCCCCATTTTTATTACATCTGCGTGTAGTACGTAAAGAAATATGAATGTTTTAGTTGGACCACTTTTTTCGCTTTGTGATAGATGGCCCTGTAATAGTCACAAACGTGTAAGTACGTGGTATCACGTAACATTCCACCAGTGTGGACGGTTTTTGCTTCGTGATACATTACCTGTGTTAAAATGGACCGTTTACCAATTGCGGAAAAGGTCGATATGTGTTGATGTATGGCTATTGTGATCAAAATACCCAATGGGCGTGTGCTAAGTATGCTGCTCGGTATCCTGGACGACATCATTCGAAAGTCCGGACCGTTCGCCGGATAGTTACGTTATTTAAGGAAACGGGAAGTGTTCAGCCACATGTGAAACGTCAACCACGACCTCAAAAAATGATGATGCCCAAGTAGGTGTTTTAGCTGCTGTCGCGGCTAATCCGCACATCAGTAACAGACAAATTGCGCGAGAATCGGGAATCTCAAAACGTCGGTATTGAGAATTATATATCAACATCGATCGCACCCGTACCACATTTCTATGCGCCAGGAATTGCATGGCGACGGCTTTGAACGTCGTGTACAGTTCTGCCACTGGGCACAAGAGAAATTAAGGGGCGATGATAGATATTTTGAACGCGTTCTATTTAGCGACGAAGCGTCAATCACCAACAGCGGTAACGTAAACCGACATAATTTGCACTATTGGGCAACGGAACATCCACGATGGCAGCGACAAGTGGAACATCAGCGACCTTGGCGGGACAATGTATGGTGCGGCATTATGGGAGGAAGGGTAATTGTCCCCCGTTTTATCGATGTCAATCTAAATGGTGCAATGTATGCTGATTTCCTACGTAATGTTCTACCGATGTTACTACAAGATGTTTCACTGCATGACAGAATGGCGATGTACTTCCAACATGATGGATGTCCGGCGCTTAGCTCGCGTGCGGTTGAAGCGGTATTCAATAGCATATTTCATGATAGGTGGATTGGTCGTCGAAGCACCGCACGTTCACCGGATCTGACGTCCCCGGATTTCTTTCTGTGGGGAAAGTTGAAGGATATTTGCTATCGTGATCCACCGGCAACGCCTGACAACTTGCGTCAGCGCATTGTCATTACATGTTCGAACATTACGGAAGGCGAACTACTCGCTGTTGAAAGGAATGTCGTTACACGTATTGCCAAATGCAGTGAGGTTGACGGACATCATTTTGAGCATTAATTGCATTAATGTGGTACTTACAGTTATCCATTATGAAGGAAGCCGAAAGGCACGCGTTTAAGCTCACGCAGGCTGGCGTGAGGTCTGGAACAGTTAAAGGAATAGAGACTAGCAAAAAAGGTACGTAGCTTCTGGAATACTTAACTTTAATCCATTTGGTGAACATCGCTCTTGACGGTACATGTTTTACAGCATCAATAGTAACTGGTACTGGCTCCTTGCTAGGTCGTAGCCAATGACGTAGCTGAAGGCTATGCTAACTATCGTCTCGGCAAATGAGAGCGTAGTTTGTCAGTGAAAAATCGCTAGCAAAGTCGACTGTACAACTGGGACGAGTGCTAGGAAGTCTCTCTAGACCTGCCCTGTGGCGGCGCTCGGTCTTCAATCACTGATAGTGGCGACACGCGGGTCCGACGTATACTAACGGACCGCGGCCGATTTAAAGGCTACCACCTAGCAAGTGTGGTGTCTGGCGGTGACACCACAGTAACAACCGAAATAAAATGTTCAAACGTACCTACGTTCTGTACTTTAATTTTAAAAATCTACCTGTTATCAACTGTTCGTCTAAAATTGTGGGCCATATGTTTGTGACTATTACAGCGCCATCTATCAAAGCGAAAAAAGTGGTCCAACTAAAACATTCATATTTCTGTACGTACTACACGAATATGTAATAAAAAATGGGGATTCCTATTTAAAAAAAAAAACGCCGTTGATATCCGTTTGACCCATGGCAGCGCCATCTAGCGGGCCAACCATAGCGCCATCTGATTTCCCCCTTCAAGCTAGACAAGTTTCGTTCTTTGTAGTTTTTTCGTTTGATGCTTATTTCGTGTGATATTTGGCCCGGTAACTATCAATGGACCACCCTGTAGATGATAAGGGTGAACAACGGCTGCAGAAATTTCTACAAGCGAACAGACGTGCAACTGTTGGAGCAGCTGACCGTCCAGATGAGTCAAGGGACTGTCAACAATCTCTTTAAAGACCATTCAGCGAAAGTAGATGCGTATGATCCTCAATATTTGGTACCTGTTACATGCAATCATGCTGGCTGCTGTTCATTGGCGATGAAAGGAATTCGGACACGAGTTGCGCGGCTGGACGTCCAGTGAGTCAGTGTGTGGCGACAGGTTGCCTTTTCAGGCGAATCACGTTTTATGCTCGATCGGATAGATGGACTTTGGCGTGTACGGCATGAAACAACAATCGTTGGTTAGAAGGGTCCAAGCCGGAGGGCATTCCCTGTGTGAATTCCTCACTCTGGAAGGCAAAGTGGGCGAAAACAAGTTCATTTCTGTCTTTGTTGACCATGTCCACTCCTACATGCTTTGTTTCGTCTCGGCATGATGAGATCTACCATCTAGACACTGCAACTTGACACACAGCTCGGAGCGTACGTGGGTGGTTCAAAGAGCACGAGCACGAGTTTACTGTACTTCCCTGGCCAACAAACTCCAATACGGAATCTAAGGAATCACCTCTATCTTGCTGTTCGCGCCATGAATACTCAACTGAGCAACTTGGTGCAGCTGGCCATAGCTCTGGAGTCCGCATGGCTCCACATCCCTGTAGGTATTCGGGTTTTTGACGGGTGGTCACGTTAAACTAACTGAACTTCGTATCTTAAGTTTGGAAAGATATTTACACTTCAGTTTATAGTGTATTAATGGAGTCAGCTTCCTGATATACTGATTATCCGATGGTTGAAGGAACTAGTGCAGAAGTTCTTTAAGAATGGTTACAGAGTGTCTTCTGTCCTTAGACAGTGCGATTATGTGAAGACAGCCCAGATTAGCAGTGACTGCCGGCCGATGTGGCCGAGCAGTTCTAGGCGCTTCAGTCTGGAATCGCGCGACCGCTACGGTCGCAGGTTCGAATCCTGCCTCGGTCATGGATGTGCGTGATGTCCTTAGGTTAGTTAGGTTTAAGTAGTTTTGAGTTCTAGGGGACTGATGACCTATGATGTTAAGTCCCATAGTGCTCAGAGCAATTTGAACCATTTGAACTGGGACTGGACTAGGCCGGACGCCACCATGTTGACACGCAGGGTCCACAGCTTCATGACGCATACGCCACTCTCACGAGCCCATCGACACAACTGAAACAAAAATTCGTCATTCTGTGCTACGTGTAGCCATTGTACTATGGTCCTGGAACGACGTTCTCCGGACCACGCCAGTTGTTGAAGTCTGAGCAGTGATGTCAGTAGAGGGACACGAGACGGCCGTTGACTGTTGAAGCCTATGCTGTGCATAATAATACATTTCTGCTACCCCATGTCCAAATCGTCAGCGATCCGTCTCACCCTAAACTATCTGCAATCGCGTAGAATGGCTCTGCGGAAATGACGTGGCGTCCGTTCATTGAACATGGTTGCTGTAGGGCAGCTGACACATCTGGAAACATTCCACAGCAGACACTAGTGACCCTGTAAACCCGAATGCTTGTGTAATCTCCAATCCATTAGTGGAAATCGTATGAAAATCTATACGGTAGCTTCAGAGATTAGTCTTCACACAGAGACAGAAAACGCAGCTTGGGGTTTCAGTTTATAATATGTGTAAATAATGACTTCTACACGACTATTTAATGTTCCTTTAATATTCTGTCAAGTGTGACACGTTTCGGCCATCACACCAATTTAATACTGCACATAGAAAATGGAAGATCCGGTAGAAAATGAGGTAGAATCGGATCAACTTTCTTGATCTTACAATTACAAGAAAAGGACACCAGCATAAGTTCATCATTTTTATAAAACCCAGAGCCACCAATGTAACCATCCTTGAAATGCCGGGTCGTTCGTAAAATCATAAAATTTGTTACTTCGAATAGGCTGTTACACTTTCGGCTAAAGGCAAACGCAATGTAAGTATACTTAGCCATGTTTGAAATTAGTTACAAATAGCAGCTTCCGTATAAACTTTGTTAGGTGGAACATACAGGCGAATGAAACAAACGGAAAACAGGGTAAGTGAGATTACCAGAGTGAAAGGTAGGCTTTCCTAAGTTGCTTTTGAATTGTGTATTATAACTCTTCCACTAACTGAACCACTTAGTCCTGTCACAGAAAAAGTATAAGACTTCAAATGGTTCAAATGGCTCTGAGCATGATGGGACTTAACATTTGAGGTCATCAGTCCCCTAGAACTTAGAACTACTAAAACCTAACTAACCTAAGGACATCACACACATCCATGCTCGAGACAGGATTCGAACCTGCGACCGTAGCAATCGCGCTGTTTCGTACTGAAGCGCCTAGAACCGCTCGGCCACAGCAGCCAGCGTCACGTATAAGACTACCGGCTGTTATTACATATGCACTATACCGATAATATTATTCCAGTGAAAGAATTTTTATGAGCGTGACTGTGTGTAATGGAAATGTATCGGACTATTTTTCAAATCTGGAAAGATTGTTATTGAGAGGAAACAATAACAAAACAGACGAAAATCGTACCAAGGTTCTTTTAGGAACGAAGCATACTGTGATTACATGAAAAGAAACGGTCGCCAGCCTAATTTGGACAGCAGCACAATTTAACGAGTAATGTTCCAGTGAATTGACTTCAGCTACACTAGAGAAGTATTACTGCGTTTAGGCTAAAACTTTGTCTCAATAACATTTACTATCTGTTCAAATGGTTCAAATGGCTCTGAGCACTATGGGACTCAACTGATGTGGTCATCAGTCCCCTGGAACTTAGAACTACTTAAACCTAACTAACCTAAGGACATCACACACACCCATGCCCGAGGCAGGATTCGAGCCTGCGACCGTAGCAGCAGCGCGGCTCCGGACTGGAGCGCCTAGAACCGCACGGCCACCGCGGCCGGCAACTATCTGTACATTACAGTAGGAAGATGATGATAGTTATAGGTAAATGATTACTAATGGAGGAGTACTGTTGACGTGGACAAGAAGTTCTATTGTCATTTAGGAAATTATTACTGCTGAAATAGTTATGAATTAATAGTACCTTTTCTAATAATTATGATTTGCGTTTTTCGAGGAATATCACTGCCTTATATTATTTAGCTCAAATGAAAGTCGGGGCACCTGTATCTAGTATAACTTGAATAAGTGTAGCTAATTGCCTATTTTTCATTGCTGTTATTGTAATATAACATTCAAATTTGGCCCAACAATCAGCATGGGGATCCAGATACTAATTAATCGGTAGATTCAGAGCATGGGTGGACACTTTACTCACCACACAAAACACGAAACACTGTTAACAACACTACACATGAAAATGTAAATACTATTATTTCAATTAAAATGATCGTTGAACTGAGCGCTTTAACCGTCCATTCATGAAAAATACGTGGAGTATTTCAAAACTTATGCTCACTAAATAATTAGGTGCTTTACAACTCCACAAATTCTGTTAACTTTTGTTGAGGAATTCTTTTCAGTTCAGTAACACAGGATACTCGGATTCATTGTTGCACTTGGGATAGGACCCTGTGTAGGTAAATGACTAAGGATTAAATACCGTGGCTCAACATAAAGTTTACAGAACACAAAATTATTATTGAAAACGATAACACATAACTGGTCCATGCAGTTATCAGTACCCAACTGCTAATGTGAGATGAAGGTGGTGGCAACGTCAATCTCCTGTGCTATTCAAAAAAGTATCCATGGCTCTTCCTGTGTGACGAACTCTGAAAATTCTCTTCTTAGCGTCGAATAGTACAGCACTAACCAAGGAATGCCTTGAATAATAAGCCGCATTACTTCCGCATCCGAGGCCATGTTGCACAATCTTGCAGTTCTTCCCGCCTCTTTCAGTTCACAAGATGCGCACCCGTTGCTTGCTAGCCACCGACTCACTCATGCCACACAGGAGGCTCCCAGTTACACGGAGAGATCCACATTTTCTATTCTCGCCTGCTTAGTTCCGTTGCGGAGGGACTTCCTTCCAAGTTTCATATGTTTACAAACCTACTTTCCCTATGCACGAACCAGTATTACAAAGAAAGTTCTAGCTTTTAAAATCTCTTACAGCACATTATTTTTGAAGTTACATCCATAGATTAACCACAGTTACATAAATTATCATAAATTGAGAAACACGGAAAAATAATTTAGACAAGACGACCATAGTTAATATCTATAATTGTGTTACAGTATCCCAGCAGTTAAGTAACCTATCCCGGAAATCAGAATTTAAAGTCGGCATTTCACTTAGAAACGCTCGGAAATACAAGATTAGGCTCCGCAAAATGTGCACTGATGAAAGGGTAGATTCTTCTATTTATAGGGTTGACAATTAAGGTTGTTCGGCATTCTATGTTTTTCTGATGGCAAGATCCAAGAATATCAAGTTCAGAAAACATTTGAAATTAATTCAAACAACCAGTCAGGTTTGAAAATGAATCTTATGGAAATGGAATAAAAAATACAGGACATAAATCCAAACCTAGATGGACCCCGTGTACAGAATAAGGGATGCAACGTGATCGTCATGGAGTTAATAGATATTTGAGTGCACCCAGTAAAATTCTTTTTATGTTTACTGAACAAATTAACTTGGATTATAATAACTTTCTTTATAATTTCCGATGACTTAGTAAAGCTCCATTCTGCTGTTTGTACATTCTTGCAAGTAATGTGAATAGGACATTAGCCCAGTGCAATACGATCTACGTTGGCTCACCTTTCCTCCTCAGTGAATGTCACACATTGTATTAAAATAAAACAGGAAATTTTTAATATAAAATATTTTCGATCTGGTTGTTTTATAGTTACCACAATCGTATTAGATTTAATACTATAAGGTTACCCGTACTGTATAATATACTATCCCAGGAGTAGTGATCCTAATAGATGGATAGTTGCATTTTCTCTCCCTGTGACCTTCAGTATGTCATAAGCAGTTGTACGAGGGGCGTTCAACAAGTAATGCAACACATTTCTTTTCTCTCCCACTCTCAGTTAAAAAAGTACGGAACTTCTTGTGGGACATGGTTCCGATGGGTGGCAGTGCCATACATAGCCTTCAAAATCGCGTCTGTTATGAAAGTGTGTTCCAAGAAGAGAACTGTGACTGAGTTTGCTTTGGCGGAAAACGAGAGCATCGCAAATATTCATAGGCACTTGCAGAATGTTGATGGAGACCTGGCAGTGAGAAAAAGCACGGTGAGTCGTTTGGCGAGGTGTCCGCCATTATCACTACTAGGTCGCGCAAACCTGACCTATCTCCTGCGTGTCGTCCGAGCGCTCAGAACTGTTACTACTCCTGTAATGCTGGAGCGTGCGGACACTCTCATTCGAGGTGATCCTCTGGATCACAGCCAAACACCTCGTTGCTCAACTGGATGTCTCTGATCCTATAATCCGTTCATCATAAGAATAAACCTGGTGTAAACATTGAACTATGTATTCTTCCGTGTTTGCTGGAACCTCATTGGATTTCCCTTTCACGTGGAATTGCAGCCAAGCTGTCTCGAGTACTGTCAAGTACGATAATAAGGATACGTTTTGTGCTGTGCGTTACGCGCACATCGGCTTAGTGACAATACGGGACAACAGCTTTATGGGCGCATTTAACTTGGGCAGCACTGGCCGGTCAGCTTGTACAGCTAGCCTGCTGTGACGTGGCCAGCTACAGTTCACACGTAAAAGAAGACGAGCAGAGGAGCAATACAGTTTCGAATGTCATTTAATTTTTAAGCATAATGAAATAATACACTGCAAATCTGTCACAATAGGGTCCTTAGACGACTAGACAAAACCAGCAACACGTCATCGTTTTTAGCTAACGTACTATTAACTAAAAAGAAGAGTGATGAAAATTCCTGACTTAACCACGGGGTAATTTTTCTGCATAAGCTGTGTTTAAAGTAAGAGAGTACTGAAGGATTTCACTGTATAGTTAAATATTGAAGCCACTGAAAGTATTACAGTCAGTCGTCTGGCAATCTCTTAGCTCCTTCCTTATCCGAATCCGAGAAATGCATTTCAGTTCTGGAAGTGTCACCTGCTACGTTAATAACGAACCTGTCAAGAACAGAATCCACGAAGCCAATCAGCGCAGTATTTTCTGTTCTTCTTTTATGACGAGCCGTTCTATATCCCGCCACCGTTCGGCAGTGACGTGTGAAAAAGCCTCTTGCGTTAGTTCCAGTACGTCTGGCAGTTCAACAGTCTTGTTACGTATCGGGTCAAATTCCGCAGCTTGGTTCCAGATCAGTTATGTTGGGTTCATATTGTATTGGTACAGTAGCAAATAGAAAAATGCAGCATTTGTAAGATGTGCCCGATGCTGTGAAAATGATTGTTTTTCATGTTTCTACGATACTTACCTATCTCTATGGTACAAAACGATGGACATAGTCCAGATAAAGAGTATTTGGTTTCTCATTTTTGCCTTAGAAAATTAAATTGTTATGTTTCCTTAATTTAAACAACTTTTTATGTTACATCGATAATTAAGAATTTGTATTTGAAATGGAAACAGGAATTTCGCCTCCAATATCTAATTAGATTTAATTAGAGACTACAAGACTTGCATTATGCATAAATAATTATGATGAGTTTTGTAATAACGATATGTAGGTATTTCACATTGAACGAGAAAAAAACTGAAACAGGAGAGATTCGAACCAAAGCACGAATAACTGGATTTTATTCACAGTTTCCTAAAGTGTTCTACCACCCTTTTTTTGCAGCATGGAGGGTGTAGGTTTGATGTCATTGCAGTTTATGCAATTTTTTATTTATTTTTATTATATATATATATATATATATATATATATATATATATATATGTGTGTGTGTGTGTGTGTGTGTGTGTGTGTGTGTGTGTGTCATTGTGGTTTATGCGTTCTTTTAATTATATATATATATATATATATATATATATTTTTTTTTTTTTTTGTACGCTACCGCATAAATAGTTTCTACAATGTCCAAATGTTAACACATAGTGGCCAATTAGAAAATTAATTAAGTACGGAAATGAATAAAATTGAAAACGTCCAGATGAAAAAGACGTGAAGACATCGCTGATACCGAAATACCGAGCGAGGTGGCGCAGTGGTTAGCACACTGGA
The DNA here is from genome assembly GCF_023864275.1 of Schistocerca cancellata. Lineage (NCBI taxonomy): Eukaryota > Metazoa > Arthropoda > Insecta > Orthoptera > Acrididae > Schistocerca > Schistocerca cancellata. Next base: position 632,063,821 of record NC_064630.1, read on the forward strand.
CTCGCATTCGGGAGGACGACGGTTCAGTCCCGCGACCGGCCATCCTGATTTCTCTAAATCGCTCCAGGCAAATACCGGGATGGTTCCTTTGAAAGGGCACGGCCGACTTCCTTCCCCGTCCTTCCCTAATCCGATGAGACCGATGACCTCGCTTTTTGGTCTCTTCCCCTAAACAATCCAATCCAACATCACTGACCGTACAAATACGAAAGAAATATGCTCCTGTAGCAATGATCACCACCCGACGTTCGACAGAGTAATAGAGCCATCTATCGACCCGTTCTCCATACATTGTCATAAGACTGGGTCGTCTTCTCGAAAATAACTGAGGTTCCGTTAAGTGTGATCGATGTCTGTCTCGGCTTACTTCGTCTATCTCATCTCTCACCCGCCACAACCCAGCTGGCTGGCGGGTCGGTAAATGTCCATGCAGGTAATTAGCGAAGTATTACCTGTATTTCTTATGCTGTTGCAGCTTCGCGTGTCCATTCAGGAGAAAATGCCAAAAATCCATTTTGTCCTTTCCAATTCGTTGCAGACGTGGTCCACAACCGTTCCCCGTACCCATGTCATTGCATTAGTTTTTTGGACCGAATAATAAGACTCTTGGGGGAAAAAAGTATGTCCGGTGAAATTGTGTGAGGGGAGGAGCGTAACAGGAATGCCAATATCTGTCGTGCAAATTGCCACACGGGAGTCGTCCCACTACATGCTAAACGATGTTCATCAGTGTCCACTGTTGCAGAGATTAAACATAGTGGAGTGTCTGCAAATGAATCGCATGCCGCCGTTGATTCGTTGCGAACTTCCTATTTACCACCACTTACCATGTTGAGCGTACCGACGTTGGGAGGTAAACGTTCCGTATAACGTACCACATCTGTCGCCAGTTCTTGTCTGGGCATTTCTTTTCCAGGGTATTCTTGGGGCACCGGCGCAGTAAGATTTGGTATACATCTCGCGTCGTCGGTAGTCCTGTTGTTGGGAAGGATCCTCTGACATTGCTAAGCTCCAAAACGAAAGACTTGAAATGTGACATCTTAGGTGAAATGTGGCCGACGTTGACTGGGGTGCCAGTGCATCGGCCAACGCACCCGAGATACAGCGTAACTGACCGCGCCACTGTATAAAACTCATACTGACGAATAACGCCCGTGCCTTTCCATATACGTTCACCATACCAAGTCCACCCTTTCCAGGTGGTAGCATAAGCGTTGTGCTTTGTATTTTAAACGGGTGTCCCACACTCACGTGAGTTCCGAAAGCTGCTTGTATCCGCGTTGCCATTGTGTGCGTTAAAGGCAGGACATGCGCTACGTGAGTGAGTCTCCGTGCTAGGTACACTTTAACGGAAGTCATCCTCTGAATCATATCCAGCGCTCTTAATTTCTGTAACAGCACCATTGTCCGCATCAGCTTCAATATGTGTCGGTAGCCATCCGCTGCTGTCCGCTACACATCCGTGTGCAACGTAATACCTAAACATTTTATGGTGTTAACTAACAGCCGCGCGGAATTAGCCGAGTGGTCTAGGGCGCTGCATTCATGTACTGTGCGGCATTCATGAACTGTGCGGCTGGTCCCGGCGAAGGTTCGAGTCCTCCCTCGGGAATGGGTGTGTTTGTCCTTAGGATAATTTAGATTAAGTACTGTGTCAGCTTAGGGACTGATGACCATAGCAGTTAAGTCCCACAAGATTTCACACACATTTGTTAACTAACATGAGTGGGCCTTCTTCCCCCGGTTGTAATCCGCGACCGACTTTCATGCAGCTTGACTTCTGTAGATTAAGCACTCCCGCCATCCTGTATCGCCGTCTCCATGCTAACGCCGTACGTACTTCGTCACCTGTCCGTGCCATCACCATCACATCGTCAGCATAAGCGCGGCAATGAAAGGTTATTTGTGGCAACAGCACTCCCTCCAGACGTCTTCGGAGACCATATAGGCAGGGGTTCCAACGCCATCGCATACAAAAATATCGAAAGGGGGCAACCTTGACGAACTGACCGTGAAATGACAATGTTGTCAGTGCAACGCCCATTCACTGAGACCTTTGATCGCACGCCGTGTAATAGTCGCATGATCTCTAGAATTAAGGTCTGTGAAATTCCCAATCTGCCCATCACTGCTTGTAAAAAGATATGATCAACCCTGTCGGACGCATGATCGAAGTCAATAAAGACTAGTGCCCAACGCAGTCGGCATGCCGCTGCTAATGCGACGATATCTCGGCAAACACCAAGCGCCGTATGTACATTTCTCTTACCGACGAGGCATGTTTGATCTATGAGGAGTCTATCAGAAATTGAAGACTTCAGGCCAGCCCCAAGGAAGCTCGCGAAAATCTTACAGTCACAGTTCAGGAAAGTTAGTGGTCTATAATCTCCTGGCCTTCTGCCACCGCGTGGTTTGGGTATTGGGATGATGATACCCTCCGTGAATCGACAGGTATCTCAGTGTGCGGTAACAGGAGTTCGTTATACATCCGAATCCGCGTCTGTCCCCTGAGGTATGCAAAGGCGCGGTAAAATTCAATTGGAAAGCCGTCCTGTACTGGGGACTTGTTAGGAGCTCCTCTGGAAATTGCGTCTGTCAGCGCGCCCTCCGTTATGTGATTGAAGTCTCTGCATCCAGAGGTGGTTCTCTAACTGGCATTTCGGAGATGACTTAATGTAGTGTCTCATGGTTCACCTGCACAGGTCGATATAACTGACGGAAGTAATCGGTAAACACCTGCGCAACATCACGTTGGGTTACAACTTGCTGGCCAGTTCCAGGGATTAGTTCCCTGATCAATGTTCTTTGTCGTCGTTGGCGTTCATGTACTACGTCGCGCTTCGAGAGGGCTTCGGCAGCAATCTCGCCCGGACCATTATCATTTCCATTCTTAGTCTCGTCAACTGTAATAACTTGGCTTTTATCCAGCGCATGGCCTTGTGCATTTACGGCAATGGTTGTCGGATCACCAGCTCCCTCAGAGCTGTAAAATAAAAATACACCGTCGCGCGGTTCCACTGCTATTTGTCCTACCCGTATCGTATCAACGTTCTCCGTAACGTTGGTTTCGCGCATTTGATCCACCACTGGAGAACCGAGGTGTATGCTCGTTGGCGGCGAACTCAGGTCTTCCAGACCACCTCTAACGACCGGTGACATGCAGAGTCACGTAAAAGTGCCGCGTTAGTGAAATCGTACAGACGTACGCCATATCATCCGTAAAAGCCGCTGGCCAGATTTGGGCATCCAGTATTGCCGGCCGTAGAGCGCGCCTCACATACGCTTTATCAAGTCTACTCGCCGTGTGTCCCGTTACATATGTTAACCCGTTCTATGGCCATGCTGCAGTTCCCAGGTATCCAGAAGCGCCATTTGGGTAATCAAAGTGCGCAATTCCATACATAGCACATAATAAGGTCCTTTTGGTATGTGACACAATTAAAGTTGCCGCCCACTACGTAATTGTCATAGCGTCCAGCGAACAAGGGTGCTATCTCTTCGGTGTAAAAGGTCGCCCTTTGTCTTATTTCTGCAGAGCCAGACGGCGCGTTTGCATTGATGAAGCGAACGCCGTCGACAGTGATCGCTGTGCCACGTGGCGAAGGGAGAGACATGACTTCCTCCACTTCTATTCCTTCCCTGGTGAGGATCGGCACTCCGCATCCACTCTCATCGTGCACTGAATTATGTGTTTCGTAGCCGTGGAACTCCGGCGGCGATATGAAACGCACTTCTTGTAGGAGTACAATATCCACGTCCGCAGCGTCTAACATATATTTCAGCATGTTTATCGTTGCAATGCGGTACGCCTGGCATGTGTTCATCAGTTGGAGGGGGGTGTCATCAAGCGATGGTGTAGTAAACCGAACTGCTGTCGGCTATCGGCACCCCCGTCGGTCTTCACCACACCAAGTTGTTCATAATTCCCCGGCCCCTCCGGGCACTTGGCCGGACATATCCTCAATCACGGCGTCCGTATCTTCGTCCTGCTCCTGTTGGTCCATTTTTTGCGCCCAGTCCCCCCGTTTATTTCCGGAACTGGCCGAAGGATGGTAGGCAACGTTGTCACCGCTCTCATGTTGGACAATTGTCATCTCCACTTCTGCCTTCCGGTCACCAGAAGGAGAATTCAAGTTATCGTCGCTGTGCAACTCCTGCACCGTCGTCTCGGTATCTGTTGTATCCACTGGTCGCAGGTCGATACTGTCGTTGTCGTCCACTGCCCCCTCGGGACTATGGCTATCGTCAGCAGAAGTCAGTCGACGCTTCTTTCTTCTCTTCGGCGAACGCTGTTTCCGTTGCCTTGCTTCCGCATTGGCTTTTTGGATTGCATATACTCCGGCTTGAGCCTGGTCTATCAGTCTCTCGGTGGGAGCACTGGCAGCCACCACGGTTGAGACTGGAGCGACCGTCGGCTGAATCTCTTGTATGGCGTCCTGTGTCTGCTGTTGTGGAACCGGTGGTCGGAGTTCCAGTCCGTTGGTGTCAATGTTCTGTATAGTGCGCAGCTGCTAGCGCCCATCGGAAATCTCCTTCTCTCAGGGCCTCCACAACAGTCAACGGCAGTACAGTCATCTGTTGTGGACCCTGAACGTCATCCCACGTGGTTTGCACTAAACATCGCTGGAGGGACTCCGAGTGGACGTGACCTTCTTTCTCGCACCACGAGCAAGTGCGAGGTAGTCCACCATAGATTATAATCGCTCGACAACCCCCTATGTACAAATAACAGGGGACGTGCTTTCGCAGCTTTATTCGTATTTGTCTCACCCCATTTAGGACGGGGTATGTGGTAAAACTCGTCCATTTTTCGGCCACACTGGATAGAACTGTACCATATGGTCGAAAGGCGTCGATCACAAGTTCAGACTGGACCTGAAACGGAAGTTCGGAGACCGTATGGTGCGTATCCCCATTCCCGCGTGGTCGACTGTGACCGCACCAACATTCCCGTCGGCATGACAGAAACGATATCCGTTCGGTGATCGTTGTAGAAGGCTTTCACAAGCCGCCTCGTCAATAAGCTTGACATAGACGATCGATGAATGGATTCCCACCATTTCCCGCGGATCGATTTTAACCTCTTCTCATGAAAAACGGTCAGTCTCGTGTGCCTTTGGTCGTGTAGAGCCGCTCGCAAAACTGAACTTCAAAGTCGTTTTTCTGTACGGGTGTGCAATCTCGTTCTAGACTCAAAACGCCGCTAATGCGAAGCTGCTCCGGCGTAAACAAACAGGTGAGCGCACCGCAGCGCGGCCGGCGGGCAACACGGTCCGTACTGTGCCACTGCCGAAGACAGATTGCACAATTCGTTACGCTGCCGACTGCGCGACACGTCCAATACAGGTTTGCTTATCAACTGCATTATATACAATGCCGGGAAACTTCAAAGCCAATTATCTCGGTAAATTTATGTAAAACATCAAGAACAGCCTATTTCTCGGCACTTTTTGACTGTGTTCCATGTGCGTCTTTCACTACAGAAAACAACCTCATCCATTTTCATACTGCGCATTTACAGCGCGACAATCAGAGCACAACGCTGTAGAGGCTGTGACTGTACACGATTTTTGAAATAAAACTACGTAGCTAAAGCGTGATTAAGAAAAACGTTGATGGCTGTTAATACATTTGAATATCTTAAAGTTTCATTTAACGTAATTTAATATTAAGATGACCTACTTCCAAGAGCGTAGCAACACCAGTGTACGTATGCTATGGCTTCTGACCAATAATCGCGTTTGTTTTTGTTTACGTCAAGTTTATTCTTATGATGAACGGATTAGAGTCCTGACACACTTGTTCACCAGCTGGGACACTGAAAATTTTGTGCCCTCTGGGTTCCTCACAGACTAACGGAAGAACATACAGAGCAACGAAGGACCATGTGCGCGGAATTGTTTGCACGTTGAGCCGTGCACGGCTCGTGTTTATCCCACATATTGTTTGTCATCTTCTCTTACCGTACTGCCGCCTCGTTTTCTTATTCCATTTACTGGCGTCACTGACTTTCTGCCTTACTTGCCCGTGAGCGGCAGCAGAAACAGAAATGTAAGTTTCTAAACAGCTAGACGAATACAACAGGCGGACTTTTATAGCGACGCACTCTTCAGCGACCAACCTGCTGCTTGTCTCCTCCCAGGGTATCGAAAACATTTCAAACGAGTAGCCCTCCTTGAACACATGAAAAATGGGTGACTTTCGTGATTTCCTTTTCAAGTTAAATAAAGAGTAATGTTGAATCCGATAATCTAGTTTTATTCCTTACACTTTAGTCCCTAAGAAATCTTTTTTTGTCCACATCTGGCTCTCTCGCTACCCGCTGCATCAAATGGAACGACCCCTTCGAGCCGGAACATTCGTCATGCGCTGGTATTTCCGAAAAACTGTTACTGATCGTGAAACAAAACAAATTCAACAAAAGCAAAACGAGGATAATGGAATGTAGTCGAATTAAATCATGTGATGCTGACGGAAGTAGATTAAGAAATGAGACATTTAAAGTAGTAGATAAGTTTCGCTAATTGGGCTGATGATGGTCGAAATAGAGCGGATATAAAATATAGACTGGCGATGGCAAAGTAAGCGTCTCTGAAGAAGAGAAATTTGTAAGTACCAGGAAGTCTTTTCAGAAATTATTTGTATGGGGTGTCGCTATGTATGGAAGTGAAATATGGACGATAAGCAGTTTAAACAAAAAGAAAATATAAGCCTTTGAAATGGAGTGATACAGACCAATGCTGAAGATTACGTGGGTATATCAGGTATCTAATTAGGAGGCACTGAATAGAAGTGAAGAGAAGAGGAATTTGCGGCACAACTTGACTAGAAGAAGGGATCGGTTGCTAGGACAGTTTCGGAGGCATCAAGGGATCACCAATTCAGTATTGAAGGAAAGCGTGGAGGATAAATATCATAGAGGGAGACCAAGAGATGAACACAGTAAGCGGATTCAGAAGAATGTAAGTTGCATTAGCTATTCGGAGAACAAGAGGCTTGCACAAGATAGAGTAGCATTGAGAGCTCCATTGAACCAATCTTTGGACTGAAGACCACAACAACGGCAACAAAAAGTTATTTTCAATATACTTTCAGTCATCATACAAAGAATGATTAAAAATACTACATCTACATCTACATCTACATTTATACTCCGCAAGCCACCCAACGGTGTCTTCAAATCGTTCCGCACGCATACTCCCAGATATTTTAGAGAAGTAACTGCTAGCAGTGTTTGTTCCGCTATCATATAATCATACAGTAAAAGATCCTTCTTTCTACGTATTCGCAATACATTACATTTGTCTATGTTAAGGGTCAGTTGCCACTCCCTGCACCAAGTGCCTATCCGCTGCAGATCTTCCTGCATTTCGCTACAATTTTCTAATGCTGCAACTTCTCTGTATACTACAGCATCATCCGCGAAAAGCCGCATGGACTGCTAACACCAAATTCCGATCAAAATTCTATGTGCCTTTCTCAAGTTACGTTTCCCGCCAATTTGAAAAATACACATTCAAAGTATTGGGCTACATTTTTTGTAGAAAAGTTGACCATACCTCTAGTGGTCGGAGCCTGGTGCATACAACTATACTTCCACGTCCAAAGGGAGGTCCCCCTCCACCTTCTTCACGTCCATGGTGATCCTGCGAGCCTCTTTGGTGGCTTCTGTTATCCGATTCTCTGCTCGCTTCGACGCGCTTGCTCTGCTGTTGTGAAGAAGTTGTTACAGGCTAGTCCGGTATCAAGTTGGAACATGTTCATAATTTCTAAAACGCCTGTTAAGGCCGTCGTTGAAATTACATGTTGTCTACGTTTTTACCAAGCAGTGAATGGTTCTCGCAGAGACTTTTCCACAAATCACCCTATAACATGAAAACGGAGTTTCATTGCGAAACTAATTAAAAACCGAATGCTCTTTTGTAAAGTCGCTGCATAAGGCCCTTTGCCCATTTGAGTGCGCTTGTCTGCATTCTACAAAGTTTCCTAGAAGAACTGACCAGTGGAGTTAATGAAAACTGGATGTTTGTCTATCTTTAAATGCAAGCAACTTCTGCTTTGCATCAGTATGTCAATACTTTGTGTGATCCATTTATTTGACAGACCCGTCCTTCCTTTACCTTACCTTGGGTATGCTAAAGCGTGACTGAATGGATGTTTTCATGAGTCTTTTCGGTATTGTCTTGTGTTTAGTAGTGAGCTGCTTTTTGTCTGATGGGAACACAGTTCAACCTATCTTGTATCTCTTACGTGTGCAAAGAGGTCTATCCACTTTGTCCCAGAGATGTACGTTAAGTTGGTGGCGCAAAAGGACGACTCAGGTCACTTCCGTTTCACGCGTGTGTTTTTTGGATGCCCAGAGTGGAGTGACATTCTGCTGCCAGCTGTTGAGTGTAGTTTATAGCTCTTAAATAAGCCTTATGTCAGAAGTGGTCAGACAGTCGTAGCTTTAACTGCGGTCTTAGAGAATAGTTAAGTTCTTCATCCTAACTGAACTGTTCCGTTTAATTCTTCGGGGCGTGCTATGCGTTGCTGATGGTAGGCAATGCTTGAATTTATGATTTTATCGGTGGACAAAATTTGCTTTGTTCTTTTGGAATATTAAGTGCGCTCCGCAGAATATGATTGGGACTGAAGGAGGGCGCTTTCCCTCTTGTGTGAAGCTGAGAGTAATTGTGACTTGGTGTGTGTTCGACATTTTGTTTTCATGTATTGTACTTTTCTTTCGCCTGTTATAGACTTGCCTTGTTCTGGAGTTGTCCCATGTGTTCTTTATTCTTGAGCCTTCAGATCTGTTATTTCGTCTCTATACGTTGTCCTTTCTAGTTTAATTGATCAGTGCCGAGTGCATTAATTGAGCTATCGCATTTTCGTGTTTTGTGTGAACTGTCGGTAACTGACTTTGTTTACTGGGGGCGACGTATTCCTTGAACCACTGGAATCTTCCACTCTGCTGTTTTTACTATCGATTTTCGACGATTCATGACCTGTTCGTTCTTGTAGTCGTGTTCCCTCATTATTTCTACATTTTTCGTGATTTTATTTTATTTCTATTTGGAAGGTTTAAATGTTTGATTTAATACACGACCTGGTCAATTCGGTTCTTTGTGTGTTGTGGGCGCGAATGCTCGCGTCGTGTATTTATGATAATAAGATGTTTGAATCGGTATAAACCTCTTCGTGGCTAGTGCATGGACGTAATGGTGGTGGTTTGTTCCTCTGAACTTCGTCTTTTTTCTTGTGGATCTAGACTGGATGAATGAATTCGTGTGTTTCCTGCTCTTTTCCATCTCTTTTGTCTCACTGACACCTAGTTAAACTGTGCTGCGTAGGCTCATTTTACTGGAGCAGGTCAATTTACTTCACAATTTTGGTAAACATTTTTGGAATACAGTGATCAATAGATTATTATATTTTAACTAAAGTTCAGTCTTGATCACAACACTTATGTCTCAATAACATAGGTGACCGGTTTTGGTTATATTTATGCAACCATCTTCTGATCAGTTGACTTTGTAGCAGCCGAGGAGAGCTCCGCCCACCATCCTCCAAGGAAGCCATGGGTCTGAAGATGGTTATATAAATATAATCGAAACCGGTCACCTATGTTATTGAGACATAAGTGTTGTGATCAAGACTGAACTTCAGTTAAAATATAATTTACTTCACGTTCACACACCAGTTAAGAACTCTGATAGGATGTCTACCCATGATTCTTTGTGGCTATCTGTGTATAAATGACTGTAGTAAAAGTTCATACCGTTTGCAAATAACTACGTAATTTGCAAGTTAACGTTTTTAGTGCCTTGGTTCTTTAAAATATTCGCCTGGTTTTACATGGTGTTGATTAATTTTGAGTTTATTTAACAACAATATGTACAGTTGTTATTATCTAGTTCACTACAGTTGAAATACAGTTACCTTTTCTTTTGTAAAAGTAGTCTAATAATTTCGAGTTCAGTCTATTCCCATATATTAGGAAGGGCTTGGGCTGATTGCGACCCTGTGATTTAATTGAGCATTTATCCCTTGCAGGTGGTTTAACCATTGCTGATTGCGCACAGACGTTACGTGAGAGTGTAAATTGATACATAACACGAGGGTTCAGTCAAGTACCAGCCGAAGGATACAGATGTGTAGCTTATTAGATTTGATTCCCGTACGGGACGCTCACCTAAAACACCTCCGGTGCACGCAGCGGGTAATGCACAGTAGCGGAACACGCCGCAGAAACACCAGATACGGGTCTTTAACGGCAGCGGGGGTACAGTTGACAGCAGGTGTGAGCGAAGGGTCGCCCCGGCGGACGAGCCGATGCGCCCGCCGCGCTGTATATTCATGAGCGAGGCAGATAGGCACCGCTGTTAACAAGGTAACGAGGTCGCCGCCGGCTCATGTATTATTTACCGCCGAGGTCGCTAATCGCGCCAGGCGCCCACCAAATAGTCTCGGGCGCCCGACCACATGCTCCTGTGTGCCTGTCTCCAGCCCACTGCGGCTCCCGTTTCGTCAATCATGCCTAGCCCGCGTTCGACAGGGGACTGTTTCCCCACCAGTTTCAGCAGGTCCGTGTGTGTTCTTGCTCCCACCCCGTGTTTTATGCGGCAGTTGTGTGCGATTCGGCAGGTTCATACATATCAATTGTACACTGCTGTTAATGACACTTGCAGAATAACTACCGCCTGGTTGAAGCCAAAAAAGCACCTGCATAACTTTACTACCTGACTGGTGCCGCAAGTGCGTATCACTCATACAGTGGCACCAAAACATATTCGCACAGGTACCTTTCCGCTTCTAATACAAAATGTATAAATACTGTGCATACCATTAACTCTGAATCAACTAAGAAATTATAAAAATGTATAAATACGAGGAATGTTATGTATATACCATTAACTCTGAATCAATAAAGAAATTACTTGCATATTAAAATGCACTGATGGGAAAAAATAGCAGCAACAAAAGCTAATTAACGAAATTAATGTTGAGTAATGAAATTTTGGGAATACTTTTGTCTAGATACCATATTTAAGTGATTCAATTTGCAAAATCACATGTGAAATGCTGGCACATTAGTAAACGGTGTAATTGCCAGAATGCTGACCGCAAGCATGCAAACGTGCATGCATTGTGTTGTACAAGTGCCGTATGTCAGTTTGTAGGATGAAATTCCATGCCTGTTGCACTTGGTCGGCCAGTAAAGGGACAGTCAATGCTGTTTGCGGATGAAGCAGAAGTTGTTGTCCGATAATCTCCAATACGTGATCGATTGGAGACAGAACTGGTGGTCGGTCAACCATGGCAACATGTCGACATTCTGTAGAGCATTTTGGGTTACAAGATGGTTCAAATGGCTCTGGGCACTATGGGACTTAACTTCTGTGGTCATCAGTCCCCTAGAACTTAGAACTACCTAAACCTAACTAACCCAAGGACATGACACACATCCATGCCCGAGGCAGGATTCGAACCTGCGACCGTAGCGGTCGCGCGGCTCCAGACTGTAGCACCTAGAACCGCTCGGACACCCCGGCCGGCATTTTGGGTTACAACAGCGGTATGTGGGCAAGCGTAATCCTCTGGAAAGCTGTTCATGAATGGCTGCACAGCAGGTCAAATAGCCAGACTGATGTACAGTTTTGTAGTCAGGCTGCTTGGGATAACATGGAGGCTACTCCTGCTGTCTTACGAAATCGCGCTTCAGACCATAACTCGAGCTGCAGGCCCATTGTGTCTAGCACGTAGACGGGATGGTTCCTCAACTGGCCTCCCTCTGACCGACGCACGGCCATCTCTGGCACCGAGCAGAACAAGCTTTCATCAGAAACCACAAAACCACAACACACCTATACCCTGCCCCTCGGGTATGAGTTCTCGCTTGAGATCAGTGAAGTCGCAAATGGTGGTGTTTTGGGGTCAATGGAATGCACGCTAGCGGGTACCTGGCGGTCCCTTTAGCGGCTCCTTGTGTCATTGTGGTCCCAACTGATGCTAAGATTGCTGCTGCAGATGCTGTGGAATGCACCGGAGCCATACCTCGAATACAATGGGCTTTCATCTCGCTAGTGCCACGTGACAGTCCGGAGCTCGGTCTTTTTGCGGACGCAAATTCGCGTGACCACTGCTGCCAGCAGTCATATAGAGTAACTATATTCCTGCCGAGTCTTTCTGCACCATCGCAGAAGGAACGTTCTGGTAGCCCAATTACACGTCCTCGTTCAAAGTCAGTGAGGTGTTGATAATGGCGTTTTTTGGCGCCTTCAATGCATTCTTGACTAACAACAATTTACCGCTTCCAATTTCAAAGGTAACTAACACCCGCGACCGTTACAGCATGTATTTAAAGCAAACCTGCTAGCGTCACCCTTCTGCGACTGGCGAGAATTATGAACAGACATCATCTTTCAGACGTAGAAACACGCCTACCAACTTCAGTTAATATCGCGTAACTCCTTCTCGTTGTTGCGATTTTATTTTTTGACAGTCTATTATCCCAACACAACAGAAACACTGTAACCACTGAAATGAGGGTTTTCTCCTGCTCAAAAAAGTATTGGTACACTGTACGACATTTGTTTTATCCTTGACAGACAGCGCCACTCGTACCAGAGTTGTGCAGTTGGATTTGACAAACAGTTCAGCTGCTTGCCTAATGGCCAATGTAAAGGGGCATTCACTTGTAACGATGAGTCCGAAGGCATAGTAGCATTCCGTGTCGTTCCGCAACAAGGCGGTCTTATTGCATTCGCGGGATAGAAGCTGCCGTGGGGTTAAAAACGAACTTTCTGTTAATTATACAATGCGGGCAATCCTCAGGAACAAACAATCCTGTCGGAGGACCATCCGTAACAGAGCATTGTAGCAGAGGTTGAAAATACCGCTTCGGTTCGTATGGTTCTTTTTATTTAGAACAAGACCGGTTTCGGGCTCATACATCTCCGTCATCAGGTGTTGTAAATCTGAGCTGTGACCCCGAGCGCCGCGGTGGGCGAGTACAGGATGCCGTGAATCAGTAGTTCGTGTTCTAAATAAAGAGAACCATACAAAGCGGTATATTCAACCTCTACCTTAATCCTCAAGAAGTTTCAAGAGACTGGTGCAACAGACAACAAATGCAGATTCGGACGTCCAAGTGTTCTTACATGCACCGAGTGTCGAAGGATAGATAGTCTTGCATAAAAATAGCCCTTTAAAACAGCAGGACCTTTTGTAACAGACATCCAGTCAACGTTCAGCAAACAGATCAGAGCTTAAACTATTACGGACGTTTTGAACGTGGATGACTTTCGTGGCATATCCCCCAGAAAGAAGCTATTTCTTTCGGAATTTGCCCGAGAAAACACTTGCACTTCATCAAAGATTACGTCAGTAAATCGATTGAATTTTGGAATACTGTGCTATTTTCTGAAGAATTCACGTTCAACTTCTTCTGATCTAACGGGAAGTAAAATGTGTGGTGCAAAGCAGATACAGAGCTCCAACCGCAACATGTTCTATCTACAGTAAAACTTGGGGGAGAAGAGATGATGGTCTGGGGATGCATGGCAGCTTCTGTTGTTGGTGACTTAGCAATTACTGAAGGTGTCATGGGTCGTCGTACATGTATCAATGTGTTGCGAGACCATTTACGTAGCAGTGCACAGAAACTGGGTCTTGATGGCGTATTTTACGTGCAACAACACAACGACCCTAAACATACGGCTGTGAGAATTTGGGAGTGGTTGTTTTATAATGCTCCAGGAAAAGGTTTCACTCCACCACTGAGCCTTGATCTCTGCCCGACAGAGCATCTCTGGACACACTTGAATACAAAAGTTGGAAAAGGTGGTGCCACAGGGAAGTGGTTGTTTCAGACAGTGTTATTAGAGGGGAATGGTAGGAGATCTCACCAGTATCACTCGCAGCTTGGTTTACTCCATGCCAAGACGTCTACAAGCTGTCATCAATGCCAACGACATCCACACAGACTACTGCATTTGAGTTAGGTGAGTTAGCTTTTAACTTCGTTTTTATGAAGGTCTGCCAATACTTTTTTGATGTGAAGAGCAACTGATTTCTTTTGGTAGTATTATTGCTGTGAGAAAACAATTATACTAGAAGAGCCTTATGTTTACTATCGTACATTTAAATAAATACACTACTGGGCATTAAAATTGCTACACCACAATGATGACGTGCTACAGACGCGAATTTAACCGACAGGAAGAAGACGCTGTGATATCCAAGTGATTAGCTTTTCAGAGCATTCACACAAGGTTGGCGCCGGTGGCGACACCTACAACGTGCTGACTTGAGGAAAGTTTCCAACCGATTTCTCATACACAAACAGCAGTTGACCGGCGTTGCCTGGTGAAACGTTGTTGTCATGCCTCGTGTAAGGAGGAGGAATGCGTACCATCACGTTTCCGACTTTGATAAAGGTCGGATTGTAGCCCATCGCCATTGCGGCTTATCGTATTGCGACATTGCTGCTCGCGTTAATCGAGACCCCATGACTGTTAGCAAAATATGGAATCGGTGGGTTCAGGAGGGTAATACGGAACGCCGTGCTGGATCCCAACGGCCACGTGTCACTAGCAGTCGAGATTTCAGGCATCTTATCCGCATGGCTGTAACGGATCGTGGAGCCACGTCTCGATCCCTGAGTCAACATATGGGGACGTTTGAAAGACAACAACAATCAGCACGAACAGTTCGACGACGTTTGCAGCAGCGTGGACTATCAGCTCGGAGACCATGGCTGTGGTTACCCTTGACGCTGCATCACAGACAGGAGCGCCTTCGATGGTGTACTCAACGACGAACCTGGGTGCACGAATGGCAAAAAAGACATTTTTTCGGATGAATCCAGGTTATGTTTAAAGCATCATGATGGTCGCATCCGTGTTTGGCGACATCACGGTGAACGCACATTGGAAGCGTGTATTCGTCATCGCTATACTGGCCTATCACCCGGCGTGATGGTATGAGGTGCCATTGGTTACATGTATCGGTCACCTCTTGCTCGCATTGACGGCACTCTGAACAGTTAATCTCACATTTCAGATGTGTTACGACCTGTGGCTCTACCCTTCATTCGATCCCTGCGAAACCCTACATTTCAGCAGGATAATGCACGACCGCATGTTGCAGGTCCTACACAGGCCATTCTGGATACAGAAAATTTCGACTGCTACCCCGGCCAGCACATTCTCCAGATGTCTCACCAATTGAAAACGTCTGGTCAATCTTGGCCGAGCAACTGGCTCGTCACAATACGCCAGTCACTACTTTTGATGAACCGTGGTATCGTGTTGAAGCTGCATGGGCAGCTGTACCTGTACACGCCATCCAAGCTCTGTTTGACTCAATGCCCAAGCGTATCAAGGCCGTTCTTACGGCCAGAGGTGGTTGTTCTGGGTAGTGATTTCTCAGGATCTATGCGCCCAAATTGCGTGAAAATGTAATCACATGTCAGTTCTAGTGTAATATATTTGTCCAATGAACACCCGTTTATCATCTGCATTTCTTCTTGGTGTAGCAATTTTAATGGCCAGTAGTGTATAACAGTTTCATGGCTTCACCTTCATTTGATTTTAATATGTATATAATGGTGCGTGTGCCAACACTTTGTGGTGCCACCACTGTACGGTATGAGATGGCTATAACGAGCCCTCGCGCGATTTTTTGTATGTGTGTATGTGTGTGTGTGAGTGAGTGTGTGTGTGTGTGTGTGTGTGTGTGTGTGTGTGTATGGAGAAAAGGCTTCTGTAAGTTCCTGGAAGTTATGTGAAGTAGGCAGGTAAGAGCTGAGGAGCGTTTTCACAGAACCAGAGAAAAAGGAGTATGAGAAAAGGAGTAAGAAAAACTTAGCATCATGGAATATTTTTTACAACACTGTAGAACTAGAGGGTGCTGTGGAGGGTAAGCACTGCAACGAGAGGCAGAAACTTATTTGAACATCTCCACTCTTCATTACTGTCGAAAACTTGGTGTGGGCTGCTGCAGGTAAACAAGTACAATTCAGGTCCACGATGTGAGACCGTAGGTATGTTTTTTTTTTTTCTTTATTGTGATTTTAAACACATTATACTAAGGCGGGCTGTCAGCAGCAGAGTACGCCGCTCTTCAGCCTTGAGTTTGACTATAAGTATTACATAGAGGTGGCACAGAGAATACATTCAAAACGGCGGGCAAAAAATGTAGACACTAAAAAGCAAAAAAACATGTAGCCGTTCACGCTGGACGAGAAACGTCACTAACACTAGTTGACACGGCGCACATAACATGGATGATGGCGACGGCACACGTGAACGGTGGTGGCGTGACGGCGAAATACTAAACACAAACGAAGGCACACACACGAGACACTGATGGCGATGATCTCCGGCGCGCGAATGTTCACTGTGCGTGTACGAGTCCGGGGACCTGCCAAGAGAGGAGGAGGAGGAAGGGGAATGGGAGAGGGAGAGGGGAGAGCAGAGATGCCATGGGCAGGGGAGATAGGGGGAGGGGAAGCCCAGGGGAAGAGGGCAGGAGGGAGGGGACGGGGGAAAAGGAAAGAGAAAGGAAGGGAAGAGAAGGAAGGGAGGGTGGATCCGTATCCTTTCAAGGAAAAGGAGGAGGTGGGGGAAGGGGATGAGATCATACAGGATCCGCGTGGGGAGGGGAGACGGTGCGATAGGCGAGGCGGAGAGCATGGCGTTCAAGGATTTGTAGGGATTTATAAAAGGTAGGGGTGGCAGAGATCCAGGCCGGATGGGTGTAACAAAGGATAGGTGTGGAGGATGGTGGAGGGGTCCAAGCCCCACGTATGGCCGGAAAGGAGCTTGAGGAGATGGAGTCGGGAGCGTGCCTTGGCTTGGATTGTCCAGAGATGGGGAGTCCAGGAGAGGCGACGGTCGAGGGTGACGCCAAGGTACTTAAGGGTGGGAGTGAGGGCGATAGGATGGCCATAGACAGTGAGAGAGAAATCAAGGAGGCGGAAGGAAGGGGTGGTTTTGCCTACAATGATTGCCTGGGTTTTGGAGGGATTCACCTTGAGCAACCACTGGTTGCACCAAGTGGTGAACCAGTCAAGATGGGATTGGAGAAGGTGTTGGGAGCCTGCAGGGTGGGGGCAAGGGCAAAGAAGGCGGTGTCATTGGCAAACTGGAGAAGGTGGACGGGGGGTGACGGTGGCGGCATGTCCACTGTATACAAAAGGTACAGAAGGGGGGAGAGGACGGAGTCTTGGGGCACATCGGCGGAGGGGAAAAAGATGTAGGAGTCTGTGTTATGGATGGGGACGTAGGAAGGACGGTGGGAGAGAAAGGAGCCGATCAGACGGATGTAGTTAATGGGAAGGCCAAAGGTTTGGAGCTTGAAGAGGAGACCGGAATGCCATACGCGGTCATAAGCACGTTCGAGGTCCAGGGAGAGGAAGATTGCGGAGCAACGGGAATTAAGCTGGTCAGAAAGGAGATGAGTGTGGTGAAGGAGAAGATGGTCGGAAGAGAAGGATGGCCAAAAGCCACACTGGGTAATGGGACGGAGGCGGTGCTGGCGGAGATGCTGGTGGATGCAGTGGGTGAGGATAGATTCCAGGACCTTGCTGAAGACCGAGGTAAGGCTGATGGGACGGTAGGAGGAGACGGCTTGCCAGGTTTAAGGAACATCAGGTTTAAGGAACATCAGGATACGGGAGGTTTTCCACATGAAACGTCCCCTCAGAACAATTTATACACGACTGTGCTGATAAACCTCTTACACTATTTGCTTTTCAAACAGCTGAGCAAAACTGAACGTACTCAAACATTCACTAAAGTGACACACAATATTTTTAGCGCAACGCAATCTGACTATCAAAGATCCCTGCAAAAGAATGGCCCTGACTAACATTAACCTATACCTTTCACAAATCACTTACCTCACAAAAATCTTCGTTACTGGAACTACTGCAATACAGCGAGCGCCACTACTGCCAGCTAAATAAAAGATTCAAACTACGAAGTCACTAACTACTGATAGGGATAGTTAGCAAATGAAAGATTTTAATAGAGAACAAACACTGTATTTACCTTAATAGTCATAATAAATATAGCAGTTCATGACAAATTACAAAACTCCGCCATCTCTCTCCTCACATCCACCACTGCTGGCGGCTCACCTCCAACTGCGCAACGCTACGCGCTGTTCGCCTCGTCCCTTGGTATATATATCTGAGCTCAGTAGATTTAAGTTAGCTTAAGAGGGGTAGACTATATAAGAAACTAACTATGATGAACTTATATATAAGAAACTAACTATGATGAATTTATCAGAAATGCATTGAGAAGCTATCAGAAAATGGTTTGGCAAAAAAAAGGATACTGTACAATGGAGAAAAACTATTTTTGACAGAGGATGTGAACAGAATACAGGAAGGAGGTATAGATAGGACTTTTTGGGAATAATGATGAATGAAGGGAGATCTCCAAGAAGCAAAGAAAGTTTTGTTTGCCAAATACTGCAGTAAAACAAACCCTGTCCTTTCCTTGTGTTATCCCGCTATATGTTTGTGTACCCTTGTGTATTTATGTTCTTCCTGTATTTATATGTGTATCTGATAAGATTTATGTTGTAGAATTTTTTCTTCTTCTAGTACTTAGCTACATGAACTATGATGAGGAATACTGTAATCCTCAAATATAATTTGCATTAATAATATGTTATTTACTTTGTAAAGATGTTTAGACATTATGTATCCTGTTCTGTTTTGTTGCTCATGTGTGAAGTTGATGTTTCGAAAGTTATTCTGATCTTTTATGTATGTACTTATGTCATAATTCCTGTAACACTGAGGTATATGTTTATTTCTATTCTTTTGAAAAGCCCCTATTACTACAAACGTTATCTGTATTGTTATGTTCTTTAATGATGTATTTGGTACCTTTGTAATTGTATTCTCATGTTATAAAATGGTAATTGACACCAGTTCATCATATTAGTAACTTGTAAGTTACATTTCACTGCACACGTTTCTGTTGGTCATAGTATATGGAGAAGTAGGAACTGATAGTGTTTGCACGTGTGTTAATAATTCAGCAAGGGACTGGATAACAGCATTGCTGGTTCTAAGGACAATTCCCAAAAACTTTGTGCGTGCACAAGTGGTGGTTTATGGACTTACTATCTTCTCTGCAAGACTCTTCGATGGTGATCGTGCACCTGCACAGTCGCAGCAGATGGCTGCTGGCCATTTCTACAAGGACTACAGTGGGTCTACACCTTTGCTGACTCACCAATACCATTATTTCTATAAGGACTGCAGTGGGTCTGCACCTCTGGTGGCCCACCAATACCACAATCTCTACCAGGACTACAGTGGGTCTGCTCTGTGATGACCTACCTACCAATATTCTTCAAAACGTCGAATGACTCTGCTGTGGGTTTGCTCTGTTGTGGCCCATTACCTGTCAGCATGTCAAGAGTCAGCACTGTCTTTCCGTTGGAAGGACAACACTACTTCTTCAAGACTGCATGGAAAACTACTTCCGTGTGCATTGTCTTTTACTGCTCAGACTTTGAGAAAAACACTGCAATTTTACTGTAATGAACAATCTGGACTGTCTTTATGGACTGTGAGAATATTTTAGCTTTTGACCAACATTGTATTAATAAGTGTGTGCATTTGATATCTTTGTTATTGTAATTATGAAAAATTTTATCAAACCATTATTGGCCACTGCCCAAAAATATTTTGTAAAATTTTTTGTAGGGAGTATGGGGGCTATGTAAGTAGGCTGTTTATGTTTTCTTTATGTAAGTAGGCTGTTTAGGTTCTTATATTGGTAACGCCGCCGCCACGTAGCGCTCTCTGTATGAAAATCACTGGCTGTGCTGTGTGCAGTCTGTGGCTAGTTTGCATTGTTGTCTGTCATTGTAGTGTTGGGCAGCGGCAGCCGGATGTGAACAGCGCGTAGCGTTGCGCAGTTGGAGGTGAGCCGTCAGCAGTGGTGGATCTGAGGAGAGAGATGGCGGAGTTTTGTAATTTGTCATGAACTGCTATATTTATTATGAGTATTAAGGTAAATACAGTGTTTGTTCTCTATTAAAATCTTTCATTTGCTAACTATCCCTATCAGTAGTTAGTGACTTCCATAGTTTGAATCTTTTATTTAGCTGGCAGTAGTGGCGCTCGCTGTATTGCAGTAGTTCCAGTAACGAAGATTTTTGTGAGGTAAGTGATTTGTGAAAGGTATAGGTTAATGTTAGTCAGGGCCATTCTTTTGTAGGGATTTTTGAAAGTCAGACTGCGTTGCGCTAAATAATATTGTGTGTCAGGTTAAGCACAGTCCTTATAAATTCTTCTAAGGGGACGTTTCACACAGGTCGGGGTAGTAACCGGTGGACAGGACTACATTGTAGAGCCTGGCCAGGGTGGAGAGGAAAGAGACAGGAGCTTCACGAAGGTGATGGTAGGTGACACGATCGTGACCAGGAGCGGTGTTGCTTTTTGTGCGCAGTGTAGCATTGAGATCCTGTGTAGTGATAGGGGCATTGAGTTCCTTGTGTGCCATGTTGTCCAAGTACTGGAAACCAGGTGCGAGGGGAGGGACAGAGGTGTCAGTTCGATCGCGGACATCCGGGAAGAGGGAGTAATCGAACTGGGGATCATCGGGGATGGAAAAAACATCGGAGAGGTAGAAGGCAAAGTGATTGGCCTTACTAAGGGAGTCAGGGAAGGGGTGATCATCATGGAGAAGAGGATAGTAGGGGGAGGGTTTAGTTCCGGTAAGGTGATGGAAGGCGGACCAGAACTTGGACGAGTTGATAGGTAGGGTAGCATTTAAATGGGTGCATGTCTGTCGCCAGTCCCGGCGTGTCTTAGCTGCGAGCAAATTACGAATGTGTCGCTTGAGTTGCCGGCGGCATCGTAGTGTGTCCGGGTCACGCGTGCGGAGGAAGGCACAGTAGAGACGGCGGGACTCATGGAGGAGGACGACGGCCTGTGGGGGTAAGGTAGGACGGTGGAGGTGGACAGCGACAGTAGGGACATGGGCCTCCACGGCCTCAGACAAGATCTGCTTGAGAAAGGAGGCGGCATGGGTTACATCGTCAGGGTGGTGTTGGTTAAGGGGTGGCTATCGACCTGGGTGGAGAGGGTATCCTGGTAGGCATTCCAGTTGGCACAGGAATAGTCATGGACGTACTTAGGGGGAGGGTCATTGCGAGGGTCGGGGCGGAGGCGACGACCGTCTGAAACGGTGAGGAGGACAGGGAGATGGTCGCTACCAATAGGCTCCAGGACATCCACTGTTATGCGGCCAAGGAGGTTGGAGGAGGAAAGGATAACATCGAGAGTGGAGTTGGATTCGGGATGGGTGTGCTGGGGGATGGGGAAGAGGTCGTCTTGAAGGGAGGAGAGGAACCGATGGCACCGCCGTAACTGGGCGGCGGAACGACTATGGATGTTGAGGTCGGTGGCGATCACGTAGGATGAGAAGGTACGGTCAATGTGGGAGAGGAAGTCGAAGGGAATAGGGGCGTTAGGGTTGACACAGATGGTGGCGCAGGTAACGGTAAGGCCGGGGAAGAAGAGACTAAGGATCAGGTGTTCGGTAGGGTTGGGAAGGAGAGGTTGGAGCCGAAATGGGATCTGGCGGTGGTGACCAATGGCAACTCCGCCTCGCGCAATCGGGAGGGGATCATCGGAGTGGTGGAGGAGGTAGGGCGACGTGTGGACGGTGTGGTGGGGTTGGAGGAAGGTTTTATTGAGGAGGAAGACATCCACGTGGTGGGTGGCAAGGGTGTGCAGGAAGAGGTTCTTGTTGGCGGGAAGGGAGCAGATGTTGTTGAAAAGGATATGGTGCTGTCGCGCCATGACAGGGATTTAAACGAGTGTGTCAAGATGGGAGAATGTGAAATGGGCCTGGTTGTTGGAGTAGGTGGCGTACATTTTTAGTTGGAAAACGGAACGGGCGGCGAGGGATATCTGTTGGAGGGTGTGTGGGCGCTGAAAAGGATGAACATTCTGAAGGATGATGGTGAGGAATCTAATGATGTCCTCAGCGGTAGGGGGCGGGTGAAGGCAATTGCCGGGAGGGGTGGGGGCGTCCAGAGGGCGGACAGGAATGGTGAGTTCAGGAGTGGTAGAAGGAGGTCGGGCCTAACATTTCTGGGAGTATGTAGGATGAGGGAGGTTACAGGTATTACAGGAAGGGGGGGACTGGAGATTGGGGCACTTCTGTAAAAAGTGGGCTTGCCTACAGTGTAGGCAGGCGGGGGCCTCGCGGCACTCAGATGTTGGGTGTGCATTATACCGCAAGCACCTTTGGCAGCAGAGGGATTGAGGAGGGGAACAGGAGGGGTCAACTTTATAAAGTTGGTTAAAAAGGAGGGCACCCTCCTTCATGAGGCGGGTGGGGCCGGCAGCGTTGTTGATGCGACGAACCGCACGCACCTCCAGATGGGGATGTGCCTGAAGCTCCACCAACACCTCCTCCTCCGTGATCGTTGGACTAAGCCGAGTGATCACGGTGGTGAGGGTTGGCGGGCGACGTGGGGGTTGGGGTTGGCGGGTAGGAGACGGAGAAGGAGCAGGTGCGAGGGAGGCGTTAGGGCCAAAACGGGTGATGGGGAGGCGGGAGAGGATGTCAGTATGGAGGGTTGGGCTGGGGGAGGAGATGAGAATGGAATCCCGTCTGGGAGTGAGGAGAGAGATGGGGGCACCAGGGAAGTGTTGGCGGAGGAGGAGGGAGAGATTCCGGGCCTCGAGAAGGGATCGGGACAGGAGAGGAGGTATTTGTATAAAGAGTGGAGGGAGGAGGAGGAGGAGGAGGAGGAGGAGGAGGAGGAGGCGGAGGGAGCAGGGCCAGGCGGGGAGACACCCATGGCATCCTGGGGGGGGGGGGAAGGAGGACGGGCGGAGCCTTTTTGGGAGCGGAGGAGGTGGTGGTGGTGCCACTAGGGCGTTTAACGGCGGCAGAAGGGTGGGTGGTGATACGAGGGACGGCAGCTATAGGGAGGTGGCAGGTCCCAGCGTGGACGCAGCAGTCGGCGCCAGAGATGGTGACGGTGAAGGTGACGGTGAAGGCGACGGCGACGGCGACGGCGACGGCGACGGCGACGGCGACGGCGACGGCGACGGCGACGGCGACGGCGACGGCGACGGCGACGGCGACGGCGACGGCGACGGCGAAGGTCGTGATGGTGATGGCGAAGGCGATGGGGAGAGTTGGGCATGGGCAGTGGCCTGACGGGCCACCACCCCAGCTGGAGCTGTAGTGACAGGCTGGGAGAGTGGGGTGAAAGGATCATAGGGAGAGGAGCAGGAGGAAGAAGCTGGAGAGGGGGCGACAAAGAGCGAGGGCGAAGGGAGAGTGAGAAGAGGCAGGATGGAAAGAGGGGGGTGTGACTGGTAGTGGCGGCGGTGGGGGAAGTATAAACTATGGCTGCGGTGGTAGTGGTGTGGGGGTTGACATGACGACAGGGAGAAACAAAAACGCACAGGACGGAAAAGAAAGGACAACATCTGGGGACAGACGAAGACAAAGACGGATGAAGACCAGAGTCCCACGCTGCTGGCGCTGACGGCGACGGCGACGACGGGTGGCAGGAATGCCGCAGCTGCAGCTGCTGCTGCTGCCGCCGCCGCCGCCGCGGACAGGGCTGAGGCCGCTGCTGCTACTGCTGCTGCTGCTGCTGCTGCTGCTTCTGGGCTGGCTGGACCGCTGCTGCTGCTGCTTGGTTGGCTGGCTGGCTGGCTGGCTGGCTGGCACCTGAAAAACCTAGCACTTCGATTAGTACTGGAATGGCATAATCGAAAGGTGGTATCCTTGCGGAGTACCGCCGGAGATGTGTACTTATGTGTTCTGTAGTTGAATAAATTTTGTAAAAGGCGTACCATGGCTGTGGGTACGTTGACTGTGATTAAGATCGTTACAAGGTAGATGGGCTACTTGGCTATTGGCAGCGTGTATTTAAATATTCCTTTATGCTGCCATAGTACAGGAACTACGCTTGTGGAGGTGTACATCTAGTAAAAACAAGCACTTTGAAAATTGTTGTGTACATAGCGTAGTCAGCGCGTACACAACTTTCCCACTAGAGCGCGCCCCGCTAAGCACAACCGCGCAGGCGCAGTGCTCGCCCGTCTCCGCTCTACGAGATGGCGCTGCCATAAAGACGGACCAAATTCTGCTTCCGCCGATCCGCGTATTAATATGTAACGCAGCCAATGAGATTGCTGCTAACGTAGAACCTTTTCTCCTCGCAGATCACACTCGCGCAGTGATACCTGAACGCTCGAGGTATTATAACGAGTGTACAGACCTCCGATTAGTCAGTCTGCATTTGTCTGCACCAGTCTGTACCAGTCTGAATTAGTCTGTACCAGTCTATAGTTAAGTTTCAGTCTGCGCGTGATAAGATTATCATATTCCTGTACATAGCCATGAAGAAAAATGTATAGACACTTTGTCAAGTATCAGAGATACGTGAGAATAAGATTAAGGTACCAAGACCAAAGGATCTTCAGATTGTCAATTGTAAACAGCATCAGAATCAAGTTACGTAATATCTATGCGTTTTATTATTTTAATAAATGTGTGTGAAAATTAATCAAGTTCTGTTTACAGTTGGTCACTTTCAATCTGATACTCTAAGCGTGCAAGTGGCATTTCTATCGTCTGACCTAACGGCAGAAGATAAACACGCCACGATAAGACCACGAGACATATTGCTGACACTCACCTACTTCGCTAGAGCGACAAGTTAAATAATCTGACGGTGTGTGTACCGAAGATCTTACAGTACGCACACCATAAAAATAATGACCCGTAAGTGAAGAAGAATAAACAAACCTTCACACTATGTACGTTTTTCTCCATGCTCGTTCAGGCACACGCTGATGCCACCTCTTTCGTGTCAGGTCTGCGTAGGTGCCAATGTGGTACCTTGTCAGGATATATGAGGAAGCATGCGTCTGATACATGTGAGGGTGAAACAGTTCGTTCAAGAGGTAAAAATACGAGGTCTGTGTAAAAGGTATCCGACCTTTGATTTTCCCGCACAAAATAGAGACGATAGCGCGGCGCCACTGTACACAGTAAAGGAAGAGACCTTTATGCGCATGCGTGAATTTTGTCCCCACCTCGCAGTGCGTCAGTCGTTGAGTGAGATACTACACAACGTGTTCGACGGATTACCGATTCTCTCAAGATGACTGAAGGTGCTGAGCGAAGATACTGCATCAAATTTTGTCAAAAGCTTGGTGATTCTCAAAGCGAAGCAATTCGTAAGATTCAGCAGGTGTACAGGTACGACCCAGAAACAAAAGAGTCGTCGCAATGGAAGCATCCCGAGTCTCCAAAGCCGAAGGAAGTGCGGCAGGTGCGGAGAAAAATCAAGGTGATGCTGATTGTCTTCTTTGATGTCCGTGGAATTTTGCATCACGAATACGAACCGGAAGGACAAACATTACCAAAGGAGTACTGTCAAGATGTTCTCCGGCGACTCGGTAACGCAATTCGGCGCAAAAGACCAGACATGTGGACGGCGGAAAACTGGCAACTGCATCACGACAACGCCCCCGCACATTCATGCCACTTGATTCAAAATTTCTTGGCCAAACATGGAATTACATCCTTTCGCCAACCTCTCTACTCTCCACACATGGCTCCTAGCGACTTCTGGTTGTTTCGAAAATTGAAGCGCCACCGAAAGGATCCCGTTTTGAGAGTAGAGAAGAGATAATGCGGAACACGACGACGGAGCTGAACACCATTCCAAAAGAACACATCCAGAGGTTCCCGCAGTGGAAGGATCGGTGGGCTAAGTGTGTGCAAGCACAAGGGGCCTACTTTGAAGGGGATTAGGGTCCCTACCTGGTCTTTATACAGGGCTCGTACTATATATTCTGGATGTGTGGGTCACGGTGAGCGAGCCCTAGGATCAGAGAACAAGTCACTAATCACGCATAGTCACTCAGAGGGGTCACAGTGGCCGATAAATGATTCGCTAAAATCGGTAGAAAGAGAGAGGGAAAGGAAGGCCTAGAGCAGAGAGGGAGATCCATTGTCAACCCACACTCTGTTCGTATCCCTGTGACCTTTACGTGATTAGCCCCCCCCCCCCCCCCCACTCGCCTTATTGGCTACTAAAGATGCTGCACAGAAAAGCTTTTCCTGTAAGCATCCCAAACTATAAGTAACCCGTTCTAGGCTGAATTACTGTTTGAATCTGTCACCTTAGTCTTGCACGGAATTGCCGAAGTGCTGGCTGGAAATTCAAGTATGAAGAAAATTTTGGATTTTTAATAAATTAGTTCGTATATTCCATAACTGAGGGGCATGTAGGGGGGAGGGGGTTGGTTTCGACAATCCTTCTCCCTTCTGCAGCAACAATTGAAGGCGGCAGCTTCTTTGGAGAGACGGGTTGACCGGGTGACTTCTTTCACAAAATTAACGTAAGGGCTCCTACAAAGGATAACAGAAGACAACAGAGATAACACACTGTGCATGAATTTCCGAAGGAATATTGCATTATTCTTCTTAACAACACTAAAAGTAACTAAACTAAACTCCTCTCGAACTGGCCATGAAGACTCAACGGTACTGATCGGCCGCCGTGTCATCCTCAGCTCATATGCGTCACTGGATGTGGATACGGAGGGGCATGTGGTTAGCACACCGCTCTGCCGGCCATATGTCATTTTCCGATACCGGAGCCACTACTTCTCAACCAAATAGCTCCTCAGTTTGCCTCACAAGGGCTGAATTCTTAACAACACAGGCACTGCAGTACCTTATTTATCCACCGATATCGGACAGCGACTTTTACAATGTCCTCCCCTGTACGGGAATTACATAACGTGTGTACCAGTACACGCTGTGACGCAGAAACGACGAGGAAGTTTGGAACCGACCGTGGGGCGTGCACGAACAACCAAAGCGGTTATGTCGACCTCTAATTATTCCGATGGTTTTTCGTATTTGCAACTACGAATATATCTCATGTGATTCCAGCCGTAGTCGCCACATTGCCTCTTCCGAAGGTACACTGCATCGTTCTTCTTAACACAACAAGCACTGCAATATCGTATTTAACCGCCGATACCGGACAGTTAAAAGTCCTCCCCTGTAGGGAAAATTACACCAGTGTTTGTACGACTGCAGGATGTGACGCAGGAACGACGACATAATGGAAGTCTGGGTCTGGCCGTGGTTCATGCACGCCACAGCGGCCAAAGACAGATGTCATATGTGTGCGATTTGTGCTTGTGTAAATGTATGTGTGCTCTGCTACATATGAAGGCCTTTTGGCCGAAAGCTAAAATGAATAGCGGTCTTTTTTTTGTGCATATCTGCGACTCAACGCCTCCTCTATGTTTTGAGTAACAGTCTATCTTTTTCATAATACTATAAAAATTCAGTACATATATTTAGTGCAGATAAAAACGTTCTCCCTTTCAAAATTTGAGAAAAATACAACTTGCATTTCAATAAATTGTGTTGCTTTGATACAGCAGCAGTACTAAGGCTTTTGCAATCAAGACAGTCACAGTACTGAAATGGACCTACTGAAACACTACGTTTTTGAAAGACACCAAACCACATGTAGGTTGTAAAGGTATGCTCCAACTAACCATGCAAGTGAATCGCAGTGTTAAAATCAGAGGCACTCTTTTTAACTTTAATCTGACTGTGCAGTGTAAAACTCTTTTGAAAGTGCCTTGATGATTAATCCCTTTTGGTCACATGATATCGAGCATCACTGTTCTCTTACAAAAGTTTCCTTTCTCAGTTAATAATCACGTTTCGTTATAATTAAAATATGGTAAGCCCTGTTCACAGTTCTTACAAGTAATTAACAAAACACAGAGTCCCTACTTAATCATTAAGAAAAGTTGGAATAACAGCAGTAACTACTTACCACTTAAATCATGCACAGAAACTGGCAACGTTAATTACGGTTACTTCTATAACATGAATTCTAGCAAATAAGGTTGGTTTCAGTTAAACGTCTATGTACAGCGTGACTCAGGGAAACTCCTTTGACACTTTCTTAGTCCCTTCAAGATAGTAGACTGACATCAAGCAATACAATATCAAAAGCAAATACCTGATTAGATCTTATGCACTCACTATAAAGTTTAATGTATGAAGATTCGTAATTCATAAAGGTAACGGTTACAATAAATTGACAGGCATAATTCTAACAAACTCTTTCTGCAGGTCTGTACTCTTTACTGGCCGGCCGGAATGGCCGTGCGGTTCTAGGCGCTACAGTCTGGAGCCGAGCGACCGCTACGGTCGCAAGTTCGAATCCTGCCTCGGGCATGGATGTGTGTGATGTCCTTAGGTTAGTTAGGTTTAATTAGTTCTAAGTTCTAGGCGACTGATGACCTCAGAAGTTAAGTCGCGTAGTGCTCAGAGCCATTTGAACCATTTTTTGTACTCTTTACTACAACACGAGTCATCGCTCACATGGAGTTGCTACAATGTCAGTTGCGATTCTTGTAAGAATAACGACGCTCATCTAAATCTACAACTACGAGTACATACATACTCAGCAACCCACAGTATGTGCACGGTGGAAGGTACGCTGTACTATAACTAGTTGCTTCCTTTCCTGTTCCACTCGCAGGTAGAGGGAGGAAAAACGACTGTCTATACGCCTCCGTATAGCCATAATTTCTGGTACCTATCTTATCTTCGTAATCCTAACGCGAAATATATGACGGCAACAGGGCCCCCCCCCCCTCCCAATTTGGCTGCACCTCACTCAGACCCCACATCATAGCCATTCTTATCGCTGTCGATAATAACCTTTTGCAGTCTGTTGTTACAGTAAGAGGTGAACCAGTTGTGAGCTACTCTCCGCATTCTATAATGGTCCAGCTTCTGGAGCAATGTTTTGTGATCAACACAATCGAACGCCTTAGTAAAATTTTAAAAAATGCCTAGCGTGCGAAACCTTTTCTTTAATCCACCTCACATAGAAAAGAGAGTATACCATTTTCATTTGTTAAACCACTTCCAAAACCGAACTGTAGATTTGACAGCAAATTATGTGAAATAAAATGGTCAATTATCCTTACTTCCACTGCCTTTTCAATAACTTTAACAAACTCTGATGGCGGAGAGATAAGTCTAAAATTGTCTACATTATCCCTTCCTTCCTTTCCATGAGGCGGCCTTATTACTGAGTACTGGCCGTAAAACTTTCATTGGACGCATCGACGTCGTAGTACCGGTGTAAGACACGCACTATATCAGTTTGGGCCATTACGATACGTCCATCACTTGTCGTGACAGAAAGAATACAAGTGCGCCTGCGACAGATCTGATGCCGAAGCAATTCATATAAGGAAGTCAGTTCTTCCGTCACAAATGAACGTAACTTGGATCGCAGTTTCCAGCCGGTCGTTTGCAATCTAATCAAGGTCAACAATTTCGCATTTAAACGTATAACATCAGAAAGTCGCACAGGGGCGTGATCTTCTGCATCATAAAGTTCACGCAGGATAGAGTAGAAAAATTCGTAAGTTCTCAGAAAGTCCCGCGCTGTCAGGAGACTGCTCATACTTCTAAAAAAATTACAAATATGACTAAGTAAAGATACTTTCTAAAAAATTACAAATATGACTAAGTAAAGGGATAACTTGTGCAGTTCTCATAAGCAAGTAAATGATTGGTTTCGTTGGTTTGGGGAGTAAAGGAACTAAACCGTGAATTTCCGGCTTTACCTACGCGACAGGATCAGAACCCTATTGCACCCAGGATAGAACCTGCAACACCGGCAAACACTTACGTTGGTGGGGGTGAGGATTTGGCTGTGCCTTCTTCTGTCGCAGCCTCCTCCGCATTGATTTTGTCCACTGCTCCTCTCGATGATACGATATCTCCTGTCCGTGTTGCGGAGAGTGGCAAAGAAGTTAACTCCAGCCGCCCTACTGCTCGCGAAGGTGCCTCTGTGAGGAAAGGGAGCAGGGTCCTGACCCCGTCCTTCGTCTTTGTGTCCCCCGATACAGTCTGAGACTTGGCAGTGGTCTCCTGCTCCATCGTCTTCAGTAGCCGACGGTTTCCTTAATTTGCCGCGTGCAGTAACTCCAGAGGAGAACAAAATTAGCGACAAAGTATCACCTGTTGCTTCGTTGGTTCCACAGAATGCTTTCTCAATACTGACTGGACCTGCATTACATGTTCCTTGTTCTGATGGGCAGGAAGCTCACACCTCCGCCTGCAGAGGTCACCGTGCCACGTAGCCGACAGAAACAGCGTATACAACCTGACCGTGCGGCGGCACGTAACAAATGTGAGAAAAAATATTTCGACGACGGGGGTTCTGTCCCCCGATATCTGATTATCTGTGGACTCCGTAATGGATCTTGACTCTCAGCTGCCTATACCATTCTGCTCGGTACGTTCTGTACATCTTTGTATAGCTGTGACCAGTGACACAAGCCTACATGTTCCTTTCCATAAACGTTAATCGTGTGGAATCAGAATTGCGATTGGCTTCGCTGCGTCAGTTCATTTATGATTCATGTGGACCTACTATTCTCACAGGGAGGATTATCTAGGCATTTCTACTCACCTGGGTTTCGTATGATCTTTAAAATAGCGCCTGATTATACTACGGGAACCACCTTATTCTTTCGCTAAGGCGTTCCTATTGCTGAGGTGAAAATGTTGGATTCTGGTTCTTTAATATGCTCCGTATGGCACGCGTCGCACAGAGGATCGTTAGCATTTTTATAAAGAGGAAGCTGTTTCTGTTACGTCAGAGTCCTCCTGATATTCTGTTGCATTGTGCTTGTAACTGTGTGTTGTGTCCTGCAGATCAACCTCCAAATTTACTTTCTTGAATTACATGAATTGGTCCGATTCTTACGCCTGAAAGACGACTGGATATGTAAATATCCGATTAGTTAAGTTTACTCAACTTAATGCGACTTCTAGTGGCAGATCAGATAGGTTTCACTTACCCGACTGCCTGCGCGTTGGTATTCTTAATGTTGAAGTCGTCCCTGCTTCCTTTACGGATCACTGCGCTGTAACTGCAACTCTCAACGTTGTACGGCAACCGATCAAATTGTTTTGTACTCCGTGAATGTTAAACGTCGCTCACTTACCCGATCCCGTCTCTCGCTGATATGATGCGAGTCTTGTGGGAGCCTACTCCCTGGTCCACTGGAAAATGCTCTTCCATCTTTGACTGGTGCACACAACTGGCAAAGCCGAGGATCAGGCAAGCTTCGATACTTTTTTTACTGCCAAAGCGCGGGACTTTTGGAGCACTTACGAATGTTTCTATTCTATCCTGCGTGAACTTTATGATGAACTGGTCAGGCCCCTCTGCGAATTTCTGATGTTAGGCGCGTAAATGCGAAATTGTTGACCTCCATTAGGATGAAAATGAACGGTTGGAAACTACGATCCAAATTACGTTAATTTGTAAAGGAACAACTGACTTCCTTATATGATTTGCTTGAGCATCAGATCCGTCTCAGGCGCGTTCTTTCTCTCACGACATGTGATGGACGCATCGTAATGTCCCAAACTGATACAGTGCTTGTCTTACACCAGTACTACGACGTAAGTGCTTCCAATCACACGTTTTACGACCAGCAAGTCAGCACCTTGGATGTGACAGTTACACCTTAACATAATAAAACGCTCTTAGCTGCTGAGTAAGTTTATAAACTTATTGCGGCATCGCCTTCTCAAAAGTTCCCGTTCCTGGATGGACTTCCCAAGTGATTTTACATGCGTTTTTGGCCTCTGTTGGGTGCTATCTTTATGTTCCTTTTGAATGAAGTGTTACGGGGAAGAGTACTGCCGACCTCGTTCAGAATGGGAAGAATTGTTCTAATCCCATAACGCCCCTGATAGGTTTCGCCCAAGTACTTTGTTAAACTTTGATTATAAAATTTTGGCAAGGACAATTAGTAGCACAACTTCGGCTCTGATTGAGAAGATCAAAGCTGCATACCTTGTCGTACCATTCTTACACCTATACTCGAGCGTCGTGACGTGGTTTCGGTTGGTGCTGTAGAGCCCGTCCCTTGTGAACTTGCATTTCTAAATTTTGATAAGGCATTCGGCAGTGTTAATCACGATTTTTTGCTTTGGATTCTGAAGAATGTTTGCTTTACTGTTGAAACACGGTGAGTGCTCTCAAGTCTGTTCACGGGTATTTCAGTTTCGATGCTTGTTCATCATCAACTGACGCAGCCGATAAATATTCTTCGGGGAGTGCCTTTAGGAAGCTCGCTGTCAATGACTTTGTGTTGTCTCTGGAGCTCCTACTTCGGATGCTGGCATCCCAGCTGAAAGGTTGGACGCTTTCCGGAGAGGCTGTCGCTGTTCGTGCATGAGGGCTCTACTCAGCGGTCTGGCTTAGACACCTAGACTGAAGGCTGTAACCGATGATTACTGTCGGATTACTAGTGAGCTACTTAATGAGGGTAAATGCAGGCATCTTACTTTGCAAAGTTTTGATGACGTGGTTGTTCCATGGGCTACAACAGTGGATCGTCATACGTCTCTCGGTATCATCCATGAGCGTTGCCCACTTAAAATGGCGACGCTCAACTGGAAGTCTGTTACGGACAAAATTCAGGAAGCGATACTAGAACACGAAAGGGGTTCTCTTACTCTGATCCACAAACCCGTATACTGTGTTCATATATCTTATGCAAAGCGTATTAGATAGCCCAAGTTTATCCTCTTCGCTCGATGATGACGAAACTACAACAGTTGTGTGATCGTTTCTCATGGAAACGACATAACTTTCGCTTACGGTATGAGGTAGCCTCGCTCCTCTTGGGCGTGTTGGGCATGGCTGATATTCGAAGGAAGACGCAGATGCTATACATGAGACCTACTGCTTTGCCGATAACTCAAGAAACACACACATTCACGCCCCGTTTATTTCTCTGTGTTCGTCCTGTTAGTCTTAACCGCCCCCCACCCCCACTCTCACCCCCCATGATGTCTGGTTCCGATTTTGCCGATGTGTGTAGCGTCCTCTTGGTATAAGACTAAATAACTTGATTCCGACGAAGGAGTGACTTTTGCGTTTTAGGCTTAGCGACACGGACTCGTGCAGTCGCTGTACGCCTACAGATCCGATGCGACATCGTTGGCAAACTGGCAAACTGGTCTTGGATTAGGACACAACTGGCCTCCCTTACTCATCTTATGAGACTGTCTACATTACGGACATCATATTCCATCCAGATTCTTCCTTCTTTACAGTACATGATTCAAGCAGTACATGATCGCGGCTTATTGGACATGCATGCGGCTGCCTCGATATCGACACCTCTTTGCCAACATGAATATTGTTTTTCGGCAGGTAGGTGTTGGGTTAATTTCATTTTTATGATTGTTTTCTTTGTTATGTATGTTCCCATCTGTTTTGCTTCTACTTTCCCTACTTGTTTTATTTTGTGTTTTGCTTCAGTATCGCTCCAGTTATATTGTATAATGTATATAAGTGAAGTACAAAGACACTTGTGCGTATATACTCCCTGCAGTTAAATTGGAATTTTTCTTTGGACAGAAGACTTAGTTTACGCTATTTAGAAAACAATCTGAATTCGTTGTCTTTCCGCTTTCAGATTTTATACTAAAAATAAATAATAAATATGAAACATACAAAATAAATAAAAATTTAGAAAGCTAATAAAATATAATACATTGAATAAAGTCTTGTTGAGAGCTGGATAGTGGTTTGTCGGGTATGTTCTCGTTTTTTTCCTTTCTCTTGTTATTTATTATTTGGTTATCATAATTTTTTCTCACATTTGCATCTTATAGTACGTGATGAATTCTCTATGGTCTTCTGAAGTTTCATGATAGTACCAAGTCACGCTGATAACAAAAAAAGGGGGGGGCAGCGTCTTTGATCAGTAATCAAAATGTTCTCGGTCCCGGATTTGAACCCCTCCACTGCTTGAATTTTGATTAATAATCAGCAATGGCACCCGAAGACTTCCGGCATAAGACGTCACCTCTCATTCAGCCAACAGCCCTGTCAAAGACAGCAGAGGAATGGACAGACGTTCAGGGCACTCTCTTGCCCTTCGTGTGGGAAACTACCCCTAAAGATGGAAGAATTGGCAATATCAATGGCATGAGGAGGATCTACAAGGCAGTGGAAAGCACTGCTTTAAGGACACATAATATATATCTACAGAACATGTGGCCAATAATTGAAAAAGCGTCATTATAATCTCTCCATTGGCAATAGATTCTGGACTAACCCCCATTCAGATCTCCGGAAGGAAACTGCCAAGGGGGGGGGGGGGGGGGAGGTGGCTGAGAAAAAGAATAAATAATCAGCAAAAGGATAACACTCTACGAGTCAGGGGGCGGAATGTCAGAAATTTCAATGATAGGGAAGCTAGAAAATCTCAAAAGGGAAATGCTAAGGCTCAATCTAGATATAGTGGGGGTCAGTAAAGTGAAATGGAAGGAAGACAACGATTTATAATCGGATGAGCACAAGTAATACCAATAGCAGAAGAAAACTGTGTAGTGGGACTAGGATTCATTTTAAACAGTAAGAGAGAGATCCTGTGAACAGTTCAGTAACAGGATTGTTCTCATCAGAATCGACAGCAAACCAACACCGGCAACGACATTTCAGGCGCGCATGCCAATGTCGCAAGCAGAAGATGAAGAGATAGAAAAAGTATATCAGGATACTGAACTTCAAATTCAGTATGTAAAGGGAGATTAAAATCTAATAGTCATGGAGGATTCGAATGCAGCTGTAGGGGAAAGAGTAGAAGATAGGGTTGCAGGAAAACACGGGCTTGGACCTAGGAATGAGAGAGGGGAAAGATTAACTGATTTCTGCAATAAATTTCAGTTAACAATAACAAAAACTTTGTCAAGAATCAAAAAAGGATTAACCCTTACGTATCATCGGGCCTAAGAGGCCCGTCGCTCACGTTTAATGTCTTCTCTGTTAGTAGCTACAAATTTTATTTTAATGAAACTTTGATTTTTCTGAATTGTCAAGTTAGTCATAATTTTGGAAAAATTGTAACAATTTAAGTATGGCTTTGGGCTAAACTGTTGGTGTACGTTTACCCCCGTACGGGCCTTGCAGCCGTGCTATTAGAAGCAATTTTTTAACAACTAGATGTCTGTCTGCGTAGCGTGTTACGTTGTAAGCCATTGTTGACTCGCGTTGTTATTCTTTCAGTGTTAAACAGTCCTCCTTACGATAATCACACGTTTATTTTGGTGCATGACTTCCTAATAGTTGTCTATTCTACAATTTGAAAGTGTTGCGGAGAAAAGGACGATCAGCTGAGGAGATATGGGAATTGTTGGAGCTGTTTTCTGTTTCTGAAAACCCACCTAGTGAATGTGAATCTTCCAGTGACGATGATGATGAGGGACATGTCGGTGAAAATTCAGATTTACAGGAAGATGATGGTCATGAAGAATCTCTTTACGAAGATGGAGAAGAACAATTTAGTGCAAATTCTCTTCAGTGTGACTTATTGTTTCCTCGTAATGGGAATCAGATACAGGCTACAGCTCCTCAAGCGTGAATTTCTGATAATCGGAGCAAAACGGATGTATTGAAAGGAGACCAGAGACCTACAAGCCATTCGATTAAGAACTGTGATAACGAAGAATCTCGTTTAATGTTGTTCTTTCGTGTATCCCACAATTGACAAAGTGAGTATGTAGACTAACAGGAAAAGTTAATCATTTAAGAGGACTTATTGGATATAGTTATGCATGAACTGAAAAGGTTTCTTGGTGTTGTGATCCCGACTAGAGTTTACAAGTCAAGTAAAGAAGGTATCAGGCAACTTTGGAGTGTCAAGAAAGGCTGAATTAGTCTTGCATCCGCTTCCAAGCTATTCTGAGAACGTTGCGGTTGCACAGTGCAGCAGCCCGACGTGAACAGAGGTCAAGTGACAAACTGAGATGTTTTTGAGATGGGGGAAATTACCCTTAGGAATGCCCACATTCTAGGATGGTGCATGAGCGCGGATGAACGTTCGTTACCTCTCGATGTCGCTGTCCATTTCGATAATATATCCCATCAAAACCTGGCAGATACGGAATAAAGTTCTGGGCAATTTGTGACAGTGCAAAAAACTGCTGCTGGGAAATGAAATTGTATTTGAGGAATGAGAAAGAAACCAGAGACGTGTTACTTGGAGAAAGTGTTGCGAAAATCCAGACTTGAAAAGTGTGGACGAAATGTGACCTATGATAATTCTTTTACATCTATCGATTTAGCTCATTATTTGTTATCAGATCTGACACTAGTAGA
The DNA here is from genome assembly GCF_023864275.1 of Schistocerca cancellata. Classification (NCBI taxonomy): domain Eukaryota; kingdom Metazoa; phylum Arthropoda; class Insecta; order Orthoptera; family Acrididae; genus Schistocerca; species Schistocerca cancellata. Next base: position 632,100,079 of record NC_064630.1, read on the forward strand.
TACTATCCGAAAAAACGAAGGTGAGTTGACTGCCGATTTTATTACACCTAATGGACGTGAAGTGTACTCTTCGTTATTTGGTTTTCAACTAGATGTGATGATAACTTATGTTCCTAATAGAAACAAAGTTGTTACCATCCTTAGCTCTCTTCAGGACCAACCAATGGTGTCATAATCACAAGAAACCTGAAGTTATAGTGATATACAATGCCAAAAAGGGTGGCGTTGACACAGTGGATTGGAAGACGCGACGCTACAGTGTGAAGAGAATAAAACAAGGCGCTGGCCATTGGCGGTTTTCTTCAACATAACAGATTTAAATGTAAAGAGTTCATACATAATTTGGATGGCGCTGGTCACCAATAAAAATACGTATGAGATGTCGGACTTCCATCATCAGTTTGGGAAAGCAACTCGCTGGGGTATAGGACTCATTAGTAGCATCGGATCCAAGAAGTGCAGTGGAACCACTAGCTAAGAAACAGAGAAGGAATGCATACAGTGTAGAGAAGAAAGATAGAAGAAGTCAAATTACGTGTTATGACTGCATGAAATCTGTATGTTCGGAATATTCTGCTATTGTCTGTAGACCTTGAACAAATTTTGCAATAAGAATAAAATCCACCAGCAAAACTATAAAAATTATGTTTTTTAAAATCCGAAGTTTAATTAAATACAATTATTTTAAAATACCTCAAAAGTCGTTCATATTGTAAGTAGTCAGAATAGTGTCCATTTATGTCAATTTAAACAACACGGCCCTGAGAGGCCAAATTCGAGGGCAGCGCTCTACAGATTTTCTGGTAAGCAGAAGGTTAAGAGACTACTTAGGACTAATCAGTGAGGGGATACAGAGGTACTGAAACGTCCCCTTAGCACAAATTTATACAAGACTGTGCTTAAACTGACACACAATATTATTTAGCGCAACGCAATCTGACTATCAAAGATCCCTGCAAAAGAATGGCCCTGAGTAACATTAAACTATACCTTTCACAAATAACTTACCTCACAAAAATCTTCATTACTGGAACTACTGCAATACAGCGAGCGCCACTACTGCCAGCTAAATAAAAGATTCAAACTACTGAAGGCACTAACTACTAATAGGGTTAGTTAGCAAATGAAAGATTTTAATAGAGAACAAACACTGTATTTACCTTAATATCATCAAAAGTCATAATATATGTAATTTCAAAACTCCGCCATCTCTCTCCTCACATCCACCACTGCTGGCGGTTCACCTCTAACTGCGCAACGCTACGCGCTGTTCACATCCAGCTGCCGCTGCCTAACACCACAATGGCAGACAACAATGCAAACTAGCCACAGGCTGCACACAGCACAGCCAGTGATTTTCATATAGAGCGCTACGTGTCATTACCAATATAAAAATCTAAACAGCCTACTTACATAGCCCCCATGCTCCGCACAAAAAATTTTACAAATTTTTTTGGCCAGTGGCCAATAATGATTTGATAAAATTTTTCATAATTACACTAACAAAGATATCCAATGCACACACTTATTGATACAATGTTGGTCAAAAGCTAAAATTTTCTCACAGTCCATAAAGACAGTCCTGATCATTCATCGTAATAGTAATTACAGTTTTTTTTCACAAAGTCTCATTAGTAAAAGTAATTGCACACAGAAGTAGTGGATTTCCCTGCAGTCTTGAAGAAGTAGTGTTGTCCTTCCAACGGAAAGACAGTGCTGACTCTTGACTTGCTGACAGGTAATGGGCCACAACAGAGCAAACCCACAGCAGAGTCATTTGACGTTTTGAAGAAGATTGTTAGGTAGGTCGTCACAGAGCAGACCCACTGTAGTCCTGGTAGAGATTACGGTATTGGTGAGTCATCAAAGGTGTAGACCCACTGTAGTCTTTGTAGAGATGGCTAGCAGCCATCTGCTGTGACTGTGCAGGTGCACAATCACCATCGAAGAGTCTTGCGGATAATAGAGCAAGTCCATAACCACCACTGCTGGCGGTTCACCTCTAACTGCCCAACGCTACGCGCTGTTCACATCCAGCTGTCGCTGCCTAACACTACAATGGCAGACAACAATGCAAACTAGCCACAGGCTGCACACAGCACAGCCAGTGATTTTCATATAGAGCGCTACGTGGCATTACCAATATAAAAATCTAAACAGCCTACTTACAGTACTAAGGAATGAAGAGGCACGTTGGAAGCTCTCTGAGACTATAGATACTGCGATAAGGAATAACTCAGTAGGCAGTTAAGTTTAAAAGAAATGGAAATGTTTAAAAAAGGTAGTCACAGAAGTTGGAAAGAAAACCATATGTATAAAAGAGGTAATTGTGAATAAACCATGGGTAACGGAAGATATACTTTAGTTGATCGATGAAAGAAGGAAGTACAAAAAATTCCAGGAGATTCGGAAACAGAGCAACACAAGTCATTCAGGAATGAAGTAAATAGGAAGTGCAGAGAGATAAAGGCGAGTTGGCTGTATGGAAAATGTGAAGAAATCAGGGAAGAAATGACTCATCATGTACAATAGTGAAACTAAAACCAAGGGCGGTAACATTATGAGCGCAATGGAAATTCCACTGATAAATGCAGAGGTGAGACTGCAGATAAGTGAAAAGAGTCAATGGAAGGTCCCTATGAGGGGGAGGCAGATGACGTGGTAGAAGAAGAAAGAGGAGTCGATAGGGGAGAGATAAGGGACCCAGGACAAGAGGCAGAATTTAAGAGAGCATTGGAAGAATTAAAATTAAACAAGGTAGATGGTATAGATAACATTCCATCAAAATTTCTAAAATCACTGGGGGGAAGTGGTAACAAAAAGACTATTCACACTGGCGTGTAGAGTGTATGAGTCTGGCGATATACTATCTGACTTTCGGAAAAACATCATCCACACAATTCCAACTATGGCAAGAGCCAACAAATGCGAGAATTATCGCACAATCAGCTTCACAGCTCATACAACCAAATTGCTGACAAGAATAATACAGAAGAGTAGGAAAAAAACTGAGGATGTATTACATGAAGATCAGTTTGGCCTAGTAGGCAGTTATGACGTTGCGGTTGATAATGGAAGCAAGACTTAAAAAAAGACCAAGATACTTTCATATGGTTTGTCGACTGGAAAAGCGTTCGATAACGTCAAATGGTGCAAGGTGTTAGAAGTTCTGATAAATGTAGGGATGAGTTACAGGGAAAAAAGTGTTCAGATTAAAAAGGTTTAAGGTAGTGTGGGGCGGCGGGTGGAATAATTGTTATTTAAATATTCCTATTATTTATTTAATGCTGTTGTTTGCCGTTCTCAACACTGGCTCTATAACTACAATATTGGCAACCAGAAAGTGATTAGCAAAACGTGAAGCCTGTAATTAGAATTCCTAGTGCCCACTTCATCTGAAAAATACATTTATAGCTACAGCTTATAGCTCTGAGGAATTAAGAGATTGTCTGGGATTCATAATCAAAAACCATTCTCTCTAAAATGTTCACTATATTCTGAAAGTCACAGACCAAAAATAATCCACACAATCCAACTACCAGAGCAGTTCAGAGTCTAATGCGCTGATGCAACTATAACTGTCCAAATTAAATGTTTAAGTGAATGCTCGCCATAATTTGATGACAATGTTCATCAAACGCCATGCTAAATAATGGTAGAATGTCTGTCCCGCGGCGGCACGTGAAAATACATCACAAACTGAAGATAGATCATTAAAGTCATCCCAGAATTAACACTTCACTCAAAAACGATTTCATGGTTACGCGTATCCCGAGTAACTTATTACGGCATCCGAGGCTGTTCATAGCAATGATACCGATGCGACGCGACTCCCGGCACAGGTGGTGCGCTAATCAGCGTCTAGAGAGAACTGGGGCCTTTTTTACTTGCGCAGCGTTTTTACATATAAAGCCGCGGTGCGGACGGCTAAGGGAACGCCTGATCAAATCCACTCTCCCGACTAGCCACTGGGCTAGTAATGCACCACTTTAAGTTATCGAATAAATCATTGCTTCCTTTGCTGATATCTGATGAAGCTCTCAATTTAAATGTGCAGTCAGCACACAGGTAAGTAATCATAATAAAAGTCTGACGTGGCTAAGTCAAATATTTTGGGCGTGAGAATTAATTTAATTACACTACACGCAGTAGACGAGCTCTGAACTTGCCCTTTGGAGATACACTATCGCTATAGTTTTATAGTCATTCAGTTGAAACTTCTCACATCTTCATGATTATAGCGGATCTCCCTTCTACTTAAATTTAAACATCCTAGCCTTATTTATTCGCCTACTTAATCTATCTTGCTTCCTTAATTTTTAAGACAAAAACCAGAAAATCACGAATTTCAACTAAAATTTTAATTTGTGAGATCCAGAATACTGTTTCTACTAAATTATTATGAAAAAGGAATCTAAATACAAATTTTTAAGTTTCTAGCTCTTTTCTGCTGCGCCAACGATTTTTACAGAAAAACGTCCAAATTTCGAAAATGGTTAAAGTTATTGAACTGATATTCAACAGATATTGATTTAGTATTACTCCTGGCATGCAAGAAACGTTTCAGGTTATTTACTTGATTTTTAAAGTATTGCGCAACATTTATGACGTCAGAGCTAGTTACAGCGGACTGGCTGGCACACAATGGAAAGACTGATGTGAATTTTATACGGCGTGAGTAGGCTGCTTCCCTAGAGTAGGGCTGCAGTCTTCCATCCCTACTGTTCAATCTGTACATCGAAGAAGAAACGACAGAAATAAAGGAGAAGTTAAAGAGTTGGATTAAAATTCAAAGTGAAAAGATGTCAATGTTAAGATTTCCTGATGTCGTTTGCTGATCTCAGTGAAAGTCAAGAAGGATTACAGGATTTGCTGAATGGAGTGAATAGTCTAATGAGCGCAGGACATGGTCTGAGAGTAAATCGTAGAAAGTCGAAAGCAATGAGAAGAAGCAGAAATGACAACAGTGAGAAACTTAACATAGGAATTGATGACCACCAGATAGATGAAGTTAAGTAATTCTGCTACCTAGACAGCAAAACAACCAATGGCGGTCGGAGCAAGGAGGACATAAACAGCAGTCTAGCAGTGGCAAAATGACATTCATGGCCAAAAGAATTCTACCAGTATCAAACATAGGTCTTAATTTGTGGAACAGATTTCTGTGAATGTACGTTTGGATCACAGGATTGTTTGGTATTGAAACATGGACTGTAGGAAGGCCGGAGAAGAAGAGAATCCATGCATTCGAGATGTGATTCAACAGGAGAATGTTGAAAATTAGGTGGACTGATAAGGTAAGGAATGAGGAGTTTCTGCACAGAATTTGAGAGGAAAGGTATGTGTGGAATTTAGTGATAAGCAGAAGGGACAGGATGATACAACATCTATTAAGATATCAGGAGTAACTTCAGTGGTGCTAGAGGTAGCTGTAAAGGGTAAAAATTGTAGACAAAGACAGGGATTGGAATACATCCAGGAAATAATTGACGACGTAGATTGCAGATTGCAAGTACTACTCTGAGATGGTTAACACAGGAGAGGAATGTTCCGGAGTAAAGTGAAGTGCCGGCACGCCGGTCAGAAATGAGAGAGCAGAGAGGGTTGTGAAGAAGACGTCAGCCAATAGCACGCTGACCGACCCCTCTCTAGGACGACAACGAGGCAGTTTCGGCCTTTAGGCGAGAACATAAGTGCCGCTCCCGAATGGTCGCGGTCAGTTCTACAGATGCGTCAAGATTAGCTAACTGGATGGAAGTATCCACTGTATTACAACAATTGTATTGGAATCGTTATGCTGAAGGACATTGACTATATTGCATGTTGCCCTTTGCTTGCGACACATCCATGTATTTCTCAAAGTTAAGTATTTCATTGTTTCATTTCGTTATAACACTCTTTATTTGCTTGAATTGTTGTCCAGCGATCCGAGATGCAGGTTTACTAGACATCACATCTTTCACAACTAGGCAAGATTCAAGAAGGAATTCGTGGCGGGTCGCATCAAACCAGTCACAAGACTGATGACAGCGTTCTCAGGTAGCGTCAAAAGAGTTATCCGGCACGGTCCTTTAAGGGAGTGAAATTTTTTTTATGTCTCTTTTTAATTTCCAGATTTCCTAACAGAACTCCGTCATCTTGTCAGTATGGCGTTCTTAGATCCAAAGAAATTATCGAATGCCTCTGTAAGGCAAGGTGAACTATCTCTCTGTATGCAAAATCAAGCTTACTTTTATTTAATTTTACGCGTACTTTATCAAATGAAACGGAAAGATAGCCATTTGGATACTTTAAATTCATTACATCCTAGCACTGTCTTCAGAAAATCTTTGCTTACGTGAAATGCAGTAATTTTCTTATTGTTAATGTTAAATGTCTCCCCTTCCAATTATTTGCCTATTTTGATCTTACCGATAAGACAACGGCGCTAATAATTTCGATGTTCAAGGTGCAAGCGACTACATGCACGGCTGTTAACTGCAATGCTGACGCTATTGCCAAATTATTCACGTTCAACTTCCATAACAAAATGATTAACGATAGAACGGCTAGAGCTGGGTCGTTTCATCACATAAATCACTGAGCCGTTCGTTAATAGCGGCTCGTAGAATTTAAGGTCCTTTGAATTACCGCTGACAGCAAAAACTGAATTTATTATTACAAGCGACAAATGGTAAAAATACAAAACAATCGAATTACTATTATTCAACACGTAATTAATCGTACAGTGAATAATACAATAACTCTGGCGTGCGCATTGATAACTTACATCCTTCATCGACGAGTTCTAGGAGGAGACGGAACAAAATCGGTGGTGTCATTACATTTATAATAATCTAATTACAGAGACAGGGTCACACTAGCTTAACATAGATACTCTTGTGATGATTGTTCATTCACTGGAATGGTCTTAAAAATCAGTAAAGTCGTTATATTTTTTACGCATGACTTTGCGTTTCTATGTATGTTGACATAAACAGATGTCTTTACGAATATACGAATATTACACTTATCCAAGAATTACCCCATAAACGAGGAAGATAGTTGTTACGTAATAAGCATGGCTCTTGCAATTCAATAATTCTTTGTTCACTATTATGCAGTATACGTGACATGAAATTGTCTTCACTGAAACATCAAACGGCATAATTAAGATGACAGAATAATGCAGACTGACTGTGTCTTTGTGAATTGCAAGGGATACATTAGAATTCTATTTTTAAAACGAGCGCTTTTGTTACCTTTTGTCACTGGTGTACTGTTGTTCTAAAGATTCGTCACTCAAGACATTAAACCTTTACACAATGTGTTTAATCAACACAAGTGAAATCTTATTTACAACTTGATGCTAGAGTTTGGATTCATTTACGATATCGTGGATTGTTTTATTACGTTTACTCCAATTTGGCAAAATTTCCACGGGAAACCAAAAAAAATCTAAAACCGCGCATCCAGCCTGTAGTACCATTAGTTCTAACAAAACAATTCTGTTTATCGTACAGTTAGTGCAAGGAGAAAATACAATATAAGTTTCAGTTTTAAAAAGAGTGTAGAGCTTATGTTTCAAAAAAGCGTATAATAATATTTGGTTCTCAGTAAAAAAAAATATTACATACACAAAAGTTTAACTTTATTCGGAGAAATATGTTACGATCTCTCGTTGCTTTTTGTTTTTTATTTTTTCTTGTTTCTTTTATCCGTGAATAACTTTTCGTTACTACAGATCTTATCAAAAATTAAAGTATACGTCTCACATATTTACAGAATAAGCTTTCTAACTCAGTTACTTTTAGAGAAACGGGAAAATGTTTGCATAGTTTTCATTTGTCTGTATCTATATACATAAGCTTAGAAGATGTTTTAAAAATGAATGAATTAATTAATGTACATTATTCCCTGTACATATTTTGTATAAGGTTTGTCTCCATAAAAGTAAGGGAAGTTTTTTGTCGATAAATCCTCGTGTATCCACAGTGAATACAGTTTTTGCATATGTACAGTATGTATTACATTAAAGCGCCAAAGAAACTGGTATAAGCACGCGTATTCAAATACAGAGATATGTTAACTGGCGGAATACGGTGCTGTTTTCGGCAACGCCTATATAAGGCAACAAATGTCTGTCGCAGTTGTTAGATCGGTTACTGATGCTGCAACGGCAGGTTATCAAGATTTAAATGAGTTGAACGTGGTTTTACAGTCGGCACATTAGCGATGGGACACACCATCTCCAAGCACTATGGGACTTAACATCTGAGGTCATCAGTCCCCTAGACTTAGAACTACTTAAACCTAACTAACCTAAGGACATCACATAGAATAAAATGTATGGAGTGAGCATTCGGATGCGCAGAACGAGAATTTTGCCCGCAACAACTAGTGCTGCTTAAGTCACGTGATTCTGGGATGGCGCATTTTAGGCCGCATAGTGCTTGGGGTACTGTGAGTGTTATTACTTCGCTTCTACAGATAGATCTGTTGTATCTCGAATGATCACAACAGAAATTCGTGAACTAGGAATCAGGAGATGGACCAGGGTAGCTGGGTAAGTTACAGGGTGTCAGTAGACAGTACTGTAATTGAGTAATCAAATATATTTACTTATCTTTTGAGAAGCAGCCATGTAGAACACAACAAACATTTCAGATCTCTGAAGAGAGTCTTTTGTCAGCTCAGCAGTAAATTATCTTTCTAGCTGCCCTTGTTTTCACAGACCTAAATAACTATGACGTCGGCAGTCGCTGTCTGTGGAACTGAGTTGTCCAACTGTGAAGACGATCTGCGCTGACGAACTGGCACCCGAGCGTTATCGTCGGCGTCCTTTACGACGGCGCCCGAAAGGGCGCTTGTGTCGTCTTCCCGGAGAAGGGAAGAATTAATTGCGTTACAGTGCTACTGTGGACAACGTCGAAATGTTACGGAAGAAAAAAGAAACGCATTTGGAACTATGAAACTGTTACAGTAAATACATAAGCGATATGCACAATCTGCTTATCCATTATCATTTTCCGTGTTTCTTCATTAATCATTCCTCTTTTATAGACAAGTAAAACAACTGTAGTATCTCTTCGCCATCTCGTCAGAAAAGTAAAACCATACATTACACACAAAAAAATGAAGAAATGCTCGATTTTTGGGGTAATAAAAGAAGTGACAGCCAACTATATTTTTTTGCGCATTCTTTTGCACTGATTGTACTGTAGATTGTGTTCTGATTAACTGTACAGGAAACTGACTCAGGCAGAAATACTTAGGTGCTTACACACACAAGAGGGTTTGAGAACCTGGATAAATTAGTGGAAATTAATAAGCCTATCATGTGTAAATTTTGTCTGCATACGAACACTGCACCAATGAAACTTCCTGGCAGATTGAAACTGTGTGCCGGACCGAGACTCGAACTCGGGACCTTTGCCTTTTGCGGGCAAGGTCCCGAGTTCGAGTCTCGGTCCGGCACACAGTTTTAATCTGCCAGGAAGTTTCATATCAGCGCACACTCCGCTGCAGAGTGAAAATCTCATTCTGAAACATCCCCCAGTCTGTGGCTAAGCCATGTCTCCGCAATATCCTTTCTTTCAGGAGTGCTAGTTCTGCAGGATTCGCAGGAGAGCTTCTGTTAAGTCTGGAAGGTAGGAGACGAGATACTGGCAGAAGTAAAGCTGTGAGGACGGGGCGTGAGTCGTGCTTGTGTAGCTCAGTTGGTAGACCACTTGCCTGCGAAAGGCAAAGGTCCTGAGTTCGAGTCTCGGTCCGGCACACAGTTGTAATCTGCCAGGAAGTTTCATATGAGCGCACACTCCGCTGCAGAGTAAAAATCTCATTCTGGCTACTGCACCAATATCTATACACTGACGCAGTTTACTCAAACACACTTGCAAATTTACTTAACTGTTGTCTCATAAACACATGTCATAAAATCATAGAAATTATCTCTACAATATAAGATTTTATAATACCGTGTCTCGATATTTTTCAATATAGAGTACAAAGTGTCTCTCATCAATGTGACATTTATAATTATACATTTCTTGTACACACGTGTGGAAAGAATCTGGTCCCCCTTTCACATATTTCTCCTTACATCCCTAACAACGACAATACTGCACCATATCTATTACTAAAAATCAACTGTACAGAAACGTATACAAAACAAGGCGAACACATGTAATATTGTAATCACGCAATTGGCGCAAATTGTCGACAAGAAGCGTCGTTCCTAAATGATGTGACTAGCCCTGTTTGAAGTTGAGAACACGCGCAGTAGGCTAGCCTCTCTCCATATAGGAAACTATTTCTTCTCCTGATCCACGCTACACCCTATGTCACTATTAAAACCTTGTATCACGACACGCTGTACTCTTTGCGAACCTTACAGTTTTTCAACGACACGTTACAAGCTGGCAGCAACAGAGTGAACACGCATAGGTGTGGGCACATACATCGTATCATGTGGGAGTCATTGTCCTTGCCCGACTTTTTGTGCTTGTCGTCACGACAAACTATGGTGACATCATGGGACGTAAATCTTTCAGTACGTAATACTCCTATCGGCCAGAAACTTTTTTGTGTAATATCTTGTTTTTCGTAAATATTGTCACAGAGCGCCTTTGTGCAGTTGAGTATCGAATTTTCAGAGTGATTGACTCCACACAACTGATCAACCAGTTCATGGTATTTATCAACTTTTATTCTATGTCCCTCGTGACAATACATCGTGACACGGTAAGAAAGATGTGGACAGGAATTACGTAAGACAGGCCGACGGAACAAAAGTGTGCGACGCGACGCAGCCTCTCGAACGCGCAGCCGGCGAACTGCAAAGGTTCGCGACGCGCCTGCCACTAAATCTCTCGACGTCCGCCGAGAGCGCTGCCGTCGCCTTATCTGGTCTGCGCTCGGCGCGCCGCCCGAGGCTGCCCCGGATTTATTGGAAACAAATTTAAACGTTCAAGTTTACATTAAAGGCCGCCCTCTCGGGCAACCGGTTAGCCGCGGAGAGGATTTTCTTTTCCCTCCGCTTCCGAAGTTTAAATATGAGGAGAGAGAGCAGAATACTTAATCGCTTCCGAAACTCCCCACTGTCCAGTGCCGTGGATGTGTTTCGAGCGAATAGGATTTATACTGCAATCCAGTGACATTTTATTTTCTGGCTCAATGGAAGAAGATTAAATTTTGTGTTGCTTTTACGATCGTGGCATTCTTTTCTCCTTTGTCGCACTTCTAGTTTCTGATGAAAATGAGGTCCGCCATTCAGAATCTTTATTCGCAATAAATCAATATTAGGTCGGTACTATTTCGGAAAATTGAAGCCTACGATCAAGAGAATGAAATTCCATGCCACAAAATAAAATTTCTTGTCGCAATATGAGGCTTTTTGCAGAGTTCGGAGAAAAAATGTATACTAACCAAGATCGTTAGATAACACTTGTAACGATACATTGATTTCTTTCCCTATTCACGTCAAATGGCTCTTAAAGTTGTATTTTTTTGTATTATAAATGCTATTTACTATCTGTAATTGAATGAACTCTTATGCATAGAGCCAAAGAAGGCACACTTAATCTGTCAGTAATTGCGATAAAAATGAAGAATATAGTATCTCTGAATTTTTGTAAGTCGTTCATCGTGGGTCTTTAATAAATTCTGTTTTCCCCTTCTTCTAGCCCACTCCCTCCTGACTTGGTCACTGCTTGTGTGAGCATTTGCGATTGTTGTTGTTGTTGTGGTCTTCAGTCCTGAGACTGGTTTGATGCAGCTCTCCATGCTACTCTATCCTGTGCAAGCTTCTTCATCTCCCAGTATCTACTGCAACCTACATCCTTCTGAATCTGCTTAGTGTATTCCTCTCTTGGTCTCCCTCTACGATTTTTACCCTCCACACTGCCCTCCAATGCTAAATTTGTGATCCCTTGATGCCTCAAAACATGTCCTACCAACCGATCCCTTCTTCTAGTCAAGTTGTGCCACAAACTTCTCTTCTCCCCAATCCTATTCAATACCTCCTCATTAGTTACGTGATCTACCCACCTTATCTTTAGCATTCTTCTGTAGCACCACATTTCGAAAGCTTCTATTCTCTTCTTGTCCAAACTAGTTATCGTCCATGTTTCACTTCCATACATGGCTACACTCCATACAAATACTTTCAGAAACGACTTCCTGACACTTAAATCTATACTCGATGTTAACAAATTCCTCTTCTTGAGAAACGCTTTCCTTGCCATTGCCAGTCTACATTTTATATCCTCTCTACTTCGACCATCATCGGTTATTTTACTCCCTAAATAGCAAAACTCCTTTACTACTTTAAGTGTCTCATTTCCTAATCTAATTCCTCAGCATCACCCGACTTAATTTGACTACATTCCATTATCCTCGTTTTGCTTTTGTTGATGTTCATCTTATATCCTCCTTTCAAGACACTGTCCATTCCGTTCAACTGCTCTTCCAAGTCCTTTGCTGTCTCTGACAGAATTACAATGTCATCGGCGAACCTCAAAGTTTTTACTTCTTCTCCATGAATTTTAATACCTACTCCGAATTTTTCTTTTGTTTCCTTTACTGCTTGCTCAATATACAGATTGAATAACATCGGGGAGAGGCTACAACCCTGTCTTACTCCTTTCCCAACCACTGCTTCCCTTTCATGCCCCTCGACTCTTATAACTGCCATCTGGTTTCTGTACAAACTGTAAATAGCCTTTCGCTCCCTGTATTTTACCCCTGCCACCTTCAGAATTTGAAAGAGAGTATTCCAGTCAACATTGTCAAAAGCTTTCTCTAAGTCTACAAATGCTAGAAACGTAGGTTTGCCTTTTCTTAATCTTTCTTCTAAGATAAGTCGTAAGGTCAGTATTGCCTCACGTGTTCCAACATTTCTACGGAATCCAAACTGATCTTCCCCGAGGTCGGCTTCTACCAGTTTTTCCATTCGTCTGTAAAGAATTCGCGTTAGTATTTTGCAGCTGTGACTTATTAAATTGATAGTTCGGTAATTTTCACATCTGTCAACACCTGCTTTCTTTGGGATTGGAATTATTATATTCTTCTTGAAGTCTGAGGGTATTTCGCCTGTCTCATACATCGTGCTCACCAGATGGTAGAGTTTTGTCATGACTGGCTCTCCCGAGGCCATCTGTAGTTCAAATGGAATGTTGTCTACTCCCGGGGCCTTGTTTCGACTCAGGTCTTTCAGTGCTCTGTCAAACTCTTCACGCAGTATCTTATCTCCCATTTCGTCTTCATCTACATCCTCTTCCATTTCCATAATATTGTCCTCAAGTACATCGCCGTTGTATAAACCCTCTATATACTCCTTCCACCTTTCGGCCTTCCCTTCTTTGCTTAGAACTGGGTTGCCATCTGAGCTCTTGATATTCATACAAGTGGTTCTCTTCTCTCCAAAGGTCTCTTTAATTTTCCTGTAGGCAGTATCTATCTTACCCCTAGTGAGACAAGCCTCTACATCCTTACATTTGTCCTCTAGCCATCCCTGCTTAGCCATTTTGCACTTCCTGTCGATATCATTTTTGAGACGTCTGTATTCCTTTTTGCCTGCTTCATTTACTGCATTTTTGTATTTTCTCCTTTCATCAATTAAATTCAATATTTCTTCTGTTACCCAAGGATTTCTATTAGCCCTCGTCTTTTTACCTACTTGATCCTCTGCTGCCTTCACTACTTCATCCCTCAGAGCTACCCATTCTTCTTCTACTGTATTTCTTTCCCCCATTCCTGTCAATTGTTCCCTTATGCTCTCCCTGAAACTCTCTACAACCTCTGGTTCTTTCAGTTTATCCAGGTCCCATCTCCTTAAATTCCCACCTTATTGCAGTTTCTTCAGTGTCAATCTGCAGTTCATAACCAATAGATTGTGGTCAGAATTCACATCTGCCCCAGGAAATGTCTTACAATTTAAAAACTGGTTCCTAAATCTCTGTCTTACCATTATATAATCTATCTGATACCTACTAGTATCTCCAGGATTCTTCCAGGTATACAACCTTCTTTTATGATTCTTGAACCAAGTGTTGGCTATGATTAAGTTATGCTCTGTGCAAAATTCTACAAGGCGGCTTCCTCTTTCATTCCTTCCCCCCAATCCATATTCACCTACTATGTTTCCTTCTCTCCCTTTTCCTACTGACGAATTCCAGTCACCCATGACTATTAAATTTTCGTCTCCTTTCACTACCTGAATAATTTCTTTTATCTCGTCATACATTTCATCTATTTCTTCATCATCTGCAGAGGTAGTTGGCATATAAACTTGTACTACTGTAGTAGGCATGGGCTTTGTGTCTATCTTGGCCACAATAATGCGTTCACTATGCTGTTTGTAGTAGCTAACCCGCACTCCTATTTTTTTATTCATTATTGAACCTACTCCTGCATTACCCCTATTTGATTTTGTATTTATAACCCTGTAATCACCTGACCAAAAGTCTTGTTCCTCCTGCCACCGAACTTCACTGATTCCCACTATATCTAACTTTAACCTATCCATTTCCCTTTTTAAATTTTCTAACCTTCCTGCCCGATTAAGGGATCTGACATTCCACGCTCCGATCCGTAGAACGCCAGTTTTCTTTCTCCTGATAACGACGTCCTCCTGAATAGTCCCCGCCCGGAGATCCGAATGGGGGACTATTTTACCTCCGGAATATTTTACCCAAGAGGACGCCATCATCATTTAATCATACAGTAGAGCTGCATGTCCTCGGGAAAAATTACGGCTGTAGTTTCCCCTTGCTTTCAGCCGTTCGCAGTACCAGCACAGCAAGGCCGTTTTGGTTAATGTTACAAGGCCAGATCAGTCAATCATCCAGACTGTTGCCCCTGCAACTACTGAAAAGGCTGCTGCCCCTCTTCAGGAACCACATGTTTGTCTGGCCTCTCAACAGATACCCCTCCGTTGTGGTTGCACCTACGGTACGGCCATCTGTATCGCTGAGGCACGCAAGCCTCCCCACCAACGGCAAGGTCCATGGTTCATGGGGGGATTACTAGATAATAATAACTGCCAGCTGCAATAATTAATATTCACACGTCGTGAATTAGGAATTGCGATCCTGTTAGTCCGACAACGGAATACTACGAGGTGCATTCAAGTTCTGTGGCCTCCAATTTTTTTTCTCCGGACTGGAAAGAGATAGAAACAGGCGCATTGTTTTAAAATGAGGCCGCGTTCATTGTCAATACGTCCCAGAGAAGGCAGTACCGTACGGCAGATGGAATTTTACCGCCAGCGGCGAGAATGAGAACTGTTTTAAATACTTACTTGAACAGCGTGCAATCATTCGTTTTCTGAATTTTCGTGGTGTGAAACCAATTGAAATTCATCGACAGTTGAAGGAGACATGTGGTGATGGAGTTATGGATGTGTCGAAAGTGCGTTCGTGGCTGCGACAGTTTGATGAAGGCAGAACATCGTGTGAGAGCAAACCGAAACAACCTTGGGCTCGCACAAGCCGGTCTGACGACATGATCGAGGAAGTGGAGAGAATTGTTTTGGGGGATCGCCGAATGACTGTTGAACAGATCGCCTCCAGAGTTGGCATTTCTGTGGGTTCTGTGCACACAATCCTGCATGAAGACCTGAAACTGCGAAAAGTGTCATCCAGGTGGGTGCCACGAATGCTGACGGACGACCACATGGCTGCCTGTGTGGCATGTTGCCAAGCAATGTTGACGCGCAACGACAGCATGAATGGGGCTTTCTTTTCGTCGGTTGTGACAATGGATGCGACGTGGAGGCCATTTTTCAATCCAGAAACAAAGCGCCAGTCAACTAAATGGAAGCACACAGATTCACCGCCACCAAAAAATTTTCGGGTAACCGCCAGTGCTGAAAAAATGATGGTGTCCATGTTCTGGGACAGCGAGGGCGTAATCCTTACTCATTGCGTTCCAAAGGGCACTACGGTAACAGGTGCATCCTACGAAAATGTTTTGTAGAACAAATTCCTTCCTGCACTGCAACAAAAACGTCCGGGAAGGGCTGCGCGTGTGCTGCTTCACCAAGACAACGCACCCGCACATCGAGCTAACGTTACGCAACAGTTTCTTCGTGATAACAACTTTGAAGTGATTCCTCATGCTCCCTACTCACCTGACCTAGCTCCTAGTGACTTTTGGCTTTTTCCAACAATGAAAGACACTCTCAGTGGCCGCACATTCACCAGCCGTGGTGCTATTGACTTAGCGATTTTCCAGTGGTCACAACAGACTCCTAAAGAAGCCTTGGCCGCTGCCATGGAATCATGGCGTCAGCATTGTGAAAAATGTGTACGTCTGCATGGCGATTACGTCGAGAAGTAACGCCAGTTTCATCGATTTCGGGTGAGTAGTTAATTAGAAAAAAAATCGGAGGCCTTAGAACTTGAATGCACCTCGTAGTGTACATATGGAATACCGATCTACATACTCTCATATACAACATAGATACATAATTTTTTTTGCCAAAATAATTCTTCTTCTTGGTCGGAGAGGAAGACCTGTACTCTTTGAGTGTTAAGACTTTCTCAGATACACATTGGGGCACAATTAAGAACCTCCTTGTAATTATATATTGGATTATATGCTTAACAGTTACGGGTCATAACACTGAATACGAGCGCAAAGACACACGTATACACACACACACACACACACACACACACACACACTCACACACACACACACACACACATACACACACACACACACACACACACACATACACGTGTCTGATAAAAAAAAAGAGACTTATCAGAAAGGAATTTCCGAATAGGGCAAAAATCGGCGTACATGTACAGGCAAAAATTGGTTATAATTTCGGAAAAAATTGTATGATTTAATCGAGAGAAAGAGCTTCACAAATTTAGGAAGTCAATAACGCGTTGATCCACCTATGGCCTTTACGCGACCAGCTATTCGGTTTGGCATTGATTAATAGAGTTGTTACATATCCTCCTGACGGATATCGTGCAAAATTCTGTCCAACTAGCGCTTTAGATCGTCAAAATCCTGATACGGTTGAAAGGCTCTGCCCATAATGCTCCAAACTTTCTCAATTGGAGAGAGATCCGGCGACCGTGCTGGCCAAGGTAAGGTTTGGCAAGTGGTATAAACTCTTACAGGGCGTGCGCGCGGGCATATCTTGCTCAAATGCGAGCCCAGGTTGACTTGCCATAAAGGGCAACAAAACGGAGCGTAGAATACCATCGATGTACTGCTGTGCTGTAAGCATGCCGAGGCAAATTATTCCATACATCCACAACATAGGATAACCTTAGTTTTCTGACCTCCCTGTCAAGCTCAGCCAAAAATATTTCAATGCAAAGAGAGGTGACTGACTAGGCGAAATCACATTCTTCAGTTCCTCACATTTCTGTTTTCTACTGAAACACCCCCGGCACAATTTAGAAGCATGTTTGGGATCATTGTCCTGCAGCAGGACAAACCAAGAGCTAATAAGTTTCTTATCAGATGGAACCGCATTGTTGATCAGTAAGCTGTAATAACCTTCCTTCATTGACTGCATCAGTTCACCAGAGATCACCGACTTTATCATCCGCAAAACATCCCCACACCGACATTCCAACACTCTTCACAGCGTCACAAACTGACACCTCATACGTTCTGCGTGAAGTCGACGAACAGGCATTCGATAATGGCTTCCAAATACATCAGATGTAGGGTCGCCCGTGGATAACGTCTTGGACAATTGCTGCGCGCTCTAGGTTTTACGTTGCTGCGACCATTGTCATCTTTTCACCTCGAAGGTCTGTTTATGTAGTTCATTACTGCTCCGCCAGACAGTACACGTATGAAGCCAGAGCGGATCGTTAGATCAGTACGAGTGCAAGTGAACGTACTTGTTGACTAGGGAACTGGCTAGCGGGCTAACACGAACATTGCGAGAAAGGAAAACTCGAGGAAGGATCCCCTAATCCCACTCCATGGATTCCGAACCGGTTCTTAAAGTAGAAAAAACGATTGTATATACATATTCGGGCATATGATTTTGCAGTGTAGAGAATGAAAAATGAGTGTGAGCGTTTTTATTGCAGTTTTAACTCGTACTTTCGGCTAAATTGTGTCACGATGAAAACCAAATAAAGACAAGTATTCACACAGTACGAAATTGCGCAGTGGCATAAGGTGGAGATATTGCAAGTACTAGAGTGTATTTGTACAAAGCTTAAATGTAATCGTTAGCTTAAAAACATCATCTGAATAAAAATACTTGCAGTTGAAGTTTGTTGTTACATACTTGCGTTTCTTTAAACGCTTTTTTGTCATCATTCCTGCAGTTAGGATATTTAAGAAAAAGGTTAACTTTCTTTTCTTTTGATTTTGTGATATGAATGTGATAGTATTCGTTAGCTTAACATCGTTTCAATTTTTCAATATGGTTTAATGATTTATTGTGCGAAGAGATCAAAATAATGGTCTAGGTCTGTTGCCTGTTGGCGAGCTCGAGTGTTGAGCAGGTAAAAGTTGTGCAGTTCACGGGAACCGAAAGTGGCGTAATCGTCAGTGCCTTGTGATACCACTCTTAGAACGAGTGGAATTTCCGACCAGTCATCTTTCCCACAAGAAGATAAACGACTGAAATATATGTAAAATTACCTACAGCACTGCAGCTCATATGGTTTTTTTCTCTTTGCATGCAATGTGAATCTATGTAACTACAGCTTATTCTGATGAAACTACCTGTAGGCAACCAGCTCAACGCAATAAAATTTATGCAGCGGGCTGGCTGTTTGTATCGTTCATTAAGAAAAAAGTATGAACATTGAACAAATAGTGCATGTTTGTTTATTTCACTTTACATTCTTCCCACGAACCATAGCCTCTTGGATAAAATACTACGGAAATAAATAGTCCTACATTCTGACCTCCAGGTAGGGACAAATCAGTATGATGACGTCGTCAGGAGAAACAAAATTGGTCTTCCACGGGTCAGAGTATGGAATGTTACATTCTTTAACCCATTACATGTGTACAGAATATCAAACGGAACGTGAATAGGTAGAAATTAAATGTAGTGGATGTTAGTGAAGTCCGAATATAAGGTGACAAACCTTCGGAAGCCTTCCATGACAGTAGGAAGGCAACTGAGTTTCGAGAACTAATACTAACAATGGCTATTCGTTGGACTGTGTCAGGTGGAAGATCAGACTGTAGTGAGTGGAGGCCATGCACTTCTCAAATCGCAATCTAATATGGCAGCAAGCCAACCCTTCATCTATCACCTAACAAGCGACATGCTCCCTCATCTACTGCGTCATTATCATCATCATCATCATTGTCATAATCATGTGATAAACCATGCCTCATTTATCTGTGACGTCATTCGCATTCCAAGAACCCACAATTCATTTCTTAGCCTGGAGGCGGCCATTAAAACGAAACAACCAATCACGGTGTAGCCTTTTGACAGTCATTACGTTGAAACACCCGATCCTAATTTAGCCTACAGCGGCAATTTTGGCCGTGCTCAAAAAAATCTGAAGGATCTGAACTTTTTGCGCCATTTTCAAAAATATTTATACAGAAAATTACGTAATGGGTATATCTCGCTGTGTTTCCACATATGAAATACTGTTTGGTTACAATTAAACTTTCGCTACTTGAAATGGCACCCATCAAACTAACGATCGTACGACAGCGAAACTTTTTGGAAACGTTTCTAAGAACATGATGAAGAGGAAAAAGAAATAAATTGTGCCTCATCGATCCACAAATTGTCCCAAGACCACATGTCAACTTCAACTCTTAAAGGAAACGAAAGAGCAAAATCTATCGAATGTCTGAGTCTGGTAGCGTTAAGTTGTTGAGAAATGTGAGGTTTATATAGTTACCATATCACAACTGTTTGCAACACTTTTAGTACTGTGGACCACAGGATGTTCTGCTGTCGTGACAGAACTCGTGCACTGATTGAAAATCGTAAATTCCAACGGCATCTCCCAGGAGCAATTCCCAAAATCACCAGTTAGTTCTAACTTCCGAATCATGTACTTCAACTCTGGTGCGGAAAAAGACCTCTTCGTTTCCTCTAATACGTCGATACTAGCGAAGATCAGCAGTACTACTGCTGTTGCTTTGATAAAACTGCTTTACGGGTAAAGCCCTGTTCACATTGTCTAGGCTCACGTCGACTGTCTGGAACTGTAATGCACACTCATGCTTGTGTGTCAGGCCTACGTCGCAGTGCCATTACCGCGCCTAATGGCAAGTCATGACACTGAAACCATTAACAACGCAAATCCTGCAATGCACACAGTCTGAACCTCTTCCTATAAAGTTTGGTACCCATACGGTAAACAGTCTCCCCTCTAAACTGGCTCCCGTAGTGAAAATTTAATTATAACCTCTCTCTCTCTCTCTCACACACACACACACACACAACATACACACAACACACACATGTAAAGCAATATTTGGAAAGTCCAAAGTTCGAGTGTCACACTATGATTGACTTAAGTGGTCCGCCCCGGTAGCTGAGTGGTCAGCGTGACAGATTGTCAATCCTAAGGGCCCGGGTTCGATTCCCGGCTAGGTCGGAGATTTTCTCCGCTCAGGGACTGGGTGTTGTGTTGTCCTAATCATCATCATTTCATCCCCATCGACGCGCAGGTCGCCGAAGTGGTGTCAAATCGAAAGATCTGCACCAGGCGAACGGTCTACCCGACGGGAGGCCCTAGCCACACGACATTTCCATTTCCATTGACTTAAGGCACAAAGAACTATCAAAGTAATAATTTTCTACATTTAGATTGTTCTGTGACTCACATCAAGTGTTACAATGTTATTTTCACACATACACACACAAATCAGCCATCAAATTTGCTGCTTAAAACATGCTGCGAACTCTCTCGTTAAGTGTCCAAGTAAAGTTTTCATTCCCAGAACTTTACAAAGCACATGGTGGGTTAAAAATAATGTGCTAACAGACAGTTGGCATTCAATGTTAGATCTAAATCAGGCGATGTAGCAAAACTAGCCTGACTTATAACTGCCAAAAACACATGCTGACTAAAATACCTTGCTAACCAGAAATGCTCACAAAGAAACAGGCATTCTGAATTACTGCCAGTTACTGGAGGAATGCAATTACTTCCACTTTTAGGCCTACACTTAGTATAGCTCACAACAGACCCTCAAATTGAGTATTTCTCATCAGAATTGTTCTACGATACTTTACAAATCCTTCAGTGGTGTCTCCACGTCTAAAATACGTACACGACGGAATTTCAGCCTGAGATTAGGTTGTTTGTAGTTCATACAGCGAACTGTCGTAATTAACCTTAACAAGCACCACTTTAGGGGGCCAAGGGGGAAGAGATAATACGTTATATTCTACAACAGAAAAATGTAATACATGTAGCAAAACTAGCCTGACCAAACTTATAGTTGCAAAAAACACGTGTTGACTAAAATACCATGCTAACCAGAAAACTCACAAAGAACAGGAAATATGAATTACTGCAAGTACTGGAGGAATGTAATTAATTCCACTTTTAGGCCTATACTTAGTATAGCTCAAAACAGACCCTCAAATTGAGTATTTCTCATCAGAATTGTTCTACGATTCTTTATAAATGCTACAATGGTGTCTTAGTGACTAAAATAAGTACAGGATGGAATTTCAGTCTGAGACTATGTTGTTTGCGGTTCATACAGCGAACTGTCATCATTAACCTTACCAAGCACCATTTTAGAGGGAGGGGAAGGAGATAATACGTCATATTCTATAACAGAAAAATGTAATACGTGATACTGATTGGCAATTATTCCTTCTTAGTACAAATGACTCACACCTGCTCGATGTTCAATATAAAAACAACTTCTTGGGTAGGATGCAATATTCACCCATCGCACCTGTGATGCCAAGGCTCTCTACAGTGTTTACAGACTGTATTTCTCGTGATCAACTACTAAACAGTACCAAGAAGCCACTCATAATCCTCGAAAATACGACACGCAAAAAACGCGCAACATAGCAACCTACAAACAAATCGATTAATCATCATTTTAGGCAGGAAGTAAGAAGTTATTTTCTTGAGATAATTATTGCGATGTAACACTTAAACTGCAGATTTTCGTGATACGTAAGCAGAATTTTATAAACCACCAAAGTTCTTTATCCTTTAGTATAACTGGAAAATTATTTGATATTGTTCAGAAGTAGTCAGAATAATTCTGAAAGTAAATGTAACACACGTAGACTGTAAGGCGTCTATGTCTGAGGTGGTTGTTACTTTCCCATACACTGATTTACATTTCTACCTACGTCCCCATCATACACCGCAAGTAGCCCAACGGTGTGCGGCGGCGGGTATTTATGGTACCACTGGATGATTCCCCGTACCTATTCCACTTCCGAATGGCACGTGGGACGAATGCCTACGCATTGGCTCTAATTTCTCGAATTTAGGTGGTCATTACGAGAGATGTTTGTAGGAGGCAGTAATATGTTGTCCAGCTCTTCCAGAAAAGTACTCTGTCAGACTTGCAGTAGTCAACCTTTCCGTGGTGCACAACGCTTCCCTTGAAAACGTTTGCCAATGCAGTTTGTTCACAAACTCGGTAACGCTCTTGCACCGTGACGACACGCACCGCTCTTCATTGGATCTTCTTTATTATGTCTTCTATCAGTCGGCGGCTCAAGACACATTCAGACATCCATAGGACTGTAGGGAAAGCCAAGCGGCACCAGTATACGTGTCCACAACATCTGGTGCACAGTGTAGCAGGATGCGTATACACGACCACAGCGGCGAAAGCATAATTTACCCGCTACCAGAACAGAACAGTATTATCAACATCCTGATTGGCACGCGAGCCATACTGATTAGATTTCTGGAGCTTGAACCTGTGCCAGAACGCGGCGTAAGAATTTGGTGCCAGATGTGGGGTGTTTGCTGAAACAGGTGGGGGAGCGAAGAGACAATCTGATGGTTCTGTCGCTGGGTACTGCTGCAAGAACAGGACGTCCGTACGAGTAGCAGCGCTCAAGAAACGGAAAACTGAAGAAGCTCAGCACACTGGACCAGCTGCACCATCAGAACAGGCAAGGCTGCTCGTCGAATTGGGTATAAGATCCCCCCTGAGTGTGCAAAATGATGCTCTCCAGTATTGATATCAGTGGCACTATTGCTAAGGAGGCAAAAGTTTCAAAAGCATGTGTGGTTATGAGAAGGGAACTGCAGGAGTTCATTGAGAATATGAGTGCTGCATTTGAGGCAGTTAAAAGTAAGGACAAATAATTATTATTTCAGTATGTGAAGTCAAAAATTACGGGAAACACAAACGCAAAGCAAAGAGCCAGAGATAACATGAGTAGCTAGTCAGATATACGAGATATTTTAGAAGAAAACTGTTCAGATAAATGGACGATTTATTTTCAAGCAAATTGAATGTTTCAAGCACAACAACATATGGGAAGCCAGCTACTCATGTTATCTCTCGCTGTTTGCTTTGCCCTTGTGTCTCCCGTAATTTTTGACTTCACATACTGAAATAATACTTATGTGGAAAGAGGATGTATAAGCTGTCCAAACAGAATTTGTTTATGCGCTAGAATGCAGACGTTTCGTTCAGGGACTGACACCTAACAGAATAGTTCAAATGGCTCTGAGCACTATGGGACTTAAAATCTGAGGTCATCAGTCTCCTACATCTTAGAACTACTTAAACCTAACTAACCTAAGGACATCACACACATCCATGCCCGAGGCAGGATTCAAACCTGCGACCGTAGCAGTCGCGCGTTTCTGGACTGAAGCGCCTAGAACCGCTCGGCCACGCGGCCGGCCACCTAACGGAATACAGATTATTGTGAGTAGCAGAGGCATGAGCATTAGTCAAAGTGGCGCAGCTGAGATAACGGCAGAAAAAGAGGAAAGTGCGATAATCTCTACGAAGGATAAAAATCAAGGAAACTGTGGCTTCTATCCAGACAGTGTGATAAGCCACGTAAAAACGCCGAATGCAGACTGCACCAACTTTATATCAGCGTCGTGGACTTGTGGTAGTACACGAGAAGCTATGGACTCTGACCACAAATTTATTGTCTATGTTTGCAGATTAAAACTGAAGAAACTGCTGGAAAGCCGAGAATTAAGGAGATCGAAACAAGGTAAGTTGGAAGAATGAATGGTTATTGAGAGTTTCAAATGCCGCATTAGGCAACAATTGACTCAAACATGCCGGCCAGAGTGGCCGTGCGGGTCTAGGCGCTACAGTCTGGAACTGCGTGACCGCTACGGTCGCATGTTCGAATCCTGCCTCGGGCGTGGATGTGTGTGATGTCTTTAGGTTAGTTAGGTTTAAGAAGTTCTAAGTTCTAGGGGACTGATGACCACAGCAGTTAAGTCCCATAGTGCTCAGAGCCATTTGAACCATTTTTTTGACTCAAACAATGCTAAGGTATACGACAGAGGCCGATGAGACGAAACAGTGAAGGTAGTGAACACGAGGCAGGCGAAGTGCACAAAGTGAATGTATTTACGAACTAATCGTTCGGATTACGAATAGAGCTATCCCCATGAAATAATAACAAGCCGACCCTGAGCTACGTGTGGTGTAGCGAAAGGAATTCGAAAGCACATTAAAACTGAAGGGGGACTTTATAGACATGAAGTTTGAATTTCATTTGCCTTCACGTATCCCCTTTGTGGGTAACTGTTTGGGTTACACCTGTAGCCAACAAAAACTGCATCCATGTTGTATGGAATATTTTATTCGATTTGGTCAATTCTGCCATCTCCTAAAACATAAGCCATTCCTCCTCCTGTACCGGAGGGGAAGTCAAAAAGTAAAGGGACTCTCTTTCTGTCTTCCCCAGTTGACAGTGTTGACACCTGGCAGTGTTACCAAGCCCTACGGGAATCTCTCGCTGTGGGGCTTAGTAACACTGCTAGTATCCAGGGCTGAAGTACTGACGTCTGCAAAAATTCTATACAACGTGTCACTTCTGTTCTCGCGTTAGTCGTTGTATTGTATCAGACCGTGAAACATGGCAGCTCCATTCTCGATCTGCACGAAGGAGGAAATGAGGGCAGTTATTCGCTTTTTGTTTGTGGAAGGTGAAAAACCTGCAGATATTAATCGGCGAATGCGAGCGCAATATGGTGAAAGCTGTTTATCACGAAACAAGATCTACGAATGGATAGAGCGCTTCAAACGTGACGAGGAGACATCGGGCAGGCCATCGACGACAACAACAGAGGGCAATTTGGAATTCGTTGAGGGTATGTTGATCGAAAACAGAGGAATCACAGTGGCCCAAATCGCCGGTACTTCACACATCAGTCATGGTTGAGCGTATTAGCTCTTACACGACAGGCCAAATTTTTAGAAAGTGCGTGCAAGGTGGGTTCCGAAAGAATTGTCAGCATAGCACAAGGCGCAAACATGGACATCTCTCGTAAACTATGGCCTGTTATCATCGCGAGGAAGATGGACTTTTATAGCAAATCGTTGCTGTAGACGAAACGTTGGTGCTTAATCAGGAACCGGAAGCTAAGGCTGCGAACATGGTTTGGATACACCCATCATCGCCAAAAGTTAAGAAATTTAAACGTCAACCATCAGCTGGTAAGACCGTGCTAACACTACTCTGGGACATGGTAGTTGTGGTAGTCGTTCATTTCACCCCAAAAGGTGAAACTACGAACAGTTAGAACTATTGTGATATGTTGCGAACCAAACTGAAATGTGCAATGCTTCTAGGCACTTCAGTCCGGAACCGCGACACTGCTACGGTCCGAGGTTCGAATTCTGCCTCGGGCATGGATGTGTATAATGTCCTTAGGTTAGTAAGGTTTAAGTAGTTCTAAGTTCTGGGGGACTGATGACCTCATAAGTTAAGTCCCATAGTGCTCATAGCCATTTGAAATGTACAATCAGATCCAAATTTCGCGGAAACTGCGAAAAGGTGTCATCGTGCAGCAAGATAACGCTCGGCCAAATTCTGCGAAACGGACGGCCGAAACAATAAAGGAGTTGAGAGTCAAATTGCTGGAACACCCGCCATATAGACCAGACCTGACTCCAAGCGACTGAACCATTGAAGGAAGAGCTCAACGGAAGAAGAGTTGCAACCGATGCAGAAACCATTCCGACGGAATAAAAAACTTTTGAAACGTTGGACAAAGTGCGTTGAAGTCCAGGGAGGTTGTCCAGAAAAATAATGTATGTGTCGGTCTTCTATCACTAGAATAAATATTCCTTTTCTCAAAGTCCCTTTATTTTTTGACTTCTCCTCGTACATCTGTTTACTTACTTTTAAGACTGCCGGAATCATGTTACTTGGGACTGAGGTCACCAAGAAATGATCTAGGCCAATAGTGTTGTCTGCATTATACCGAACGCATTGAAAGCGTAATTAGGAAGGAAGTCAGTATTAGGATGTAACACTCAAGTTTTCTCCACGCATCAACCATCCCGCCAGGCACACACCGTCAGCGCACTCTGAGAGGCTGGTACAAAGAGACGGACAGCAGAGCACCAGAGGTCCAACAACTGTGCCTCCGCCACTCCACTCTGGCAGACAGCCGTAATGAGCCGCCATCCGCCAAGTGGGTTTCTGCCGCTCTGCCGACGCGCTAGTGCAAGCAGCGGCGCCCGTATTCGTCTGCCATCACCACGCTGGACTCCAGTTTGGTGTGGTATTACCTCTGGAGTGATGGGGCCAGTGTGGGGAACGCAGCAGACAGACCGCGCTGGAAGCAGACGGGGATTAGCAGCCACTGCGGGCCGCAGAGTCAGAGGGCGGTCGGGCATTACTCATATCAACAGAGGAGTTTCACACGTCACTCACATCTGTCAGGCTCTCTCGCCACTGTGCGGTGCCGCGTAGATATTATAGGGAGGCACAGTCCCGCCACCCAACAGCTGCAGGTAAAATGGGCACAAAGTCATCCTGCCGGATGGAACTACGGCAGTACGGTGTCATTCGTGGAGTGACAGAGTAGGACCTCACTATCTCCATCTTTTAAGTATGAAATCTACAGCAGGTGTCATTACCTATATGGTGTAATTACTTCCGGGAAAGGAGATAACAGAAAGGAATGATACGCTTTCAGAACAAATTTTCACTCTGCAGCGATGTGAGCCCTGATTTGAAACTTTCTGGCTGGTTGAAACTATGTGCTCGACGAGGATTCGAACGGGAGAATGTTGTCTTTCACGGAGTACTTCAATCACTGAGTTTTATGGAAACATATCTCAGAACCCGTTCTCACAGCTTTACTTGCACTACTGCCACTCTCTTATCCTCGAAGCTGTACAGACGTTCTCGTTCATGCCTTGGATAACACAGCCGCCACAGAACATTCGCCGGCCGCGGTGGTCTAGCGGTTCTGGCGCTGCAGTCCGGAACCGCGGGACTGCTACGGTCGCAGGTTCGAATCCTGCCTGGGGCATGGATGTGTGTGATGCCCTTAGGTTAGTTAGGTTTAAGTAGTTCTAAGTTCTAGGGGACTTACGACCTCAGATGTTGAGTCCCATAGTGCTCAGAGCCATTTGAACCATTTGAACAGAACATTCCGGTGAAAGGCATGTCTAGGTTCGAGTCCCTGTCCAGCACACAGTTTTCATCTGCCAAGAGGTTTTGAGTGATGAGATGTCTGTACACGACGTCACCCTGTGTAAGCAGTCCAATCACCTTACTAATCCTTCTCTAAAGTGTCTTGGAGTACACTGATGATATCAGCATTTTTTATATCCCCAACTTCCACAAATATTATGCGCACCTGTTTTTGTTGTTCAGCCATATTTATGGATCTGCACTACCATCTATGAGCTTCCTTTTATGTCTGTCTGTTACAATATGGAAAGGGAAAAAAATATCATTGTACAAAAAGCGCATTAAGGTAAATTACATTTATTGCTTAGACACAACAAAATCTTCTAATGTAGTACGATGACTTCACCTAGATCAGTTAATAGGACACAACGCGATAAAATAATAATCGAAGTACAGAAATACCACTGTTTCACCATCCTACACTTCTGTGAATCATTAATTTGTTCTTTATCACCTTCACTGGTGTAGCTGAGATCTCCACAAATCCTAAATTCTGTCACTACTTGCAGGTCCTCGAAAGTCAACTGATTTTCTGTACACGCATTCCCTTTCACAATCGCGTAGTACACTAACGGAGTAAAATCCTTTTTCTCTTAATTCTTAGAAAACTGATATTCGAATTCTGTCTCTAAACAAGGCTAAAATCCTAGTCTATATTAGCACTTTTTCATTCATTATTTTGTCTCACTCCTTACATTTAGTAGGAAGTTTCAATACAGTCAAATAATCTATTTGTCTGAAAGTATACATTTCAGTGTAGCCTGTTCGGGTATATATTTCCTGTAAATGAGCATACTTTCGGCTATCGAATCTGAAAAAAAGAGTGGTAGGGTGGTAACGAATAGACGTTGACTCTTAATATGGTGGCGAGGCTACTGTATACGCTATCCTTTCAGAGAACGCGGATAAATCATCCAAACAAATATGCGAACTGCAGGAAGTGATTAATATTGTGCATACAGTGACCTGTGCACTCTACTTTTATGCGTGGACAAGTTAGGACAGTTTTTGCGCGTTCAATAGACGCAGGTAAGCGTGTATTTGGTAAAACAACGCGCGTGTACAAAGTCAAGTTGGAAAATTTTGAGGACTGTGCTTTGATGTGGATCAGCTGTGAACTGTATCGTATGTATCACTGAACTGAAACTGAGTGCCACAGGGTGGGACATTCTACAGACTAATATACTCCGTAGATACTCCCACAAAGTGACGCTCTCAACCACAGTTGCAACAGATGTATAACGTGCCTGGAGACAATATTTTCCATGCGTAACAGGTAGATACCAGTCACCGTCGTCACCACATTGTTTTGGAGCCCTGCAACAAGGAGAGGAGCAGCAAAAGAGCAAATTTTTGAAAAGAAAGACCCTGAATTCAAATCAGGCTCTCCGTATCAACATAAGGTGATATCATTTTTTTTAAATAAAATTTTCTTCCACGTAACAGGTTTATCCACGATAATGCTGCAACAGTAGCAACATATAAACGTAGTCTCCATATTCCTCTATACAATTTTTCTAATTATTTGTGAAGGGTACTCACATACGCCCCATTCATTCTGTGCATTAATTACATCTGGCTGATTGTAATTTCTCACACAGTAAATACACAATTTTTCGTAATGAACAAATTTGAGAACCAGCATTATATGAGATTTGCAGAAACCTATCATAAATGTCCTTTGTTCGGAGTGGTTGAGAACCGCAGTCCTTGTGCTGTTAGAATTTGACAGCTGGTGTACATGTGTTTAGGGATGGTTTCTTTACAGTATTATGTAAGTTGCATGGGTTGCGTGTGTCAGTGTATGTCCAATTTCTGTGTGTATTTCTGTGTATGCATACCTATACTTCAATAGAACTGACAGTACAGTTTTACTTAATGCCAAACAATGATGTTTATTAAATTATCATGATTTTGCTCTTTGCATCCTAGCAAAGGTACAGAGCTGAAAAGTAAATTTAATTTCATTCATTTGGCTCAGAACTAATTCTTGGAAATGATCACTGTTAGCTAACACACTTAATTTCATTCAGTATAATAGAACGAGAGTAGGTCATCATTTGTTTACAATGTCATGTATAAATTATAAATTTGCGTCGACCATTCCTGCTACGTTATTTGCGGTGCCATAAGTGACAGGGCTTGAGAATTTTGTGTTCAAGAGTTGAGAACTTGTAGTTTGAGGGTAGAAATCAAGTACTGTTTAATGGACTACAGGGACACGTTTGTTAGATTTCACATTGGTAGTCAAAATGAAGAAGAAGCCAGATCAAGTTTTCAGGTGTAGGGGATAAAGCAGCGGGTAATGACAAGGAAATTATTAGTTTAGAAATAGAAATGGGATGAGATAGTAAGACAAATAATTATGAGAGAAAGAGTGTCGATGAGAGGTTACAAACAGTATTTCAGCTACGTCCTTGTATAACAGCTGAATTGAAAAGTATGTAATCTAAAATCAATAGCGCTGAATATAAAATCAACAGTGTTAAATCTCAACTCATTGATGTAAAATCTAAAATCAATGCTGGTGGATCTAAAATTCATCAGCTCAGAAATGAAGTGACGTCTGGAATGGAGGCCCAAGAACAATCCGTGGAAGAATTAAGTGCGCCATTGATAGGGATCAAAAAGCAAATTGCGAATGTTTAAATCAGAGATATGAAAAAAGGACTGAAGATGAGGTGCAAGCAACAATCAGGAATTTAAAGAGGAGATAGTAGAATTTAAAAATGAAATGATGGAAAAAATTTCAAAAACTGCAGAGAATATCTAGAGCAAACAGACAAAATCAGAACTTAGACTCGATACATAAAAGCAAAATTTTGATAAGGTTTTTGAATACAAAGTGAAAGAATGTAAACAAGGTAAAAATGAATTTAAAATTTATTGTTGTCAGTTTTTCCAGGAGCACAAGAAACAGACTAGGAAAGAAGCCAAGATAGATAATGGAGAAAATGTCTGTAATTTTATTAGAATGCTTTTCAGGAAGGAAAAATTTCAGTTCAACGGATGATACTACACATAAATATTGTGAACAATTTCAACAATATCAGTTTTGATGCAAATAGATGGGTGCATCCTGTTTTCTTCCGAAATAACTTAAAAAAGCCAATTCAATGAGGGCTGGAGAGAGAAAAATAATTTAAGGCGAGCCAGACTTCAAGGAGAAATTGTAGAATGGGGTATAAATGTTCCAGAAAGGTTTTAAATTTTTGATGCTTTTGCAAAATGTTTTCTTGATAGGCCGAGAACCAAGCATAAAGAAGTAACAGAGTGTGTAAGATGGAAATCCAGGTATCACACTCAGTCAGGGAAACCATTAATGGTTTATTGTGAGGAACTGTCGAAAAAACTAATACCATAAATTTATTAATTTCAAAAGTACCCTACAATAAGAGAGTAAGTCTGATAGGTTGTGAACACAGTCTATGAGAATTTTGGGAAAGAGTAGAAGAAATTAATAAGCGATAAGTGAACTGTCATTCCAAATATAATGCTGTGTGGTTGGAGGAAAGAAAATTTGTCAGCTATATGAGTTCGAGAGATACGAGAGGAGGAATAATTGTAGTAATTTAGTGGATGTGGAGTTCGTCAAACTATTGGAGGATACCGAAACGGGAAACGACATACCACAACACTGAGTGTCCAGCTTGTCACGGATGAGCAGAGAGAACCATTTTACGGCCAGAAACGTCACAGTGAGTCCTTACACATTAGGTTGGTGCATAAATTCGTAGCGTTTCTATTTTACATGCTTATATTACGGTTGCTATGAGTTTATTTATTGATTTTTATTTTTATTTCTAGTTCGCAGTTGCTATTTAAGGTAACATATTGTCATTTAGAGACAGTGAGTAGCGCTGTGGAGACTATTAAATGTAATACCAAATGGAGAAATTGGAACATTGACGACATGTTCTTCTGTCTGAGTTCAGTAAAGCGACGACAGCAGTGGAGGCAGTGAGAAACATTTGCATCGTGTATGAGGATAAAGCAAATGACAGGGCACGGGAAGGTGGCTCTCCACGTTCAAGAACACCTTCCGGATTTGATGACGACCATTTAAACGCATTAATACACAATGACCCACATACGTTTATTCGAGAACCGGCAAATGTGATGAACTGTGATCTTTCCACTATCGTGTGACATTTGCAGCCGTCCGCGGTGGTCTAGCGGTTCTAGGCGCTCAGTCCGAAACCGCGCGACTGCCACGGTCGCAGGTTCGGATCCTGCCTCGGGCATGGATGTGTGTGATGTCCTTAGGTTAGTTAGGTTTAAGTGGTTCTAAGTTCTAGGGGACTGATGACCACAGCTGTTAAGTCCCATAGTGCTCAGAGCCATTTGAACCATTTGACATTTGCATGCAATGAGGAAGGTTCAAAACTCGGGTATGTAGGTACCTCATGCTCTAAGCCAGCATTACAAAAATCGGCTGGTGGCCATATGTGCATCTCTGCTTGTTCGTCATCAGTTGGATCGCGAACAACACCTATCATTCCTATCTCGTATCACTACTGGTGTCTTTATGTTAACATAAGGTAAACAAAGGAACGATGGAGCCCAAATACAGCCGTAACTCCCCGTAGGTAGACCTGCTTGTAGTCACAAAAGGTAATGTTATGCTTCTGGTGGAACGGCGACGGTGTGATGTACTAAGAATTGGTTCCCCGAGGTGTGACCATCACTGTTGAGGATTATTGTCAGTAACAGACGTCTTACAGACGCAATGCAAGAACAACGACCAGGAAGACCTTGTGAAGTGCTGATACTGTACGTTAACGTCCGTTCGCATTCTATTAGGTTGACTGTGTTGGGAAGTCACTCCACACCCGCTTTATTCACCTGATCTTACACCCTCAGATTTTCACTTTTTCCGCTCTTTATCTCACAACTTTCAAGAAACTTCCCTTCTGGAAGCAAATGCGCTCCGAACGTGGTTCGGCGAGTTCTTCGCCTCAAAGTCACATGATTTCCACTGTCGCTGAATCGAAAAGTTATTCCAACGGTGGCAGACTCTCGTAAATAGTGAAGGAGAATATATTATTGTTGACTAAAGTCTCTGTCATATGTGCTGTGTTTATTAAACTTGTCCACCACCTAACATTTCTATCTGGTAATGGTAAGCTATATACACTGAAGCGCCAAAGAAACTGGTACAGGCACTCGTATTCAAATACAGCGATATATAAACAGGCAGAATACCCCGCTGCGGTTGGTAACGCCTATATAAGACAACAGGTGTCCGGCGCAGTTGTTACATAGGTCACTGCTGCTACAATGGCATAGTATCCAGATTTAAGTGAGTTTGAACGTGGTTTTATAGTCGGCGCACGAGCGATGGGACATAGCATCTCCAAGGTAGTGATGAAGTGAGGATTTTCCCGTACGACCTTCTCACGAGTGTATCGTGAATAACAGGAATCCGGCAAAACATCAAATCTCCAACATCGCTGCGGCCGGAAAAAAAATCCTACAAGAACGGGACTAACGATGACTGAAGAGTTCAAATGGTTCAAATGGCTCTGAGCACTATGGGACTTAACTTCTAAGGTCATCAGTCCCCTAGAACTTAGAACTACTTAAACCTAAATAACCTAAGGACATCACACACATCCATGCCCGAGGGAGGATTCGAACCTGCGACCGTAGCGGTCGCGTGGTTCCAGACGGTAGCGCCTAGAACCGCTCGCCCACTCCGGCCGGTTTGACTGAAGAGAATTGTTAAACATGACAGAAGTGCAACCCTTGCGCAAAGTTCTGGACCATCAATAAGTGTCAGGGTGCGAATCATTCAACGAAACATCGTCGACATGGGCTTTCGGAGTCGAAGACCCACACGTGTACCTTTGATGACTGCACGACACGCAGCTTTACACCTCGCCTGGGTCCGTCAACTCCGACAGTGAACTGTTGATGACCTGGAAACATGCTGCCTCGTCGGACAAGTCTCGTTTCAAACTGTATCGAGCGCATGGATTTGTACAGGTATGGAGGCAACCTCATGAATCCAAGGACCCTGCATGTCAGCTGGGAACTGGTCAAGCTGGTGGAGGCTCTGTAATGGCGCGGGGCGTGTGCAGTCGGAGTGATATGGGACGCCTGATGAGTCTAGATACGACTCTGACAGTTGACACGGCTGTCAGATCACCTGCATCCAATCACATCTACTGTGCATTCAGACGGACTCGAGCAATTCCAGCAAGACAATGAGACACCCCAGACGTCCTGAATTGCTACAGAGTGGCTGTAGGAACACTGTTCTCAGTTTCAACGCTTCCACTGGCCACGAAACCCCCCAGACATCAACATTATTGAGCATATGCCTTGAAAAGTGCTGTTCAGAAGAGGTTTCCACCCCCCGCCGCCGCCCCGGACTCTTACGGATTTGTGGACAGCCCGGTAGGATTCATGGTGTCAGTTCCCTCCAGCACTACTTCAGACATTAGTCGAGTCCATGCCATGTCGTGTTGCGGCACTTCTGCGTGCTCGCGAGGTCCCTACGCGATATTAGGCAGGTGTTTCTCTAGCTCTTCAGTGTAATAACAAAGGATTGAACTTTAATACACATGAATAGATTAGGAACAATAGGGTGGTTTATACAACTCAGAATCGTAATCAGAATCACAAAAAAGGATCCGCCTTAGAAGAAAGGGTGTTTGTGATATTCAAGAACCAAATGGAATTTGCCACTTAGGGATAATGTCCAAGATGGGAAAGAGACGAGGGAGAAAAATATTGGTGAATTGTGTCAGATGGCCTGGAAGCTATGAAAATAAGAAGCATATGAATACCTCCCTCAAATAACACTATACATCACTTTCTTGCCAATGTTGACTATTCACTGGAATACAGTTGCTCACCACATGAGACATGATACCATAGCAACGTATGGTCCTTTTTCCTGTTACAAGTAGAGCTATTTATAGTTCTAAGGCTGGCAAGCTATTCGAGATTCTGAAAAAAGTAGGGGTAAGCTATAGGGAGAGACGGGTCATATATAATATGTACAACAACCAAGAGGGAATAATAAGAGTGGACGATCAAGAACGAAGTGCTCGTATTAAGAAGGGTGTAAGACAAGGCTGTAGCCTTTCGCTCCTACTCTTCAATCTGTACATCGAGGAAGCAATGATGGAAATAAAAGAAAGGTTCAGGAGTGGAATTAAAATACAAGGCGAAAGGATATCAATGATACGATTCGCTGATGACATTGCTATCCTGAGTGAAAGTGAAGAAGAATTAAATGATCTGCTGAACGGAGTGAACAGTCTAATGAGTACACAGTATGGTTTGAGAGGAAATCGGAGAAAGACGAAGGTAATGAGAAGTAGTAGAAATGAGAACAGCGAGAAACTTAACATCAGGATTGATGGTCACGAAGTCAATGAAGTTAAGGAATTCTGCTACCTAGGCAGTAAAATAACCATTGACGGACGGAGCAAGGAGGACATCAAAAGCAGACTCGCTATGGCAAAAGGCATTTCTGGCCAAGAGAAGTCTACTAATATCAAATACCGGCCTTAATTTGAGGAAGACATTTCTGAGGATGTACGTCTGGAGTACAGCATTGTATGGTAGCGAAACATGGACTGTGGGAAAACCGGAACAGAAAAGAATCGAAGCATTTGAGATGTGGTGCTATAGACGAATGTTGAAAATTAGGTGGACTGATAAGGTAAGGAATGAGGAGGTTCTGCGCAGAATCGGAGAGGAAAGGAATATGTGGAAAACACTGATAAGGAGAAGGGACAGGACGATAGGACATCTGCTAAGACATGAGGGAATGACTTCCGTGGTACTAGAGGGAGCTGTAGAGGGCAAAAACTGTAGAGGAAGACAGAGATGTCAAGCAAATAATTGAGGACGTAGGTTCCAAGTGCTACTCTGAGATGAAGAGGTTAGCACAGGAAAGGAATTCGTGGCGGGCCGCATAAACCAGTCAGTAGACTGATGTCAAAAAAAAAAAAAGGCTGGCCATTCTGAAAGGCCGTTGTAAATCAACAAATTGGAGCTTGTGGCTGATGTAAGCTCCACTATAAAGGCTATTGTAACTTTAAATAAAAACGAAAAGAGGAAAATACTCCGTCAAATTGGAAATAGAATGTTAAGAAATGCAGGAGGAACAATGGATAATCTTATATTTCTGCTGCTCGTTCAGACATACCTGCAAAACTGCTTCAAAACTGGTATATACAAGAACGTTGTGTATAGTTACGACCCAAAAATTGTACACTAGAATAAAGTAGTATAGTGAATCATCATATCTGCAATTTTACAGTATTTTTATTTCAGGACAGAATATGTAAACACTATGGCTGCTTTAAAATAGGTTGTTCTTTACTAAATAAATCTAGAAAACAGTATTTAAGAATATCTACAAACTATACTATAATGCTCAATATCAGCAACTAAGTAACTTAACTATACTGTTGGAAACATCATACTGATGTCACATCACAGAGAAAGTGTGTATTTCGTTGGTAATTATCCAGTGAAGATAAGAAAGTTGATGTCTGTCTAACAACGTACTGTGATACATTTACTGTAACACCTCAGTGCTTTCAGATTCTTCGGAATAAAATGAAATTAGGAATTTGCAACATAATGGAAATGACATGAGCATTTCGCGTCATTGGCCGTGAGGCCCCTTGCGGGGCAGGTCCGGCGGCCTTGGTGCAGGTCTTATTACATTCGACGCCACATGTGGCGACCTGCTAGCCGGATGGGGATGAAATGATGATGAAGACAGCACAACACCCAGTCCCTGAGTGGAGAAAATCCTCGACGCTGCCGGGAATCGAATCCGGGCCGCTTAGGTCGGCAGTGTCACGCTGACCATTCAACAATTTTTTTTTTTTGTCGTTGCTCATCGTTGTGTTTGGTCGTTGCGGACGCCACATGACATCCGTGCAAGTTCGTTTGCTGATCCTTCGACTCAGTTATTTTTTTTTTATTACAGAGGACAAGCAGCTCTCTGACCGAACACGTTGAGCTACCGTGCCGGCATTTTTTCGTTTTTGTTCGTTGTTGATCGTTGGGTTTGGTCGTTTCGGACGTCACATGACATCCGTTAAAGTTTGTTTGTTGATCCTTCCACTCACTTTTTTTATTACAGAGGTCAACCATCTCTCTGGCCGAACACGCTGAGCTACCGTGCCGGCAGAATGAAGGGGAGCCAACAGCACCCGGTGACCTATCGGGGTGGACAACATATGGGATAACTGTGGTAAACATTCAAATCACCCTCATCCAGTAACTAATGTATTGAAGGCTGAAATTAGAGCAGACACTGAAAGCCTGAAGCAGCGAACGCACTAAAGTAAGACATTTATAGAGAGATGCTACCTCTCTCGGTAGAGAACAAGAAGAAATGGTTGGATACATGTAAATGCTATTATGTAAAATACAGGAATTTCATGCGAACTTGCTTTCTGATGGAACAGTTCAATTAATTTTTCCTATTTCTATTTTTCCTGTGGTATTCTTTCGTCCTAGTTTTTTTTCTTTTAATTTGGAGGTAAATTAAGTAAATACAGTATGTTATTGCTGTATGCCAGATAATATACTCTGTTAATACTTTCCATTATTTTTGTCACTGTAAAAGAACATTAATGTTGTTTTGATATACAACTTTTTTTTTACAGTTTATTGTTTAAGGCTATTCAACGTTCTTACATGGAAAGCTGCATACAAAGTAGGATAACTTTCTAAATATAGTAAAATATGATAAATACATGTTGCTTTTCTATTGTATATACTGTATCGTTTGATCATACATAATAAAGCACATATAAAAATAGTACCAAAGGAAAATAACGTTTTTCTCTTCCTGAAAAATTATTAAATACCGATAAACAACTTTGAGGGAGGTCTTCACGTAATTTAGCACAATGAAAGGCAAGGAAAGAGAAGTGAAATGAGCTGTGCGGAATGTAATGAAAGTGATAGCAGTGGTGATAGTAGTACTGAGAGTCGATCGCATGGTAGGGAGTCTCGGATACAAGTTCTTGAAGTACGTCATGGAGATGACTGTGTCTTGCGTGAAACGGAATTGAATGTCACAAACAGTATGTACCATTTAGGGAGTAAAAAATGGTTCAAATGGCTCTGAGCACTATGGGACTTAACAGCTGTGGTCATCAGTACTCTAGAAATTAGAACTACTTAAACCTAACTAACCTAGGGACATCACACACATCCATGCCCGAGGCAGGAGTCGAACCTGCGACCGTAGCAGTCGCACGGTTCCGGACTGCGCGCCTAGAACCGCGAGACCACCGCGGTCGGCTAGGGAGTATAGAAGAGGGCCATGAGGAACTAGATGAGAAAGAAGGAATTAAATTTTTCTTCATATCGGTTGAACTCCGAGTTCTTGGCATGCATTACGCTCAGTGCGCTCGTTGGAAAAGGAATTTTCCAAGTAGTAAAATGTTATGCACACTCACTTCCAAGCCGAGAGAAGAAACATATCCGCAACGAAAACGTTATGAGTTTCTCTCTCTGAACTTCATGATGTACATGTGCCGTTTGTGGACTAATGGTGCCATTGTGAACTACTGTCATGAACAGGTGCGCCATGAGGTTCGACTCTGGTCTCGCTGCTAATCTTCTACACTCTGATCAACAGCAAACCGGAAACCACTGTAAAGTGTATGGAAGAAGATAGGTCCCATGGTACCACTGTGAGCTGGAACATACGAACAGTGACAGCTTACATACATCTCTGTGTGCTGGTGGTAGTTTACAGTTATTGTTAAGTCAGTGGATAGCTTCAATAAAACTAGTAAAAAATAATGGAAAAGAAATATAAATATAAACGACAATATGTATTACTAAGCTCTTCGATTACGAATAACATATTGTTCATCTTATTACACATTTGAGTTTAGTGAATTCTATGTAAGTGCCACTGCTGAATTTACCCACCAATATGTAAAATTGTTAGTTTACGTCACATACTTCCGTTCATTACTACGTATAATACGATATGCAGTTCTGGGCATTTATACTCTTACCCATCAAATGTTCTTGCAGAGTCACATTGAGAAATGGGGAGCCGGCCGGGGTGGCCGAGGGGTTCTAGGCGCTACAGTCCGGAACTGCGCGACCGCTACGGTCGCAGGTTCGAATCCTGCCTCGGGCATGGATGTGAGTGGTGTCCTTAGATTAGTTAGGTTTAAGTAGTTCTAAGTTCTAGGGGACTCATGACCTTAGAAGTTAAGTTCCTTAGTGCTCAGAGCCATTTGAACCATTTCTTGAGAAATGGGGAGATATTTTACCGCTAGTCATATAAGACTCAAACCCCTTGTTTTCACTCTCCATCTGTTACTTTCTTCATCCAAGCCCCTGTGTCGTATTTGCCATCCGATTTCATAAGGGGAACGAACGTTACTCACGATCCGCCATTGGGAACATTATGCTTGCATCTATAGGAATGGTTCTAAAAGTGAGGCTGGCGCGGGATACGCCTTCTGCAGCCCCTTAGCGACGCATACCAAATACTTGCACTACCACCTGAACCGTCTAATACACGTTTTACTGGCTATTAGTGAGGCTATTTATTAAGGCACATAGAGCTTCCCGCACATATTGATCCTTACGGACTTAAGTGTTACAGAAACTACAGCATCCGGCGTTTGATAAGGGGACTAATAGATATGACTTGGATGCAATAACAGACGGGCCGACGTCGGGCAATGACGTTGTTTTGGTTCAAATGGTTCTGAGCACTATGGGACTTAACTTCTGAGGTCATCAGTCCCATAGAACTTAGAACTACTTAAACCTAACTAACCTAAGGACATCACACAAATCCATGCCCGAGGCAGGATTCGAACCTGCGACCTTAGCGGTCACGCGGTTCCAGAGTGAAGCGCCTAGAACCGCTCGGCCACTTCGGACGGCGCTGACGGTGGTATACTCAACCCCAATCCTTTATATGGATTTCAATTCGAGGGTCAAGAAAGCTGCTTATCAAGACTGGAATTGTGGACAGCACGTAAGCCTGCACTACAAGAGCAACCGCACGGTAAACGTATTTTCTCGGCCATGGTTCGCCTCGGCGAAGCTTACTAGAAGGCATGTGACCTCTGTTATCCACATGACCCCGGGACATGGGTGTTAACCCGCCCACCCATACCGGTTGAAGAACGTCGCTTCTCGACAGTCCTATCAGAATAAAATGGCGGACCTGAGCCACTGAATATTAGCGTGTACCAAGTAATCGGCCGCACAGGCGGTCTTGTACAAAAAATTCGTTGCGAGGGGCTACCCCTCCCTGCAAGTGTAACTGCTTTACTTCACCAGTTCGATATATGTAGCATTATTTGCTCGCGAACTATTTAGAAGACGCTGGTATTCAGCCTTGACCTATAAGTTGTGTGGATCTTGCCCTCCCATGTAACTAGCCTAATTAGAAAGCTGGAACTTCTGTTGGTGTTTTTACTTTACGCTAAGAACTTACCTTTATGAACGTCGCCGTTGTCGACAATTCAATTATAAGTTACTGTGGATATCATTTTCCACTGGAACCGGCCCCGTTCGAAATCTGGGTTATAATTTTGTGGTTTTTAGTGCTTTTACGTAAATGAGTGTTCACAAGGCTTGCCAAATTATGAAGAGGTAGTCATAGGAACACAGTGAAGCCCGGCAAGCGGGTGGTCCGTCCGCTTAGTGTGAGCATGTCTGCGTTGTGCGACAGATAGCGCAAATACATTTCGCGAACGTTGGCGGAAGTTGCCGCGTAACACCAATGCTTCCTCACCCAGTAAAACGAACGAGTGAGTGCTTAACTCCAGAAACGCGGATGTCACGCACTTGCCCGCAGCCACGCAGATATCACGCGCTCGTGCTAATTTTCACATAGTTACGAATTAGCAGAGCATGCATGTGCGATGCATTTCTCTTGCCACCTAATTGGGGCCACCTTTTTTTTTAAATTACGAGTGACGAAGACAGATCAAAAATTATTATTCGTCATTCGTGAATAACAAATAAAATATATATTCTAAATTTTAATCACTTACACAAATAAAAACTCTGATTCATCATGTGTGAATAAAATGTGTTGCAAATAATAGATAAATTTGAAATCCAATGACATACATTGCTCCAATTCTTTGTTATTTACTAAACTAATGTAAATTTTACTGCCTTTAATACAATTTCTAAGATAACTCTTTTTTCCAGATAACTCATCAGAAAGTTAATTTCATTTGTGAGGGTTTGCCTATGTGGCACTCCAGAGAACATATATTCCACACATATAAACAGGATAGCAGTTCATTTTATCTCCTGTAATCGCCTTTATTGCAGGATAACAATATAAGTCTTCCAAATCAAAACTGAGAAATCATCAGTTTCTCTGAAGGTTTTTGTAAATAATTCATTGTAACTGCGTTAGCTTCACCTGCGAAATCACGTTCAAAATAAAATTTCGTTTTTACACTGTAGCATAGTTTGAAACTCTTGACCCAATTTCGTTGGCTTTTTTTGTTTATCTTTTTTATTTGTCTTTTATATGTCTGTCTTTCGTTCCGAGCCTCTTATGGTCATGGACAGCGATGCAGGTGGATTATTTGATTTGAACAAGACACTGCTGCAGTAATTACTGTGGATGAATAAAGGCGAAAAAGTCTTCCAGTCGTCACTTGATAAATTCTTGGTAAAAAACTTTCAGTGTGCTGCAATATTATGCCTCTTTGATGTACCCGTCCCAATGTCTCTCCTGAATTTTTAATCTAATAGCCGTATGTAGCTGCTGCATAGATGCATTTCGCATCGAAAAACTATTCCATTGACTAACGGAAAAGCTAATCACCGTTAATCCTAAAACATTCTTCTGGATTACTTGTTTGAAACAAGAAATAGCTGCTATAATTTCGGTTCCTACGGAAAGGCGAAAAAAAGTCCTCCAATCGCCACTTGATACTTCTCGATAAAAAATTTCAGTATGCAGCAGTATTATGAACTCTTTCATCCACCCAAACCCAGTGTCTCTTCTGGAATTTTTCAATCTAAAAGCTGTATATAACTGCATAGACGTATTTCTCATCGATAAATTGTTCCGCTGACTAACTACTCAGAGTTAATCCTAAAGCATTTACGACATTCTCTGGACGTCCAGCAGAATTCCTTAAACGTTTAAGAGGACTTTACATTAAAGGTCTGTTGATGTTAACACCCACTGTGTTTGTGCTTCGTTCATTCATTTTCTAGCACTACAAGTTACCCATATTCGATGATGTTAGCAATCTAAGGAAGATGATGCAGAGTGCAAGTGTTTTTCGGCTGCATTCTCATCTTCCCCTGCTGACGTGGAGTACTGGCACGTGTTAGTAGCGGGGTACTGGCGGGTGAAGAGCCAGTTGAACTGCAGTGCGTCGGTAGTTGACTGTTAACACCATCTACGTGTAGGTAATTTTATGTGTGTGTGTGTGTGTGTTTCGACTAATGTTTGAATGTATATATAAAACTAACGTGTTAATAACAAGGTCGCCACCACAATTAAGCTGATGCATACTGCTCATCAGACACCAAACTTAACTTTATGCAATGGCTGTGGCAACTGTCGATAAAGTTCTTTTGATGCACAATGACGCTTTTTCTGTGAGAGTGAGTCCACCTGCTGAAACTGGATAAATCGGATTTTATACCAAACATGCAGTATAAGTACATATTTGGTATTTTTTATTCTTTCCACTGAATACCCAAGAGCTGTAATATATTTCGGAATTTAGCTATGTTACATGAATTTCAGATTCACTTGCAAACAAAACTGAGAATTAGTGGAGAACCAAATACAGAAGAATATTTTCATCCAGCTAAAGAATCTCAGAGCAGCAGGTTGTTGTCAGTCAGAAAAATAGGATTTTTTTCCAGCAGATGTCAGTTCGCACTTCATAGGAACGTACCGTGAACAAGACATATGGAATATACGAGTAACTAACTAAGAAGTGTTAATATTTGAACAAGTCGTGGACGACGATGGCCCGTGAAGACGGTTGGTCTATAACAATGGAAGAACTAAGCGTCCAAATAGAAGAGCGAGCGGTCGGAGTTCCGTCTAACACAATAATTCAGCGACTCCATCGGTGTGTGTAGGGCTCGATCATTGACAGAAAGTGTCTTCATCTGTGGTAACGAAGACGAATTGACGGAAAAGATTTTGTCCCCTCGACCTGGCGAACTGACAAAGTATCCTAAGAAATCGGATTGCTTTTGTGAGGAATAAGGATTGCCACATCTGGCCATTCTGAAGTGTGTGATATGTCCTTTTACGAAAATACATCGCACCAATCCTGAAATAGTGCCTGTAAAAAGGGTGTCTTAGGAAGACCTTGATAGTTACAATACATTATGGACTGACTGGGCAACAGAAATGACGCCCAAGAACAGTACCGTACTGAGTCTGATGTTGAGCGTGCGAAAGACTAGGAGTAAAAAAGAGACTACACAAATGGGGAAAACAGTTTGGTTAAAACTAAAGAGAAAACACAACCATGACATCTGAATTCCAGAAAAAATTAGATGGAATCCGAAAGAATATACTAAAATCTAGTCTTAACTGAGCTGGCAGTTCATTGTTGAATCTTAGTCCATTCATTTTATTGTTGCAAAGTTATGAATGTGATAATAATGCAGTGATGATAGGTGCTGTGACAGCTGTGTGTAAGGTCGTATGAAATAACACAAAGGGAGCAAACAGTTCAATAAATGAAGCAGGACCTATTGAAACTGCAAATGTGTGTGAAACATAATTGTGTTTTTTCTGAAGCCCTGTTACAAAAACAGTATCTTAAAAATAGAAGAAAAAAGAAAAGAAAACACAAAAAAGTATCTACACAAGTTTCGAAGTGCGGTGAAACGTATTTCCAAAGTTACTTCCAGAGACCTCTACACATAAACGTTAGAATTTTACAAAGAGCATCAGCGTTCTGTGAGTAAGAATGACATAGAGAAAAAATTAAATGGGGCGAAAAAATTAAAAACGATGAATATTCTGTCACTGGACTTAAAAACACCATGGTGTGGAGAGGCAAATAAAGCAGTTAAATATGCATTGCAA
This sequence comes from Schistocerca cancellata, assembly GCF_023864275.1. Classification (NCBI taxonomy): domain Eukaryota; kingdom Metazoa; phylum Arthropoda; class Insecta; order Orthoptera; family Acrididae; genus Schistocerca; species Schistocerca cancellata. The sequence continues at coordinate 632,143,734 of NC_064630.1, forward strand.
CGTCGCCTAATGTGTTTGTTCGGCCTTAGTATCTCTGATTAATTCGTAAATACGTTTTTTCATAGCAGAATTAAAATATATAATCGTTTCCTTTGTTGGTACTATTGTTTCATAGAAATAAAATCCGTAATCCTTGCATGTTTTCTGACATTAAGAAATCTGAACAACTACGTCACATGTAATTTGAATATGTATTCCATATTACTTACGGCCAACAAAATTACTACTGCTGTATGTAAATAACAAGAGGATCCTAAGAGGCATCTTCGAAATTACGAATAATACCGCTGCCTGCAGCACTTATATGTACAAGAACTTGCCATGCTCGTCGCATCAGTTGGACGTCACAATCGTAATCTAGTTACAAGTGGTTTTCTTATTCCTTGTATCAAACTAGCCCCAATGTTGACAAAAACCTGTTAATGAAGGAAAAAGTACAGTTATTTTTTCATTGAGTGTAAAACTTCAGAAGCCATTCATTTGTTGTCTCAAATCCATTAGGAAAACGCAGCCACTAATTTAGGATACGAACAATAGTGACAAAATGCAAATTCCGTACAGCGCTACGAGACCAAGTGAAATCCGTTTGTTGGTATTCACTGAGTTTTTAACGCCAAATGCGTGCATGTTTCGTCTGTGTCTTTGGCAAATGACTTTACAATGTAGTGTTTAACTTTTTGGTGATTGTGGAATGAGAGACAGGTGGAGACAGAAGCAAGTGATGTCATAGAAGATATTCCTCTCGATCAGCAATAGATATGCAGAGCTGTCAGACACGTACACCATCGGATCAAATGTATCTGATAAAATGTATGTGCACATCCATGTGAAATGCGGAATTGACTACTAGCTGAGTAGGAGGGAGACCAGCCAGTATAAAAGGAGAAAGGGAGTACTGTGTTGTCAGCAGAGATGCAGTAACAGCAGAATGAGTCTGGGAGGAGAGTTCATTGGATGCCACCTGGGTGAAACATCCATGTGGAAAGTTTCTGTGGTATCACATACCGATACCACCATTCGGAGATCTCTAAATTGGCAGCGGAACTGCCAAGTTTCCGTCTGACAATAGCAGCTGCACGGGATCTCGCGGAACCAATGGTGCATGCCCACTGAGCCACGCCCCCAGCAGCTATGTACCATGAGTACCCTCTACCGCTGCAATATAGGATGGCCGGCGGCAATCATGCAACCCACTTGCACTTGGAGCGTCATCGCTATGACATCATCCTTTGTGCTAAGTATAGTGAGCTTCATCCTAGTTGCTATTGTATGAGCTGGACCCTAATGCTTGCTACGTTATTTGTAATTACTCTTTGTACACTTTGAGAAATACAAATAAAGTAAATCCCCGTCTTGTTTTGTTAACTTCTTCATTAATCATTTCCTCTTTCGTATGATCACAGTTGGAGCACCACTCTGTAACCTGTCTCTCTTTACCGTTGGGTGTGAAGCCGAACACAACAATTCCAATCCTTCTAAAGTTGCCCTAGTCCACAGTTGATGTGATCGTTGAAACACAAATGAACAACCACAGATAAACCAAGACGAAGCAGTCCTCCTGTAATGAAGGGTAGGGACCGTGGAACATTGTGGAGAATAGCTGTAATAAATCGTATAGAATCAACAGAAGGAATCACTCGCGAGTTTCAAAGTGAAGCCAGCAGTCAAGCTAGCACAATGGATGTGTGGTCATGTAAGCTGCATGTAAGCCACACGGTTTCGCAGTGATTTGCAAGCGATGCTTGAGGCGCTACAAATAGCAAAGATACAGGGTAGTGAATAAGTGGAAATGAGTGATTCCAGTGATGAATCATGCTACACCATGTGACAACCCAATCTAGTTGTTTAGGTTTGATTATTGCCTGGAGATCATTACTTAACAGCCTGTGTAGTGCCAACAGCGAGGCACAGAGGAGGTGGTGTTACTGTATGGGGGTGTCTCTCATGGTTAGGGTATGGACTGCTTATTGCCGTTAAGAAAACGCTAAGGCAGAAGGTTATGAACACATTCTACAGCAGTTTGTACTGCGTACAGTGGAAGAACACTTCGTTAGTGTCAGCATGATAATGAGTCCTGTCGTAAACCAGGATCTGTGAGGCAATGGTTTGTGGACAGTAAAATTCCAGAAATGGACTTCTCTGTCCATAGTTCCGACCTAAAGCCAATTAAACACCTTTGGACTGAGAAAGTGAAATTCGACCCCGACCCCACCAGCACCCAACATCGCTTCTTTCTCTGGTTTCGGCTCATGAGAAAGATGTGCTGCTATTCCTCCACACACACACACACACAAACACACACACACACACACACACATTCAGATACCTCACTGAAAGTGTCCCAGCAGAGTTCAAGCTCCCATATAGGCAAAGAGTGAACACATATCCAATTAATGGTCACTAATTTATGTACAGATATCTTTGATCTGAAAATGTATATCACCGTTAGTACTGTCACACACTTGCACTCTGCTGGAATTTAAGCCAGAATATTGTTCAAGAAGGTTTAAGCAAAGACGCTGTCACTGGCACCTATGCTCTGCTCGACAAACAATAATCGTATGACCAGGAACTGACCCAACTGCCTCAGAGACAATAGGCTGGCCTATTCTGTGGGTTAGTGTTAGTGACATTGGGTGTGTAAGGGAGTTGATTTCATGATTAATTTATCACACATGCATCAGCCATGTGGTAAATGTACCAGGAAGTAACAATACATACTGTAGATATATGCCATGGAACAACTACAAAGACTCAGCTGCATGAAATGCAAATTAGGAGCTTATATTACATATGAAAATTACATTGTCTGACGGAAAGGAGGGGCGGAGGGCGCATGGGGAACACATTTCTTAATATGACTGTCAGCGATTTTACCAAACCGTAGATCTCGACTTGCTGAGTACTGGTGGAAGTATTGGGATTTTCTCAGTTACTCTGTAACTTGAGTTTTTTTGGTTTTCTTTTTTTGCGCAGAGGTGTCTTCGGCATTGTTCTTCGATCAAGACAGATGTGAAACTATATGGAGTGCTAAAAAATGGACTCCCGATCTATACTCTGTAACTTCTTCATTCAGCCCTTATCCGGCTGGAGACAGGGGATATTCCCAAACGCTGGCCTGCAGAGAGGAAACAGTGTCAAATTTCAATGTCTGAAAGATCTCCACTCCATGAATCTGGCCCTCGCCCTTCAGAAACTCCATGGGGTGTAACAATGTGCAATATGCTGCCATAAAATTGTGAACTCAGCAGTCCATTTGGCATAGCTGCATAGTAACGTGACAAACTGGTAGGATGGGGAGGTGAGGAGGGGGGAGGAACGAGTGGGGACACAGACCGTCTTCCTCGCTCTCAGTCTGTGAACAGTAGACTCTATCAACGAATTTGAGGTAGGTTTGTGGAATGCTGGGTCCAGCTATACCTCAAAAAACAGCCTAAAGAAGTGTAGACTTCAAAATACATTATACATTTCTCTAGAGCATAAATACTATGCCAGTGAACGTTAAAAAATAGAAGACATGACAATAATGTAAAAATACTATTAACATGATCGGGAGAGAAATCTGGTTCAAAAATGGTTCAAATGGCTCTGAGCACTATGGGAATCAACTTCTGAGGTCATCAGTCCCCTAGAACTTAGAATTACTTAAACCTAACTAACCAAAGGACATCACACACATCCATGCCCGAGGCAGGATTCGAACTTGCGACCGTAGCGGTTGCGCGGTTCCAGACTGTAGCGCCTAGAACCGCTTGGTCAGCACGGCCGGCAGAGAAATCTGAAAATCTGGTAACTAAAATGTCATAGATGACATGAAAGGTGATTAGACCTTCCTAAAGATTACTTCCTCGTTGTCCATTTCAAGAAGTATTAATCATCGGAACTTGATTTTCTCAAGGCCGGAAAAGGTTCTTTTTTTTCTTTTTTTTATAGCAGATTTGACAAATATATAGGCATGAAACTAACACAAAATGGCCACCGAGTTCGCTACCTACAGACTGAAGTTGGGATGGTCCATCTCTCCCAGACAATCGGAAGAGACGGGCCAGTGTTATTCGGGAGAGATGGACCACGTGTTGTAATGTGAGAGAGATGGAGTACACTAAGATTTAGCTGCAGGGCATGTGCAATAATCCCATTGAAGATTCCCGCAGTCTTAGACCGTGCTTATTTGTCAGAGGAAACGTCTCTGTCCACGCATGGAAGAGCAGAATCTTACACATAGGCCAACCAATCACTTCGAAGCTCATAAAAAGCCCTACTGATCCAAAGCATATCAAAAGAGCAGAGTTATCTGCACGAGTCAAATTCCTTCAGTGAGACAACTTCGGATTCCACTCCTACTAAACTTGTTGCTGTTGTTGTTGTTGTTGTTGTGGTCTTCAGCCCTGAGACTGGTTTGATGTAGCTCTCCATGCTACTCTATCCTGTGCAAGCTTCTTCATCTCCCAGTACCTACTGCAACCTACATCCTTCTGAATCTCCTTAATGTATTCATCTCTTGGTCTCCCTCTACGATTTCTACCCTCCACGCTGCCCTCCAATACTAAATTAGCGATCCCTTGATACCTAAGAATATGTCCTACCAACCGATCCCTTCTTCTAGCCAAGTTGTACCACAAACTTCTCTTCTCCCCAGTCCTATTGAATACCTCCTCATTAGTTATGTGATCTACCCATCTAATCTTCAGCATTCTTCTGTAGCACCACATTTCGAAAGCTTCTATTCTCTTCATGTCCAAACTATTTATCGTCCACGTTTCACTTCCATACATTGCTACACTCCATACAAATACTTTCAGAAACGACTTCCTGACACTTAAATCTATACTCGATTTTAACAAATTTCTCTACTTCAGAAACGCTTTCCTTGCCATTGCCAGTCTACATTTTATATCCTCTCTACTTCGACCATCATCAGTTATTTTGCTCCCAAAATAGCAAAACTCCTTTACTACTTCGTGTCTCATTTCCTAATCTAATTTCCTCAGCATCACCCGATTTAATTCGACTATATTCCATTATCCTCGTTTTGCTTTTGTTGATGTTCATCTTATATCCTTCTTTCAAGACACTATCCATTCCACTCAACTGCTCTTAAAGTCCTTTGCTGTCTCTGACAAAATTACAATGTCATCGGCGAACCTCAAAGTTTTTATTTCTTCTCCATGGATTTTAATACCTACTCCGAATTTTCCTACTAAACTTAAAAGTTCCAATATTACCACGTCAAAACTAACTTCTCCTAATCCAACACAGACAGATTTTGGAAGAAATACCAACTGTTCCTTCTATTGATAAAAACATTATTTTTAAGAGGTAGGCAGAAACTGTACCATAAGGCCAAAACTCTTCTGACAATAGTGTAACTGTAAATAAAACTAAGGATAAGAAACGAAAGGAAACAGAATAAGGGTGCAAAAGATTACCAAAGGGGAATACTAGTAAAAGAAAACCAAACTGAAGAAGCTAAATATGAAAAATGCTTGAAATACCTCACTGTATACATAGGATGCAGAAATTGTGGAAGGCTACGAAAACAACTTTGATGAATGGAATGAAGATGAATGTATTGGGTGTGCTGGAATCTATTACGAATCTAATAAAAATGATGATTGGATTCAGTGTGTTTCCTATTCATGATGGTCACAAGAATGTCGTTCTACCATTGGTAATAAGTGTAACTGCTGTGCTAAGAGAAAAACTGGCTAAAGCTTGAACAAAACGAGCAACTCATTGTAAAAGCCAATGTTCAGGCAAGATTTGGGAAATACTGATAAAATTGATTTGGACTGAAATATTTAACAGCATAATTAAGTATTTGTAACAACATATTTCAAATAAAAACGTAAAACTTTAATTGACTCTTCATGTGTAGCCACATTTTATGGTCCATCCCTGCTAGTACATTAGTCCATCTCACCCATACACCTGTGGGTGAAATGGACCACTTATGTATTTTCATTTTATCATTTCTCTTCTATGTTAAGTGGCGGCGCCTCAGTAACATACTGTGCTTATGTTAGCATAGCGCTCTATATGACCACGCTGCCAGGAGTAAAAAAATGTCGAAAAACACACAAATTTTATGTAGTAGAAAAAAATTTCAGCTCTTCCAGGCTTATCCTACCATCCTTGGTATATGACCTAAAGTATTTGTTGTGAATATGTTCTAGTTTTATTTCCCAATTCGTTGAGTACGCTAAATCTTGTCATATTGAGATTTAATTTTAGATCGTAAATACTGATAATACAAAACGATGTTCTTTGTATGGGCTAGAACCTACGCTCACATTTTAGGTATGATAATAATCTATTTTCCAAATTTATTGTTTTGAAACCATCAGGTGTTTGACATAAAATACTTTTTTGTGCTCAGTGTTCACTTTAGTTCTGTGGTAAACACACTCTCAAGTGCACGAAATTACAATCGGCGACAGCGTCAGTGGCCTCCGGCCACGCAGCTGACGAGGAATGCTGCGTTGTCAGCTCGGCTGAAGGTACATACATACACAGCAAGTACGCTACATTTCTCCACCTTGTTAACGTCGCAGATAAGCATACCCGATTCTTCCACGCATTTGAAGATTGAATAAACTTCAAAAATAAGATCCATCGCCTTTTTTGAAACACTTGGCGCCTTCTTGGTGTTTCTGCCATCACAAGAAAAGTAACAGAACATACAGAATATCACAGAAATGGGACAGTAGTAGTTTCGCGCACGTGAAACAAGATGGAACACTCAAATATGACTGAAGTTTGCACAGTGCGGAACCCGGAAACTAACGAAGAACTGACTGGTCAGCTGCGCAGCTGCCTACCATGCACCCCCAGCCCAGAGGTCATAAACGCTGTCGCGGACTATAGCTACATCAAAAACAGCATTTTTGCAATCTTGCCCCGTTATGAATAAATTGCTGCGGTCACCTACTTAGTTTACTAAACACTTGTACGGCCAATAATGGTATTACGTGAATAATCCATAAAAATTCGGGATAGCTGCAAAAGGCAGCGTATAAAAAGGTGAACCGCGAGATTTTAACAGATTTTCTTTCTAAACGGCAAGAGAAACAACAGGGATACTGCAAAAATCGTCATTTGCTGCTGTTTATAGAATCCCTAATAACACTAGTGAATCTATCCACAAAATTCATGAAATCAGTTTTCAGTTGCATTTTTGCGAATATTCTTGAGCCCTTTGTAAACCTGCAATAACGATGTGGGGCATGGGAAAAGAAAACTAAAACAATTCGCACATGATTCAGGTATAGCGGTTATCGCTGAAACAATAAGTTTCTGTTATACCGATTTTCTTCTTCTTTAGTTTTTAGTGTGACAAAACCGATCAAAAAATAGGTTTTTGAAATAACTGATTTTCGGTTTTTCCTTGCTTTTATTTCCAGGAATAAACATAGTAATCGAAGAAAGATTGAAAAAATCCTAAGAGAATTGTAGAATCAAAATATCAAATATAATAGATTAATAAAATAAACTTCGTCTGTCTACAGTTCGCTGCTGTTCTCGGAAAGTAATGATGGGTTGATTATTACGAATAAACACCAGTAATCTTCTACTGATTCCAGTTATTTGAAGCACTACGCAAAATCATTTTATAAACAACGATCAGACTGCCGTTTGAGTAATCATTGCTGAAGGGTGAAAACTGAAGTTGGGGAATCATGTTTTTCGTGTTAAGTTGTCCTGATTCTAAGGGCTGGAAGCTGATAAAGGCATATTATGTAGACATAGGCAGCAGATCGGCTCCTTTCTATTTTCATTGTAAGCTGTGAATGAATGCTTTAATTTACTTCTGATGCTTTAATCCGTTTCTCTTTTATTACGTCATAGAAACGGTTGACAGATACAAAGTTTTCGAATGAAAAATCCGTTTTGTAGTCAAATTTATTTACTTATTTTCTAACTGGAATGTAAATACGTTGAATCTTTTGTTGACAAAACTAAATTTGCTCATTCAAAAATCAAAATTAACAATTCAGATAGCAGGTAAAAGAGAACATTTACCAAGAACAACAACATGACAGCAGTTAACATTTCACCAATAAATTAATGCAGTGGTCAATATTTATTGTCCTATCTGTTCATAAATACTCATCGTGCAACGAATTCATCTGTGAATCGACTCCTTCCATCAGAAACAATGTACTGCAAAGACAGTATCAATCTTGCAGAAGCCACAGAACTTTCTAACAACGATAAATATTCTTAAGCTACAAACGACACCTTTTACTCTGCTTCCAAAAAATGAATTACTCACTGCTTCTGCGTAGCAAAGGATAAGAGGTACAGTATTTTCTTAGCAATTCTTTACCGATTTTAATATCATATGTGTTTTGCTCGTTTTTAAGTGTCAGCTTCGTTATTAAAATTGCACTGATCGCTTCTTGCATTTTGCATAGTAACACAGTATTTCAAACCAATGGAAATTTTACGAATCAGCATTACTAGTTTTAAAAAAGTGTTATTTAAGAACCAAAAATCTTGGCCCTGCTGCTGCCAAAAACTGATGTACGTGTTTTTTACCCGGTTATCACCAAGAAATAAAAATATCAGCTATAACAGAGATGAAACAAATATCGTGAAACGTCGGTTATTCCGAATTAAAACACCAGTATCGATTTTAACTGGTTGGTTATTCCCATCCCTAAATTGGGAATATACGCAGTTATTGTTGCACACTTCAACATAAGACTTTGATATAAGATGCAATAAAACGTGTGTTCGACCATGCACTTTACAGTAATTTTAGATGCAGTTATTATCATCTCGATCCAATTACTCAACGTCACCACTGCGACACTGAAACAGAGAAACCTCCTGGAAAACCTGAGCACTGGCTTGTATTTTGCAGCGCTATGTATGCTTAGTATCTTGCCCTGATCGTTGTCAGACGATTTCAATGAAAATGAAAAGAAATTCTGGCCGATCGGCATGAATAAAACCGCTGCGGGCCGTATGTATTTACGTGAGGAAAGCGCTCGGCGGTCTTATCGGACGCTGACCAAATTCCCATCCAGCGGGCGCTTTCATTACGCAAATTTGTTATGATTTATTCATTGAAGATGGTATCTATCTCTTCGTGATGGACAGATAGGCATAATTAAATCTGTGGTGAGTAGCATCGACACACGGCCTGAGATCAAAACCCAGGACATTATTCCGGTGTGATTGCTTAGGAATAACGAACGAGCGCCTGCCGCATGCACATTCGACGACTCTTCTCAGTGGCATTTGAGGTCTCGTGGCTTTGTCCCTCTTCTTATTCGAAGATCTCTGTCAAGTGCTAATTTCGAATTAATTCTCACGAAATAATTCGTCGCAAATCGCGGAAGCGTGATTACTGATTAGTGTTGTTGGGGGACAGAAACAGTCTGAACAGTAGATACCGTTCCATTACTGTGTAAGAATCATCTATCAGCGGCTGCAGAGCAAGTAGAGACACCCCCTCCCCCCCCCCCTCACACACACACACACACACACACACACACACACACACATACAGTTAGGATAGCGATATGCCCATATACAGAGGGGTCAAAAGAATTATGTAAGTCAAGCCAGGACTCATAAGAGATGGTATACCACAATACTCACATGTGGACAGATGCAAATCGTCAAGCTATCACGCAGATAAAGCATCAGGGTAGCTTCAGTGTCGATGTATGGGCAGGGACTGTCGGTGACAGATTCATACAGTCATTCACTCTACCATTCATTAACAGATGCCGTGTAACACCGGTTTCTGAACGATGAATTAGCAACGGGAGAAAGTTACCCAAGTCTGTGGCTTATGCCCGCCGGGGCACCTCTACATTTTATACGGATCGTCGGACAGTACCTTATCGCAACGTTCGATGGGAGCTATATTGGACCAGGAGGTCTGGTAGCATAGCATCCACGTTCACTAGACCCGAATGGAGCTTTGAAATGCGTTGGTGTACGATCAACCCATCGATAATATGCAGATGTTACAGGAGCGTGTGACCAACGCATGTGACGCAATCCCATTGGAGCCCCAGGTGGATTTGAAAGCGTATCTGATTCATTACAGAGAAGGGCTGAGGATATGTCAGGATGCGTGGCAACAACATGCAGGACTGCCTGTAGTGTCTACTTCTACTGACAGATAGATGAGAATGAGGGGGCAGCTTGTCCATATCTCAGCAGGTGCTGATTTCCGGACATGTCATTGCAGGAACTTTTCTTCCAGTTTTGACCCATACTACTTCTGTAGGAATGTGAGATACTTTTGTTTAACCCTCCTGTATAGCCTCTGTATATGCTCCATTTTTCACATAATTTTTTCTGCCACATTATGAATTCGCTGTGGTAATCTTTAAAAGCCTAAGATTGGACTTGATTCAAACTAAGACGACGTGTTACTTCATACCTTCCCAATATTTCTAAAATACCTCTGGATGACTCAGATATTTATCAAATGTCTCCTGGACAATGGTAACGTAAGTGAAATACATATACGAACCTGCTACTGTCTCCCTATCGCTCTGAGATAACGCCATACGTAACTCACTTTGTGCATACGGCACCCTCTTAACCATATAACGAACATATGAGGAAAGTAGTATACTTAACGCAAAACTCAGGTTGCTATGATACATTGTGTGCACGGTAACTTTGGGAATAGATTCAAAAATGTCTTAAGTGGTAAAAGCGGTGCCTTGTTTTATTTAGCCTCATTGGTACAGAAACTTCGATGAATAGATTAATGAGGAGGCTGAATAAATAGGCGATAGGTATTGCGATTGTGTAATTACTGATAATATACGTCCAGCTAAGAAATACATATTATCTCTAACACTGTTTCTGCTCCAAAACCCTAACAGTTATTATCGTCTATTCGGAGCAAGACACTCTTCTTTCACCACATCGAGTGGATTTCACTCACGACTCGGAGTGAGCCATGACCTTTCCCTTACTTCGGAAGGGGAAGAATACGACTTGCTGTCAGCGGTTCCACAAGTGCAGTGGTCTAGCGGATCTCACGCAACATGCTCAGCTCTAACTGGAAAAGCAAGAGATCCACACGTCCTTACGGAAAGCTGCCTCTGATTGTCTACTAAATTTGCCAAAAAAACCTTTTTCTACTGGAGGCTTTTCGAGCGACTCTTATGTGACAGAGTGGTGTGACTTTTAATGAAAGAAGGAAAGTAGGTTGAAATTATCATTACGCTTTTATTACAAAAATGGCAGAGAAAATGGGTCATTTACAAGTACAAAGAAAATACCTTACATACTAATTCTAATAGTATCAGCAGTCTACCATCTTCACAATGACGAGGAATAAGGGATGGTTGGAAAAGAATGTGGAAACTGATCGCTGTCGCAAAAGGTTACATAACTCCTTAGCAAGAGAGTGGGATTAGCGACATGCAATAGCCACTACTGTAAACTAGACGGAACAAGTTATGAACGCTTTAAAAGAAAAAGCCGAAGTGGTCTCCCGTCCGAAAATCAAATAACTATCATTAATTTCCGTGATCATTATTTTCGTCGAAATCAACGCGATCGATTAATTACAGAACCATGGCTATGAAATCATCATACTGTGAGACCAACCGCTCGCCACGTTGTCGCGTGGCCCAGCACAACGGATCCTAAGTCCATTCCACGAAAGGCACCGAAAGCAAAAATATGACTCTACAAGTGGTAGTCTGTATCCTAATATGAGCTATGACCGACTTCGCGATCCTAATGGACAAGAGACATACCTCAAGTCCAGCATGACAAAGGAATTTTTACATTTACGGGATAAAAGTATTGCACAAAAACAAAACTATTAATGCGCTCTAAATGGCGGAGTTTCTAACGTTCTTGCTACCTTGCAGGCACCGAACTTGGTACTCACAGAGAACACTCATACTTACCTACAACAGGAACTCTTCACCATGCTGCCAGCCCAGGACAACAGCAGACTAGACACGACCAAGATCCCTCGCCTCCGAAGGGGAGCCGGGAACGTTGAGCAACGAAACGGGCGCGCTCTTAAACTAGCCAATCAGAGGGCCTGCCGCGTAACTGACAGGGAGGCAACTTCGCGCAGTTGAAAGAGAGAGAAAAGTCGTTTCGTAGTTGGTACTACTACTGGTCAGGCTAAGAGTAATACCTTTCGCTACTGGAGACTGTTCAAAATGGTAGCCCACGCCCAACGAAAGCAACGATATTGGCGTGAAAGGAAAACCAAAATGGCTATGCAGCGGAGACTGCTGAGCAGAGTATCATATATACATATATATATATAGGATGGGAGCAGGATATATATATATATATATATATATATATATATATATATATATATATATATATATATATATATCCTGCTCCCATCCCCTCTCATTAATCAGCGTGATTTTCAAGAGTGACTCTGAACTTGCAACTTTAAATCAAAATAAAAATATGATTACTTCTGTGGGTATTAATTTAAAAATACCTGGTGTTAATGTTATGCCTACTGCATTTGGCTCATCAGCTCCTATGGAAACAAGTAGTATAGATCATAAACGTAATTTTAATACAATTTGGAAATCGTGGTATGGGTATAAGAATAATGAAGAATCGTTTTTAACTACAGTACCTGCCCATCAATTTGGACAACCCATTAATTTGAAATATTATTATGCCTGTGTGTCTAGTACAAAGACAAAAGGGCTGCATAATTGGGGATGGAAATGTGTTCAATCGTGTGTTTCTGAGGTAGATGCAGATTCTCGTACTGGCAGTGTTATTGTTAACTATGACTATAAACCAACATTAGGTTTTGTCAAAATACCAAAAGTTGCAAATGTTGATATATTGATATATTCCCCAATACAGCTACTGCACAAGGAGTACCTCAACGGTGTACAAGTACTGGTGATAAGCACTGTAATCCGTCTATGGCATGTAACAATTTTTAAAAAACACCTTTGGAACCAGCTCAAATTCAGGAACAATTAGTACAAGCTATTACTCCAGTAACAAATGATGATTTCTATGGATATGATGATTTAATAGAAAAGGCAGATATTGCTTCTGCTGAACCAATATTAGACTCCATGATACAAATGTCCAACCTAGTCTTCATGTAGGTATATACCCTACATATGCTTTAAGCACTGGCAGTTTAAATAATGATATTGTTAACTACACTGATACTCAAATGTTGTTTGAAGTTATTGCTGAATGTTCTGTTTATTCAGATGATTTGGAAACTCATTATCCCAGAGCAAATGTACCAAATGTTCAGGTATCTGATATGATTTATATGTCAAATGTGAAAAGGAATCAGAAATCATCAGTGTACAAGGGACAATTTGAAATTAAACAAGCTTGAATATAATATCTTGTATTTATTGTAAAAAAACATTTGTACTGTCCAAAAATTGTAAAAAAATGAATTATTACACTGGAACAGTGTTTCATTTCAGTAATCAAAAACATACATTTGAAGTTATTTAAAGCCAAAGGATACGACTTTTTACAAGCATTTTTTAATTCATCAAACTTTCTCCACCTAATTGTACATACACAAATATCTTTAAAATCTGGGTAAGAACAAATGACTGGTTGTGAATTTGAAATTAACAATAATGGAGTACGTCTTAATATAGTGTCTCCTTTGTACTTCACTCTGATGTTACATGCAATGCCTTCATACACTTTTTTAAAACCCTCAATTGCACCCTCCTCTAAAGAAGTTTCATTTCCAACAATCACACATCTGTTAACAGCATCTTGTAATGCAAACTGATTCGTTCTATTATCACAACGACCAATGTGCCCAACATCTACACCAAGTGAAATTATACAATCAAAAAACCAATTTTTGCCACTAAGTGGCAAACTTTTTATTTGGCAAACTTTTTATTTGGTACATATATATTTTTACCTTCAAATTCTTGTCATTGATACAATCCTTTCTTATTAATCCAAGATACACGATTTGTTAAAAATTTCATAGCCTCGTCAGTATCATCTTCACATTGAAATAAATAAAATTTTATGTAGCCAAGAAAGAGAATCTTGAAGAGTGAAATAATATTCCCAAACATTTGTCGAATGAGATTAAAAAATATTATCTTCAGAACCAGAGCACAATAAATTTTCTATACCATGTAAATCCAATTCATTTATAGTTTTTTTATACAATTCTAAACCCATATCTAAAAACCGTTTGAATTTAGAGTCAACCAAATTAATAAAATATGGATGAACAGATGGTATTACATTGACTATATTTTCCGGAGGGATACAATTATAACTTAATAAAAGAGATAGTACCTTTTGCGCTGTTTTTTCAGCATTGCACCCTTTCCCTGTAACGATTGGCTGGCGCTTGCTATGAGGCCATTTACATGCTGCATCACTGGCGAGTCCGCTTCCACATTGATTAACATTTCCAGTGTCTTGCCCCTCCAATACTGTGAGGGATTGCTCGACGAAACTGTCCCATTGTATAATTTCAAGCTCACCAGGCAATCGCTTATCGGTTCCTCTAAGCCGAATTTGTCCCCTACTTGGCCGTTCTTGCAAGTGGAGATATAAAAGAACATTGAGCCAGTCGATGTCTGACATGGCTGTGATTGCTCTAGTGTGTCTTGTTGTTTTCTTAATTCGACTGGCAATAAATCCATCAGTTCGAAACCTACAGTGGCACCGTCTTGATGAGTAGATACAGTCATGTATGAGGTGGATGTGGTCCCCATCATGTTTCCACAGGATAATCTGGCCAGGGTAGGTTTGTGCAACGATATTAATTCGTCTACAAAATTAATCAACTTCGTCCTCTCCACTGAGGACAATAACGTCAGTGTAATACCCTCTTTCAGAGATCTCAGATATTGGTAGAAGCTCTGGAAAGCCAAGGACGAGACTAATAAAGAACCCTCGAACTGAGTCAAATAGTTCAAAATGGTAAAGATGTATTCGCCTAAGAGTCCATCTCCCTGTGCCAGCTTGCAATTCAATCTCGTCATTAAGTATATCATTATCTTCAAGGATGGTGTTGGTATTTCTGCTTCCAACAGCGTGAATATCGTGTGGACGGCTTCCAACAGATTCTCCATTACAAATCTGCAAACAAAAAATCAGCTGTATCAGCGTCGTCTTCCTCTGAATCCGATACACTGCTTAACGAGCCACCACAACGTACACTTCTGAACAATGGAGTATTTGCACAAAACATGCACCAAAGACTATATTGTTTAACATGTGGTGGACAAGTTACCCCATATGAAAATAATGGTGTCTTAGTTACCATATTAATTTTCATTTCAGTAAGAAGTGGTTGCAGTAGCACGTTTTGCAATGAATCGGATAATTTACATAAACAGTTTTCACAAACAGTACATACAAAATGCTTGAAAGTTACTTCGTAACTGTCCCGCTGAGATAATTTGTCCTCTTAGGACAATTATCTCAGCAAGCACCCACGCCAGCAAAAGGTTGGCACGTGTAAAAGTTTTCGTTTTCGAGCGTCATGCAGTGCCCCCTTTTTGTTCAATATGTATATAAATGCAGAATCTTCTATATTTTATTCAGTCAGCAGCATGTCGTGGTTAAATCAGTATTTAAGTACAGGATCACATAGTTCAATTCAGTACGACAGAGGAACTTTATATCTCGGACCAGTGGACGATATTGAAATGGCGGAACATGGAAACACAGACGAAAATACCCTGCTTTCATCTGGAATGGCTGAAACAGCAGTGGACGGCGCAACCTTGAGCACAGTTTTATCTGGAACTGGTACCGCAACTGCCGTGACGTTATCAACAGCGCAAATTGCTGGAGCTGCTGGTGCTAATGCTTTGGCCGATGCTGGAGTAGTATATGGTGCAAAAAAATTATTTTATCGAATAAATGACAAAGGATTGACGTTGCCAGGTAGCCATTATGTTGGGTCTGGAAACCCTATAAATATAGACGCACCGCGAAGTGCAGCAGATTCTGATGACAACTGAGAGGATCCAAACCCCGTTCGACCATTAGTTCCTTATTCTGACTCTGACACAGAAAATAGTGCTATGAACAAAGAAACAACTAAACGTACAGCATTGGCCCAAGAAGCAAAGGGTGCAAAGAAGGCTAAAAAAACACTTCCTGGCACAGCAGCTCCCTCAGCTAATGGAATGGGTGATTCCGCCAACACACGTGATGTGCCATTCCCTGCACCGTCAATATTAGATAAGGGTAACATTACCAGATATAGAAAAGTACACAGATTTCTTACATATGGTCTAGCATATAAAGTACTCATGCATGAAAGTGCTGTATTTATGATTACCCCTTTGGCAGAAATTGCTGTTGATTGACCATTTTTGTACATGACCCCCTCTGAATTTGATTTATTACCACATGGTAGTAGAATTGTTCATTGCTCTCCACAAGTGATTGTACGTAATCCCAAGATTGCTTTCCCAACAAATTCAAGTGACTCTGAACTTGCAACTTTAAATCAAAATAAAAATATGATTACTTCTGTGGGTATTAATTTACAAATACCTGGCGTTAATGTTACACCTATAGCATTTGGCTCATCAGCTCCTATGGAAACAAGTAATATAGACCATAAACGTAATTTTAATCCAATTTGGAAATCGTGGTATGGGTGTAAGAATAGTGAAAAATCGTTTTTAACTACAGTACCTGCCCATCAATTTGGACAACCCATTAATTTGAAATATTATTATGCCTGTGTGTCTAGTACAAAGGCAAAAGGGCTGCATAATTGGGGATGGAAATGTGTTCAATCGTGTGTTTCTGAGGTAGATGCAGATTCTCGTACTGGCAGTGTTATTGTTAACTATGACTACAAACCAACATTAGGTTTTGTCAAAATACCAAAAGTTGCAAATGTTGATATATTCCCCACTACAGCTACTGCACAAGGAGTACCTCAACGGTATACAATTATTGGTGATAAGCACTGTAATCCATTTATGGCATGTGACAATTTTTCAAAAACACCCTTCGAACCAACTCAAATTCAGGAACAATTAGTACCAGCTATTACTCCAGTAACAAATGATCATTTCTCTGGATACAATGATTCAATAGAAAATACGGATATTGCTTCTGCTGAGTACAATATTAGACTCCATGACAAATATGTCCAACATAGTCTTCATGTAGGTATAAACCCTACATATGCTTTAAGCACTGGCAGTTTAAATAATAATATTGTTAAATACACTGATACTCAAATGTTGTTTGAAAATATTGCTGAATGTTCTGTTTATTCAGATGGTTTGGAAACTCATTATCCCAGAGCAAATGTACCAAATGTTCAGGTATCTGATATGATTTATATGTCAAATGTGAAAAGGAATCAAGAATCATCAGTGTACAAGGGACAATATGAAATTAAACAAGCTTGAATATAACATCTTGTATTTAAAGTAAAAAACATTTGTATTGTACAAAATTGTAAATAAATGAATTATTACATTGGAACAGTGTTTCATTTCAATAATCAATTACATCATCAATATTATACATTTGTAGTAATTGAAAGTAAGCTAAAGGATACGGCTTTTTACAAGCATGTTTTAATTCATCAAACTTTCTCCACCTAAGTGTACATACCTGAATATCTTTAAAATCTGGGTGAGAACAAATAACAGGTTGTGAATTTGAAATTAACAGTAATAGAGTACGTCTTAATATAGCGTCTCCTTTGCACTTCACTCTGATGTTACAAAAAATGCCTTCACACACTTTTTTAAAACCCTCAATTGCACCCTCCTCTAAAGAAATTTCGTTTCCAACAATCACACATCTGTTAACAGCATCTTGTAATGCAAACTGATTCATTCTATTATTACAACGCGGAATGTGCCCAACATTTAAACCTAGTGAAATTATACAATCAAAAAACCAATTTTTGCCAGTATTTGGTGGACCAATAATAGAAAGTGTGTTTAACTTTTTATTTGGTTCATGTAAATTTTTACCTTCAAATTCTTGCCATTGATACAATCCTTTCTTATTAATCCAAGATTCAAGATTTGTTAAAAATTTCGTAGCCTCGTCAGTATCATCTTCACATTGAAATAAATAAAATTTTATTTAGCCAAAAAGAGAATCTTGAAGAGTAAAATAATATTCCCAAACATTTGTCGAATGAGAATAAAAAATATTATCTTCAGAACCAGAGCACAATAAATTTTCTATACCATGTAAATCGCTCGAAACATGACGACGAGTCTGTCATGTCTTCGTTTCATGAGCGCCCAAGTCATTTACCCACCGGGGCCCCTAGGGTCAGCATGGCTGCGGTCCCTGTTCTGCTGAGATAATTTGTCCTTTTAGGACAATTATCTGAGCAAGCACCCACGCCAGCAAAAGGTTGGCACATGTAAAAGTTTTCGTTTTCGGGCGTCGTGCAGTGCCCCCTTTTTGTTCAATATGTATATAAATGGAGAATCTTGTATATTTTATTCAGTCAGAACAATGTCGTGGTTAAATCAGTATTTAAGCACAGGATCACATAGTTCAATTCAGTACGACAGAGGAACTTTATATGCAGGACCAGTGGACGATATTGAATTGGCGGAACATGGAAACACCTTTAATGTTAATAGAGATAATAGTATAGGGACAATGTTTCGACAAGATGCCGCAGATGACATTAGATAAGGTGAAAATCCAGCATATGATGATTTAGACCAAGAAGTCGTCGAATTTGAGTTGGAGCCAATGCCATGAGAAGAAGTTAATACTGGACTGCACCAGCGTCATCCATATCAGTACGGCGAGGGAGGTCATACTGCAACAGATGTAGATATAGACGAAAATACACCGCTTTTTTCTGGAACGGCTGATACAGCAGTGGACGGCGCAACCTTGAGCACAGCTTTATGTGGAACTGGTACCGCAACTGCCGCGACGTTAGCAACAGCGCAAATTGGTGGAGCTGCTGGTGTTACTGTTTGACCGGTGCTGGAATAGGGTATGGTGCGCATTATGTCAGTGGGACAGGGACCGCCGTCATGCTGACGCTTAGGGGCCCCGGTGGGTAAATGAACTTAGGCGCTCGAAACATGAAGACGAGTCGCTCATGTCTTCATTTCATGAGCGCCCAAGGGTCAGGGCCCCCAGGGTCAGCATGGCTGCGGTCCCTGTCCCACTGTGATAATTTGTCCTTTTAGGACAATTATCTGAGCAAGCACCCACGCCAGCAAAAGGTTGGCACGTGTAAAAGTTTTCGTTTTGGAGTGACAGGCATATGAGTATTGATAACTGCAGTTCGTTAGCAACCACTCCAGTATATAAGGGGCATGCTATTGTCGTCTGTACAATATGTCCTCTGAATCGACTCTGAGAACTTCTATTGTTGCTAACGAGTTGCCAGAAATAGTAAGTACACTTCTATTACAATGTGAACTTTGTACAAACTTGCATGAATTACTGTTTGTAGAAGACTGCAAAATGCGTTGGATGTTTTCCAATTAGATGTAATACAAACTATACAGGAAGATAGTCAGTTGGAATTTCGAGTTTCGAAATTTGATTTCTTGTTAAATTCCTATAGGTTGCCAGAATGTTATATATTTAGTAAAAGTGAGAATGTTCCAATGATTTTTGAGATCGTAAATGACGCATTAGAAGCTTGTGGAAAAATAAGCGCAGGAATTCCAGTTCCATGGGAAACACTTGGTTTAATCACAATGTCTTCTTTTGACATTAGTACATTCTGGCAAAGTAGATTCAAAATCAAAGTATTTTTTTGCGAAGTAACTTACAAGCATTTTGTATATACTGTTTGTGAAAACTGTTTATGTAAATTATCCGATTCATGGCAAAACGTGGTACTGCAACCACTTCTTACTGAAATGAAAATTAATATGGTAACTAAGACACCATTATTTTCATATGGGGTAACTTGTCCACCACATGTTAAACAATATAGTCTTTGGTGCATGTTTTGTGCAAATACTCCATTGTTCAGAAGTGTACGTTGTGGTGGCTCGTTAAGCAGTGTATCGGATTCAGAGGAAGACGACGCTGATACAGTTGATTTTTTGTTTGCAGATTTGTAATGGAGAATCTGTTGGAAGCCGTCCACACGATCTTCACGCTGTTGGAAGCAGAAATACCAACACCATCCTTGAAGATAATGATATACTTAATGACGAGATTGAATTGCAAGCTGGCACAGGGAGATGGACTCTTAGGCGAATACATCTTTACCATTTTGAACTATTTGACTCAGTTCGAAAGTTCTTTATTAGTCTCGTCCTTTGCTTTCCAGAGCTTCTACCAATATCTGAGATCTCTGAAAGAGGGTATTACACTGACGTTATTGTCCTCAGTGGAGAGGACGAAGTTGATTAATTTTGTAGACGAATTAATATCGTTGCACAAACCTACCCTGGCCAGATTATCCTGTGGAAACATGATGGGGACCACATCCACCTCATACATGACTGTATCTACTCATCAAGACGGTGCCACTGTAGGTTTCGAACTGATGGATTTATTGCCAGTCGAATTAAGAAAACAACAAGACACACTAGAGCAATCACAGCCATGTCAGACATCGACTGGCTCAATGTTCTTTTATATCTCCACTTGCAAGAACGGCCAAGTAGGGGACAAATTCGGCTTAGAGGAACCGATAAACGATTGCCTGGTGAGCTTGAAATTATACAATGGGACAGTTTCGTCGAGCAATCCCTCACAGTATTGGAGGGGCAAGACACTGGAAATGTTAATCAATGTGGAAGCGGACTCGCCAGTGATGCAGCATGTAAATGGCCTCATAGCAAGCGCCAGCCAATCGTTACAGGGAAAGGGTGCAATGCTGAAAAAACAGCGCAAAAGGTACTATCTCTTTTATTAAGTTATAATTGTATCCCTCCGGAAAATATAGTCAATGTAATACCATCTGTTCATCCATATTTTATTAATTTGGTTGACCCTAAATTCAAACGGTTTTTAGATATGGGTTTAGAATTGTATAAAAAAACTATAAATGAATTGGATTTACATGGTATAGAAAATTTATTGTGCTCTGGTTCTGAAGATAATATTTTTTATTCTCATTCGACAAATGTTTGGGAATATTATTTTACTCTTCAAGATTCTCTTTCTTGGCTACATAAAATTTTATTTATTTCAATGTGAAGATGATACTGACGAGGCTACGAAATTTTTACCAAATCTTGTGTCTTGGATTAATAAGAAAGGATTGTATCAATGACAAGAATTTGAAGGTAAAAATATATATGTACCAAATAAAAAGTTTGCCAAATAAAAAGTTTGCCACTTAGTGGCAAAAATTGGTTTTTTGATTGTATAATTTCACTTGGTGTAGATGTTGGGCACATTGGTCGTTGTGATAATAGAACGAATCAGTTTGCATTACAAGATGCTGTTAACAAACGTGTGATTGTTGGAAATGAAACTTCTTTAGAGGAGGATGCAGTTGAGGATTTTAAAAAAGTGTGTGAAGGCATTGCATGTAACATCAGAGTGAAGTACAAAGGAGACGCTATATTAAGATGTACTCCATTATTGTTAATTTCAACCAAATAGTGGCAAAAATTGGTTTTTTGATTGTATAATTTCACTTGGTGTAGATGTTGGGCACATTGGTCGTTGTGATAATAGAACGAATCAGTTTGCATTACAAGATGCTGTTAACAAACGTGTGATTGTTGGAAATGAAACTTCTTTAGAGGAGGATGCAGTTGAGGAATTTAAAACAGTGTGTGAAGGCATTGCATGTAACATCAGAGTGAAGTACAAAGGAGACGCTATATTAAGATGTACTCCATTATTGTTAATTTCAAATTCACAACCAGTTATTTGTTCTCACCCAGATTTTAAAGATATTCGTGTATGTGCAATTAGGTGGAGAAAGTTTGATGAATTAAAAAATGCTTGTAAAATGCCGTATCCTTTAGCTTTCTTTCAATTACTTCAAATGTGCCTGCTGTTGCTTGCTAACCAATTGCAGTTATCAATACTCATATGCCTGTCAGTCCAAAACGAAAACTTTTACACGTGCCAACCTTTTGCTGGTGTGGGTGCTTGCTCAGATTATTGTCCTAAAAGGACAAATTATCTCAGCGGGACAGGGACCGCGACCATGCTGACCCTGGGGGACCTGGTGGGTAAATGACCTTGGGCGCTCATGAAACGAAGACATGACTGACTCGTCTTCATGTTTCGAGTGCCTGAGGTCATTTACCCACCGGGGCCCCCAGGGTCAGCATGGCAGCGGTCCCTGTCCCGCTGAGATAATTTGTCCTTTTAGGACAATTATTTGAGCATTTAAAGTGAAAAATTATCCATGCAACTGAGGCATCCGAATACTATTATAACAGCATAAAAATAATATGATTTCTTCATTAAAAGAATTAAATATGAAATGCGTGCTAGTAATGAGAATGAAACGCACGTCTTTCAGTGTTTTCAGAGAAATACCAGCATTCTTCGAAATGTTTGGAGAAATAACGCGAACAGAAACGATTGGTCAAATGCATTTTTGTGCATACTAGCTACGAGTTTCTGATGCAACCGTCGATATGATGACGATTACTTCTCTCGCCCAAATGACTTGTCACGCTGCTTTACGGTACTCTGGCGTAAGATAGTATGTGCAATTGACTGAAGGTTTTTCTTGCATGACTGTTAAATGGTGTGCCACTCAAGTTGTTTTCTTCCCCATTTAGACGATAATAATCTCCTACGTTGCCATTTTAGTTCTTTTAACTTACTTCACTTCTTCGTCCCCTGCTATTAATCCCTCTGAATGGCTTCCTCTGAAACCTCTACGACCTATTCTTCTCCGACTTTCCTTAAATTTATATGCATTTATCATTCCTCCCGTGTTCCAAAGAAAATTAAATACCTCCTCCAAATCTTTTTGTGAAACTAACGATTCCCAGATTATGTCGAGATTACTTCTCTGCGCTTCCTCATCTTCGAAAGAGCCAGAAAATCTCCTCTGTAGGAACCAACAAGGACACCACAAACTGCTATCTTGCGATCTGAATTCGCTGTTACTCTGTGAGACTCAGAAAACACCGGACTGGAAACCCAGTTTTACGCTTTCATCCTTGATTGCCAGCGTGCAGAGTGGCTATCCTTCTCGAAACTGAAACTGAAAATACCAGTAGAATCATCAACCACTAATTAAGTGAAACTATGCCCCACACAAACAAATACATGACTGAATAAACAATTCTGTAGCGCCGACTTCAACAGTGAAAAGGAAACCAAATGAGTAGCTCAGGCAGTAAATCACACAACTAATGAATGATACTCGTAGCATGTGTAACAGGAGAAAATGGATGTGATAATTATTCGTTAGATGCTATCAGAATTATTATAGTGTAACAGCGACACACTTGTAGTAGATCACTGCGCAATGGGTATCGAGGACATTTTCTGTAATTGCAATAGCAAATATGAAAAATGAACATTAATGTAACGCATTTCAATATTTTTTAAGTAATGATGTAGTTACAAACATTTGAAAATACATGACCTATTAAGGTAATAATGAACACAGCAGTACCATACTTTCCATAACATAGCCTCTGAAACGTCAACACGTACACGTTACAGCTTCTGTCAAAGCAATTCTTCACTCACAAACGACGTTAAGATTTATCTCCACCAAAGATATTTGTATATAGAGAACAGATTATTTATTTTTCTAAATAGGGGGAAGCTATCAGTAAATGCAACGACTTCGTTACTTTTGTCATGCGGAACAATTATATAGACAACACGGGTAACATGTAATGCATCACCATGAAAAAGTAACGGACCAGCCATACACCAATTTATATATATTTATAAATGATCAATAAATGATTTAGGAAAGCCGGAATGAGAAGTAGCCAACGTAATTAGATTGTACGGTGACGTTAAAGCAAACAAAGAACACAAACCACGAGCGTTCAAGATACATGGATAGCAGAAGTCGAATATGCTTGCAGTCACAAAGTTTCCAATAAGCATGCACTATTGTAATAAAATTGAAGGGGAGAGTCACGAAATTGATTACACATTGCTTGCGATTGAATGAACAGAACACGATCTTCTTGTAACTCTCTTCGAGCCTGATGAAAATGCAAAGACTCAGAACTTTTGTAATAACACGTGCCAGAATATCAGTTAACGAGCAGAATATAAGCAAGTTTAGGATATGATATTAATGAAAAATAAACTGAGGTAGCAAAAGTAATGGGATACCTCCTAATATCGTATCGGACCTCCTTTTGCCCGGCGAAGTTTAGCAACTCGACGTTGTGTGGGCTCCAGAAGTGTTTAGAACTCCCCTGCAGAAATATTGAGACTTGCTGCCTCTATAGCCGTCCACAATTGCAAAAGTGTTGCCGGTGCAGTATTTTGTGCAGAAACTGACCTCTCCATTATGTCCCATAAATGTGCAATGTGATTCGTGTCAGGCGATCTCGATGGCCAGATCATTCGTTCGAACTGTCCAGAATGTTCTTCATACAAATCGTGACAGTTGTGGCCCGCAGACATGGAACACTGTTATCCATAAAAAGTTCCATCGTTATTTGGGAACATGAAGATCATGAATGATTGCAGATGTCTCCAGGTAGCAGAACATAACCATTTACAGTCAATGATCGGTTCAGCTGGATGACAGGACCCAGTTCATTCCTTGGAAACACAGCCCACACCATTATGGGCCCACCAGTAGCTATCGCAATGCCTTGTTGACAACTTGGGTCTATGGCTTCGTGGAGCTGCGCCACGCTCTAATCCTACCATCAACTCTCATCAAATTAAATCGGGACTCACATGAGCAGGGAGACGTTTTTCCAGTCGTGTAGGGTCTAACCAATATGGTCACGAGCCTAGAAGAAGCGTTGCAGGTGACATCGTACCGTTAGCAAAGGCACTCGCGTCTGCTGTCTACTTCCATAACCAATTAATTTCACGCTCTGTTGCTTGTATGTTAGCACTGACAACTCCACGCAAACACCGTTGCTCTTTGTGAAGTGTCAGTGAAGGCTGTCGGCCACTGCGTTGTCCACGGTAAATAATAATGTCTGAAATTTCATATTCTCGGTACGCTCTTGACGGTTTAGATCTCGGAATTTTGAAATTCCTAATGGTTTCCGAAACGGAATATCCATTGCGTCTAGCTCCGAGTACCTTTCCGCGTTCAAACTGTTAATTCCCAGCGTGTGGCGATATAATGATTTCGACAAGCTTTTCACATGAATCACGTGAACACAAATGACGACTCCGCCAATGAACCGCCATTTCATATCTTGTGTACGCGATACGCCGCCATCTGTGTAAGTGCACATCGCAGCACATGATTTTTGTCACCTCAGTGTAAGTCGCCGAATATAAGCACCACATGTATGACTTAATACCAAAATCATCCCAATCGGGAACCACTTCGAATGACTGAAACGTTGTCACCAAATTGCTGAACTGCTGACGCTGCAAACTGACCTGTTTCCAACAGTAACATGCCTACTGGGACGAATGAAAGCTTCCGACGAACAGCCACGCCCAACCGCCGCATTGGTAATTGACTGAAAGCATACGAAAGTGGTCAAAGGTGACCACTTTTTTGCCAAGACAGCTCGGAGAAACAGCTTGAAAAAATACACTGTCCATATCGATACTAATGACAAAACGTTTCGACAAGTAATCAGAAAGGAGAAATTCGCGAATTACTGAAAGTAAAACTATTGAAAAATTGGAAGTGTTGTTGAATAATCGAAGTTCTTCTCCCTGCGGATACGAAATGAAGCAGATTTGTAATGTGCACGAAACCAGCAGGAGACTGCTTACAAAACATCCTACAGAATCAATACTATTTATTAAATTAAACTATCAATTCAATTGATGTTACTGTGATTAAACGAAGCAATTTTATCATCAGGCTTGAGCCCACAGTTTTAAAATCTTACAAAATAAAACGATAAATACCTTTCGTTTTAAATTGAAACGAGTTATGAACCGATTAATGCATCAGTAAAATGAATAGGTAGTTAATTATCAATATCTCGACAATATACTTTCACTCTGTAACTATTAATTACACAGTGAATATAAACCACACATAGACAAGCTTCTCCAATCCCTATCACAAAGTAATGACATTAATGAAAAATGAATGAACTGAAGCTAAACGCTTGAGTGGATGCAGTGCATATCATTGACTCAAATGGTAGAGTTTAAAAATGACGCGAATTTATTGAAATTAAAATGAAAGAGATTCTATCGTCTAAGATTTTAGTGAAAACGTTTTGAGGGTAAAAAGAAAACTGAAATGTTAACTACAAGTAAAATGGCTCTGAGCACTTTGGGCCTTCACATCTGAGGTCATCAGTCCCCTTGGACTTAGAACTACTTAAACCTAACTAACCTAAGGATATCATACACATCCATGCCGGAGCCAGGATTCGAACCTGCGACCGTAGCGGTCGTGCGGTTCCAAACTGAAGCGCCTAGAACCGCTCGGCCACTGCGGCCGAACCTGTTAACTACAGCATTAATTCAGAAGTGCAAATTAGTTTTTAAGCAAAAAATTATGAAGATGCAGAAGTGAGAATAATGCTCCATTTATAATAAACAGTGCTCAATTTCGACTACAACCATTACGTAAATTAGTTGTCAACGAAATGCGAAAGAAGTTATACAACATACACTGGCAGAAATAGAACATACAACAGGATACATCTAATAAAAACAAAGAAAGAAAGAAATCTGAAACTGGAGTGGAAGGAATTCATCTTCTTATGTCGTCTGGTGTATGAAGCGTTGGTATTATTTGCAAAGGCAAAATTTTTTACAGTGAACAAAAAGGTCAATGCACTTTTGATACCACAATGTAATTTTTTTAAATCTTAATCTTTGACCTGTATTGCTCTAATAATTGGCTGAATAACTAAAATATGACTTTATCATTCTTATCAGTTGTTTTGAGTTAACGAATTATGCATAATGAAACAGCATAGCGAGTACCATCTATTGAGACCTTTCATTTGAAGGATGTCTTCCTTCCACATTGCAAGTGTAATTTCAATATTTTCTTTCCAAGAACAGTCTACACTAACGACCCTACGAAATTTCTTTGTTTTTTAACGAGTATGGGAATCTGAAAGCATATAAGTGTTGCTTGTTTAAGACAGCCAGATACACACACACATACACACACAAACACACACACGCACACACACACACACACACACACACACACACACACACACACACACACACACACACACACACTTGAAATGTGCAGTAGTTGTACTATGCAGAAAGAAAAGGACAACCTAACAAGAGGCGATGTCTCTTCGTATGTTGGTCTGCTATTCACATGAAAATTTTTAAATAATTTTTTCTCACTCTGTATTCTTCTGGCATGGCTTTCTTATCATAGTACGTTCAGGTACCTCCATTTCTATGTCTCATTTAAAGTTATAAGTTTCTAAAGGCAACATTAAACACGATATCACTTACAACTCAATAGTGTGGAAAGAAAGATGGAAGGCAGAACAATGCTTGTTTCCATTTAACTATCTATATGTTTATACTGGTGTTGTCAGTCGCATCCAGCGTCTTCTGCAGGTCTTATTATCATGATGTTGTTCGGTGAAATATATAATAAAATTAAATGACAGTGCTGATATTTATTTTAAAGAATTCCAAAGGCATTGCTGGGACCTGGCTTCATTTACAGTGTGTCACCTAAAACAGGTTGTAGTAAAAATAAGAAAGTGTATTTTTTGTAGACATACACTTTTTAAATGGAACAGATTCTGTTGACATTAACAAACTAAAAGTTGGGTGAACTGTAATGTCAGTGGCTTCTGCTGCAGGATTCTTTTTTCAATCTGTTGCGAGTTGTCGTATTTTGGAAAGTTTCTGCACTGATGCTTGTTTGTTCCGTCCAACCAGCGTAGTTGTTAGGTAGGATGCTGTTATGTTTACTTGCAGTATTTCTGTGCGTTCCTTGAGCGCATTGCGACTTGCCGTGACTGGACGATGGGCTTTACCAATGCAGAAAATGTCGGAGATTGTAGGAAGAACGTAGTTCGTCTTTCTATGGAGTATTTAGATATCCCGATAGCGTCAATCATCTTGGCAATTATTTATCAACCTATTCAACTAGTTACATAAAAATGGCAGTGTAACACCTAGACAACGTAACGGAAGGAAAACAGTGATGATAGAAGAGGGGGAAATCTGTGTTCTTTCCGGTGTTGCAGTAGATCAGCACATTATCTCCCAGCAAAGTCGTGCGAGGAAATGGCATGAGCCAGGTAAGTGTCCACATTCTCGATCGACTTAGCTTCCAGCCCTATCATATCTATCTGCATCAAGAGCTGCGTCGAAACGATAACCAGAATAGCGCTAATTTCTGGCACATGGACATTAAGACAGGACAGTAAAAATGTTTCATGTGCCTTGTTTAGTGATGAAATCACATTTACCAATCATGGCGAGGCAAACCGCTGAAGTATGCACAATTGCTCTGTTGACAGTCCCTGTTGGCTTCGTCAGGTGGAACGTCAGCATCCATGAAGTGTAATCCTGTGGTATGGGATCGCTAAATATCAGCTCATTGCTCGTTTTTCATATACGGAACACTGAATGCGCGCAAATTTCGCAGCCTGCTAACAGACCACCTTCTACGGATGCTAGAAGACGTTCCTCTGCAGGAACTTGTGGTACCGACATGATGGCTGTCCATCCCATAGTGCACGAAGTAGGACAGCCTGACAACATGTCTTGACGAATTGTTTCCAGATCGTTGGACTGATCGCAGAGGAGCTGTATCTTGGCAGGCCCGTTCCCCGTATTTGACGCCATTAGACTTCCTTCTGTGGGGAAAGCTAAATGACGCTGTCTACTAGGATATAACACCTACATTCGATGATATTTAACGACGTATTACTGCAGCCTGCTCGGACATCTCCGCTGAAATGCTAGCACGTGCGCAACAGTCATTCCATACCAGACTGGAAGCGTGTACCGCTGCTGCCAGTGGTCATTCTGAGCACAACCTGTGATAGTCAGTTGCCCTGTTACTGGTCGTGTTATGCCTTAGGGTGTGCTGCCACAATACAAGCATCGATGCAGGAACTTTCAAAATCTGATAAACGACTCGCGCTGGGATCCTGCAACAAGCACCATTGACACTCTGATTTACCTACTCTTCTTAGTTAATGTCAACAGGCATTGTTCCATTTTGAAAAGTATAAGTTTGCACGAGAAATACTCTACGATTATTGGTTAACATTACGAGTCCCTGACTACCAATCCATTCTGCGAAAACGACACATCAACACTAGTTTCCATTTCCGCAATATTTTTGGAGGGAATTTTCGGTGATTCATACTGTGTAGTATGTACTTTTATATGAAGGGCACGCCGAAGAGTAAGGCCTCAAAATTTCTTATATAAAATCTCTTAGGGCTATTCAACTAAAAATAAACATTATTAATATTCTACATCTTTATTCTTCATGTCATCATTTTCATTTCTCGGGGTAGTCAGTCTGGCGACGAACACATTTTTCCCAACGACAGACCGGGTTGTTAATACCGTCACTGTAGAATGTTTGACTTTGTTGACGGAGCCGCAACCTCAGTTCTGCTTGCACCGCTTCATTACTATCAAAATGAAGTCCTGGAATGTTTTCTTTAAGTTTCGGAAACACATGAAAATCGGATGCGGCGAGTCGGGACTTTATGAAGTGTGGTCGATGACTGTGAACCTAGGGCGATGGACTGTTACAACTGTCGCAGCTCTCAGAAAATTCAGAGGTATTACTTCTCAGCATGCCCTGCCATTTCCTGTTTTAAGACTAATGGATTGAAGTTGTTGAATGAATGTGAATTATTAAATTCCGTGTTTTAGGATCTCGCTTTTCTACTTTTAGCCATGGATGAATATTTCGGTTCCATACAAGATGTTTTTTCTCTAAAATATATAGTACTTTAGGATCATTGTCTATTGCAACAATGTATGCTGTTTCATTTATATACTCCCCTACAGCCGACGTTTTAGCTTTATCAAGTCTGAAACAGTCAATGTGTTTGTTTAACGATTTTTAATATATCTACCAGTTTGTCCAGTGTATTATTTAATGCAATCACTGCATGTAACTATAAATTCCTGATTTGCTGAGTTACTCTGTTGGTTGCAAAATGACATGAAACAGTTTCTTCCTTAAGTTGTTGAGGATGGTAAAAGTGATCCTAACATCTGTGTTTTAAACAGCTTGGCTATTTTGTTTGAAATAATTCCCAAGTAGTATATATACATAGTCATTTACTTGGCTTTTTGTATGTTGTGGTTCGGTGGCCACGTCAGTTTGTTTGCTTTTGTTTATTGCTACATGTTGCGAAAGTACATCTATTTCATGTACATGGTAGCCATTGCTACGTGCAATGTATTTTACTGTGTTTCTTGCTGGCTCACAGACAGCAGCATTAAGTGGTAATTTGTGTGCTCTGTTTGAAAAGTATCTCAATGCAGCTTGTTTTTTCAGTTTGATTATGTGAAGGATTTACCATTTACAGTGCCTGTGTCTGTCGGTTTTCTGTGTTCATTGATGTTCATGGTCTGGTTTGTTTTTGCCATGTCTAAAAAATTGTTTTATTATCTTCGTGGTATTCTATGGTGAGATGGATATTGTCATGTAATTAGGTGAATCTAATGTAAAAATTTTTCTTCCTCATCACTTCCATTATATAATACGAATGTGCAATCTACTAATCTGCAGCTGTGCACAGTTTTAAGGTGATGTCATCCTTATTGTTTCAGAAGTCTGTTTTCAAAGCGATTAATGAAAATCTCTGCAGGGATCCTGTTTATTCATTTTGACACTGAATGTTGAATAGTTGTAGTAGAGGACAAGGCGAAAATTCTCATAGTTCAAGTATTTCAGCTGTGGATGTACTTGATATTTTAATAAATTATATTTGATTACACCTCTGGATTCTTAGATGTATATGCTACTGTATAAGTTTACTACATCTAGGAAAATAAGCTTTACTTTGGCTGGTATCTGAATTGCTTCGATGTCTTGAAGTACTTGGTAACCACTTTTCGCTGAAAAAGACGTTTGAAATTTGTACTGGTTTTGTAAAATTGAATGCAGTGTTCTCACAGCCTTGTGACCTGCATGGTTCATAGCTGATGAGAACACTGTCTTCGTGGATTTTTCGTTGGGCTCATAACTTCAGAGGAGTTTGATTCATTATACACTCCTGGAAATGGAAAAAAGAACACATTGACACCGGTGTGTCAGACCCACCATACTTGCTCCGGACACTGCGAGAGGGCTGTACAAGCAATGATCACACGCACGGCACAGCGGACACACCAGGAACCGCGGTGTTGGCCGTCGAATGGCGCTAGCTGCGTAGCATTTGTGCACCGCCGCCGTCAGTGTCAGCCAGTTTGCCGTGGCATACGGAGCTCCATCGCAGTCTTTAACACTGGTAGCATGCCGCGACAGCGTGGACGTGAACCGTATGTGCAGTTGACGGACTTTGAGCGAGGGCGTATAGTGGGCATGCGGGAGGCCGGGTGGACGTACCGCCGAATTGCTCAACACGTGGGGCGTGAGGTCTCCACAGTACATCGATGTTGTCGCCAGTGGTCGGCGGAAGGTGCACGTGCCCGTCGACCTGGGACCGGACCGCAGCGACGCACGGATGCACGCCAAGACCGTAGGATCCTACGCAGTGCCGTAGGGGACCGCACCGCCACTTCCCAGCAAATTAGGGACACTGTTGCTCCTGGGGTATCGGCGAGGACCATTCGCAACCGTCTCCATGAAGCTGGGCTACGGTCCCGCACACCGTTAGGCCGTCTTCCGCTCACGCCCCAACATCGTGCAGCCCGCCTCCAGTGGTGTCGCGACAGGCGTGAATGGAGGGACGAATGGAGACGTGTCGTCTTCAGCGATGAGAGTCGCTTCTGCCTTGGTGCCAATGATGGTCGTATGCGTGTTTGGCGCCGTGCAGGTGAGCGCCACAATCAGGACTGCATACGACCGAGGCACACAGGGCCAACACCCGGCATCGTGGTGTGGGGAGCGATCTCCTACACTGCCGTACACCACTGGTGATCGTCGAGGGGACACTGAATAGTGCACGGTACATCCAAACCGTCATCGAACCCATCGTTCTACCATTCCTAGACCGGCAAGGGAACTTGCTGTTCCAACAGGACAATGCACGTCCGCATGTATCCCGTGCCACCCAACGTGCTCTAGAAGGTGTAAGTCAACTATCCTGGCCAGCAAGATCTCCGGATCTGTCCCCCATTGAGCATGTTTGGGACTGGATGAAGCGTCGTCTCACGCGGTCTGCACGTCCAGCACGAACGCTGGTCCAACTGAGGCGCCAGGTGGAAATGGCATGGCAAGCCGTTCCACAGGACTACATCCAGCATCTCTACGATCGTCTCCATGGGAGAATAGCAGCCTGCATTGCTGCGAAAGGTGGATATACACTGTACTAGTGCCGACATTGTGCATGCTCTGTTGCCTGTGTCTATGTGCCTGTGGTTCTGTCAGTGTGATCATGTGATGTATCTGACCCCAGGAATGTGTCAATAAAGTTTCCCCTTCCTGGGACTATGAATTCACGGTGTTCTTATTTCAATTTCCAGGAGTGTAGTTAATTTCTGAATTTTTGCCTGTGGTTGTAAGAAAGACTGTTTCTTTAGTTCAATGCTTAACATTCATATGGGGTCCTGTGGGATACCTTATAGGTGATTATTCAGAAAGTATTCAAGCATATTACTTGCATATTTGATTTGTCCGTAATCACTAGCATAGAATCTCTGTCAGCTTTCACTGCCAGTGCATTGCCCTCACTGAGATTAATGTTGACATTTTGAAGCAACCCATTCTCGTCTTTAGAAACTTATATTGTTTTTATGTATTTATCTGTCACGATTAGCTTTTTTACGTGTGTTGCTCCAGTCTTCTATCTGCCTTTTAGACTTTCATTTACAAAATCTTCAAGTGAAAGGTGCTTGAGATGTATGGGCGAGGAGTAGTAATTCTGAGGGTATTGTATATGCTAACTTCTTGACATGATTTTTCTTCTTGTACTATAGTTCCACTTCAGTTTTAAACTGGAAAGAACTATTACTCTTTTTTAGATTTTTGTAATTAGGAATTAGATCATGTTCCAAACAGATTACTTAGGAAGATTTTCAGTATTTTCTGTTTAACGTTTTGTCTGCGTGAAAAACTCGAATTAACTCCGTTGCTGATATAAAACAATTATAAGGAATATTGGACTTTAATCAACAAATTTTTGACTGATAAAGGTGTTTGTAAGATCTTCTGATATTTTAAAATTAGTCACAGACAGTTAACAGATTCTTCAGAAAAGAGCGGGAAAATAGATATCTTGGAGCAAATGAAAATATTCATCTACTGCCAAAAGTGCAAAAACAAGATACTAAATTAAATGATGCAGTTTAAGAATTCACATACCCCAGTCAACTTCAACTGAAAACCTTTAAAATATATTGTTGTAGTTGTTGCTTACTGAAGGCGCTCAACATCATGGCCAGCAGCTCCCCTACAGTTAATTTAAGAGATGAGTGGGGTTAAACCGTATGAGATGAAGACATGCTAAAAAGTGACATTCGTTCCCTCGCAGTCTTTCTGACATAGCACTCTCAGACTTCTCAACAGTACAAAGGAGCATAACGAATCAAGACTAATATAAGAACTGAATGAGTCCACCAAGCACTGTACACACTAAAACCTTCTACCTAAAACTTAAGGTAGAATGGCAGACAAAAGACAAAATCGTGAAACATGCGCCACATGATCTCATCATCGTCCAGAATTGAGGAAAAGTCTTCTAATAAAATGGCTTCTGCCCTCTCTCCGTTATGTAAACCACAGACAGTTAAAAGCGGAGAACTGCAATCGGAGCGCCACATGCATCACAAACGGACGGTTCTTCAGATCTGAGAAGGAAGCCAAGGGCCAAGAGCTCCGACCTATTCGAGGATGCGTTAGGCAAATGTTATCGCCTCTAAATGGTCACTATTCCTTCTAAAGACGCATTTCAGCCCATCTCAGGAATGACACCAGGAGACGCAAGGAGATATGACAGTGGGTTGCATTCGGGAGCGTACATGCCTCGTTGACAGAGGTGTACGCTAGCTCATTGCCACGAATCGCCACGCATCCTGGTACCTATCGGAATGATACCTCATTATCCTGTCTTAGCAACTGGAGGAGGGCCCCTTGGATGCTGTGGACGGTTTTCTCTGCTGGGTACATTGCTAGATGGTCTACAGGAGACTGAGTGAGGCTGGGTAGATAAGGAATTTGAAGCAACGATCACGTTCTATCCGATCGACAGCTATAAGAATGTATCGAAGGCAAGAACTCACCAGGTAGACGTAATCTAAAGACATGGCTTGGAAAAGCTACTGAATACCAGTAGTGCACCCCTGTTTGGACCCATAGTATACACTACGCTACAGTGAGGTGCTTACTCAAAATTGGAAAACAATTGTCTGGAGTGAACAGTTTCTTGCGGTCTGTGAGATATAAAATTGTTCTAGACGTTCAACCAGGACGGTGCTGTGCACCAGCGCTGCCTCTGTATGTTTACAGGAGACGTTCTTAGATCTAGTAAATGCAGCTTTGCCTGTATATCACACGGGTACAAAATTGCAGCAAGCAGGATCTACTTGCGCCCAAGTTCTTCCCATTCGAGCACTTCGAGGTGTCCAGCGCTTTAAGTGATCTGATTTTTAGCTCTCTGAGATACGGCAGCCAAGTCAGCTTTCATAGAATAAGAAACCCAAGAACCACACCATCTCCTTAAAATGTAAAACAAGATCTCACAGCCTATATAGTGGGAATGTAAAAAGAGAACGATCACATTTAAAATTAATATGCACTGTTTCCTCCGAGGAGAAATTAAAGCCTGCTCTAGCAGCCCATTATTCCAGTCTCTAGTCAACACCAAGAAGGAGCTGTACGATAGGAATGAAAGCTGCTAGGCGTATTTCTATGACCGAGGTACGATGTCTGTTCCAGTTTCGCGCCAGTTGCATAAGAGTGGCGCTGGTAGACTCACTGTCAGGGTGCAAATGAAGTTTACTTTAAATACACGTCGTAACGGATGTGAGTGACAGTTACCTTTGAGACTGAACTTGGAGAGTCGATGTTCGTCAAGAATAGCTCTAAGGCGATAAAGACACCATCATCAACACGATATTGGGTTTGCAAGAGATCGTGTAATAGGGCTGCGACAAGCCGGATGTTCCTTTTGTGATAATGCAGAAAAAGTTTTCAGGAATATAGCGACTGTACATGGTTGCTGGCAGCGGTTGTCCACGAGAATGTACTTTCGCAAGAAGACCGGGCTGCTGCCGCCCGCGTGGCACTACCGAGAGGGAAGACTGCCGTATTCGCCGCACGCCCCTGGCGCATCGTAATGCATCTGCAGCAGCAGCGTGAGCACCATCTGGTGCCACGGTGACACAACCAACTAGTAAAAATCGGTTACTTCAAAGACAGTTCCGATCCAGACGTCCTGTAGCGTGCATTGCAGTAACCTCGAGCCACCGTCATCTGCGACTTCAGTGGTGTCAAGCGAGAGCTCAGTGGAGGGCAGTACGGAGCCCCTTTGTGTTTCCTGAAGAAAGCTGGTTCTGCCTCGATGGCAGCAATGGCCCCGTGTTGCTTAGGAGGAGGCCAGTTGATGGCCTCAAACCACCTGTCTGTGTTCTAGACCTTCAAAAATGGTTCAAATGGCTCTGAGCACTATGGGACTTAACAGCTGTGGTCAGCAGTCCCCTAGAACTTAGAACTACTTAAACCTAACTAACCTAAGGACATCACACACATCCATGCCCGAGGCAGGATTCGAACCTGTGACCGTAGCAGTCGCGCGGTTCCGGAGTGCGCGCCTAGAACCGCGAGACCACCGCGGCCGGCACACAATGGACCTACACCTGCAGTTATGGACTGGGCTGCGATTTCATATGACAGCAAGAGCACTCTCAAGGTTATCCCACACACCTTGACTGCAAAACTGCACGTCAGATTCGTACTGTTGTGCTGCCATTCACAAACAGCATTCCAGAATTTTCCAACAGGATAATGTTTGCTCACTTACCGCTGTTGTAACCCAACGTGTTCTAAAGCATGTCGACACGTTGTCTTGGCCTGCTCGATCACTAGATCTGTCGCCAATCGAGCACATATGGGACATCATCGGACATTTCCAGCGTCATCCACAAAAAGCATTAAACGTCCCTGCACAGCACAATGCACACACACTTGCATACTTCCATCGCCGTTACACCGGTTATTAATGTGCCAGTATTTCATATTTGGAGTGTTAATTACTTAAATATGTTACCTAGACAAATGTATTCCCGAAATTTCATTACTTTTCATTAATTATCTTTTGGTGTTACGTTTCTTTCCCGTCTGTGTATCAATACTTAAATGGTAACCATATGAATCATTTTAACACTGATACCTTTATCATCCAGTCGTAACAAATGTCGTTTGCTGTAACAGGTGTCGTGTGAAATGGACAAAGCCAGAAAATGGTCAGCCTGTAAATAAACAGCAGCTTTTCTTCAATATTTGAGACCTGCAAGACACGACACACTGAAAACGTGTATATTACTCGCGGACCAGGCAAAAAGTGCTGTTTTATCGTACCAGACAACAAATCTACCGAAGGTGAGGACAAACACCGAAAGTATAACAAATGTTGCCTAGAAAGAAGAGTGACCTCGAAGTACTCTGTTGTTAGCGTCAGAGAGAAGACATATGAAGCTCAGTTAGTAAAGAAGAAAAGTTAACGCGCATGGATACAGGAAGAGATTAGAGAGAAATACAGATGGAATGAATTTCTAAATGTCAAACTATATTGAACACATTTACAAATTGGAAATATGTTATCTATGTCTATATTCAATACCGAATGCCGGGGAAGAATACATAGACAGCACACCGAGCGAGATGGCGCAGTGGCTAGCATACTGAACGCGTATTCGAGAGGGCGACGGTTCAATCCCACGTCTGGCCATCCTGATTTAGGTTTTCCGTGATTTCCGTAAATAGCTCCAAGCAAATGCTGGGATGGTTCCTTTGAAAGGCCTCGGCGGACTTCATTCCCCGCCCTTCCCTAATCCGATGAGACTGATGACCTCGCTGTTTGGTCTCCTCCCCCAAATAATCCAACCCCATAGACAGCACAATTGAAACTATTTCTTTCATTTTCTATTTTTTAGCATCGTGCTCCTTACAATATTTGTAACACTATATTTATGTGTTATGTGTATGTGTGTGTGTATAGTTGTGTTGTATAATGATGATGATAACAAAGGGAGAGGGTCAAACCTAGTGCCAGCACATAGCGTGCTTCTCATTAATAATGCAAAGTGGACCGCCCAACTTAGCGTCCTCATCCGACAGATACGTCACCTTCAGTGGTGTCGCGTGTCCTCACATCATGAAGCACTGTGGAGAGCGTTGTAATTTAATCCAGGGCATCGGTGCAAAGATTGATGATCGTGGACTTTGTGCAACCAGTCCTCCTCCCACTTGCACACTGCGGAGAGGTTTGCGTATCTCGTGTTTTTATTTATGTATTTGAAAGCCAGCATCCTCATAGTTCAATGTTTTAAATCAATGATTTTTACAGTGATAAAAGCTGGTGATTTTTTGAATACAAAATTGTTCACCGAATTACACTTAGATTTCATGTGTAAATTAGAAACCAGCCAAATATCGTGATGGGTGCTGTGCATCGCTGTAACTGTTGAGAAGAAGACACCACAAAGTAAAGTGAAACTTCTACTGCCTTTCTTCAGAAAACTATGGTGGCCGGTGTACTTTGCAAATCGAAACAGTGGCGTATGACGAAATCTGAGCTTGTGTCAATTAAAGTCAGATATAGGTACTAACTGAGACCACTTACGTGGTTTTGCTTTTTCTACTTCGTCTGAAATATTTTTGTGATATTAATCTAAAATATTTCACCACCACATTAGCCAAGTATCTTCAGTGGTTATCAGATTACTCATTAAAAGTTTATTATGTTAAAGTTGATGAAAACGACTGTGCTATTTAAAGTAATTACATGTGTGTGAACATTGGCACATTGGTGTTAGGCATTCCTGCGAATTTAATTGCTAAATGTTGAACTAACATCCTGTACGATCGTCACCTCAGAGGTA
This sequence comes from Schistocerca cancellata, assembly GCF_023864275.1. Lineage (NCBI taxonomy): Eukaryota > Metazoa > Arthropoda > Insecta > Orthoptera > Acrididae > Schistocerca > Schistocerca cancellata. The sequence goes on from NC_064630.1 coordinate 632,181,969, forward strand.
GTTACCATTAAAATTACTATGTTTCCTCTACAATTATTTGCTATTAAAACCTTTTTATTAATTCGTGTAGTAGATTGCAAACTCTCACAGATAAAAGAAATTGATCAGTCATCACACAGCTATGTATCTACTGCAAGCGACTTTCTCCCGTAACTTACGTGTACGATTGCCACAAACGGTTAATAAAACAATTTGAACCGAACGAGGACATTGCAAACTATGATCTGATGGAACATTGTGTCTCACACATGCAACAGTCAATGATATTAATATAATCATTAAGTATTAAATACATCAGAGATTCTTTAGGACCTTATAATAAAATTCTTTGCATTAACATCTGTAAATATTACTATAACAGCTACGATAAATAATCCAGCATGACAAACAGTGTAATTCAATATGAACAGATTCTCCATCTTGTATTCAGTACTGTTGTCACGTGGATCACAACATGCTGAATAAGAACGGTACCGCAGTTATGATATGCACATCATTAACGTAATACTGTAAGGTGTGACTACTTCTGTGACGTCTTTTAACGGTGATGATGACATAAATAGAAACGTCTGCACCAACCGCATCTTAAATATAAATATGTTTGTAGTTACAACGTGAATTATTTTATTGCTGATACCTATATTATCCACACCCAGTCATAACAAACTTTTTATTTGTAATAGAGGGTTTGTGAAAACGAACAAAGCCAGCAACTAGTCAGCCAGTAAAGAAACAGCAGCTTTCGTGTTAAAACATTTTTTTTTCAATGTTTGAGAGCTGCAAGACACGACATACTGAATATGTGAATAAAATCATAATCTTATCTAATCTGTTACGATGGCCATGCAGAAAGTACACATTGATTCTGGCACGCAGTAGACGCACTCCATCTACGTAGTTCCCAGCACCATTCGTTGAAGTGTCATAATGTGTGATTTTCTCTACTGCTTTCAATGGGCCGTTGAACCTGGTTGCTTAAGATTACTTTATTAACGAATTTTATTTTCTTAAATTCCAGACTGCAATGATCGATTTTAAAATGATTTTATCTTTTATTCTTAAAATCGCGAGGAGATATTTGTTCCGCTTTTTGTAAAGTTAACTGATGTCAGCTGATCTTCACTCATAAAAAGATTCATTTTAAGAAATTATTTGCCCGCATCTCGTGGTCGTGCGGTAGCGTCCTCGCTTTCCACGCCCGAGTTCCCGGGTTCGATTCCCGGCGGGGTCAGGGATTTTCTCTGCCTCGTGATGGTTGGGTGTTGTGTGCTGTCCTTAGGTTAGTTAGGTTTAACTAGTTCTAGGTTCTAGACCATATATGTTAAGTCCCATAGTGCTCAGAGCCATTTGAACCACTTTTGAAATTATTTAATTTTATCAAATCTATTTATTTAGTTAATCAATTTTTGAAATTGTCATCCTGTATGTTATTGAATCAGACTTTGCTCCAAGAACCCCAGCGGTACACTATAATAATCGCGATATTCATACATACATATCTTGCATGTCTCAAATTTAATTTAGTTTGTTTCATAATGTACCCGTATATGGGAGAATTCGATCGATTATCTAAATTATGTATGTTTGTGTAACTATAAGAGTACATTACTGGTGCTTTTTTTTTTTTTAATAAAGCCTCTACTATACGCTGGTTCGAGTGGTTCGACGTGCGCCAAAATGATGTGTATGCATACGACAGTTTCTCAGTTTCTCCATGGAAGCTTGTTTGCGCTTGCTACCAGGCTGCACTGATCTGGCGCATTTATTGTCTAGTCTGATTTGTACTAGGTGTGTGGCTATAAAGTAAGTATTACATGATCTTCGGAGAAATTAAACCTGTCATAACCCATGTATTATAAAAATTAGACGGAACCAGCAAAATAAACATAATCATTGATCTGTGTTTGATGATGTCTGCGATAACCTAAGACTGTCACAGTTTTTTCTGAACCTGACATAACAGAACGCTCCCATCAAATAAAGTTGTGACCTTGTCCCCTATTATCCACTCCCAGAATGAAATACTGATCATTCTTGTAGTGCCTGGCCTGCATAGGGCGCAAATTCACAAACATTACTGTCACTGTCATTGGTGATTCACTTAGTAGTAGAAAGGCATCAGGACTAGGTGAGATACTTGCTCCCCTTCTACCAGCAGTTTATCGTAGTTTGCTGAAGCAACTAAGGGCACCCAGTGACTGGAAAAAAGCGCAGGTCATTCCCGTTTTCACGAAGGATCGTAGAACTGATGCACGTAGTTATAAGCCCCAATCGTTTATGCCAGCAAGTGGTAGAATTACGGAACTAATTTTATACTCAAGAATTATGACGTTTTTTGGGTAACGGAGACCTGCTCTATAAAAATTAACATGGATATCGCAAACAGAGATGGCGTGAAACTCAGCTGGATCTGTTGCTTCTTGATGTCGATAGGGCTGCAGACAACGGCGCTCAGGGTGATGTCGTGTTCCTTGAATGTAGGAAGCATTTGACACCGTCCCGCTCGGGCTTACCGAGTATCTGCCAGATTTGCGACTGGATTCGATTCTTCTTTGCACACAGAACTCAATACGTCGCTCTTAACGAAACATAATTGACAGATGCAAAGGCAATTTCCAGAGAACTTCGAAGAAGTGTGATAGGCCGTTATTGTTAACAGTGTATGTAAATGATCTAGTAGAAAGAGCTGGAAGCTCTTCAAGTAACAACGCCAGAAGACAGTATCGATTTGCAGACTGACCTACAGAGGGTTGATGAACGGTGCAATTCTCTTGCAGTTGACACTGACTGTAAGTAAACGTAAAGTACTGAGTCTACAGTGGAAAATAAATCCTGTACGGTACAACTACACTATGGATGACAAACTACTGGAACAGTATCTACCGTAAAATATCGAGAAGTGAATATCAAGAGCGACCGTAAGTGGTAGCACCGGATAAAACAAATTCCAGGAAAAAGGAAATGCCTAACTGAGATTCATAGGAAGAATCTTAATAAAATGTAACTCAACAACAAAGGAAGTGGCTGAGAAGCGCTTGTTCGACAGATTCTTGAGTATTGCTCGCCAGTATGTGACCATCAACAGGTAGCACTGAAAGAAGAGGTAGAGAAGATCCAACGAAGAGCGGTACATTTCGTCGCAGGATCATGTAGTCGGCCCGGGAGCATTACAGAAATGCTCAACAAAGTCCTTTAGCAGATGTTACAAGAGAGTCTTTGCGCATCACGGAAACGTTTACTTTTTAATTTTCGAAAGAGTACTTTCCGGGAACAGTTGGACAACATACTACTTACTCTTACATACATCTCGCGAAAAGACCACGGAAAGAAAAGTCGAGAAATTAGAGCTAATACAGAGTTTTACCACAGTCATTCTTTGCAAGCCTCATTTCTGAGAGGAATAGGAAATGTGGCGACCAGATAATGATAACAGAGGCACCCTCCACCACACGACACCACGTGGCTTGCAGAGTATTTATGTAGATGTAGATGTAAGTTGGCCATCGTCAATGGATAGAAAGAGAGTTCTCTAACGCTTACTCTTAAGTTATTGACCAAATTCTTCCTTCTGCTATTTGTGGGCTACCGTCATTGGATAGGTGTAAGACGGGCAGAGTAAGAGAGAGGGAACGTTTATCAAAAACTAAGTGCTCGCTGCTTCGCTCGCGCTGTGTGGTTTGCACAGATTTTATTTTCTTTAATCACATTTTTATGTAGTTGCAACATCCTCTAAATTTTTCACGCCACAGAAACAAATATAAATTTTCTTAGACATAGCTTCTAAATCGCTTTTCTAATGAAATACTTCCATAAAAACTTTCATCCCCCATTTCACCCCCTTAGGGGTTGAATTTCCAAGAACACTGAAACATTTAATTTTTTATTTCTTTTCTGAGAAGTTAAACAACAATTTTCATAGATGTAGCTTCAAAAAAGCTTTAGTAGTTCTTTAATAATGATATATTTTTAAAAAAAGCTTTCTCCAGCTCTATCGCCACCATAGGGTTAAGTTTCCAAATATGCTGAAACAAGTATTTCTTTACTTCTGGCCGAGAAATCAAATACCAATTTTTGTAGTTCTAGCTGCAAATTTCCCTTAATCGTGACGTATTTTCAACAAACCTGTCATCCTCTTTTTTACCCCCTTAGGGAAATTCTTCCTTAAACAACGTCTACGGTAAAAGATCATCACCCTCTCCAAATTTCAAATTTCATGTTTCTATACCGAGCAGTTTGGGTTGGGCTATGATGAGTGTCAGTCAGGGTATATATATATATATATATATATATATATATATATATAGGGTAAGTCACCTAACGTTACCGCTGGATATATTTCGTAAACCACATCAAATACTGACGAACTGATTCCACAGACCGAACGTGAAGAGAGGGGCTAGTGTAATTGTTTAATACAAACCATACAAAAATGCACGGAAGTATGTTTTTTAACACAAACCTACGTTTTTTAAATGGAACTACGTTAGTTTTGTTAGCACATCTGAAGATATAAACAGATACGTAACCAGTGCGTTTGTTGCATTGTAACATGTTAATTACGTCCGGAAATATTGTAACCTAAAGTTCACGTTTGAAACCTCCGACGTTCAGTTGCGTGTTGTAACAAACACGGGCCACGGTCGGCGAGCAGCATTTGCAGGGACATGTTTACGATGACGACCGTGTTTACGAGTGTGGCTGTAGTGTACTGTTGTGGTTTGGTCTAGCTGTCGCAGTGTCCGCATGTAGCGCTTGCTGCTATTGTTATTCTGCATTCGTCTCCGCACGCAGACCAACTGTAGTACACCGTATGGCTACGAAGTCTTTCGCGACGTATTTCTTGAATAAAAATCTCTCGGTGTACATGTCGCGTCAATTCAGGATAAAACTCCAAGCTTTCGACCACTACCTCCAAGGTCGTCGTCAGGGGTAAAACTGACTGTCGTGAACTATTTTTTTTCTTTATTGTATTTCAATTCCCCATCGGGGCGGGCTGGCAGCAGCATATGCGCTGCTCTTCAGCCGAAAGACATAGAACAAACAATAGAAGACATTTAAAAATAACAAAGGAGAGAATATGGTGAACATAGATATAAAAAAGGGGGAACATCATGGAATGCAATAGATAAAAAACGGGGCGACTGTAAAATGGAGATAAAAAACTTTTTAAAAGTAGCACACACAAAAGGCCACACACTGCGACAATTAAAAGAACACAAGGCACAGTATGACTGGAGCATGAAAGGTATCGACGGATAGCGTAGCACAGAACAAACACTGACGGCGAACCTTAAGGCAGTACACAATTAAAATCACACCTCTTGACGCACAGGTGAAACAGCACGAAACACAACACTGATGTGGCACACTGATGATGATCAAAACGGAGGATCTGCCAGGCGCTAGGAGATGAGGGAGACCAGAAGAAGGGAGGGAGGGAGGGAGGGGAAGAGAGGGGGGAGATGAGTGGGGGGCGCGCTGAAGAGGGCCAGGTAGGGAGGGATGTGTGAAGGAAAGAGGCAAGTATGGGGTGCAGGGTCTCAGGGGGGGTGGGGGAAGGAGGAAAATCCGCTCTGGGAGAAGGAGGGTTGAGGAAAAAGGGGGCCCTGGGGAGGGGGGGGGACAAGGCCAGGTTATAGTTGGAAGGAAGGGTAGATGTCATGGCGAAGTTCGTCATCCGGGAGGAGGCGTTGGAAATTGCCCTGATGAAGGAGGGTGTGGAGTTGGAGAGAGGGAGGGATACAGCGATAGAGGCGCGGCAAAGGGCGGGGGGTGGAGAGGAAGGAGGAAACCAGAGGGTGGGGGGATCAAGCCTGCAGATAATGTAAAGGATGCGGAGATGTTGGAGGAACAGGAGGAGGTGGGGGAAGGGGATCAGTTCATACAGGAGCCGAGTGGGGGAAGGAAGGCGGATACAAAAGGCAAGGCAGAGCGCATGGCATTCAAGGATTTGAAGGGCCTTGTAAAAGCGAGTAGGGGCGGAGATCCAGGCAACGCTGGCATAACAAAGGATAGGACGGATGAGGGATTTGTAGGTGTGGAGGATGGTAGAAGGATGCAATCCCCACGTCCGGCTAGACAGGAGTTTCAGAAGTTGGAGGCGGGAATGGGCTTTCTGCTGGACAGTGAGGAGATGAGGGGTCCAGGTGAGGTGTCGGTCGAGGGTGAGGCCAAGGTATCTCAGGGTGGGAGTGAGCTGGATGGGACGACCATAAAGGGTGAGTTGGAAATCATGGAGACGAAAGGAGCGAGTGCTGCGGCCTATGATGATTGCTGGTGACGTGAACTAGCGAGGTTCCCACTTTTATATGCAAAGGACGCCTTCTGATTGGCTGGAATACGTCATAGGAACAGCGATACGGCGCGTAATGAAGTGGTGCCCTCTACTTCCATAGATGTAGTTTCTATCCCACGCTGCTTGCAGCGCCATCCCTGAAATCAGGAGGTAAAGTGTGGGAAGTTTTTCTCTGCGATTTTTCTTTATCCAATGCACTCTTCCAAGTGTTGCTAAGTGCATAGCCGTTGTCTCTGTTAAAGTTATTATCGCTAAGTCTAATTTCGACTGCTTCCCGGATCACAGAGTCCCAGTAATTCGATGCGTGGGCTATTACTCTGGTTTCTTGAAATAAAATCTTATGCTTGTTAAGCAGGCTATGTTCAGCCACCGCTGATTTTTCCAAATACCTGTATTTCAGGTGGCGCTGGTGCTCGATGCAGCGGTCGGCAACGGTTCTTACGGACTGGCCCACGTAATCCTTGCCGCATTCGCAAGGAATAGTATAAATTCCTGGCACTCTTAAGCCGAGACTGACTGGTCTCAATATTTCCTTAATTTTCTTAGGTGGTCGGAAAAGTGGTTTTATTCCTTGCCTCTTCAGGACTCTGCCTATCTTGCTCGTTGTAGCACCGCAAAAAGAAAGCCGCGCTAAGTATTGAGCATAGCTCTCTTCTGAGACGGATGATGGAAGCTGTGGCTATGCAGATATAAGTCTGTATGGGTTGGCTTCCTGTACACAGAATGGTCCAGTCGTCCATCCGGCTTTCGCTGCACCAACACATCTAAAAAAGGTAACTTCCCTTCCTTCTCTACCTCCAATGTAAATTTTCTGTTTGGATGTACACCATTTAAATGTTCGACGAACTGCTGCAGCGTGTCACTGCCGTGCGACCAGATTAAAAAAAGTATCGTCGACGTATCTGTAGAAGCATGATGGGCGGAGGTGAGCACTGCTCAACGCTCGTTCTTCAAAATCCTCCATTAAAAAAATTCGCTTTTGCTGGTGACAGTGGCGAACCCATGGTTGTTCCATCCGTCATTTCATAATAATTTCCACTGTATAAAAAGTAAGTGGTCGTCAAGGTATGTCGGAACAACTTCAAAATTTCTGAGGAAAAATGAGCATCCAACAGTTGTAATGTGTCATCCACAGGTACTTTGGTGAACAGAGAAACCACGTCGAGGCTGACCATGATATCATTTGGGCCCATCTTCATTTGTTTTATGATATCAACAAACATTTTTGAATTTTTAATATGATGTGGGCAGTGACCAACTATAGGCGCCAACAATTTAGTTAAGTATTTTGCAAGCATGTACGTAGGACAGCCAATAGCGCTAACAATCGGTCTCAACGGGACGTTCTCCTTATGAACCTTTGGCAAACCGTACAGTCTTGGTGGCCTAGGTGCTCTCGGCCGTAAGTTCTTCACCAGTTCGTCGGAGAGGCCAGAGTTTTTTAGTAGCTCCCTTGTCTTCCTGCTGAGCGCCGATGTGGGATCCTGTCTGAGAATCCGGTATGTGCTGTCCTCCAGTAACAATCCAAGTTTCTTGTGGTAATCTGTAGCATTGAGGATTACCGTGGCGTTCCCCTTGTCAGCAGGTAAAACAACTAGATCTTCATCCTTCTGCAACAATTTCAGTCCTTGTCTCTCCTCTCTGCTGATGCTTGACTTAGGCGGCTTGGATGTCGCTAAAATCCGGCTAGTAGCAAGCCTTACGTCATCCGCTGGTTCTTGAGGAAGATGACGAACTGCTTGCTCCACTCCACTAATAATCTCAACCACCGGTAACTTACGTGGAGCTGGGGCAAAGTTCAGTCCTTTACTGAGAGCCGAGATGGTAGCTTCATCAAGCGCCTTGACAGAGAAGTTGATAACAGGGCCGCTCAAATTTATCGGCCTGTTTCACTGTAGTCCTGCTTAAATTGGCCCGTTGGTGTGCCGACAAAGTTATATCCACCCATTCCCATTCTAATGGTGAGAGGACTCCGGCCAGAAATAAATGGCAACTAAATAACAGGCGAGCGTTCATGTCTAGCTCATACCTGGTATGACGTATCCTCTCTTTCACAATAGCATGGCTGGTCTTTCGTAAAATTCTGTTCACTGCAGCGGTTCTGATGTGGTGTTTGACGACTGCAAACGTTGGTACTACCTCCTTGTCACGACAGCGTTGTAAAAAAGCCAGATTGCTCAGCAACTGAGACTGTTTTAGGCGCAGCTTCTCCAGCTGACGAACGCTGCGCGCTATATCCTCCCTGTAGAGGAAACTAATATGGCTACGAAGTCTTTCGCGACGTATTTCTTGAGTGTTGTAGGAACTGTGACCATAGTGTCTTCTAACTCTGAAAAGGCGGAGATGATACTCATCTATGGCGAGTGTCGACGAAATGCATCTGAAGCCTGCAGCGTGTATGCAGAACGGTACCCGGACAGAGAGCATCCAACGTGCTGCACATTGCAAAACATCTACCGCCAACTGTAGGCAACAGGTATGGTCGCAGCACGCAAACGGGCCCGTAACAGGCCCGTCACAGGAGAAGCGGGTGCAGTTGGTGTGTTAGCTGCTGTTGCCATGAACCCACACATGAGTACACGGGACATTGCGAGAGCCGGTGGACTGAGTCAAAGGAGTGTCATGCGCATACTGCACCGTCGACGCTTCCACCCGTTTCATGCGTCGCTACATCAGCAATTACGTGGTGATGACTTTAATCATCGAGTGCAATTCTGTCAATGGGCATTAACAGAGAATGCGTTGCAGTTCTACCTGTTTACCGATGAAGCGGGTTTCACAAACCACGGGCCAGTGAATCTACGGAACATGCATTACTGGTCCGTGGACAATCCTCGCTGGCTCAGACAGGTAGAGCGACAGCGACCGTGGACTGTAAATGTATGGTGCGGAATCATTGGCGACCACCTCATTGGTCCTCACTTCATTGCAGGGGCCCAAACAGCTGCAACATACATCGCGTTTCTACAGAATGATCTGCCAACGTTGCTCGAAAATGTCCCACTGGAAACGCGTCAACGTATGTGGTATCAGCATGATGGTGCACCTGCACATTCCGCAATTAACATTAGGCTGACCCTTGACAGGATGTTCGACGGGCGTTTCATAGGACGTGGAGGACGCATAAATTGGCCAGCCAGTTTTCCTGATCTTACACCTCTGGACTTCTTTCTCTGGGGTACGTTAAAGGAGAATGTGTACCGTGATGTGCCTACAACCCCAGAGAATATGAAACAACGTATTGTGGCAGCCTGCGGCGACATTACACCAGATGTACTGCGGCGTGTACGACATTCATTACGCCAGAGACTGCAATTGTGTGCAGCAAATGATGGCCACCACATTGAACATCTATTGGCCTGACATGTCGGGACACACTCTATTCCACTCCGTAATTGAAAACGGAAACCACGTGTGTACGTGTACCTCACCCCTCATGGTAATGTACATGTGCGCCAGTGAAAAAGACCAATAAAAAGGTCTTAGCATGTGGTCGTAATGTGCGTTCCAGTCTCTTCTGTACCTAAGGTCCATCACCGTTCCCTTTGGATCCCTACGTAATTCGGTGCTCTCCGATACACACGATCGAACAGCGGAGGAGTGGTACTCAAGCGTCAACTTTAGGTTACAGTATCTCCGGATGTAATTAACATTTTACAATGCAACAAACGGCACTGATTACGTATTTGTTTATATGTTCAGATGTTCTAACAAAACTAACGTGGTTCCATTTGTGTTAAAAACATACTTCCGTGCACTTTTGTATGGTTTGTATTAAACAATTCAACTAGCCCCTCTGCTCACGTTCGGTCTGTGGAATCGGTTCATCAGTATTTGATGTGGTTTACGAAATATATCCAGCAGTAACGTTAGGTTACTCGCCCTGTATATAAGAGAAGGCTTTTTAGTTGTTGTTTGTATTCATCGTGCACTGCAGCTGCGTAAGAGAAGGCTTTTTAGTTGTTTGTATTCATCGTGCACTGCAGATACGTATTCAGTTCCTCGATGACAAAACTACAAAGCCGAAAGTCCATAGCCGTCCATTCTGTTGAAGTTACATTCGTTCAAGCGAGTGTCAGTCACTTCTCGAACTTTTCTTCACCATCACACGTACGTCTTTGAAATAAGTGTCGTATCCGGCGTTTTCCTGGTGTTCCACAACTGCATGTTTCACACTTTGTGGCGTTTCTAAAACATTCTATCACAGTCCTTCCGGTTTCGCCTATATACACTCTGCCACAGCCACACGTCATTTCATAGGCTTTCGCAGTGTGAAGGTAATCAGTTTATTCTATCCAGTGAGGATGGCCCAACAATCGTATCTACAGTAATTTTATCAAATAACTCTAACTCTTCAGTACAAGAGCGGTAAAATTATCTTTTATTAGAGAACATGATACTAGTCTTTGACTACAGTAAGATCCTGAAAAAGATTCATGCATAGGGGTCTAAAAGTCGATAGTGTAGAACAAATGACCTAATAACGTAGAAAATTTTGCCTCCAATATCAGATTGCTGCTTTCCATCCTTATCCAAACCTCGAGCTATGGTTAAAGATCAGTCTATCACCACAGTTATTGATGTCACACCTCTCCTGCCTGTACCATTTACTAACAAATGGAACTCAGCGAAGGTGACGCCATACCAAGTGTCCTTGGAAGTATCTCACTAGCACGTGTGAATCAATCCGTTCCTTTGAATACTGACTAAGTGAAGCTAATCACGGAGTTGTAGAAAGAGCAGCATCATAATTATAGCAACGAGAAGAACCCAAATTCGACTACTTAATTGCGACATATTCTACATTCAAGATAGACAAGCAACAGTAAACGAATATTATGTACTGAAATCAGGAGGAAAGAGGACACTAGTGTTCAAACTGATCAGTTTAAAAATAATTACAAGAATGTGATCAATGAAAGGTTAGATGAACCACAAAGAGGAGTGATGGTGCGTTACCTCGCTTGTAATGCCGACGATGTTTGGCAGTTCTGATGGACATGGACACTACGTGTTGACTGCTCCTGGCCACCGAGCACAGTGAGGTCGAATGACCCTACTGAACTCATTTAAGGCAGAAAGAAAACAATGTATCATCGGGACAGGCACTATTTTGTATTACCATCCCACATAGCCATTCCTACACAAAACTACGTCTGTCTTACTAGCGCATTCTGTGGGAATTTTTCAGATCTGACGGCTGCCATTAACTGGTTGTTCACAAAGGGCAATTCCCAGAAATGCATCCCTGCGCTCCTCGTCTAGTATCACAAACCGACATTCCAAAATATCGAATCAAAAAATTATTCTCAGTGTTCTATTCTACCTCTGTTTGGGCAATGTCCGTCGTCAATATCAATATGTCAGGGTTGAAAACGATGGGTTCCATCGACCAGAGGGACGACAATTAATTTTTGCTCGAAATAATGGTAATATTGATTTAGTATACTCCTCTTAATTTATTCGATGGAACCAGCCAGTGTACATCCCGTACAGTTTGTGAGCATGCTCTCATGTTGCCCACAAAACATCTCGTACCATTAAGAATACATTTATTTAGATGTAGATGAGTGAAGATTATGGGGGAAAGACTTCGGCTTTTGTCTTATACTTCTTTTAATACGAGCCCTTCTTTCTTGGTTTTCATTCTTCGTGTTCCATCTTAGTTCTTATATGAATTGTATATTACCCGTTTTTCCCTATAGCTTATAAATATTACTGAGAATTTCTTGGTCAATTTTACATTGTCACGCTTTTTGTACATTGTCCAGTCACACAAATGTGACCACCTGTCAAAAGCCTGAATAACCAACTTCTGCAGTGCATATCGTTGCGAGATGTGGAGGAAGGGAGTCAGTGAGGTTCTGGAAGATATTGACAGCCAGCCGACTCCATTGCCGTGGCCAGCTGCAATAGGTTTCCCGGCTGAGGATCCATGGCGCGAAAGGCCCAATCGAGGTGGTCACATAGATTCTCGGTTGATTTTATATCCGGGAAGTTTGGTGGAGAGGTCAATACGGTAAACTCATTCTGGTGCTCTTCTTGCCATTCACGTACACTGAGAACTGTGTAACATGTTGCTCTGTCATGCTGGCAGATGCCCTCGTGCCGAGGAAAAACAAGGTGAATCTAGCCCTGGACATGGTCCCCCAGAATGGATGCGTACTGATGTTAATCCATTGTGCCTTCCAAGAGGACGAAATCACCCACGGAATTCCACGGAAAGATTTCCCATATCATAACACACCCTGAGTGTCTGCTTCCAGACGTTTCATGCCCTACACTCCTGCAGCTATCTGTCCCTTGGAGCAAAAACCGTCATTTATCCGAACGGGCCATCTGTCCTCAGTCAGCGGACGTCCAGTTCCGGCAGTGGTGATTAAATTCAAGTCTTCATCGCCGACGAACACCAGTCAGCACGAGTTTATGAACCAGGCATCTCCTGCGGAGACCCAAATGCATCATTGTTTGCTGAACGCTCGTTGATGGGACATCGTCGGTAGCTCCTTGGATCATCTGGGTGGTCACTTGTTCAACGGTCGCATTCGCCTGTACACATGTTTGCAGAGGTCGTTCACCCCTGCCACCCATGGTGCAACGCAGTTCCCTTGGCGGCGGTTATGCCACGCATGGTATATTTTAAATCGCTCCGTTTCTGCATTATGGTAACTACTGCACTGTTTTCTAAGCATTATATATTCTTAGATAGCATGGTTCGAGATAAAACAGCGATCTGTTGCAAATTATCACTTAATGAAACTGTGAAGATCGCAAATTATCATTTATTTAAAAATAATAACTTTATGCTGGCGACCTTCGGATCCATGTCACTGCTAAGATATTAAATATTGCCAAAGAAGGGAAGTCATAAAATAACATAGACTGCAAAACTGTAGAACTAACAAAAGTTAAAGTAACGTAGAGCATTTACTCATATGAAAGATACTTTCAACTCCAGCTTGTGCAAACTACATCTTTCCTATTTTCTTCTGTTTTGCTCTCGACACACATCCGCAAATACACCAATTTCATTCACGAGTTGCAAACTTAGCTGGCATACAGTTCTCTTAATCCGAAATAACTTTGCTTAACAAGGGACTAAAATATAATTTAACCTCCACATTAATTGATTCCAATATAAATTGCATCATTGCTAATGCTACTAAACTAACAAACCTAAATAAACATGACACATATATGACCACCATTAGATCCAAATAAATAATAGTGAAAGGTAAATGGAAATTAAAGAAAAACAATAATAATCAGGAGGCAAAATTAATTAAAGGCATCAGTAACAAACTTCCATTACATCAGTCTACTGCTGTAAAAGCAGACATCGGTAATACTTCTGTTGCAATTAAAGAACAAGATTATACTTTAAAAACAATGGAGTTTTTCACGAACAACAACGTAATTTAGTTGGATAAAGATCTAATCATAAAATTTCAATCTGTGGTGAAAAAAACTATTTGATAAAAATCAGGCTTTTATTTGCACCTGAGGCTAAGTCACAGCCGAAAACAATGAACCCGCAGCTGCCTAGATTTAGGTCTCAAATTAAATTGCATAAACCTAGATTGCCAATACACCCTATAATGAAAAATGTCAATTGCCCTTCGCACTATCTCAAAAAAAAATTAATGACACCTTGAAAGACTTTAATTATTGCTTAAAGAACAGTTATGAACAGGCAACAAATATTTACAACGTAACCATTCCACGAGGTGCTAGATTTGCCTCGCTAGATATCAAAAACCTACACACAAATATCCCAGTAGTAGAAACTATTAGTATTATTAAAAATAACCTTGTAAAACATAAAGCTATGAATTTGGAGGAGAAAACTGATGAACTTATTTGACCCCTAGATGCGACTTTAAATTTCAATAGTTTTTCATTTGGTGACAAGACTTACATACTGGCCTAGCCAGGGGAACTTCCTTTTTCGCACTATTGCTGATGTTTTCGCCACTCACTTGGAATCTTTATGTCTGAGAGACAATCCGCAGGTGTTCAACAAAATACTACAAATTTCATGCAATTGATACATTGTTATTATATGAAGGTTCAGAAGATGAACTAAACACTGTGACTGCTGCCTTGAATAATGTATGTCCAAGTTTTGCTTTCACAATGGAGCACAAAAATTAAGGGACTATTAATTTTCTAGATCTAACCGTTTCTAATCATAATGGAAAACATTTTTTTTGCTGTTTTTAGGAAACCGACAGTGACAGAAGTCATCACAAAAGCTACGTCTTGTAACCCGAACGAATACGAAAAAGCTTTTTTCCTTATAATGCTTGCTAGAGTGATCAGATTACCCCTAACATCGGACCAAAAGCAAACGGAATTCGAGATTTTAAAGTAGACTGCAGCTGCAAATGATTATGAATTGTTGATGACTTTTTCCAAAAAAGACAATCCGAAAAACCTCGTTTCCCTTCAAACAGTTTCTTCTCTAAAGTGATTTATATGGAACAATATTTAACTGAATTAATAGATTATTTAGTTACATAGATACATCTGTTGCTTTTTCGACGATAAGTCTGCTTTGCAACAAAGTGAATCATACTATTGGGAATGCTAAGCATCGACACTTTGGCGCAGGTATTTATGAATTGGTTTGTAATGATTGTGAGAAGGTGTATACTGGACAGACTGTGCGCACCTTTATAACACGTTTCAAAGTGAACGTGTCAAGCATTTCACGTCACAGGTCTGGCTTTGGAAAGTACCTCGTAAATAATAACCATTCAGAAGGTGATATCACGCATGTCTTTAAGATGTTGCACACTGCTTGCAAGGGACTGTTGTTGAACACTTTGAAAGGGTTCGAAATATTTGCTTACCACAATAATAATATTTTAACCCTTCTAAATGAACAGTTAGACACCCGTTTGAAAAAAACGTTTCTCAATCTATTCACAGGTCCTGTTTAATAAAAAGGATAACTGCTTTTTCGTATCATCGATTTTTCTCATCACTTTGTACTTTATTACATGACATGAATTTTTACCAGTTTTTACTGATGCGTATGACGCGATAGGCAACGTTGCTAAAACCACTGATTTTGATTTACTCGCTATTGTCAAGCAGTGTTTTTATTTAATCTACAGTTTAATTTTCTTATTTTTATTTACTCTTTTTTAAATTGGTAAGAAGTTGGAATTTCCACCAAGCTTGAAGATCATAACTTCTAATTATCATTAACCGATACGAAAACTTCAACTGTTAATATTTATTCTGTTTTTAAGTATTTTAAATGTCTATACCTATTCTTACCGTCCTTTAATTATCCTTGTCGTACTATATACGAACATGACCTTATATCTGAAGTAAAACTTTTATAATACACCCTCATGCTTCAGGCAGCCACATTTCATCAGTGGTTTCGTTGACACTCATGCATTACGGTATTACAATTTTATTAGTACTTTTGTAAGTAGGCTATTTATGTTTTCTTTATGTAAGTTTGCTGTTTATGTTTTCTTATTGGCAACGTTACGTAGCGCTCTCTGTATGAAAATCACTGGCTGTGCTGTGTGCAGTATGTGGCTAGTTTGCATTGTTGCCTGCCATTGTTGTCATGAACTGCTATAGCTGGATGTGAACAGCGCGTAGCGTTGCGCAGTTGGAGGTGAGCCGCCAGCAGTGGTGGATGTGGGGAGAGAGATGGCGGAGTTTTGAAAAATGTCATGAACTGCTGTATATATTATGAATCTTGAGGTAAATACATTGTTTGTTCTCTATTAGAATCTATCATTTGCTAAGACTATCAGTAGTTAGTGCCTTCCGTAGTTTGTATCTTTTATTTAGCTGGCAGTAGTGGCACTCGCTGTATTGCAGTAGTTCGAGCAACGAAGATTTTTGTGAGGTAAGTGATTTCTGAAAGGTATAGTTTAATGTTACTCAGGGCCATCCTTTTGCAGGGATTTTTCATAGTCAGATTGCGTTGCGCTAAAATTATTGTGTGCCAGGTTAAGCACAGTCTTGTATAAATTGTTCTAAGGGGACGTTTCACTTTTAGTAGTACTATTTTCGCACTGCAGTTGACAACCGACAAACGTCTCCGTGCTGGCGAAATCATATCGACATATCGGCGCTTTACAGCCGATGGTACCTTACTGCTTCATACAATCCTGGAAATGGAAAAAAGAACACATTGACACCGGTGTGTCAGACCCACCATACTTGCTCCGGACACTGCGAGAGGGCTGTACAAGCAATGATCACACGCACGGCACAGCGGACACACCAGGAACCGCGGTGTTGGCCGTCGAATGGCGCTAGCTGCGCAGCATTTGTGCACCGCCGCCGTCAGTGTCAGCCAGTTTGCCGTGGCATACGGAGCTCCATCGCAGTCTTTAACACTGGTAGCATGCCGCGACAGCGTGGACGTGAACCGTATGTGCAGTTGACGGACTTTGAGCGAGGGCGTATAGTGGGCATGCGGGAGGCCGGGTGGACGTACCGCCGAATTGCTCAACACGTGGGGCGTGAGGTCTCCACAGTACATCGATGTTGTCGCCAGTGGTCGGCGGAAGGTGCACGTGCCCGTCGACCTGGGACCGGACCGCAGCGACGCACGGATGCACGCCAAGACCGTAGGATCCTACGCAGTGCCGTAGGGGACCGCACCGCCACTTCCCAGCAAATTAGGGACACTGTTGCTCCTGGGGTATCGGCGAGGACCATTCGCAACCGTCTCCATGAAGCTGGGCTACGGTCTCGCACACCGTTAGGCCGTCTTCCGCTCACGCCCCAACATCGTGCAGCCCGCCTCCAGTGGTGTCGCGACAGGCGTGAATGGAGGGACGAATGGAGACGTGTCGTCTTCAGCGATGAGAGTCGCTTCTGCCTTGGTGCCAATGATGGTCGTATGCGTGTTTGGAGCCATGCAGGTGAGCGCCACAATCAGGACTGCATACGACCGAGGCACACAGGGCCAACACCCGGCATCATGGTGTGGGGAGCGATCTCCTACACTGGCCGTACACCACTGGTGATCGTCGAGGGGACACTGAATAGTGCACGGTACATCCAAACCGTCATCGAACCCATCGTTCTACCATTCCTAGACCGGCAAGGGAACTTGCTGTTCCAACAGGACAATGCACGTCCGCATGTATCCCGTGCCACCCAACGTGCTCTAGAAGGTGTAAGTCAACTACCCTGGCCAGCAAGATCTCCGGATCTGTCCCCCACTGAGCATGTTTGGGACTGGATGATGCGTCGTCTCACGTGGTCTGCACGTCCAGCACGAACGCTGGTCCAACTGAGGCGCCAGGTGGAAATGGCATGGCAAGCCGTTCCACAGGACTACATCCAGCATCTCTACGATCGTCTCCATGGGAGAATAGCAGCCTGCATTGCTGCGAAAGGTGGATATACACTGTACTAGTGCCGACATTGTGCATGCTCTGTTGCCTATGTCTATGTGCCTGTGGTTCTGTCAGTGTGATCATGTGATGTATCTGACCCCAGGAATGTGTCAATAAAGTTTCCCCTTCCTGGGACAATGAATTCACGGTGTTCTTATTTCAATTTCCAGGAGTGTATTTGCTGGCACATATCGACAATCACAATCCATTGTCGTAGCAACGGCGTTTACGGTATATCTTTCACCACCAGGAGCAATCTTGACGACGCCGTCACCGTGTGTTATATAAATACCTTGACGTTTACAGTTCTATTTTATCCGTTCCTTTGCAAGTATATTCGTGTAAGTTATTGTCCATTGACTGAGGCTGACGTCACTCTGTTTAACCCGTGGCAGATTAGCCATCAGCAGCAGTAAAAGACCACGGTACCACGCAACTTTTGTGTTCACCGCCGACTTCAGCCATATGAGCAAATGCTACGGTATTTTAACTTATGTTAGTTCTACTGCTCTGCATTCTGTTCAAATGTGTGTGAAATCTTATGGGACTTAACTGCTAAGGTCATCAGTGCCTAAGCTTACACACTACTTAACCTAAATTATCCTAAGGACAAACACACACACCCATGCTCGAGGGAGGACTCGAACCTCCGCCAGGACCAGCCGCACAGTCCATGACTGCAGCGCCTTTAGACCGCTCGGCTATCCCGCGCGGCTCTGCATTCTGTGTTACTTTCTGACTTCTCTTTTCTCTGCCCGGGAACTGCGTCATTATGCTGTCCTCATTATTTCATCATGGTCATCATCATTCGTGATAGTAGCAAGATTGGAATGCGTAAAAATTGGACTATGCAAGAATTGGGACATTGTACGCGCGCTGATGACCTCGCAGTTGAGCGCCCCACAAACCAAACATCGTCGTCATCTGATTTTTTGGAACTATTTTTTCTCTATAGTGCTTTGGATCTTAAGATGGGCTAGCATAAAAGGCAAAACCAGTACTCACTAATAAATAAATAATAATTTGATGTGTTCACTGTTCTGGGCTGTTGACCGCATTGTCAATATATGAAATTTTCCGACGTTTCGGCCACTATCGCAAACGGCCTCCCTCAGGAAGACCGTTAGTAATATCGGCCGAAACGTCGGAGAACTTCGTATATTGACACCGTGGTCAACAGCACAGAAGAATTTTTTTGATTGTGGCAAAGGCCGTGGAAGCCTAAGCTCACGTGTTTCATTAAGTTTTAATTCATTAGGTCACTGTTTTGTCTCCAACTATTCACCTAAAATTATGATTGCTTTACCGAGTCAGGTTTTGGGAGAATTCGAGATTTTTAGAGGAATTTATGCAATTAAGTTTTAAAATATGTTTCAGCAACCAATGCCTGCATGAAGGACCCCAAATTTAAAAACCTAACTTTTACCGTCAGGCCTCGAAGGGCCCAACGGCATCGACCCACCGCCAAGTCATTTTCAGACGATACACGTCAATAGAGACAGATATAGAGAGGCACGTGGTTAGCACACCCCTCTCCCAGCCGTTGTCAGTTTTCGTGACCAAAGCCACTACTTCTTAATCAAGCAGCTCCTCAAGGGGTCTCACAAGGGCTGACAGCACCCCACTTGCCCACACCATTACCAAGGGAAGCATTAGAATTCTTTCTCTGGTACCTTTACCATATCTAAAACCAGAATGGCCGTATGTCATTATGAAACCGTAAAATAATAGCGTGGCTCATTAATAAAGGCCAGTTCTGGAAATTCACGGCTCTCACGAGCCTGCAGAGTCTCATAGTTGATACGAAACGGTGGATCTATTCGACACAACCCCCTGTATTCTGTGCTTGCTCCAGACGTGAATGGCGCAGATCCATCTGTGCGACGCTGCTTCTAGATCTCCCGTGCTGACCGTGCACACACACGCGCACACACACACACACACACACACACACACACACACACACACGTGTGTCGCCGCGATGCAGCAGTGTCGCAGCAACGCCACCTGAACCCTGGCTGTAGCGCTCCGCGAAGCCCCGCCGGCTGCCTCAGGTAAACAATGCAGTGTTTACCCGCTGTTTCCGCCGCCACTGTCCACTTTGTCCCGCTGTATCCTGTCGGTCCATGGCAGCCAGCGGCACTACAGCTCGCCGGCCAAATCCCATATGGCACCGCGATGTGACAACAACCGCCACCGTCTGCTTGAGGTCTTCCGCCGGATGGTATTGATGGGATCGCAGTTATGAGTCCTCAGCAGAACAGATAGAAGAAGGAACCCGAGTAGACAGGGAGGAAATAGGGATCCAGTACAAGAATCATAATTTATTAGAGCTTTCGACGACTTAAGGTCAAATAAGTCAGACGGCGTAGATAAAATACCAGCGGAATTTCTGAAATATTTTGCGGAAGTGGCAACAAAGTGTTGTTCACGTTTGTTTGTGGAATATATGAAACTGGCGATGCACCATTAGGCTTACGGAAAGAAATCAACCACACAGTTCCGAAAATAGCAAGCGCCGGCTGAAGCGTTGTGCGATCGATAGCGCCACATCTCACAGAACGCAATATCTTTGGCGTGAAGTTGGCATGACACGTTCGCCGCGTGTGCCGTCGAGTCCGTTTTCCGGGGAAACCAGTCAGTAAAGCAACATCGACAGCACAATTCTGCAGCGAACTCACTGTTTGTTCTTGTTGTGGCGTAACAAGACAGCCACGCCACTCGGAAGTAGCCGAAGGGCACGCGTTAAGCAGATGGGCGTGAGGTCTGAAACAGGATACGTAATGAATGCTATAAAGAAAAGTACGTAGCTTCTGTAATACTTAACTTTAATCAATCATTTGTATACAGCATTCTTGATGATACAAGTGAGACTCTCTCTAGATATGGTTAATGGCGCCTTGCTAGGTCGTAGCTATGGACTTAGCTGAAGGCTATTCTAACTGTCTCTCGGCAAATGAGAGAATGGCTTCGTCAGTGTAGTCGCTAGCAAAGTCGTCGTACAACTGGGACGAGTCCTAGTACGTCTCTCTAGACCTGCCATATGGTGGCGCTCGGTCTGCAATTACTGACAGTGGCGACACGCGGGTCCGACATGTACTAATGGACCGCGGCCGATTTAAAGCTACCACCTAGCAAGTGTGGTGTCTGGCGGTGACACCACAGTTCTACGACCCGCGTGACTTCCAAGTTGGTCTAGCTGAGCATCTTCCTGACACGGGGGACGTGCAGAGGAAACAGGAGCGGAAGACAAAGTCTGGAGGAGAGGAGCGGTTCATCGGCATTCACATACATCGTGGCGAATCCAAGCTTTCTTACTGTTTGTCATCCCAGAGTGGCTCTGTATGCTCCGTGAGCTACTTTATCTCGTTGCTTCAGTGCCGAGACCCTGCTGCTTTTTTATTGGATTTAGTTCAGTTTCCTGTTGTTGTTGTTCCCTGTTCCAATGTCTGGCCAGGCGATTTGAGGAGCGTCTCGCTCGTATCAAAACACAAGAACTTCCATTTGATAATTGCCATAAAGTTATGATTTGATCTGTGTTTTAAATTATTAGGGTGAGTAAATATCTTTGATGTTCAGTGTCATTAATCTAGACGTCCAAAATGTTTTGCTTGCCTACTACCTTGTGTACTAAATCGCCAAGCCACATGCTTTAGTTATTTGAAGCCCGCAAGCTTACGCGCCTCAGCCGGTCAAATCTTCTTGGTTGTATTTTACCGGGCTACGCTTCCAAGCTTACATAGGTGAGGTTCATCAGCCAATCGTTTGTGTCTTCCTTCCAAGTATTTTTTCGTTCTCACGCTACGGTTAAGTATTTACCATTTTCGCCTCGTGGCATGAGTTGAAAAAAATGTTCAAATGTGCGTGAAATCTTATGGGACTTAACTGCTAAGGTCATCAGTTCCTAAGCTTATAGACTACTTAACCTAAATTATCCTAAGTACAAACACACACACCCAATCCCGAGGGAGGACTCGAACCTCCGCCGGGACCAGCCGAACAGTCTATGACTGCAGCGCCTTTAGACCGCTCGGCTGATCCCGCGTGGCGGCATGAGTTGAAGCTGACTCTCGGTTGACCGCTGAACTTTACCATCAGGTATAACAGGGGGTGGGGGGGGGGGTTCTGACATGTTGCATTATTATCGTCAAGCGACTGCTGCCAGCGTGTAATCTGATGACTTACGTTTTACATACAAGGAGTGTGGTAGGCAGCGTTTCAGGCCTGCCCTAAGTAATTTCGGATCCGTTCGTCTGGACCACAGTATACGACGTGTGGTGGTTTCACATGAAGTACGTTTAACTGTTTTTTGCATTTAATGATCTCCTCCTTAGATAAACCTCAATTGATTGATGTATTTGAGTTAAATACATTCTATAGATGTTTGTGGCCTACCTATTTGAAGACCGATGTCTTGTAACCTTTGAAGAGATTGTTGTGTAACTTCAATTGGTGAAATATTATCTTCCTTCTCCTATTGAAATATTCTGTAAATATTTCAGCAGTAGTAACCAGTGGCACTAAAGATTTGTATACAAGATTTGTATATACGTTGCATTTTTTGAAAGAGAATAACACTTGTTGTAAATTAAAATTTTCATACTTCATGTTCCCATTCATGTTCCCATGAATAATATTTGGAGAGAAGAAAGTAAGTACATGAATTAACACTATAACCTTTTGTTAGTTGATCTTACTGAAATATTTCATAAAGTTATTGATAGATTGTTCTTAAATAATGTAATAACATGTTCTTAAATAATGCAAAAACTTTATGTAACTGAAAAGTTTTGTCTTAATATGTGATGTCCCGTTGTTAAAGATTGTTTTCTGCTTAGAAGTATTAATAAAAATTTTGATAAGAATAATGTTGAAACCTTATTTGGCCCAGTCCTTCCGCCTCCCGGCAAGCTTATGCCAGTAGTGCGTATATATAATTTTACCCTAATACTTGTATTGTGTATAGCTAGGCACAATCTGTTTTTACTTTTGCTTTGGGTTTCAGGTGCATTTGTCCATTATGGAGCCTCGCGTCATGGTGGGAGAGGCTGCCTTCGCAAGGTAGAGCAGGCCTTAAACTTTCTTCCGTTTAGAGCACCATCGCGCTGAGCTGTACCGCATCCAGCCGCAAATAACACCAGGCTTCCATAGTCACGGATTCCCAGTTCAAAGTTGAGGTGGATCAAGTACATAACAGAATGATAATTCTACCAATTATTTTGAGTGCCTTAGAGTAGAAGAATGAGCAGGGACTTAGTGAATTCCAAAATCCGGTAGTTACCGAAAAGGGAACCGTTTGTCTAAGGGTCCAGAAGTGGCGGTATAGAGAATCAGCAGTCCACCTATGCGAAATTATCTAACCTCTTCTTGAATGTGTTGTGTGGGACGGAATGCAGTGCCATCGACAGTCAACAGGAGTTGGTAAAATTTTTGTGCTTCACTGTTACCTTAGAACAAATTAACGTTTTTAAAATGTCGTGGGAAACCGTTATCCAGTTGATGTAGTCTTTATGTCAAGGGTCCTTTGCCGAAATGGTCAGTGAAATTTTTACGATGAAAGGCTGTTTTAGCGAACTGCGCCCTCGCTTACTACGGGAGCGACTGTCTGCCGTGGTTAAGAGCGATCTCGTTAATCAATGTTTTGTTAGTGTGGAACTTGACTAAGAGAACCTAGTTTAGTACTGTATATTCGTGAAGTATACACAGCAGTCGTGGCCCATGCCTAGGATTGGCTGAGCACAAGATTATTGTCAGCATTTTGTAAGGGATTAAACCGGAGGATCGTTCCACGGTCTTGTTTGTCGAGAGGCCGACTACCTATCGTGACTTGGATAACGTAGTCACTTTTGTGGAGGGGGTTAAACAAGCCGATCAAAGGAGAGGCTGTGAGAAGGCCTTGTCTCCAAGTTATGCCAAAAACATCTAGAGCGCCGTTTCCGCTAGCAAGGTGAGGTTCTCCGTAGGTAGGTGTCGTTGTGAGCGTTGCTCGAGCGTTTGGGATCCCTATCAGGTCGGATTGAGGGAGCACATAGAAGCAATTCAGAGGCGGATTACTAGATTTGTTACTTGTAGGTTTTATCATCACGCGGGTGTTACGGAAATGCTTCAGGAACTCGGGTGGGAGTCTCTGGAGGAAAGGAGGCGTTCTTTTCGTGAATCGCTACTGAGGAAATTTAGAGAACTAGCATTTGAGGCTGACTGGAGTACAATTTTACTGCCGCCTATTTATATTTCGCGGAAAGACCACAAAGATAAGACAAGAGAGATTAGGGCTCGTACAGAGGCTTATAGGCAGTCATTTTTCCCTCGTTCTGTTTGGGAGTGGAACAGGGAGAGAAGATGCTAGTTGTGGTACGAGGAACCCTCCGCCACGCACCGTATGGTGGATTGCGGAGTATGTATGTAGATGTAGATTTAGATGTGATCGGCAGGGGAATTTTGCTTACTAGTGCAAGGTCAACAGGAAATGGTGTTTCGACAGCTGACGCGAAAGGGAGAGATGGAGCGACGTCTTTTTCACGTTGCTGACTGCATGAAATAAAGTAAAAGGGGTGATCCATAACCCTCTTCCATTTGTGTGCGCATACGTCAATCACGAGCCGCTCTGTGCACTGTTATATTCTGGCAGCCGTCTTTCTTTAATGAGTTGTAGGTGGCATTCCTGTTACTGGATCATTTGTGAGTCTCTTAATTTAAAGCCCGTAGGCAGAAATTGTAGAACTGTTACTGGTGAAGCTCTTTCTTTGATAACATCAATGCTCTTTTCTTGTCACATCGGTGAATTTTATTGATCCAAGGAGGGGTTGGTGGCGGAGGGTTTAAGCACCGACCTGCTCTTTGGGTGTGATTTTCCAAGTAAAACATGATTAGTTTCGGGCTATACCATTGGGAATTTCTGTTTTGGGTTTCGGCCTGAGGAAAACTTTCGCTTGTGTCTCCATTCTAGGAGGACGTTAGTGGGGCAGAGTTCGACGTTGGACACTTACCTCCTGATCAGGCTGACGCTCTTCTTCAGATGTTGCGTGGTTTCCCGGAATTCAAAAATGGTTCAAATGGCTCTGAGCACTACGGGACTTAACATCTATGGTCATCAGTCCCCTAGAACTTAGAACTACTTAAACCTAACTAACCTAAGGACATCACACAACACCGAGTCACCACGAGGCAGAGAAAATCCCTGAATCTGCCGGGAGTCGAACCCGGGAAGCCGGGCGTTTTTCCCGGAATTGTTGACAGATAAAATAGTTGTGACTCATCGTACTGAATACCAGATTTTCCTTTTCGACCATCTTCCAGTCAGGCAGTCATCCTACTTGCTGTCTTCACCTAGAATGAAGGTACTGTGTGAGCTGGTAGGTAAAATGGTCATTGGGGCGGTTACAAGGCCGTCCACCTCGCCGTATGCATCGCCTATATTTTTGGTGTCCAAGAATAATGGGTGGACAGTTTCAAACCCATTGTGGACTCTTGTGTTCGTAAATAGAGAGTAATCTTGAAGTCTGTCCTTCTTGCTGAACTGGTGTTTTTCATCGTTTTCCGGCAACCACTATTTTTCCGTTTTCTGTCTTAACAAGACGTATTACCAGATTACCTTTGCTGAAGAATCCAAAGTGGTCACTGCCTTTTGCACTGACTGTAACTTGTACGAAATCAACCAGGTGCCTTTCAGCTTTTCTACAGCGGCGACAGTTCTTTATGGGTTACTTGATCCTATGCTCGAAGATCCGAATTTCAAGTGCGTGTACAACTACGTGGACGACGTTGTCTTACAACATTCGGAGCACTCGCGACTGGTTTTGGAGCATCTGAGGCAAGCGAGGCCAACTGTCAAAACATCTATAGTTACCTTAGCTCGTAATTAGATATCTTTTCTTGGGGATCTAGTCCCTGCCGAGGCAGTCAGGACTGATCAGTCTACGACCCAATCTATGTACAGATTCCACCCTCCAAGACTAAGAAAAGGGTAACTCGTGGTGGTGGTGGTTAGTGTTTAACGTCCCGTCGACAACGAGGTCATTAGAGACGGAGCGCAAGCTCGAGTTAGGGAAGGATTGGGAAGGAAATCGGCCGTGCCCTTTCAAAGGAACCATCCCGGCATTGGCCTGAAACGATTTAGGGAAATCACGGAAAACCTAAATCAGGATGGCTGGAGACGGGATTGAACCGTCGTCCTCCCGAATGCGAGTCCAGTGTGCTAACCACTGCGCCACCTCGCTCGGTGGGTAACTCGTTTCTGAAATTTGCTGAGTTAGCCGCTCCATTAAACCTGCTGCAGAAGAAGGGCGAGCCATTTTCTGGACTGACAGCCAGCAGGCTGTGTTTGATACACTAACGATCGATTAGAGTACTGCCCCTGTTCCAGCATTTCTTGACTTCAATCAACCCTTAACGTTCCAGACCGATGCCTCTAAATCAGGGATTGCCACGTGTTTGCTTCAGGAGCAAGGTGGCGAGCAGAGACCCTTAGCCTGCGCGTATAGGTGCCGGTCTTTAGTTGAGCAGAAATACTCTGCTTATGAATTGGGGAAGTGCTGGATGTCCTCTTCGGACTGGAGAAATTTAAATACTACCTCAACCATCGGGAATTCACACTGGAGACAACCAGGTGCTTAGTTGAGCTCTGGATCGCCCGCGTAAGACCGTGCATATTGTGAAGTGGGCTGTCTGAATTTCCGCATTCCGCTTCAACGTGCATCACATTAGGGGATACGATAATGTTGTAGCGGATACCTTGAGCAGTATGTTAAATGAGGTGGAGGGTTCTTCTTCCCACGATGCTGGGGTAGTAAAAGATCTTGTTAATTCTGTGCTTGCCAAGGTTCCGGTATTATTTTCTGACCTTGCGCAACAACGAGATCGGGACCCCAGTTTGGGCTGCATTAGGGAGCAGTTGAGAGCCGGTCAGGGAGTTTCCGGTTACGAATTGCGGAAGGACAGTCACAGCCGCTGCGGGCGCCACAATAAAGAACTTAAAATCTGTGTAACTAACGCGCTTGTTCTGGCTGTTTTCAAGTATTATCATAATTTTGTTGCAGAGGGTCATTTGGGTGTATATAAAACCATTAACAAGATCCGTGCGTCCCTAACGTGACCCACCCTTTTTCGTGATGTTAGAAAAATGGTTAGTCATTGTCAGCAATGCGAGATGGCTGAGCCGAATCCCGATGGGAGCCGGGGATAGCTTCAGTCTACTCCGGCAGAGGTCCACGAGGCGTCTTTTTATGATTATGTCGGTCCTCTTCCGCGGACCCAAGGTGAGCAGCACTATGTACACTCCTGGAAATTGAAATAAGAACACCGTGAATACATTGTCCCAGGAAGGGGAAACTTTATTGACACATTCCTGGGGTCAGATACATCACATGATCACACTGACAGAACCACAGGCACATAGACACAGGGAACAGAGCATGCACAATGTCGGCACTAGTACAGTGTATATCCACCTTTCGCAGCAATGCAGGCTGCTATTCTCCCATGGAGACGATCGTAGAGACGCTGGATGTAGTCCTGTGGAACGGCTTGCCATGCCATTTCCACCTGGCGCCTCAGTTGGACCAGCGTTCGTGCTGGACGTGCAGACCGCGTGAGACGACGCTTCATCCAGTCCCAAACATGCTCAATGGGGGACAGATCCGGAGATCTTGCTGGCCAGGGTAGTTGACTTACACCTTCTAGAGCACGTTGGGTGGCACGGGATACATGCGGACGTGCATTGTCCTGTTGGAACAGCAAGTTCCCTTGCCCGTCTAGGAATGGTAGAACGATGGGTTCGATGATGGTTTGGATGTACCGTGCACTATTCAGTGTCCCCTCGACGATCACCAGTGGTGTACGGCCAGTGTAGGAGATCGCTCCCCACACCATGATGCCGGGTGTTGGCCCTGTGTGCCTCGGTCGTATGCAGTCCTGATTGTGGCGCTCACCTGCACGGCGCCAAACACGCATACGACCATCATTGGCACCAAGGCAGAAGCGACTCTCATCGCTGAAGACGACACGTCTCCATTCGTCCCTCCATTCACGCCTGTCGCGACACCACTGGAGGCGGGCTGCACGATGTTGGGGCGTGAGCGGAAGACGGCCTAACGGTGTGCGGGACCGTAGCCCAGCTTCATGGAGACGGTTGCGAATGGTCCTCGCCGATACCCCAGGAGCAACAGTGTCCCTAATTTGCTGGGAAGTGGCGGTGCGGTCCCCTACGGCACTGCGTAGGATCCTACGGTCTTGGCGTGCATCCGTGCGTCGCTGCGGTCCGGTCCCAGGTCGATGGGCACGTGCACTTTCCGCCGACCACTGGCGACAACATCGATGTACTGTGGAGAACTCACGCCCCATGTGTTGAGCAATTCGGCGGTACGTCCACCCGGCCTCCCGCATGCCCACTATACGCCCTCGCTCAAAGTCCGTCAACTGCACATGCGGTTCACGTCCACGCTGTCGCGGCATGCTACCAGTGTTAAAGACTGCGATGGAGCTCCGTATGCCACGGCAAACTGGCTGACACTGACGGCGGCGGTGCACAAATGCTGCGCAGCTAGCGCCATTCGACGGCCAACACCGCGGTTCCTGGTGTGTCCGCTGTGCCGTGCGTGTGATCATTGCTTGTACAGCCCTCTCGCAGTGTCCGGAGCAAGTATGGTGGGTCTGACACACCGGTGTCAATGTGTTCTTTTTTCCATTTCCAGGAGTGTATTTGTGGTGGTTGGTGATTTTACTAAGTTCAGATGGTTGCTTCACAGTAGTGGTATTACTACAAGACAAAGTATTAAGTATCTGAGTAAGATTTTCTCTGGGTTAGGTCATCCGAAGGTTATTGTCAGCGATAATGCGATTCGTTTCTCCTCAAGGGAGTTTTGGAACTTCTGTTTCCGATCAGTGGGCTAAACACGTCACCATATTACCTTGTTACCCCTAACTTTGGTTCGCGGAGTGGATAAACCCTAACTTAAAGTCCTCTCTTCCACTCTGAGGCTCAAACTAAATGGGAACAACTGAACGTAGCCTGTAATATTGCGACACAAGAGACACACAAAGCTAACACCGCTCCTTCTTTGCCCAAACGCAACTTGTTTGCCGAATGACGTTAGTCCTGAGTTAATCAAGGATAACTGGTATAGAGCCAGGGAACATTCAGGTCGGAGACTTACTCCACGTGGAAAATTTTACAGGTGGTGATTCTGATAATATGATGTCCAGAAAAACGTCACCTCACTTTGTGGGTCCGTATAAGATGTTGGAGGTATCCATTCGATCACACTTAAGCTCTGCAACGAAGAGAATGGAAATGAGTCCCGGGTGCAGTTTAGCCAAGTTAAGAGAGATAGCATTAATTAAGAATCCCTTGTGAGCCCTGATCCTCACCCCGCGATTCCTTTCTTTTTTTTTTGGGGGGGGGGGGGGGGCGGGGTTGAACCATTGCACTATCGAAAGCTCGCACCACATCTCCTGGAACAGAATTCCTTTGGCGTAAAGGGAGAGTAACACGTTTACCGTGAATGCTGTCAGTGAGGCAGTCAGTGAAGCGGCATGGACAGTGCACGTTTGCGGAGCAACGGGCTGTCTGTTTGTTCTACTGCCTGCGTAACTTCCAAGTTGGCCTAGCTGGGCATCTTCTGGATGTAAGGCACATGCACTAGAAACGACAATGGACACATTATTCCTTTGGGCGACCAGGTATGGAGGCGAGGGATGGGTCGTCATCATCCACACATCTCCTGGCGGCTCCTTGTTTTTCCACTGTTTGTCATCCTACAGCAGTTTTGTACTCTCTGTAGTTCGTTTCTTTGGTGCCATGACCATGTGGCAACTTGCTCTCCATTATGAGTGTGACAATTTCTATTGTTTCACTTCCTGCGCGTGTTTGTGGCTTGCTATTTTTATATTGGACGTGGTTCAGCCTTCTGCTGTTGTTCCCTGTTCCAGTGTCTGGCCAGACGATCTGAGGAGCGTGTTGCTTGCATCAAAACATACGAGCTTCCATTCAGTAACTGTCAAAGGACCGTTATTTGGCTGTGTATTTTAAATTATTGCGGTTTTGTGAATTTCTTTGATGTTCAGTGTCATTAATCATGACGTCCAAAACATTTTTCTTGCCTAATTCCTTCTGTACTAAATTACCAAGGAGTTTATTTGGAGCCCCCGTGCTTACGCACCTCACCGGAACTAATCCTGTTGCTTGTATTTTGGAGGGTTATACTTCTAAGTCAAGCTTGCGGTTGCGTTGTTGCAGTTCATCAGCCAGCCGTTTTTGTCTTCCTTCCACGTATGTTTTCTGTGTTTTCTGTCGTGTGCGAAGCTAAGTATTTTGGGTTTCCGCCTCGTGGCGTGATTTTAAGCTGAATCTCAGCTGACAACTGAACTTTCTTTCTAAGTTTAAGTCCTGGGGGTGGGGGAGGGGGGGTTGCCTTGGTCAGTTACCTTGTTACCTTCAAGAGACTTTTCACAAATGTTTTGTCTACGCTGCCAGCATATAATCTGGTAACTGAAGTTTTAGTTGTTTTACTTAAAAATTACTTCTCTGTTCATCACACTATTATTGTACGTTTGTGTCTTGGGGCGTGTTCCCATAGATTGCTTAAAAAAGAAGGAGTGTGGTGAGCAGTGTATCGCGCGCGCCCTAAGGAATTACGGGTCCCTTCATCCGGACCACATTGCCCGACGCGTGGTACATCATATCAAGCAGTTTTAATTGTATTCGTTTCCTTTTAATGATCTCCTTCTTAGATAAACTCGAACTGATTGTTTTATTTTAGCCAAAAACACATTCTAAAGATGTCTGTGGCCTACCTGTTTCACGACTGTTTTTTCGATCCTTTGCAGAGACTGTTATGTAACTCCAATTGGTGCTTCTGTTAATGAAATCTGCTGTAAATATTTCAACAATAGTAACCGGTGGCGCACATGGTTTTTATATTTTTGGAAAGAGAGTAACATTTGTTGTAATTTCAAATTTTCATACTTCATCTTCCCATGAATGACTTTCGGAGAGTTGAGATCAAATATTTGAATTAACACTATAACCCATTGATAGGTGATCTCACTGAAATATTTGATAACATTGGTAAGCGATTATCAGTAATTGTTCTTAAATAAAATAAAAATATGTTCTTAACCAAACAACAAATTTATGTATTTGAATAATTTTGTCTTAATATGTCAAGGTCCTGTTGGTCTAATTAGTAAAGATTGTTTCTTCTGCAAGAGTTAATGAAAATCTTGACACGAATGATGTTCAACCTTTACCTTCCCCAGTCCTTCCTCTACCAGGAAACCTTACGCCATTAGTGCATATCACTGATAAGTGCGAGAAATGTCCCACAATAAGCTTAACAACTCATGCATCCAAGTTACTGACAAGAATAATATACAGAAGAATGGAAAAGAAAGTTGATGATATGTTAGATGACTACCAGTTCGGTTTTAGGAAACGTAAAGGCACCAAAGAGGTATCTCTGACGTTGCGGTTAATAATAGAAGCAAGACTGAGGAAAAATCAAGACGCGTTCATTGGATTTGTCGATCTGTAAAAAGCATTCGACGATGTAAATGGTGCCAGAAGTTCGAAATTTTGAGAAAATTAGTGGTAAGGAACAGAGAAAGACAGTTAATATACAAAATACACAAGGACCAAGAGGGAATAATAAGAGCGGAAGACCAAGAACGAAGTGCTAAAAAGAGCAGGGGTGTAGTCTTTCGCCCCTACTTTTCAATCTATACATCGAAGAAGCAATGAGGAAACTAAAAGAAAGTTTCAAGAGTGGGATTAAAATGTAAGGTGAGGTTCTCAAAGTTAAGATTCGCTGATGACACTGCTACCTTCAGTAAAACTGCAGAACAACTGCAGGATGTGTTGAATGGAATGAACAGTCTGCTGAGGACAGAGTATGGATTGTGGGTAAATCGAAGGAAGACGAAAGTAATGAGAATTATCAGAAATGAGAACAGCACGAGACTTGACATCATAATAGGTGAAAAGGAAGTGGATGAAGTTAAGGAATTCTGCTACCTAGGCAGCAAATTCACTCATGAAGGACAGAGCGAGGAGGACATAAAAAACACACTAGCACTGGCCAAAAGGAGCTTGCTGACCAAGAGAAGTATACGATGTAGTTCTTAATATGAGGAAGAAATTCCTGAGAAGTACGTTTGGAGTAGAGCATTTTAAGCTAGTGAGACCTGGATTGTGGGAAAACCGTAACATAGGAGAACCGAAGTCTTTGAGATGTGGTGCTATAGAAGGATGTTGAAAATTGGATGGAGCGGTAAGGTAATGAATGAGAAGGTTCTCCACAGAATCTAGAGGAAAGAAATATATGCAGAACACTAACAAGAAGAACGGACAGGATGGTATGACATCTGTTAAAACATAAGAGAATGACTAATTTGGTACTAGAGGGAGCTGTAGAGGGTAAAAACTGTAGGGGAACACAGAGATTGGAATACATCCAGCATGTTGCAACTGCTACTCTGAGATTAAAGAGTTAAGCACAGGAGAGGAATGGTTTCTTTAACACGCTTATTTGGTTGCTTAAATTGGTGCAGCCCTCAAGACTGATGTGTCCTGGGGATAACGAAACACCCATAGTCAGAGAAACGCTGATTAGAAGAATGGCAAGGCTTAGAATGTACTGGAAACAGAACATTTAGTGTTTACTCGCTTAAAAAGAATATAGAACCGCAGAAGCGTCTGTGAGCATCGTAATTATCAAGCCTTCTGTAGCCAAGTGGCTTCGTGGCAGAGTATGAAACACAAACTGTGCGTGGAATAACTGAAGCGAGATCTAAGTATTGCGACGAGCTCTATCATAATGCACTAGTGCCACGATTGTTTCAGGACCTCTATGTATGTCAGTTATGCCCGCAATCTATTACATGCACGGTGTCGTCCAGCCTACGAGAAGAAGGAAATAGAGGGAGTAGGGTTGTGCCTGTGAGAACGACGTGGCATGCGGACGCGTCGAAGCATATTGATGTACCGCTGCCCGTATCACCCTTTGGTAATTGTCACACACGAAGAAGCTGAAAATATTCCTAGCGCAGTATAGGTAACAGGTATACCACATTCACTGTTAGAATCTATATACTGGAAGGATGCCTTCCAGAAGATACGAACTAATTATTAGCCACGTGCGCGTGATACCGTAGGATGCGACCTCACAGACGCGGAAAATCCAGATACCACAATCACTCGTATTAAATGCAGCAGGCCACCTGGTAGCTATTTTATAATAGCCGCACCGTACCCAATATTTAGAAAGAGTATTAGTGCTGGAAAGCAATGAGAAACTGCCCAATAACTTGCGGATGCTGTCTCCGACATTATCGACAGCATAGGCAATGAAAACTTCGTTTCTATTACAACTGACCAGTGGTCAAAATGTGCTGGCTGCAGGCAACATAATAACAACGGCATCACCAGCATAAGCTGTCCAATGTACATCGTCAACCTACTGATATAGCATGTTCTTCATGAACTTAATCGTGTAGCCAAACAAATAATAAATCTTTGAAGCACAGCCATGTTCCCATTGCCATACTGGGGGGGGGGGGGGGGGCTATGAGGAAAGAGAAATACCGTTCACTATCTGTTACACCAGATTGTAGCAATGTTTCGATAACATTTTTAAGAACAGCGAAGCTCTAGAGGAGGCAATGGTGTCTCAGTGTGCAGTTAGGCAGTGCCTTGAAGGCCGCCGTGCTAAAGGATGAGACGTAGCAGAAACTGGAAGAGAGTCAGCAGTTACTAAAGCCTATGCATGATTCTACACTCACAAGTACACGCAGAAAATACCGTTTTGTCGGAACAACATAACTTTTAACTGTGATTTCATCTGCCGCAGAGACAGTGCTAACTGACAGTAAAATGTTTTATGCAGAAGACCAGTCACGTGCAGAACTATCCATCCGAGATCTAACCTTAAGGACCCACTGTATAACCCTTTATGATCCAAACTATGAAATACTGCACGGGAGGATTTAATATATATGGAGAGAATATTACCAAAGTAGATTAAAACAGAACAGTGCATTGTCATACTCATATATTGTTTATATTATGGAAAAAGACATAAATGAGACTTCTGAATCACGCAAGAATATAATGATCATACCTGACTGAGTGAAATACTTAGCACCATCCATGGAAAGAGTTATTGAAAACTTATGGAGGGCATGGTTGTTATGAGGATTTATCATGGTAAATATAGAAACACCATTATTTCTCATTAAGGTATAGGAAAACCATACCCATTGTACGCTTCATGTGTGACCGTAATTAAATATTGTTGTTTGCACACACTTCCCAACGTTATCTGTTTTTCTCAAACAGCTGTTTAGCCTAAAAATCTTGGGCAGAAAGTATCTATTTTCTTTTCTCCTCTTTGTTTTGGTCATAATGGTAGGACTGCCTCTTGATAACGTGTGTCAGCCTCTTTTACCTTTTCTTTCCCCACTTCCAGTATCGTCCATGGCCACCAATCCCTGTCTTCTAAATTATAAAACAGGTAATTTTTGTACAAGTTATAATAAATGACATTTACATTGGTAAATACTGTGTCGGTTTTTACCAAGACAATACAATAAACTGAATTATTCACATAATTAATGCTTCCCATTTTCTATTTTATCTGCCTGCCGGGAAAAGAAATTTTTAAATTTCTACCATCGTTTTGCTTTCTACAAGCAGTAGTTGTCCCATTCGCACCGTAACTCGATGCAAGCTTCACTATTCCACTCTCCTTCCGCTTGAACGCATATATATTTAAATTAGAAATCTTATACTGAAAGTAACCTCTTTTCAATTGTTTGCCCTCTACAATTTGAGGCATGCCCCCTTTTTCTCATGTTGTTTGTTTCCAGAACCTCAATCAACTGGAGGGATGCAACATAATTACGAAAATATAATTTTTGTTTCTCATATGCTTTATCAGCTTCAAAACTATTCTTTCACCCAACCCAAATGTGACGACATCTTCCTTAGTTTTGTCTTCATTCCTCCGGTGCACGTTTAGATAACATATATCCATTGTGGTCAGCCAGACACCACACTTGAAACCACGTGTCACTGGTTTCAGTGCATTGTACTCTTTCATGAAACTTCGATTTTGGAATAGAGCCATACGCCCAACTATAATAACGCATCTTGTGGGATTATAAACATTTTACAAATGAGTATTCGAATTATCAATAAAAGGACGAAATTTGTGGAGCTTGTCTTATTTCACATTTTAAAATTTAAAACAAAAATATTTGGTATTTTTAATGATTTATTATACCGTATTCCGTAATGGTTTTGAATTTTTCAGTAAAACTTAACCCAAAAGTTTAAGTCTTCGCAGTGAATGTGACTTTCTGAAACAAATGTCATATTCACATTTTCATGGTCGAGTGATTCTCACACATATCTCAATTTATAAAAAAGTATGTTGTGAATAAAACTCAATGATAATTAACGAAATCTGTAATTTAAAAAATTTTTAGTAGTGGTCATATAGAGCTAACACATTATGTACACAATTGTGTACACATTATTGAAAATGCGTTGGTATTGCTGAGACTGTGCTAGAAGATATTTGCAGTTTCTGGTTCCTACTTATACGTCATTACCTATTTAAAAAAGACGCTGTTAATAAAAGTTAACAACAGTTAATGAGATTTGTCCTTCATGCGTTGGTACTGCTGGGTTTAGGTACATCAGTAATACTTTTTTTCCGTTAGCTTTACGACTGATATGGTGCGGCCCGCACGAATTCCCCTCCTGCGCTAATCTCTTCATCTCAGAGTAGCACTTGCAACCTATGTCCTCAACTATTTGCTGGATGTATTCCAATCTACAGTTTTTGCCCTCTACAGCTCCCTCTAGTCCCATGGAAATCATTCCCATATATGTTAACAGATGTTCTATCATCCTGTCCCTTCTCTTTAACACTGTTTTCCACATACTCCTTTCCTCTCCGATTCTGCGCAGAAACTCCTCATTCCCTACTTTATTAGTCAACCTAATTTTCAACATTCGACTGTAGCACCACATCTCAAATGCTTCGATTCTCTTCTGTTCTGGTTTACCCACAGTCCATGTTTAACTACCATACAGTGCTATACTCTAGACGTACATTCGCAGAAGTTTCTTCCACAAGGCTGGTATTAGTAGCCTTCTCTTGGCCAGGAATGCCCTTTTTGCCATGGCTAGTCTGCTTTTGATGTCCTCCTTTCTCCGTCCATTATTGGTAATTTTACTGCCTATGTAGCAGAATTCATCTACTTCGTGACCATCAATCCTGATGTTAAGTTTCTTGCTGTTCTCATTTCTACTACTTCTCATTACCTTCGTCTTTCTTCGATTTACTGTCAGTCCATACTTTTAACTTATTAGACTGTTCATTCCGTACAGTAGATCATGTAATTCTTCTTCCCTTTCACTAACGATAGCAATGTCTTCAGCGCATCGTATCATTGATATCCTTTCACGTTGAATTTTAATTCCACTAATGAACCATTCTTTTATTTCCATCACTGCTTCCTCGATGTACAGATTGAACAGTAGGGGCGAAAGGCTACATCCTTGTCTTACTCCCTTTTTAATACGAGCACTTTGTTCTTGGTCGTCCACGCCTGACTGTTGTGCATACTGTATATGACCCGTCTCTTCCTATAGCTTACCACAAATTTTTTCAGAATTTCGAACGTCTTGCACAATTTTACACAGTTGAACGCTTTTTCGAGCCCGACAAATCCTGTGAACGGGTCTTGATTGTTCTTTAGTCTTGCTTCCATTATTAATCGCCACGTCAGAACTGCCACTCTCCTACCTTTGCCTTCCCTAAAGCCAAACTGATCGTCATATAGCGCATCCTTAATTTTCTTTTCCATTCTTCTGTATATTATTCTCATAAGCAACTTGGATGCATGAGCTGTTAAGACGATTGTGCGGTAATTCTCGCACTTGTCAGCTCTTGCCGTCTTCGGAATTATGTGGATGATGCTTTTCCGTAAATCAGATGGTATGTCGCCAAACTCATAAATTCTACACACCAAAGTGAATAGTCGTTTTGTTGCCACTTCCCCCAATGATTTTAGAAATTCTGTTATC
This sequence comes from Schistocerca cancellata, assembly GCF_023864275.1. NCBI lineage: Eukaryota > Metazoa > Arthropoda > Insecta > Orthoptera > Acrididae > Schistocerca > Schistocerca cancellata. The sequence goes on from NC_064630.1 coordinate 632,218,741, forward strand.
TTTCCCTTCTGCCTTATTTCATCTTAAGTCCTCCAAAGCTCTTTTAAATTCCGATTCTAATACTGGATCCCCTATCTCTTGTAACTCGACTCCTGTTTTCTTCTGTCACATCAGACCGTTGCACTCTTTATCACCCTTGCTTTTAATGGCACCGAAGGTTGTTTTGACTTTCTCGTATTCTGAGTCTGTCCCTCCGACAATCATTTCTTTTTCGATGTCTTCACATTTTTCCTGCAGCCATTTCGTCTTAGCGTCCCAGCACTTCCTATTTATTTCATTACTCATGCGACTTGTATTCCTCTATTCCTGAGTTTCCCGGAACATTTTTGTACTTCCTCCTTTCATCGATCAATTTAAGTATTTCTTCTGTTATCCATAGTTTCTTCGCAGTTACCTTCTATGTGCCTATGGTTTCCTTCCGAACTTCTGTGGTGGCCGCTTTTATACTAGATGTCCATTCCTCTTTAACTGTACTGCCTTCTGAGCTATTACTTATTGCTGTATCTATAGAATTAGAGAACTTCAAACGTATCTCGTCGTTCCTTAGTACTTCCGTATCCCACTTCTTCGCATATTGTTTCTTCCTGACTACTGTCTTAAACTTCAGCCTACTCTTCATCACTACTATATTGTGACCTGAGTCTATGTCTGCTCCTGGGTACGCCTTACAATCCAGTATCTGATTTCGGAATCTCTGACCGTGATGTAATCTAATCAAAAACTTCCCGTATTCCCCTGCCTTTTCCAAGTATACCTTCTCCTCATGTGATTCTTCAACAGAGTATTTGCTGTTACTTTAGATTTTCACATCCCTTTACGTACTGTATTACCCTTTCAATATCCTCATATACTTTCCCTATCTCTTCATCTTCAGCTTGCTACGCCGGCATGTATACCTGAACTATCGCTGTCGGTGTTCGTTTGCTGTCGATTTTGATAAGAACAACATTATCACTGAACTGTTCACAGTAACACTCTCTCTGCCTTAACTTCGTATTCATAACGAGTCCTACACCTGTTATACCATTTTCTGCTGCTGTTGATATTACCCGATACTCATCTGACCAGAAATCCTTGTCTTCCTTCCACTTCACTTCACTGACCCCTACTATATCTAGACTGAGCCTTTGCATTTCCCTTTTCAGATTTTCTAGTTTCTCTACCACGTTCAAGCTTCTGACATTCCACGTCCCGACTCTTAGAACGTTATCCTTTCGTTGATTATTCAATCTTTTTCTCGTGGTAACCTCCCCGTTGGCAGTCCCCTCCCAGTGATCTTAATCGGGGACTATTCCGGAATCTTTTGCCAACGGAGAATATCAGGACACTTCTTCAATTACAGGCCACATGTCCTGTGGATACACCTTACGTGCCTTTAATGCAGTAGTTTCCATTGCCTTCTGCCTCCTCAAGCTGTTGTTCATTCCGCTTAAATTAAAAATTTGACGAAATTGCTTCTTTGCTACAGGAAACTGCGGCAGATACACATCTGGGACATGTTTTATTAGATTCACCAGTTTTATTATATTCACCACTGCTCGCACACGTTAAGTTCAAAAAGATATTTTCTAGTTACCGTGATGATACACGTTTTACTCTATTAGAAACAATGTTTTCATCTTTGTACTGCCCAGCTAGGATCCTTGTATTTTAAACTTTTGCAGTTTTATCATCGTAAGTCTTCTTCAGACGTTAACGTTAGTTTACACTGACAAACATCACAGCCCTTACGTTCGAGTCAACTGTACGTTGTACACGCTTTATACATACCTCTTCGTGTAACCTCGCTGTCGTACACCTCGTTGTACTGTGGGCGTATGTTGATATCTTCACTACTAGCAATTCTTTCCAAAAAACGAATAGTTTGTTCTCAAAATAAGTGCATTTATCCTCTGTCGTCCATTTCTCAGACTAACGTGAAGCTGTACTGGGTGACTTACAAAGATATGCAAATATTTTGATATGTTATTCTACAAGTAAAACCAAAGAAAAAAGTTCGTATAAACGTAGTTCCGCAAATGTTTAGAGTTACGGCTAATAAAAGATTTTGGCTGAAATTTAGCAACTTCGCTAATATGAAGCCATCGCAAGACTGTACGAGGTTAAAGTAACTCACGATCTCCATTTATTTTGTTGTTATTGATCTGGTGAATCTAAGAAAACATGTCCCAGATGTGTATCTGCAGCAGTTTCCAGAACATCCTGAGTAGTAAAGAAGTAATTTCGTAAAATATTTAATTTATCAACTACTTCACCCAAACTTCTTTTTTAATTCCAGACAACTGCACAAAGTTTTGGACAGAAGTCGCAGAAAATTTAACTGTCGAGAAATAATTGTAATAACGTTAACTGAAACTGTATGGATGTGTCAAATAATCTGCTTTTATTAATATCATAGCACACATGAATTCATGTTCAACGATCTGGGTGGTCACAGACGTGTAGCACCACGACCAATATATTTCCGAGGAAAATGTTCATTTAAATGTGCAGTAACGGCGTTGGTGAAATGTGGAAGCGCGCCGTCATGTTGAAAATACATTTGCAATCGACTAGCAAGTGGAATATCTTGGAGCAAAGGGGGCACTTCTTCTCGAAGGAACTGTAAGTACGTCTCGCCTATTCGACGACCTGGGAAAATGAATGGTCCAATAGAGTGTGTTGATTATACCACACCTCACATTATGCTAAATCGCTGCTGGAAATTGCGTTGCACTGTTGCATGTGGGCTTGTTTCAGACCATACGCGCCTTATGTAAATTGTTTATACCATCTCGAGTAAACTGTGCCTCATCAGTAAATAATATGTATTTGTGTAACTGCCGATTGGTATTTAATTAGTTGCACAACTCCAAGCGAAGAGCAGGATCTCTCGGATGTAAATGATGCACCTTTTTTTATGGTAAAGATACAGATTATTGTACGTCAGTGTACGCCATACCTTAGACTGTGAAATGCCTAATCGTTGAGAGATACGTCGTGTACTGGTACCTGGGCTACTTTGAACAGCATCCACATAATCATCATCATCATCATCGTCTTCGTGTATCAAGCGCTGGTACTGATTACGAACGCCAAATAGACAACCTGTATCTCTTAACATTCGAAATACTCCGCTAACGGTGACTGCATTCGGAATCCTCCGAGTTGAATAACGTACGCGATATTCGTTAACTGCAGCCGTAGCATTACCATCACATGTGCCATAAATAAACACCATATAGGCGTATTCATCTGTCGTAAATTTGAAAGGCATCCCTATTTCATAAACCATCTATAAACTACAACAGTTACTATGTGGTTTCACTTAAATACACTGTTCTTATTATGTTCTTTCACTGAACAATACAGAATACTAACACGTTTCAAGGTTAGGAAACGACTGAAACAACTCACTAACGGTTGCCAACAATGACATAAACGTTTCCACATTCCTACTGGAAAGTAAACAAATTTACTCCTATAGTAATCTTTACTTCTCTGGATCTTCTGGAAAACTACTGCAGACACACGCCTGGGACATGTTTTATTAGATTCACCAGACAAATAACAACAAAATTAATAGAAATCATGTTTTACTGTATCCTCGTACAGTTTTGTGATTGCTTCTTTTATTAGCCGTAATTCAGAAACTAAACATTTGCGGTCCTATGTTTATACGAACTCTTTTCTTTAGTTTTACTTGTAGAACAACATATTAAAATATTTTCATATCTTCATGAATCACCCTGTATATAACACATTGCATAATCGGGAGTGCTATAATCACTTCTTGCTAACGCTACTTTCGTATTTCGTGTAAAACTTTTAAAAATATGTGACCCTTACAGGATTCGAACATGTGCCATATCTAAGTACAGTCGGACGCGTTAGGCTTTGCGCTACAGAATGCCTGTGAAATGCATCTTTGCTGCTTCCTTCTAGAAAGGAAATCAGCACCAAGTTTTGAAAAGAATTATTTTATTGTACTTTGTGTCGTAGCTCATGATCGATGGTTGAAAATCTAGTTATAACATATGGGACAACTTGCAAAAAGTTCTACTATTCCTTAGTTTTGAGCAAGTTTAATGATGTAGCAGGGAGCACATACCGCTACTCTAAATGGATGCAGCATAAACGCATCAACTTTTGCACGGCTTCCACTATCGGCGTTCACAAAATTTCTTTCTACGGTTACTTAAAAGTTGTAATTTCGTTTTCTGTCACTAAACAGCTGAACTATTTGTAGAGTAATTATGTAAAAGCCTCGTTAGTTCGGCTAACGTTCCTATAACACACGTATAGCTTCTCCTTACTCCTAGTCTGTGACGTCACCGGAACATCAGCCAACCAGAACGATTTCGAGTACGCAAGCATATCCTAATATTTAATGATTTTTAAGCTTTAATTAAATAAAAATAACAGATATTTTGTGTGAATATTGACTGTAAATGCTATTTAAACGTTATAATCAATCAGAATAATAACAACCCGAACCATATTTTTAATATAGGAAAATAGCCTATTACAGATCAGACGGGTGATAATTGTCTATATAAATCATGCAGACGAACATCCGATGAGTACTGCAAATTTCTTATAAAACAATACTACAGCACCATGCAGAAATAATTTAAAGATTTTGTCGACAGTGGAAGTGCAAAGAATTACAACCATCAACAGACAGGCTTCATTGCTCTGTAAATCAAGAAGTACACTCTGCTAAATTTACATGCAGGGATAACGTGAAGAAATTGATGGCGTGAACAATAAGATTTTTGAATACGCAAGCGTTATTCCGCTGTCTGTTACAATAGTTTTCGATGGAAATGAACCAAGGGTATGGAGACTTTATATATTACGTTCGTCGAGTCAAGTGTCATGCCTGGAACGATTTTTCGAATTAAAAGACGCTGTTGTTGAACTTATGATGAAGAAAAGAGTACTGGAACGAAAACAGAACATCCGGAACGGATTGCAGTCCCGTATTTTAAGTGGACTTGACTACACACTGTCCACAGTAAGACACTGCAAGGTGAGAAACAAATTATTTCTGATTTGATGGGGATGCATTCAAAAGGGAAACAGCGTTGTAGGAGAGAACAGTTGTCACAATCACATCAAAGTTCCCTATCATTGAAGAAAACGCATGATTTGAAGAATTCATTGTGGCCGTAAAGGAAATACAAGGATAGTTTCCTAAACGTTCTGCTTACATTGTGTAACTCCCCAAGGACAGAAAACCCTAACTAACTAACTTCGTGGAAACTTAAAGTAGGGAAGTTAGTCATCTTGACAGTGACGGAAACTATTGACGATAGTTGATTAACGCCTATATCTTTCAAATACTGAGAATAGCGTACAAAAAGGGGAGGAAAGGATTACCATATAGTCTTTATCAAACATCTATAGAATAAATTCAAAATCATATGAATGAAGGTTAAATCCAAGAATGTAATTCAGTCAATGATAACACTTACCATGGAAGAGAATTGTAGCCGCATCGGAAAGGAAATTCAATGCGACTACAATGCAACTCGCATATGGAAATGTTCAGTTAGTTAGTTGCTCTTGAGTCGCTCTAGAATACTTCTGCGATAGTTGTCTGGACGCAAATGCTATTAGATTGTTTCAGTTTTGGAAGTTTGATAATTCATGAGGTAGAGACTGAAGCATTTCTCAGTCATTCGATAGTAAGACGAATGTTAGATTTGACTTGAGTGATATTGGTTTATCGGATATTCCTTCGTACTGATGAACTGTTATAAACCTTGAGAGTAATGGATCAACGACAGAAAAATAATACGTAGTCTTGAGTAGGACACGAAAACGAAGACACGAAGAAAGACAAATACGCCGGTTAGTCAAAAGTTGTCGTCAGCATTACGATTACTGAACTCAACAGAAGTTAATCTTGAATGATATATCGGTGTGCGTGTGTTGTAGGGACAAACAATTAATTACAGAAAGAAAAATAAAATCTGAGTCAAAAGATAAATCTTACGTGTCGCCTAACTCATTAAACGGACAAAACAATGTGTATTAATGTAAGTTGATTGACATTTGAAGTGACTAAGTGAGTACATGAATAATGGACAGTGAAAAGTGATTAGTTTAAACTAGTATTATGGTGTATTAAAAAAATTATGTAATCCAACATAAGTTATCTCTGGAGTTACGTAGGACCATTGTTAATAACTTGACGGCATAGCAACGGAATAGTAGACAGCAAAATTTCATCCTATGTATGCTATGTATGATGAGAAAAACGACCGTAATGATGAAATCAAGAAACAAGATTTTACTTCATCTCGGAACTAACCGGGCATAACAATAAAAACAAACGATTGTAGTTTACCAGTTCGCACAAGCTGAGAAGACTGGCTTTTCCTCAAACAACAGAGCATCGTACTGGCAAGAACACCTTACTCATGTATTATCTTAAGTAGACGAGAGTGGTCAACCATTAGAACAGTACTATAATCTGTCGAAGTTCTTTCCGTTTAGAGTGTTTCTTTGTAAATGGAATTTCAATCTACCGTCAGATCGTGTGGAGTCGAGCTATTACTACACAGCGTTTTCTGAATGGATTCGTCATAGATTTGAGTTCCTTACAAATATCGGGGCTGCTAAAGTCCCTGAGTTGTTCAACTTTTCTCACGGTTTCGTCGACTTTCCACACTTTTGTACCGGCTGTGAAGGCGCATCTTCGATATCAGTATATCCAGTTCAAAAATGCTTTAATTGACTTCATATTCACAACTCATGACAAATTGTATTTGGATGCGCGAATGGCATATATTCCTTTTCGCAAACAGATTTCTTATGTATTTTCACACACTTTCAATAAATATAAACCGTTATTGCATACGTTTTGCTTGATTAATGGCAATTCGGATTAATGTTTCCAGAATTATGCATTCGAAAAGTCATCTTCCATTGCAGATATGAACAAGCATTTTCTACAGTCTTCTTGTTGGGATTACTTTTTCATAAATTGTACCAATACTTATTTTTAAATTATATCTAATGCATTACAATTAAGGCCATGGTAATTTGCGTCGTTTTGTTCTTCCCAATTAAAATTATGCATTGAAAGCTTAAATTTATTTCCAGCAGTAAATTCGCTTTCTTTTAAGCGAATTTCTGTCGATAATAATAGTGAAACGAAACGTTTCTTCATTTGTAAATTAAACTATGCTCAACATATTTTTAATATTTTCCAGTGAGTCTCACAGTTGCGATAACTCATTTCTTTGTGGCTACTAATTTCGGACCATCACGTGCAAGAGAGTTTTTATCAATGACATTAGTGAAATGGGTGGTTTCTTCTTTTGTAATTTAAACTTTGTTCGACATTTTTTAATTTTTTTCCACTACACGTCTCAGTTACGATAATAGTCATTTCTTTGTGGCGACTAATTTTGGACCATCACGTCCATTTTCAAACCATACCCTACAAAAGATTTTATGATGTTAACTAAGATAAAATTACAACGTACTTTCGCATTTGTACATGCAGGTTGAATGTTACGTACAACGTCATAAAACTTTTCACTCATACAATACCTGTTTTTACATACCTTAAACGTAAGTGTAATCATACAGGTCACTAATGTACAGATGAGTTACAAATGTTCATTTTCGTCGTTAGAAATCATTACATGAACAGAAAATGTTAAACTTCATATGTGTGGTTTTCTTCCAATGTAATGCAGAAAATGAAATGCTAACCGAGTCACCGAGTCACCTCCGTAGAGGTCGCTAGTTGTGACATGCAACATCGTCATACGTAGCCTTGTGACACGTCATATACTATTATTATGCTACATAAATTCAACATCCTTGAAATATTAAGTTTTAAACATGTGCACCCATCAAAATATTCAGATTTTCATAATTCCTGATTGAATCAAATACATGAACTTTTCAAACAAGTTCTTATGGCATGAAATAAGACTAATGTTATAAAGGATCTTGTAATTCAAATGAAAAGACTAAGAGATCAAAGAAAAATTATATTACTGCTTCAACAGGCTTCATATATTCAGTTGCAGCGTGTCTAAAAACAAGAAAATTACTGTTTATTATTCATGATTCTGTATATGAATAGTTTGCACATCGGCCAGTAATTTACGCGAATTGTGTAACCTGTACGTAGACGTCTGGTGATACATGCTTCCAGAAACTTACCAAGCACTTACGAACCCATCCGATGCAGAATGGATGTTGTAATGCGTTCCAAACGTCCATCAACACGCTCTTAAGCAAGTGGTCGCAGTGTTTGGGTCGTCAGTAAAATGTCTTACAAATTGATTTCTGCGTAATGTGGGCCTAATGAGATTAAAGAAGTTACCAATTTTGTTGAAATTCATTCTTAAATATGTTTTTGAAAGATTAGTGACTACAACCTTGACCGTGTTTTTGTCAATAGTATTATTTCATCTTGGGGTTGAAGCTCTTTTCTTCCGTGTTTGCTTTCACAATATTGTGTTTTGCTAAAGGCGGACCCTATCCAAAACCATAGTATACAATTGTTTATTTGTTTCTGTTGTTGAATGGGACCGAAGACTGATTTACACAGTGCTTGTGCAATCATATATACTGAAGCGCCAAAGAAACTGCTATTGGAAACCGTATTCAAATACAGAGATATGTAAGCAGGCAGAATACGGCGCTGCGTTCGGCAACGCCTATATAAGACAACTAGTATCTCGCGCAGTTGTTAGATCGGATACTGCCGCTACAATGCCAGGTTATCAAGATTATGGCAGGTTATCAAGATTTAAGTAAGTTTCAACGTAGTGTTATAGTCGGCACATGAGCGATGGGACACAGCATCTCCGAGGTAACGCTGAAGTGGGGGTTTCCCCCTACGACCATTTCACGATTGTACTGTGAATATCAGGAATACAGTAAAACATGAAATCTCCGACTTCGCTGCGGCCGGAAAAAGATCCTGCAAGAAAGGGAGTAACGACGACTGAAGAGAATGGTTCATTGTGACAGAAGTGCCACCCTTCCACAAATTGCTGCAAATTTCAATGCTGGGCCATCAACAAGTGTCAGCGTGCAAACCATTCAACGAAACATCATCGATATGGGCTTTCGGAGCCGAAGGCCCACTCGTCTACCCTTGATGACTGCACGACACAAAGCTTTACGCCTCGCCTGGACCCGTCAACATCGAAATGGAATGTTGAGGACCGGAAACATGTTGCCTGGTCGGATGGACGTGTACGGGTATGGAGACAACTTCATGAATCCATGGGCCCTGCATGTCAGCAGGGCACTGTTTAAGCTTGTGGAGGCTCTGTAATTGTGTGAGGCATGTGCAGTTGGTGATATGGTACTCCTGATACGTCTAGACACATACGTAAGCATCCTGTCTGATCACCTGCATCCATTCATCTCCATTGCATAATCCGACAGAATTGGGAGATTCCAGCAGGACCGTGCGACACCCCATATGTCCAGAATTGCTACATAGTGGCTCCAGGAACACTCTTCTGAGTTTAAACACTTCCGCTGGCCACCAAACTCCCCAGACGTGAACATTATTGAGCATTGTGGGATGCCTTGCAATGTGCTGTTCAGAAGAGTTCTCTTATGGATAGCCCTGCAGGATTAAAGGTGTCAATTACCTCCAGCACTACGTCTGACAGTCGAGACCATACCATGCCGTGTTACGGCACTTCCGTGACTTCACGGGGGCTCTATACGTATTAGGCAGGTGTACATATGTCTTTGGCACTTCAAAAGGCCACACTCAAACTACTTTCAGAAACGATATTTTAACATTGTATTTATATTCGATATTAACAAATTTCTCTTTTTTTGTAAATATTCCCAGTAAGCATTTTATTTTTACATTACTTCGGCCATCGTTAGTTACTTTGATCTCCATAAAGAATTACGCTTTTAGTGTCATATTTCTGACCTAATTTCCTTGCTGTCGTTCAACTCTGTTTTGCAATATCCATTACTCTTGTTTTCCTCCTATTGTATTTTGAAGACACGATTCATTCCATTCAGCCACCCTTACAAGCCCTATGCTGACTCTAAAATATTTACTAAGCAATCGGCAAACATTAATGTCTTCATTTCTTCTGCCTGAACTATAGTTCCTTTTCCACATTTATCCTTACTTGTTTTACTGTTTCCCCTAAGCTCAAATTGAACTACAGTGGGAAAGGTTGCACCGTTACCTCTGCCTTCGATGTCCATACCGAGTGAGGTGGCGTAATGGTTAGGACACTGGACTCGCAATCGGGAGGACGGCAATTCAGATACCCGCTCGTCTGACACTGAATTCCAAAATACTAGTATTTAATTTATTTAATGTCACTGCTGTGTCAGTAGATCCTATTTAATGTGAGCGCAAGAAAATAAATACAGGAATACTTATGCTAATGCTGTTCAAAAACCTATCATTAGTTTGGGGCTCCAGATTTATTAGGTTAAAATGTATTTGAAAAATATGTAAAAATCTGCCAACCGGTTGCATAGGTTTTCTGGTTTGCTGCAAACGACAGCCATGTTCAAAGTTGTTAAAATATATACTTTTTTTCTCGACGAAGTCCCATTTAAACAACTGCACTTTTTTCAAAACGTCTTCATTGCACTTAAAATGTCTTCAAAAAAGAATTTCTTTAAACGTGGGAAAGGTAGTCAGAGAGTGCCAAGGCTGATGAACAAGTACACATAATTCAAACTACTCAGTATTTCGATTCCTAACGTATCTTTATAAGGAAGAATAGTTACCCAATTGCAGTTCAAGGAAATTGATAACTTACATATCAGGTCGTTCCAAATTGGGTACCAAAAGGTAGTAAATGAAGCAGATACACTGCAGTTAGTACTGCTCTAAATTAATCGAGCAAATTAGGTGGCAATGAAAATAATTTCATACAAGTATTAATACATGAAAACTTTTATGCTTATTATTATTATTATTTCTTTCCTTTCTCAGACGTTATGTCTGGTTAAAAATGGAAAGGGAAGAGGACCTAGATCAAGCGTGACTTCCTTTTAACTGTACAGTATATGTGAAAATGAAATGTCGTGTGGCTAGGGCCTCCCGTCGGGTAGACCATTCGCCTGGTGCAGGTCTTTCGAGTTGACGCCACTTCGGCGACCTGTGTGTCGATGGGGATGAAATGATGATGATTTGGACAACACAACACCCAGTCCCTGAGCGGAGAAAATCTCCGACCCAGCCAGGAATCGAACCCGGGACCTTAGGATTGACAGTCTGTCATGCAGACGAGTCAGCTACCGGGCCGGACAACGGTATATGTTACATTGCATTTAGGAACTTTCAGGGAATTTAACATGTATCAATAATTATAGATTTCTGTAGTTGTATATATACGTTTGGATGTAGCTCTATTGCGTTGATGTACTGGTGGATATTATGTGGATGAATCCTGTGTTGATAGTATAATTGGTATAATGTCAACTTTATCCTGATATCACATGTCCTTGACTTCCTCATCCAGTTGGATGTATTTTTCAGTTTTTTCTCCTGTTATCTTCTGTATATTTGTTGTATTGGGTGTGGATGTACCGATTAGTTGTGTTAATTTCTTCTTATTACTGGTGAGTATGATGTCATGTTTGTTATGTGGTGTTGTTTTATCTGTTATAATGGTTCTGTTCCAGTACAATTTGTGTTCATCATTCTCCAGTACATTTTGTGGTGCATACTTGTATGTGGGAACGTGTTGTTTTATTAGTTTATGTTGTATGGCAAGTTGTTGATGTATTATTTTTGTTACATTGTCATGTCTTCTGGTGTATTCTGTATTTGCTAGTATTGTACATCCGCTTGTGATGTGATCTACTGTTTCTATTTGTTGTTTGCAAAGTCTGCATTTATCTGTTGTGGTAATGGGACCTTTAATAATATGCTTGCTGTAATATCTGGTGTTTATTGTTTGATCCTGTATTGCAATCATGAATCCTTCCATCTCACTGTATATATTGCCTTTTCTTAGCCATGTGTTTGATGCGTCTTGATCGATGTGTGGCTGTGTTAGATAATATGGGTGCTTGCCATGTAGTGTTTTCTTTTTCCAATTTACTTTCTTCGTATCTGTTGATGTTATGTGATCTAAAGGGTTGTAGAAGTGGTTATGAAATTTCAATGGTGTAGCCGATGGATTCATATGAGTGAGTGCTTTGTGTATTTTGCTAGTTTCTGCTCATTCTATAAAGAATTTTCTTAAATTGTCTACCTGTCCATAATCTAGGTTTTTTATGTCGATAAATCCCCTTCCTCCTTCCTTTCTGCATAATGTGAATCTTTCTGTTGCTGAATGTATGTGATGTATTCTATATTTGTGGCACTGTGATCATGTAACTGTATTGAGTGCTTCTAGGTCTATGTTACTCCATTTCACTACTCCAAATAAGTAGGTCAATATTGGTAAAGCATAAGTATTTATAGCTTTTGTCTTGTTTCTTGCTGTCAATTCTGTTTTCAGTATTTTTCTAGTATCTGTCTATATGTTTCTTTTAGTTCTTCTTAATATTTCTATTATCTATTCCTATTTTTGTCTGTATCCTAGATATTTATAGGCATCTGTTTTTTCCATCGCTTCTATGCAGTCGCTGTGGTTATCCAATATGTAATCTTCTTGTTTAGTGTGTTTTCCCTTGACTATGCTATTTTTCTTACATTTGGCTGTTCCAAAAGACATATTTATATCATTGCTGAATACTACTGTTACCTTTAGTAATTGGTTGAGTTGTTGATTGGTTGCTGCCAGTAGTTTTAGATCATCCGTGTATAGCAAATGTGTGATTTTGTGTTGGTATGTTCTAGTAATATTATATCCATAATTTGTGTTATTTAGCATGTTGGATAGTGGGTTCAGAGTAAGGCAGAACCAGAAAGGACTTAATGAGTCTTCTTGGTATATTCCACACTTAATATGTATTGGTTGTGATGTGATATTATTTGAATTTGTTTGTATATTAAATGTGGTTTTCCAATTTTTCATTACTATGTTTAGGAACTTTATTAATTTAGGATCTACTGTGTGTATTTCCAATATTTGTAGTAACCATGAGTGGGGTACACTATCAAAAGCTTTTTGGTAATCAATGTATGCATAGTGTAGCGACCTTTGTTTATATTTAGCTTGATATGTCACCTATGCATCTATTATCAGTTGCTCTTTACATCCTCATGCTCCTTTGCAGCAGCCTTTTTGTTCTTCATTTATAATTTTGTTCTGTGGTGTATGTGTCATTAATTTCTGTGTAATGAATGAAGTTAATATATTGTATATTGTTGGCAGGCATGTTATGGGGCGATATTTTGGTGGGTTTGCTGTGTCTGCTTGATCTTTAGGTTTCAGATAAGTTATTCCTTGTGTAAGTGTATCAGGGACTGTGTATGGGTCTGCAATGTAACTGTTAAATAATTTAGTTAGATGTGAATGTGTTGAGGTGAACTTCTTCAGCCAGAAATTTGCTATTTTATCTTTTCCAGGGGCTTTCCAATTGTGCATAAAATTAATTGCTCAGGTTACTTCATGTTTCAAAATTATCACTTGAGGCATTTGTGGTATCATCTTGTATGAGTCTGTTTCTGCTTGTATCCACCGTGCATGTCTTATGTTGTAACAGGTTTGACCATATGTTGCTCCAGAAGTGTTCCATGTCTGTTATGTTTGTTGGATTGTCTATTTTAATGTGTGTGTTATCTATTGTCTGGTAAAATTTCTTTTGGTTTGTGTTGAATGTTTGGTTTTGTTTCCTTCTATTTTCACTGTTTTTGTATCTTCTAAGTCGTTTGGCCAATGCTTGTAAATTCTGCTTCTTTTCATCTAATTGCTCTATCACGTCTTGTTGTGAGATTTTACCTAACCGTTTTCGTTTTTTGTGTGATATTTCATTTCTTATAAATTGTGTTATCTGTTCGATGTCTTTTCTCAGTTTTTCTATTCTGATCTTAGCCTGTGTTGCCATGCTGGTTTTGTAGGTTTCTTCTGTGTGTTGGTTGGTTATTATCTCTGCCTAGTGTGTATATTTAGTGTAGTGAGTGCTCCTATATAAACCAGTAGTTGTAATTCTTCCATAGTTGTATTTTTATTTATTTTGTTGTGTATGATTGTGTTGATAGTTGTTATTGTTGTTTCGACTTGTGGGTTATTTGGTGGTCTATGCAAGAATGGTCTAATGTCTGTATTTGTGTCTTTGTATTCTATATATGTCAGCTGAAATTTTTCTTCTATATCTAACATGTGTGTCACTTAGTGTTCTATTTGTGCTTGTTCTGGTGGCTGTCCTAAGATTTCGTTTTCCTCTGATTGTTTAATTGATGCGTGTTGTTCTTTGTTTGTTTGCTCTGGGCTGTTTGAGTCCATTACTGTATTTTCTTCTTCTTCTGATTGCACATTATTTTGTTCCTGTATTTGTTGTACTTGTTGTTTGATGTTTTCTAATTCTGAATGGGGTATCCTGATATTTTTGATTATTACACGGATCTGATCATCTAGCCGTTGTTATGTTAAAAATTTTAATTCTGGGTATCTGGTAATAAATGTTGTGTATGCTTGTGATCTGTATCCAGTTGTGTTGGTTCCTAAGTTTGTTGCTTGGTAATAACAGGACATGAGGTGTCGGTTAACTTCATCTGACCATCTCATCCTCTGTCTCTGTTTTCCTTCTAGAATGGTTGCAGGAAGCATATCCTGCAGAACACCTCTATTTGGATTTAAATTATTTCCATGTGGCTAGCAGTGTCGTTACCATAGTGGTCGGGCATAGGGTTCAAGCGTCGTCCCCGACCATGACAGCGATTGTCCGAGGCTTCATTAGTTGTCCTGAAACAACTAACCACTAAAAAGGGGTTAGCCCTATTAGTGCTTCGTTCTTTTCGTCGCCTTTTACGACTGGCAGAACATACTGGAAGCCTATTCTTTTCCCAAGCCTCCACGGGGGTTTTTATTATTATTATTATTATTATTGTTATCGTTATTATCATTATTATCATTATTATTATTATTGTACTCATATGAACATTACACATATTATTCTCAGACTGTACTATCCATAAAGAGTTTAACAATTTTTTTGTATTAATCTCGTACACAAGTACTGATAATGTAGTAGATTTTTGTACTGGAGAATAAAATGACCTTGGGTTTAATGACATATGACACTACAAAATTAGAATGTTCTCTAACGTCTTTTTATTTACTTCTTTCTTTAGCGTGACACTAAGTATTCATGGTTAAGTATTTTAAAATAATTGACGCCCAAACAAATCGTCAAACTACAATGAAACGCATCTCTGTGCCGTCGTCTTCGTCTATGCAAAGAAGAAGACATGTTATTGTCCAGACGCTGGAAGCGGCAAAATAATGAGAAATAACGTTGCCATCAACATAGATGAAAATTACCCTCAGAGAGCCATTTGTACTGTTTGTGACATAATTCGCGAGACCTCTCGTCTTATCGGTATGGACAGGACCACTACCTCTGATGCAACATAACGTGCAAGGAGAGGAAGTGCTACCAACATACTGGCTACAGATGTAAAGCCCAAAAACTATTAGAGCAGTGCCAGACTGCTTCAGATAATTTGGGAGACTATATTGTTAGTGATTACATTACCTTTTATTTTTATCTGTCTTGTTCATAAACTAACGAACAAAATACAAATACATTTAGACATACCATAATTTTATGAAAAAAATTTTTTGTCACACTTATGACTAAGGCATAGAATTTACAATGTATAAGGCAAAGTAAGCTGCTGTTTCTGTTGGAAGAGCTTCCTGAACTCAAAAACATGTATTAGTTACCTTAATGTCATGCCTTAAGTAAGAATCATTCAGAATTTTTAATGTAAACGACAAGAAAATCTCGAAGGGATTTTTCCAGGATAATCCTGAACCATACCAGGAAGGAAATGGACGGTCGTACAGTTACCAACTGAACTCTACAATGTTACCAGTTCTCCTCTAAACTAGCTACAGACAAAACGCATTTGCTTAGACGGTGTATTTCTTGAGCTGACTAGCGTTGTGGAAGCTCACGCTTCAAAGAGACAGCTCCTCAAGCTGCTACCGCATTGACTGGGTGAAGAAGTACCTAGTTGGGCCAACGAGTTTTGCTCGCAATCTGAAACTATGATCTGGGTCTAAAACGTAGTTACGAATAATATCCAGATACACCGACTGCATCTCAAACATCATAAATGAAGTGCAGGGAAAATGAAATGGGTTGTTCTTCTCTCCAGTAGCTGTTGGTGTTTTTCTGTCTTAAGCGAACTGCAAACTAAAAAACTCATTCACAGGAAGCATTCCGCTTTTATTGCGTCAACAGACGCTATTAACTTTATCACTAAATAACATTCATTTTAATATTATATATTTGAAAGTAGTTTTCTTTTAGGATTTCTTTCATTGGCAACACCGCTAACACGTGATAACACAAATAAAGGACTACATAACTCCCATTACAGAACGTAAACATTCATAACCTGCGAGTGACATATACTTTCAGATTAGGAAAGCGAACCGTGCGAGGCAATCTCTCACAACGACCAAAAAATAGCAGTCAAAAGCCACAAAGAGAATTAAACATGAGAATGATTTCAGTACAAGTTCTATTCCAGCTTCTGATAACATGAAGCAGTTGTCATGATAATTAGGAACAAGGAACAAATAATGCCAATAGTAATATCTCGAATATATCATTCTTAAGCAAAACTGGTATTCATTCTATAAAATACAAAGAAGTAAAAGTGTTTCCTAGTCATAACAACTACATACAACATAATTACTGGTGATGTTTCGTCAATAGAAGCAGGAAACGGCTGACAAATGAGCTTCTCAGTTTCTAAGAGAATTTCAGATAGAGTGGAAGCTAAGAAACAAAAGAGGTTACCCTAGGTGAACACAGCTACGGACAGGCAGCTGCCCTTTCAACGGTGCGTCGTCTCATGTCTGTTCCATTATCCGACCAGCTTTTCAAACAGAACTCCTAACCATTAAACAAATCGAGTTCAGCAATGGCTATAGCTCTGCCCTGATTGATAATACTCTACGAAAAATAGGTAATGAATAACGTTACACCACTTCTGTGTGCTGGAAAACAGCAGTCAATCCGTATCTAAAAATCCTGGTGTAAAATTCTGTATAATGGCGACATTTCAGACAGTCTTGCAATTAAGTTAAGGTCTCGCAGCTACAGACCTGCATCTTGTAATAAGAACACCATATAAAAATTTTATTTAATATTAAAGTCAAACTGTTACCCTTGAAACAGAGTGGTACATATAAAACCACTTGCAAGAGGTGTGAAAAAGAGTATATTGATCAGTCAGGCACAGCTGTGGCAGACAGGCTACGTGAATATGCAAGAAGCTGTTGACTGAGGAAGCAAGACTCCACCTTTGCTTATTACATTTTAGCAGAAAACCATCCATATGATATAGAAGGTGAAGTTTTTCGTTCTGTCAAGAAAACCGGAAAGATTACGTAGCTGGAAATACTGGATATCAACAAACACATGACAGAGAATGCAAGCATAGTATTAAATGATGAGATTCAGTTACCATTTTCCAGAATTGCGAATTTAGAGAAGCACTTGATACTTAGATTGCTGTTATCTGGAAGTTTGTAAATATGTATACAGATATTTTTGTCAGTAGTAAATGAAGCGTGTTACAGTTGAACAGTTACTGATATACGATTTTCCACCTTGGTGAGTAAAGGAAAAGAATTATGCCATTGAGACAACTGATGCTAATTGCCGGTTAGACTAATTTTAGGATTTTTACTTATTTTTATGAACAGATAACCAAATAAGAGATCTATGTCTCTCAAACAAATGGATTTTACTCAATGAACGTCGACAGCCGGTACGGTAGCTCAGAGTGTTCGGTCAGAGGGTTAGCTACCCTCAGTAAAAAAAAAAAAAACTGAGTGAACAGATAAACGAACAAGCTGAACGAGTATCATGAGACGTCCGCCCGCCTGGAAAAAGCCAAAAGTCACTAGGAGCCAGGTCAGGTGAGTAGGGAGCATGAGGAATCACTTCAAAGTTGTTATCACGAAGAAACTGTTGCATAACATTAGCTCGATGTGCGGGTCCGTTGTCTTGGTGAAACAGCACACGCGCAGCCCTTCCCTGACGTTTTTGTTGCAGTACAGGAAGGAATTTGTTCTTCAAAACATTTTCGTAGGATGCACCTGTTACCGTAGTGCCCTTTGGAACGCAATGGGTAAGGATTACGCCCTCGCTGTCCCAGAACATGGACACGACCATTTTCTCAGCACTGGTGGTTACCCGAAATTTTTTTGGTGGCGCTGAATCTGTGTGCTTCCATTGAGCTGACTGGCGCTTTGTTTCTGGTTCAAATGGCTCTGAGCACTATGCGACTTAACGTCTGAGGTCATCAGTCGCCTAGAACTTAGAACTAATGAAACCTAACTAACCTAAGGACATCACACACATCCATGCCCGAGGCAGGATTCGAACCTGCGACCGTAGCGGTCACGCGTTTCCAGACTGAAGCGCCTTTAACTGCACGGCCACACCGGCCGGCCTTTGTTTCTGGATTGAAAAATGGCATCCACGTCTCATCCATTGTCACAACCGACGAAAAGAAAGTCCCATTCATGCTGTCATTGCGCGTCAACATTGCTTGGCCACATGCCACACAGGTAGCCATGTGGTCGTCCGTCAGCATTCGTGGCACCCACCTGGATGACACTTTTCGCATTTTCAGGTCGTCATGCAGGATTGTGTGCACAGAACCCACAGAAATGCCAACTCTGGAGGCGATCTGTTCAACAGTCATTCGGCGATCCCCCAAAACAATTCTCTCCACTTTCTCAATCATGTCGTCAGACCGGCTTGTGCGAGCCCGAGGTTGTTTTGGTTTGTTGTCACATGATGTTCTGCCTTCATTAAACTGTCGCACCCACGAACGCACTTTCGACACATCCATAACTCCATCACCACATGTCTCCTTCAACTGTTGATGAATTTCAATTGGTTTCACACCACGCAAATTCAGAAAACGAATGATTGCACGCTGTTCAAGCAAGGAAAACGTCACCATTTTAAGTATTTAAAACAGTTCTCATTCTCGCCGCTGGCGGTAAAATTCCATCTGCCGTATGGTGCTGCCATCTCTGGGACGTATTGACAATGAACGCCGCCTCATTTTAAAACAATGCGTATGTTCCTATCTCTTTCCAGTCTGGAGAAAAAAAATCGGAGGCCTTAGAACTTGAATTTACCTCGTAATAAGGGGAGGAGAAGAACAAATTTAACTAACCCAGTCGAAATAATTAACTCTGCTGTTTACATCCAGAACAACTAGCGAAAGTGAGCAAGAGGTGAAACACTGATAAGTAGTGATGCAAGTTAACTCAGTGCTTGAATGCTGCAAAGGTGGACAGGGATTGAATTCGCAAACAGTCTTCACTTATTCCGGTGAGTAACAGAAAATGTTGCGAAGTGGCTATGGCACACACACACGTCCAGAAAGTCATGCAGCTCAACAGTGAATATGCACACGCTGGTCTGTGTCGCAATATGGCGCAACATGGACTGTGAGCCGCAACGTACGGAAGTTTAACTTTGATTGTTGTCGGCGTTCTCGTGCAAATGGCTGAATTCTTAAAGTTCAACGAACAAATTAAATAAGTTTAAAACCTGACAATGTCACACACAGAAAAAAATGTGTATTGTGCCTGTGACTGATTATCTCTAGATTAATCAATAACTAAGACGATTTGAAAATGTCTAAAGGTTTGCCGTGAATAAGTTGCACCGAAGTTATGATTTTCATGATCAAGAAATGATACTCAAGTATCTGGTTAACCTCACGTGTTTTCCCAATGAATTTTGACGTAAAATAGTTTTGACTTTTGTGAATTAAAGAAAACAAGATTAATTGTACCCTAAAGTCAACGTTTCTTTCTATCTTGCATGTGCAACTATTCTAATTCCTGTCTATGTATCCTATCGTGTAATACGCCACATGTGGACACCATCATGACATTCGGGAACACTATCCAGAGCGGCCTTAAAATGTCTTCTCTACCAACTACAAAAACCTTTCCTCATGCCCGCTGGTTTCCTATGATAGTCTGCAGTTGTCCGTGTTCTGTCCGTTGTCGGCAACGCAATCATCCCCATTTCCTTCCAGCTGAAACTTCCATTAAAAACTGACGTAAATAAGAGAATTTACCTTCTATCGGGAACTCTATTAAAGAAAGAAACTACAGTAAGCATCTTACAATTTGTGTCCTTGTGTCATGTAATGTTCGATCATAGAAACTAAATGGATAACATTTTTTTCTAGTGATAGGTATGCGATTGACGTCAGTTTTGAAAATATAAAACCTTTTGGCAAAGCTGGAACATTTATTTGCGCGCGCGCGCGCGCGCGTGTGTGTGTGTGTGCGTGTGTGTGTGTGTGTGTGTGTGTGTACAGTGTATAGGTTAATGATGGACACTGCACAAGATTTGTCTTTAGCACACACCTGAACATTTGTACGATGTGGTTTAGCCTACAACTGAATATCTGCATGAACTGATTTAGTCCAAAATTGAACATTTGTATGAACTGAGTTGGGTCTGAAGGTCCCATTGCAGCTTTTATTTCCGGAGTTTTTATATTGGCCAATGATTCACTAAGCCCCTGAGCGTAAGATATTGAGCCAGACATATTTTTTTTAATCTCATTTTGTTCGCTTTTTGTTCGTTGTATCTTCTCGGGGTGAACGTCGTAAGACATCGGTTTAAGTTCGTTGTTGATCGATTAACTCAGTTTTTTTTTAATTACAGAGGGCAGCTAACCCTCTGACCCATAAGTTTAGAAAAGTTTAGAACGCACGACGATTACCACTAGACCACGGGCTCACACAACCTTTAAGTGAAAGTATTTTACACTTACAATGAATAAGCTTTTGAGACTCAAACATCCCACTTAATATTTGCGATCTATGGACATTTTAATAGTGAAAGTATCTATCTTTAATTTCACCTCACAAATGACACCATTTTCGTACCTCATTTAAGGGGACAGTGTAGAAACGCAAATACCTCTAGCCCATCTTTTGCGCGTAGGACGCAGGTCTGGTAAGCTCAGTCTTAGAGTACATTCTTCCAAGACACTCTCATTCACCTTCGGTGTTTCTGGAGGAGATGCTACCCAGCGACTAGTACGAGGAGGAACTTGTTAGATTCGTTCTTTTACCGTTCTTGCAACAGGAAGGTGATATGTTGTTTCAACAAGATAATGCTCCCCAAACACTGCCCGTGAAACTCAACGCGTTTTGCGAGAGGTGCAGCTACTTCTCTGACCAGCACGACCTCAAGACTTGCTCCAATGGAGTACTTGAGGGATGTGATAGGGCTGCAAGTGACTCGTGGGACTGGTCAACCAACAACTCGTACAGAAGTACGTGGACAGATCGAGCAGACGTGGAATGACGTATCCCAGGACAGTACCAAATACCTGTAATATCGACTGGATGCCAGATTCAGCGCCTGCGTTGCCATCCGTGCACACTACAATACATATCAGCATAGGTGTTTCAGCATGGGTCGATACCTGGTAACACAGAACCGGTTGTACTATTGATGTTTCAATGTATTCATTTCATGTACTCCATATGTAATTTTGTAACAATAAATCTTGGGTGAATTGGAAACCTCTAAAAGGATGTACTATTTTTATGTCGCGGTGTACAAAAAACTTTTACATTGGGTCCAAAGATAATTAACAGTACAGAGAACACTGTCGAACTGGAAGGTAATAATTACGTAAGCCGGAAATCTCCACCACAGTACAAGAAGAAACTTAAGGAGTCTCTTTCTCACCGAGGCCGTTATCTTGGCTAAATTCGCTGTGATTAATTCGCTTTAACGGATGTCTCCTGCTGTGACTAACGTTTTGGCCGGTGAGTTTATGTCTGCATCAAGCGACAGCAAACCCGGTGACAAACTCAGCATTCCCCCAGATGACGCACAATAGGCGGACTCGAACTGTGCCGCGAGAGGGTGGGCAATCGCTTCATCTCGGTGGAACAGGAGCGGCGCAGCGAGGGGTCCACATTCCGAAGAACACAGAAGATTAAATTCCGAGGGGCCGGTGCTCCTCGCCCTTTGTCTTCGTCTTCATATTTGGAGTCAGTAGGCTGCGACGTTAATTATTGTGCTCACCTCTGAGGCAGTCTCTCACAAAGGAGGCCCCCCACTGCTGCCCCACAGAATGTGTTTTCTCACACCTGCAAGTAGCATCCCTCGCGCTTCACCCATTACATGCCCAACAAGACCTATCACTTCCAGTAGTACACGTGTCTTCAGAGTGCCTGTAGCTGGGTTGAAACTGCGTAAGTACAATCATGCTCATAAATTCAGGATAATGCTGATACATAGTGAAACAAGGCTCTGGTGGGCGGTTTGCGGGTTTAAATCACCTCGGGGTATGACGACGCGGTGCATTTGACCTGCGGTTGTCACACGGTGGCGCTGGCAGCGGTCCACATACGCAGAGTTGTGTTGGTGCATGTCAGAGTACGGTGCAGCGAGTAAGTGTGCATACGTTTTCAGACGTGCTAATGGTGACTGTGTCTTGAAAATGGCTCAAAGAACGACGTTATGAGGGGCAGAATACTAGGGTAATTGGAGGCTGGTCAAACATAGCAGGTCGTAGCACTAGCCCACCGTGTGCTACAAAGTGTGATCTCAAGATTGTGGTAACGATTCCAGCAGACAGGAAATGTGTCTAGGCGCTACAGTACGGGACGCCCACAGTGTACAACACCACAAGAAGACCGATATCTCACCATCATTGCCCGCAGACGGCCACGAAGTACTGTAAGGACCTTACCGCAGCCACTGGAACAGTTGTCTTCAGACACATGGTCTATATACGACTTTACAGACATGGTTTATTCGTCCAGAGACCTGCAAGGTGCATTCCACTGACCCCTGGTCACAGGAGAGCCCGTAAAGCCTGGTGTCAAGAACACAGTACATGGTCATTTGAACAGTGGTCCCAGGTTATGTTCGTGGATGATTCCAGGTATAGTCTGAACGGTGGTTCTCGCCGGGTTTTCATCGGGCGTGAACCAGAACCAGATACCAACCCTCTAATGTCCTTGAAAGGGACCTGTATGGAGGTCGTGGTTTGATGGTGTGGGGTGGGATTATGATTGGTGCACGTACACCCCTGAATGTCTTTGACAGAGGAACTGTAACAGGTCAGGTGTATCGGGACGTCATTTTGCACCAGTATGTCCGCCTTTTCAGGGGTGCAGTGAGCCCCATCTTCCTCCTGATGGATAATAACGCACGGCCCCACCGAACTGCCATCATGGAGGAGTACCTTGAAACAGAAGATAATGAGGCGAATGGAGTGGCCTGCCTGTTCTCCAGACCTAAAACCCATCGAGCACGTCTGGGATGCTCGCGGTCGACGTATCGCTGCACGTCTTCAAACCCCTTCGACACTTCAGGAGCTCCGACAGGCACTGGTGCAAGAATGGGAGGCTACACCCCAGCTGCTGCTCGACCACCTGATCCAGAGTATGCCAACCCGTTGTGCGGCCTGTGTACGTGTGCATGGGGATCATATACCTTATTGATGTCGAGGTACATGCGCGTGGACTTACAGATGTGTGTCGTGTGTGTTCCCTATGTGCCCATGCTATTAGCGTCAGTTTTGTGTAGCGCCACGTTGTGTGGCACAACATTCTGCAATTATCCTTAATTTATGAGCATTAGTATGAGACGTTGCTTGATTTCGTTGAAATAATACACTGATGGAAAGAAATTCACAACACCAAAATGAAGTCGTGCGATATAAACGGAAGTTGATGGACGTGTTTGTACACCTGGAAGATTATGTCCACTCAAATTTCACGCCAGTTTCACAACAGTGCCTCTAGTAGCGCCACTATGAGGACTCTAGCGTTAAAAGGTTTTTTGTGGCTTTTCACATTTAACCAAATATAACATTGATGTTGATAATTCATGGCAATGTTTGCCGACAAGATAAAGAATGCAACCTTTTAACACTAGATTGCGTACTCACGGCAGTTCTCCTTGCCCGTTTCTTGGTACGACTTGGAAAAAAGAGGAAAATTAATGAATGATCGACGATGCGTCGGTTCTCGATTGTGTTTAGGAGACGTAGGGATTGATTGCGTGAAATTAGTTTCTCAAATGACCTCTTAACCCGGATTGCTTTCACGCAATCAGACTCTTCAATGAAATTACCTAAGGGACCTATTTGAATAATAATAAAAAAAAATTGGAAATGAATGCAAAACAGTGAAATTTTGTAAAAAAAGTTGTCAGATCGGAAATTGAACACGTTAATGGTCTCCCAAATACAATCGAGACACCGCGATAAAGAGCGAACCTGTAACAAAGTTCATTTAAACATAAACATTATTTGTGGTTAATTTAAAGAAAAGAATAAGCATAGATTTTCTGTACAGTGGAGGAAAAGTATATTCTCAAAGAAGAAAGGCGTTAAACTATAAACATTACCAAATTTACAATGAATACAAAACTTACATTTTTATGTTTTTCTCATACATGGAGCAGTCCAACAATCGCTGCTTTTGTATGTGTGATATTTTGTAAAAATTAAATGTCCTGGCGTGCGCGTAAGTATTTTTTATCGTCACTAGGTTTACAAAAGCGTTTTCTTTCTTGAAGATAACGTGGTTTTTCACACTAAACTTGTAGCGGTGCTACACAACACGTCTTAACAAGTCGGCAACCAAACATCAAAGGTAATGAAGTACATGTTAACATATCGGCGACCAGAAGTACAACTAACTATAAAGACTCTAGAATTTTCCTAACAAATGATAAATTGTTCTTTCTTCTGTTTCGCAGCTTCTTGCTATCAAGCGCTGCGGCAATGATTTTAAATATCTGCGCCCAGCGAGTCATAGTATTTAAAAGTACCTTTTAAACGCTGTCCGCGCGTCTTGGTATAGGCGCACGTTATAAACAGATTTCGTTTCTTTACTCTCGCGTTGTCATGCTTAGTATCATTACAAACTACAGCTCGATGGCTGTACTTTTGTCATATGCAAAATGTCTGAAATCCAATAATATCACAGGACCCACATCAGGTTTGCTTTAAATACGCGCTGCAATGGTCGTGAGAGTCGGTTACTCTTGAGAATGGACGCGGTGAGTTGATGTTAGTCAAGAATGCGTGTGAGACTGCAAAGAGGCCATTATCAACACCTCACTCATGTTAAACTAGGTCGTGTAATGGGACTACTAGGAAGTGGATGTTCCTTCGGCGATACTGCAGAAAGATTTGGCAGCAATGTGGCCACTGTACATGATTTGTGGCAGCGGTAGTCACGAGAATGTACGGTCACAAGAAGGCTGGTCTCCAGACGGCCACGTGGGGCTACCGAGAGAGGAGACTATCATGTTTGGCATCGTACTGCTTCTGCAACAGCAATTTGAGCAGCTGTTGGACCCACGGTGACACAACGAACAGTTACATATCGGTTAGTTCAAGGAGATTTCTGAGCCTGACGCCCTGTAGCGAGCATTCCCCTGATCCCAAACCACTGCCAACTGCTACGTCAGTGGTATCGAGAAAGACCTCCCTGGAGGACAGGGTGGAGACCTGTTGTGTTTTCTGATGAAAGCTGGTTGTGCCTCGGTGCAGGTGTTGACCGTGTCTTGGTTAGAAAGAAGAACCTCAGGGTCTGCAAACAAACTGTCTGCGTGCTATACAAACTGGACCTACACCTGGAGTTAATGTCTGGTGTGCTGTTTCGTAAAGCAGCAGGAGTAATATCGTGAGTATCCCAAGCACCCTGGCTACAAATTTGTACGTAAGTCTGGTGATTCGACCCTTTGTGCTACTATTCAGCATTCCTTCTGGGTGCTTTTACAACATGATAACGCTCGCCCACATACCGCTGTTATAGCCCAACATTCTCAACAGAATATCGATCACATATGGGACATCTTCCGACAATAACACCTGCGTCATCCAGAACCAGCATTAACCGCCCTTTTACTGACCAACCAAGGGCAACAGGCACGACACTGCATCCCACAAACGGTACCCACCCACCTGTATAACACACAGTATGCACGTTTGCATGCTTTCGTTCAACAATCTGGCGGTGACACCTGTTATTAATGTACCTGCATTTCACATTTGAAATGGCTTATCTCGAACTTACAAAAATGTTCAAATGCATGTGAATTCCTTAAGGGACCAAACTGCTGAGGTCATTAGTCCTTAGACTTACACACTACTTAAACTAAGTTACACTAACGAACGCTAAGAAGAACACGCACACACCCATGCCCTATGGAGGACTCGAACCTCCGGCGGGGGGGACATCGCAGTCCGTGACATGGCGCCTCTAACCGCGCGGCCACTCTGCACGGCTCGAACTTACATTAACCTAACATCTTGCAATGTTAATCACTTACATATGTTACCCAAACAAATGTATTCCCGAAATTTCATTACTCTACATTAATCATTTTGTGGCGCTGCGATTTTTTCCTTCAATGTATTACAACAGATAGAATTATTATGGGTAAAAAACGTCACAGACAGCATGAGAAAATAAAACTTCATATACTCAATTGTTTCACTTCAGCGTCCTTTTCATAATGACACACTAAATGAAACACGTTGTTGAATCTGCCGTTCTTCTCCCCTCCCCACCATCTTTACCACTTGGTTGAAGAAAATAATAGTAATCCGGTATACATGTATTTACAGTGCTGTGACTTACCTCTCAACAGTGACACATAACAATCACAATTACTGCAACCCATGTAATGTTACCCTTTTACAAAATTAATTGAGTGTGATCATGCGTCTAATGCATTAAAGGCATCGGACTGTTGATATGGTTCCCCAACAAAGCAAAGAACCGTAAGAAATACTACGCAAATACCGGAACTCGAACCAAAGTTGCTCAGGCGAGAGGGGCTGTATGTGGCAAGGACCAGCAAACAGTGGCCAGTCCAAATGGAGAAAATAATTTCAGAACAATAATTAAAGACGTTCAGGCTTCAAAAATGGAATTTCAGCTCTTAATAGTGTCTACTCTCAGAATGTAAAACATAACTGGAATCGAAAAATAACGCATTAGCAGCATCAATCACTTGCTATCATCTTGCATTTGTCTATTGATGAGCATGACTAAAGCGTTAAACTTTGTCACACTGAAGAGTGCTAGCCAACAAATTAAATAACTTTTTCTCTTTAATGAATATCAGCTGATTAAGGTTCAAAAATGATTCAAATGGCTCTGAGCACTATGGAACTTAACTTCTAAGGCCATCAGTTCCCTAGAACTTAGAACTACTTAAACCTAACTAACCTAAAGACATCACACACATCCATGCCCGAGCCAGGATTCGAACCTGCGACCGTAGCGGTCGCGCGGTTCCAAACTGTAGCACCTAGAACCGCTTGGCCAACACGGCCGGCAGCTGATTAAGGACCAGCACAGTTTGTATCGTAAGGGACCACTAAGTCTGTTATGGTGCACCAGTCCGCTTGAGACCAAACTTTCATTGCAAATAAACATACAGAGTTAACCAACTTAGTATTATATATATACGAAGACAGTAACTTGTTCTCGAAAGAACAGTTACTGTTGATGACCGTGCAGCTTCTCCCTGGAATAAATGATGACTAACTGAAAACCTCAGCTGCTGACAGGTGTTGTTGATATACCTCGATGTGAACAGCTGAAAATGTGTGCCCCGACCGGGACTCGAACCCGGGCTCTCCTGCTTACTTGGCAGACGCTCTATCCATCTGAGCCACCGAGGACACAGATGAATAGCGCGACTGCAGGGACTTACCCTTGCACGCTTCCCGTGAGACTCACATTCCCAACTGTCCACAATTCTACATATGCATTGTACCTTATAGACATTTGCCCATTATATGAAAGATAACTGATTATTGATCCACACAGTACGTAACACACGGGGGGTGCTGAATCTCTACTGATATAAAAATGTACTTCTACTCAAACCTTCACTGTGTACAAGCGCATAATACTTAATCAAGGTGTACCTTAACTATATTTGACTGATTAGCAATGTTCATACTGCCAGAAGTATGGGGCCCTCAAACCGTTATCCTCAATACATAGTCTTCAACAAACATTTTACAAGGGAAGAAATAGTAACATATATACGAACTTACACGCTTAATAAGTCACGGCTGCAAACTACTGAGACAAATTCTTTACAGGCGAATGGAAAAACTGGTAGAAGCCAACCTTGGGGAGGGTGAGTTTGGATTCTGTATAAATGTTGGAACACATGAGGCAATACTGACCCTACGATTTATCTTAGAACATAAGTTAAGGAAAGGCAAACCTTGACCTATACCTAGAGAAAGCTTTTGACAATGTTGAATGGAATACTCTTTTTTAAATTCTGAAGGCGGCAGGGGTAAAATACAGGGAGTGAAAGGCTATTTACAATTTGTACAGAAACCAGATGGCAGTTATAAGAGTCGAGGGGCATGAAAGGGAAGCAGTGGTTCGGAAGGGAGTGAGATAGGGTTGTATCCTATCCCCGATGTTATTCAATTTGTATATTGATCAAGCAGTAAAGGAAACAAAAGAAAATTTCGAAGTAAGAATTAAAATCCATGGAGAAAAAATAAAAACTTTGAGGTTCGCCGATGACATTGTAATTCTGTCAGAGACAGAAAAGGACCTGGAAGAGCTGCTAAACGGAATGGACAGAGTCTTGAAAGGAGGATGTAAGATGAACATCAACAAAAGCAAAACGAGGATAATGGACTGTAGTCGAATTAAATCGGGTGATTCTGCGGGAATTAGATTAGGAAATGAGACGCTTAAAGTAGTAAATGAATTTTGCTATTTGGGGAGCAAAATAACCGATGATGGTCGAAGTAGAGAGGATATAAAATGTAGATTGGCAATGGCAAGGAAAGCGTTTCTGAAGAAGTTTAGAGAAGAAAAGAACTGAAGGTTTCGAAATGTGGTGCTACAGAAGAATGCTGAAGATTAGTTGGGTAGATCACGTAACTAATGAGGAGGTACTGAATAGAATTGGAGAGAAGAGGAATTTATGGCACAACTAGACTAGGAGAAGGGATCAGTTAGTTGGACATGTTTTGAGGCATCAATTGGTCACCAGTTTTGCATTGGAGGGCAGCGTGGAGGGTAAAATTCATAGGGGGAGACGAAGAGATGAATACACTAAGCAGATTCAGAGGAATGTAGGTTTCAGTAGGTACCTGGAGATGAAGAAGCTTTCACAGGATAGAATAGCATGGAGAGCTGCATCAAACCAGCCTCTGGACTGAAGACCACAACAACAGCATATGCACTATTTTGCCTGTAATAAAAGATCACTGGCTACAAATCTGCATAGTGCCTAGAACATGGAGGCCCTTAAACTGGTATGGCAAACAACATACAGTGCAAAACACTTTTCAGGACCAAAACTGCATAGCAATTAAAATATACTTCATATCACTTCTTTAAGGAAAAACGCATAAACACAATTTGGTATTAAATCAATTTATTCACTCTGTTGAACACTTGGAGCACTTTAAATATCGTTATTGTTCATTTACAAAACTAGCTCCACTTAATATCCAACATACTGTAGGAAATAAACTATTGAACTGTCTGAATAACAACTTTCACTTTTACAATCAGTTGGAACTGTTTATGGATTAAGAATAGCATCCAAAACCGAAATGATGGCCTGACACTAATAATTTCAAAAACAATGTCACAAAACGTTGGTTCAAGCGTAATTCGTTACGTTGCCTGGAGGTGGTCCAAGAATTGAGTTGCTGTGAAGACGGTGCTCAACCCTGCCTTTTTGGGTATAAAAATCAGCTTTAATCACACAGTATCCAGCACTCTGGGGCCCCGAATCATTTATGACACACAAATGGACCTCTAGTCAATCCTTCAGTACGCAGAAGCGCGTTAGGCTTAATCGAGATACTCTTTAGGGAAATTTCACTGATTAATAATCAGCTCTGCAAAACTTCTTGGCGACGGAATTATAAAGCATAGGATATCACTGTTTGCCATGTTACCGTGAACAAATGCCAATTCCAGCCGATGCTCATTTAATACAATTTGGCTTCGCTCTTCCCTCCAGTTGCTTCCTCATCAATGGCTGGCCATAAACTGGTCTTTGCTCCAATATCGGTGCGCTGACTGTACACCCTCCCACATATCAGTTTGTGCGATCAGCATAAACGGACATCCCTTGGTTTTTTCCTATGATTTACAATTCTAAATCCCAAGGCATGAACCGGCTATATTAATAGTGGTTTCATTCGTTGAACATACAAAGGAAGGTAGAGTCAAGAGTGCCCGTACTATACGCCGTAGGTGGGGGAGGGGGGGGAGGAGGAGACTGGCAGACCTGTGTATATGGAGTATTTTGGAAGACGAATGTCGACATGTAAGTAGACATAAAAAAGTTCCAATTTCTACCCTGTTAAAAATCTGCGTAATACCACCTTTGAATGAAACACACCTGTTTGCACTACGTTTTTCTTTTCCCTTGGAGCTAAAGGGGGTGTTGTGGGGGAGATGCCACGGTGTCCCTTTGCCCTGGGTAAGGGAACGGGAAAAGGCACGAACGTGACAAATACTTAATCGCTATCTGTTGTAGGGATGAGTTGAATGCCATCAATCTTCTGCCCTGCAGGTAACATAGCTAAAAGTAAATAGGTTTCATAATTGATCCCTGAGTCAAAATTCAAAGAGTGGCAAGTATCCGAATTAAAAGTAAAAAAAAAATTGAGGCGCTGAGAACCATAACCTGAACCAAACCACCTTCAATTTTGAGACTGTAGCATATACACAGCCTCCTAACACCTGTTGACCTTATGGTGAACCAGTTTTTTTTCTATATCTGTAGGCCCACAAGGACCGAATGAACATTAATACCCTCCTGGAAATTGAAATAAGAACACCGTGAATTCATTGTCCCAGGAAGGGGAAACTTTATTGACACATTCCTGGGGTCAGATACATCACATGATCGCACTGACATAATCACAGGCACATAGACACAGGCAACAGAGCATGCACAATGTCGGCACTAGTACAGTGTATATCCACGTTTCGCAGCAATGCAGGCTGCTATTCTCCCATGGAGACGATCGTAGAGATGCTGGATGTAGTCCTGTGGAACGGCTTGCCATGCCATTTCCACCTGGCGCCTCAGTTGGACCAGCGTTCGTGCTGGACGTGCAGACCGCGTGAGACGACGCTTCATCCAGTCCCAAACATGCTCAATGGGGGACAGATCCGGAGATCTTGCTGGCCAGGGTAGTTGACTTACACCTTCTAGAGCACGTTGGGTGGCACGGGATACACGCGGACGTGCATTGTCCTGTTGGAACAGCAAGTTCCCTTGCCGGTCTAGGAATGGTAGAACGATGGGTTCGATGACGGTTTGGATGTACCGTGCACTATTCAGTGTCCCCTCGACGATCACCAGTGGTGTACGGCCAGTGTAGGAGATCGCTCCCCACACCATGATGCCGGGTGTTGGCCCTGTGTGCCTCGGTCGTATGCAGTCGTGATTGTGGCGCTCACCTGCACGGCGCCAAACACGCATACGACCATCATTGGCACCAAGGCAGAAGCGACTCTCATCGCTGAAGACGACACGTCTCCATTCGTCCCTCCATTCACGCCTGTCGCGACACCACTGGAGGCGGGCTGCACGATGTTGGGGCGTGAGCGGAAGACGGCCTAACGGTGTGCGGGACCGTAGCCCAGCTTCATGGAGACGGTTGCGAATGGTCCTCGCCGATACCCCAGGAGCAACAGTGTCCCTAATTTGCTGGGAAGTGGCGGTGCGGTCCCTTAAGGCACTGCGTAGGATCCTACGGTCTTGGCGTGCATCCGTGCGTCGCTGCGGTCCGGTCCCAGGTCGACGGGCACGTGCACCTTCCGCCGACGACTGGCGACAACATCGATGTACTGTGGAGACCTCACGCCCCACGTGTTGAGCAATTCGGCGGTACGTCCACCCGGCCTCCCGCATGCCCACTATACGCCCTCGCTCAAAGTCCGTCAACTGCACATACGGTTCACGTCCACGCTGTCGCGGCATGCTACCAGTGTTAAAGACTGCGATGGAGCTCCGTATGCCACGGCAAACTGGCTGACACTGACGGCGGCGGTGCACAAATGCTGCGCAGCTAGCGCCATTCGACGGCCAACACCGCGGTTCCTGGTGTGTCCGCTGTGCCGTGCGTGTGATCATTGCTTGTACAGCCCTCTCGCAGTGTCCGGAGCAAGTATGGTGGGTCTGACACACCGGTGTCAATGTGTTCTTTTTTCCATTTACAGGAGTGTATAAAGCTGTCTCACAAATATCTCCAATATTCATTTCCACATGGGCCCACAGCACAAAGCACAATTTCATTGCGCTGCTCTGTTGTTGTGTAAGGTTGGCAACCTAATTTAGTGTCTATATCGCGTACGTTGTAGGAGGTATTTGAACCTCAAACCACAGTCTGTGCCTAATGAAAATGATGCTAATCAGGATCACTTGGTGTAGGTCATAATTGCGTGCGTTCTATCTCTTGTTTCACATCAGTTGCAAACTTCATAAATTTCAAAATACGCTCCCGTCACCAGCCTATACGTGGAAATTCTGTAGAGTACCATGAATAAGATATTAATTCGTTAATATTAGTTAATTAATATTTCATAATACAAAGCGGTTTCATCAATTATTGATAGGAAATATAGGATACTGGGTTCTGGTTAAAAAAAGTCAGACCTACGTGACTGGTAATTTGTGTACAAACTAGATTTTCGCAAACATCTATTTTTCTCAGAACATTGTGCCTGTGCTTTGAACCTCTATGGTTTTCAGTGCCCGAAATGATTAAGCATAAATATCTGTGACAAATTCCTTAGTATCGATAACGGTGGGCTACGCCAATGATTTAAGTTTAGCTGAATTGATTATTTATTCATTCATTAAAAATAAAATAAGTAGAATGATGTCCCTACAGAAAGCACGCACGCTTCGCAGGAAATAAACTACGATAAAAGTAAAATTCGTTTAGGTGTGATTGAGATGCAGTCAGATTTTTCTAGTTATTGCAAATGCACGTAATATAAACTTTCACAATGCAATAACTATTCAAAAACCAACAACTAACCCGTACAATTAAGGTTCAACATTACGATAAAAAAACTATAAATTTCCTTAAAGTCTTTCAGGCAAACCAGTAACCGTGATGAAAAGCGCAGGTAATCAGTCTAAGCCCGTGATGCTTGATTCTACCCAGTAGAAATTTCAGCTGGCTGTCAAATTCTCATGTAGGTAGTAATTTTTACTGTTTCCATAGAAGTATCGAGCCGCCATTTGTCATCCAATTTCAATCACTTCACTAACGCAAATAAACTCACACATACACAGACGCACAGTATACAAGGGTTGGAACTTTAATAGTGGCAACTATTTATTTATAGCTCGTACAAAATAGATACGTGTTTAAAGTTTTACTGACCTTCAAAGTAGTCACCAGCGTTGTGTATAACCCGTTGCCAGCGATGTGGAAGTCGTAGGGTACTCTTAGCAGTGCCAGTTGTGTTGACAGTTCGAGCGCCGCGATCTATTGCCCGACGAATTTGTAGCAGTTCTGAAGCGAATACCGGAAAAGTGTATCCTTCAGTTTAGAAATCGAGCTGAACTCGCGAGGGCTTAAGTCAGGGGAGTGCAGTCGGTGGTACAGCACTTAGCAGCTCCATCATTCAAACAAATCAGTAACAGCTTGCACTGTACGTGCTTGAGCATTGTCCTGCAAAATGATGGTCAGGTCTTGCAGAAAGTGTCATCACCTCTGTGTCTAAGCTGGTCGTAGATTGTGTTCCAAAAATGAACAGCATAGAGACAGAAGTGATGACACTTTCTGCAGGACCTCACCATCATTTTGCAGGACAATACTCAAGCACGTGCAGTGCAACCTGTTACTGATTTGTTTTACTGATGGGGCTGCTAAGTGCTATACCACCTACTGCACTCCCCTGACTTGGCTTCGTGAGTTCAACTCGATTTGTAAACTTAAGGAAACAGTTCACGGCATTCACTTCAGAACTGGATTCATCGGGCGCCTGAGGCGCACGAACTGTCAACACAACTGGCACTGCTAAGAGTATCCTACGACTTCCACATCGCTGGCAACGTATTATACACAACGCTGGTGACAATTTGAAGGTCAGTAAGAATTTGAAACACGTATCTACTTTGTACGAACAGTAAATAAATAGTTGCCAAGTTCGAACCCTCGTAGCGACTCGCCGTCTTGTAGCGTCTGAAGGAAAAAGCGATTAAGAAGTTCAGGCCTGTGAAGCTTCGAAGGCAGTAACAGTCCTGAATCGTCACTTTTCCTAATGAGAAAGTGGGGCAGGACTGATCAAAAACGGAACAGCAGCTCAATCTATTTTACACTTACACTAGGACTTAATGGAAAAGCTGCCTGGCTCTTGATCGACAGCATCAGATCTCAGAAACGAATCAGAGGTTCATTTATTGCGTGATTAAACTACTTCGGCACAGCGGAAAGGCTACAGAAAGCACTCAGATGCGAAAATTGATTAGAATCTGTACATTGCTCTTAAGAACAGGAGAGAATGAGAAACAGCCTTCACAATGTGGGAACAGCCATGAACCCAGAATCCTGGAATACTATTGGCACAAGCAAAATATCCATGCAAAAAGAATACATACACTGATCAACCAGAACACTATCACCACCTACCTAATAACCTCTATGTCCATCTTTGGAACGGATAACAGGGGCGACGCATCACAGCATGGAAGCAATGAGGCCTTGGTAGGTCGTTGGAGGGAATTGGCACCAACCTGCACACACAAGTCACCTAATTCCCTATGAGATCTGACGCCAAGTTCAATCACATCCAAAGTGTGTTCGGTCGGGTTCAGATCTGGTGAGCTGGGGACCACCACATCAACTGGAGCTCGCCACAGTGTTCCTCGAACCACTCCATCACATTCCTGGCCTTGTGACACGGCGTATAGGCTTGTTGAAGAATGCCACTGTGGTAGGGAAACATGATCGTCATGAAGGGCTGTACAGCCCAGGCTGTGGCTAAGCCATGTCTCCGCAATATCCTTTCTTCCAGGAGTGCTAGTTCTGCAAGGTTCGCAGAAGAGTTTCGGTGAAGTTTGGAAGGCAGGAGACGAGGTAATGGCAGAACTGAAGATGTGAAGGCGGGTCGTGAGTCATGCTTGGGTAGCTCAGATGGTAGAGCACTTGCCCGCTAAAGGCAAAGGTCCCGAGTCCGAATCTCGGTCCGGCACACAGTTTCAATCTGCCAGAAAGTTTCAAGGGGTGTACGTGCTCTGCAACCAGTGTACGATACTCCTTGGCCGTCATGGTGCCTTGATCGAGCTGTACTGGTCCAATGAATGCCCAGGTGGGTGTCCCCCAGAGCAAATGGAGCCTCCGTCAGCTTGTCTCCCAGTATAGGTGTGAAGGAGTTGTTCCCTGGAAGACGACGGATTCGCGCCCTCCCATCGGCATGATGAAGGTATCGAAATTCGTTAGACCGTGCGAACCTTTGCTACTGAATGCCGATTTTAATAGTAGTTGCCGATGTCATGGTTTAACATTAGCACATGCATGGGTTGTCGATTGCAGAGGCCCATTGTTAGGAGTGTTCTTGGCACAGCACTTTCAGACAAGTTTGTACTCTGCCCAGAAAGTCTGACGTTCATTCCCCCACAGTTTGCTGCCTGTCCTGTTTTGCCAGTCTACTCAACCTACAACATCCGAACCAGCGATGCCGGCCGCGGTGGTCTAGCGGTTCTGGCGCTGCAGTCCGGAACCGCGGGACTGCTACGGTCGCAGGTTCGAATCCTGCCTCGGGCATGGGTGTGTGTGATGTCCTTAGGTTAGTTAGGTTTAAGTAGTTCTAAGTTCTAGGGGACTTATGACCTAAGATGTTGAGTCCCATAGTGCTCAGAGCCATTTGAACCATTTGCCAAACCAGCGATGAGTGGTGACTGCCCAACCCCACGACTTCTGGACGTAGTTTCACCTTCGTTTCGCCACGTGTTGAAGATACTCATCACAGCACTCACGGAAAACACAACGAATAACGCAGTTTCTGAAATCCTTGTGCCTAGTCTCAGGGCCATAACAATCTGCCCTAGATCAAACCACATGCACCCTGCATGTGTCCGACTAGCAGTCATCCTTCTCCAGGAGAAGCTACCATCACCCGGGCAGGTTTATATTGATAATAGGCCGCTGGTCATAATGTTCTGGCTTATCAGCGTATGCTACACATGGAAAACAGTTGCAGCTCGTCCATCATTTACGGAACATTTTCGAGGTATTAATAGAGAACCAGTCAATGGAAGACGGACACAGAAACACACACGAGTAATGAGCCATGAGGGAGAGGGGAACAAGTAAGAGTGAGAGATTGCATTAACGTGTTGCTTAACACAAATGCACTGGAAACTGAAGAGCAGTCACTGCACTGCTTGCAAATAGGGAACGAGTTCGTGCCGCCGCCATCATCGCAACGCTAGCATGTGCGTATTGCTAATATGCAACTAGAGTCTAGTATACACTCCTGGAAATGGAAAAAAGAACACATTGACACCGGTGTGTCAGACCCACCATACTTGCTCCGGACACTGCGAGAGTGCTGTACAAGCAATGATCACACGCACGGCACAGCGGACACACCAGGAACAGCGGTGTTGGCCGTCGAATGGCGCTAGCTGCGCAGCATTTGTGCACCGCCGCCGTCAGTGTCAGCCAGTTTGCCGTGGCATACGGAGCTCCATCGCAGTCTTTAACACTGGTAGCATGCCGCGACAGCGTGGACGTGAACCGTATGTGCAGTTGACGGACTTTGAGCGAGGGCGTATAGTGGGCATGCGGGAGGCCGGCTGGACGTACCGCCGAATTGCTCAACACGTGGGGCGTGAGGTCTCCACAGTACATCGATGTTGTCGCCAGTGGTCGGCGGAAGGTGCACGTGCCCGTCGACCTGGGACCGGACCGCAGCGACGCACGGATGCACGCCAAGACCGTAGGATCCTACGCAGTGCCTTAAGGGACCGCACCGCCACTTCCCAGCAAATTAGGGACACTGTTGCTCCTGGGGTATCGGCGAGGACCATTCGCAACCGTCTCCATGAAGCTGGGCTACGGTCCCGCACACCGTTAGGCCGTCTTCCGCTCACGCCCCAACATCGTGCAGCCCGCCTCCAGTGGTGTCGCGACAGGCGTGAATGGAGGGACGAATGGAGACGTGTCGTCTTCAGCGATGAGAGTCGCTTCTGCCTTGGTGCCAATGATGGTCGTATGCGTGTTTGGCGCCGTGCAGGTGAGCGCCACAATCACGACTGCATACGACCGAGGCACACAGGGCCAACACCCGGCATCATGGTGTGGGGAGCGATCTCCTACACTGGCCGTACACCACTGGTGATCGTCGAGGGGACACTGAATAGTGCACGGTACATCCAAACCGTCATCGAACCCATCGTTCTACCATTCCTAGACCGGCAAGGGAACTTGCTGTTCCAACAGGACAATGCACGTCCGCATGTATCCCGTGCCACCGAACGTGCTCTAGAAGGTGTAAGTCAACTACCCTGGCCAGCAAGATCTCCGGATCTGTTCCCCATTGAGCATGTTTGGGACTGGATGAAGCGTCGTCTCACGCGGTCTGCACGTCCAGCACGAACGCTGGTCCAACTGAGGCGCCAGGTGGAAATGGCATGGCAAGCCGTTCCACAGGACTACATCCAGCATCTCTACGATCGTCTCCATGGGAGAATAGCAGCCTGCATTGCTGCGAAAGGTGGATATACACTGAACTAGTGCCGACATTGTGCATGCTCTGTTGCCTGTGTCTATGTGCCTGTGGTTCTGTCAGTGTGATCATGTGATGTATCTGACCCCAGGAATGTGTCAATAAAGTTTCCCCTTCCTGGGACAATGAATTCACGGTGTTCTTATTTCAATTTCCAGGAGTGTAGATTCTAGTATCGTATTTATTGTATATGCCAGGCTTCAAAATAATGAAATCCCGAACTAGCTGCAACTAATGTGACAGATGAGCTGCGCACCTATGTTACCAGTGTACTGAAATGCAACCTGCCGTATCTTGATGCTGCTTCAGACGGGGGCTCCGGAACGTGTGGCTCTCTTACTACCGCGATAAGAATACGGTTGGGTGGCTATGCCGGGAAATAGTTGTTCTGTACCACCAACCTGACAACGGAGACAGCTCTGTCCCTCTAGCGGCGATTCAGACGGAATTCTGGGTGCGATTCCCGCCGTTTTGCGTTGGTCATTCTGAGGATGCGACAAACAAGCATCCCAGCAAGAGACAGTCTCCTGCATGGAAACTTGTGTGCGGAGCATACTGGAATGCAATAGCTCAGATCATCCTTTTCAACAGACCAGCCATCTTGGGATTGTTTTTCTGGTATTGCTTCTAGAAAACTGGCTTTCACGAACCCACCACAGTACATAAAAATTAACAAATTTGTCCACCATTCAAATTATAAGTAAGTTGTAATAAACACATATAGGGAAGAGCATATCCCTTTGCCGATCTATTTCCGACCACACAGCATAACCTAAGCCTAATGGTTTATTCACAAAAAATATAAGTAGATATTGGGCGCACATATTCTTAATACTTACGTCAAAGAAAACATATTGATTATACAAATAGAAATTAACGTGATCTACTCACAAGGAGCTCTTTTTAGTGATGGTTTCATAATATACACACGTTGCCCAAATTAC
Organism: Schistocerca cancellata; assembly: GCF_023864275.1. Classification (NCBI taxonomy): domain Eukaryota; kingdom Metazoa; phylum Arthropoda; class Insecta; order Orthoptera; family Acrididae; genus Schistocerca; species Schistocerca cancellata. Next base: position 632,257,580 of record NC_064630.1, read on the forward strand.
AAACGACTTTCGAATTTGTTAATGACCAAATGATTATTTAATCAGTTAACTAACACGGAATACGCTCTCTGATAACTCGACAATGAGCGTTTCTTACATACTGAGAAAACATTGTAATGTGGATGATCTTTGTCCTTTTTCCCAGATTTTTTCTTCTACGATGCTCTTATGAAGCTGCTATGTCAATTTAGGAATCCAATTTATTTTGCTTTTCTTCTCTGCTCAAGACGCCCTTTTGTCTTTAATTTCTTTTAGTGTTTGTTGGTTAAATCTTTATTCAGTCCAGGATATTTTCATGGCTCTTTCCTAAACTTGCATCTCACTTGGTTGTATTTTTTCCCCAGATTTCATCCATTACAAGCATCTAGAAAGCGATTCGTTTCTGTAGGGGCCCATCAACTTTATTACAGGAATAACGCAACTGTACATGCAAGTGTCTTGCAGTGCAGCGCTGACTGGTACGGAAAAATGTTGTCTTCTTCTCAGAGAAGACACAAGAGCAGTGGTGTAGCTAGGTAGTTTGGCACGTGGTACGGTGTTTTAAATCGCCATCCCCCACCCTCCCTCTGCCAAAAAATAACTATAATTTTTTGAGGTAGTAGCATTTTTTTAAATTCAAGTGATTAAGTAAGCAAAAAAGAAATAATGTTAAATACAGGGTGTTTCAGAAAGAATATATATATTTCGAATGCACATATTTATTAAACTTTAAGACATACGAATATGAAACTTAACACACATATTTATGAACCTCTCAAGTTCAGATTACAAATGTTCTATATGTCCTCCATCAGCGTGTAAGGTGTCAGGCAAATCCAATACCTTCCATGAAAACCCTGACATGATAAGCAAATCCAGTAGTATGTCACATAGCTCCGAATAAATCGTGACATTAAATTAACCAAAGTAATACGAGTAACGAGTGAGCAAATGGAATACCACAGACTAACACAAGAATGCCTAAATGCATGGCATACCTTCCCACCGTGAGACAGACGCAGTTCCGAGGGGAGAAACGAGAACAGAAGCCGAGAGCAGAACCGTGTTAAGCTAGAAGGCCCTACGGTAAGGGACGGACACCCACGTCGCCAGCTAACCACCAGGACCAACCCCCAGCCCATGTTAAAAGCTAGAGCCCTCCAGAAGAACAGTATAGATCTTACGATAACACTAAAAGGGCCACACCAGCTGCAAGTTTTAGCGTGAGACTTTTTCGCGTCTCTGTTACGTTGCAAACTTTGAAAACATTGCCCCACCACAAAAAGTATAACGTTTCTCATTGGATAGACAGAATTTTTGTAGGCGGAGCTTAAGGTTAACATTGAGACCCTGATTGGTCAGATGAAAACACGGCCAGATAGGTTTTTTTTAACCAACTTCGGTAAATTGTAGTAAGGAGAAGTTAGAAAAGAGTTGCTTCCGAGACGGCGTGCTGGATGGAGCTGCGCCGGCCACCGCCCCCTGACGAACACCGACAAGGTAATGAACGCACGCGATGCCGCATTTTTGAGCGCATAAGGCTTCACTCAGAACTGCAGAAGTCTCATCTGTTACATCCCCTTTTTACGTAATACTAGTGTCGATCGTCAATTGAAGCTCATAGTATTCACATTTGCTACGTAAGTTAAAATCTGAAACGCGATGATTTTTCTGTTATGTAGTTATTCAGAAGCCACATCAGCCACTGTAATTTACGACAAGTTAGATAACTAATTAAAGATAATTGAGGGTCACTGTAGACCATTTTGATAGTTTTCTCTTTTGTGAAACTTAATTTAAACCTAGATTATAGATGTGATATGCCATATGTCACCCTTCGATCCATTGTAGAACTTGGAAACCCATTCAGGGAATATTCGTTCACATTTTTGTTGAACCCAGTTGTTTTTTATCATCCTGTATTTAAAAAATTTCCTTTTATCAATAGTGCAATTTATAAACAATGTTTTGTGAGTAGAATAAAATTTCCAATGGTAAACTTAACTGCGTTTTCGACGTTATTTTACCAGCTAACTAAAAATATGAAAGCCTTGAACCCCTTCCACTTTAGTTAGTATTAAGATTCTTTTACAGGGAGTGCAGTGGAGCTGATGAGGAAATCATTAAGTATTTGGTTATATCATCGCTAGTCTCACTGAACTCTTCTGAACCCTACATGTCATGTGTGGTCTGGCGTCTCCTTACCAGCAACAGGTCCCAGGTTCAAACTAGTCAATTCCCTAAAAAACACGCTCAGAGCGTCGTTGCGCGAAAGTGGTAGGGAGACACGACTTAGAACAGACAGACACCACGCAGGATGTTAGAAGCGACACAAATTCCTCCCATACTCGGGCAAGCATGTCCTTCGTCATTGATGTTATGGCAGTACGGATCCTGTTTTTCAATTCTTCCACGTTCTGTGGGAGTGGTGGTACATAAACGTTGTCTTTAACGAAACTCCACAGGAAGAAGTCAGAGAGTGCCAAATTCGGTGACCGTGTAGCCCAGCTGAGACATGCCAAGTCGCCTTCTCCTTGACGACCAATCCAGCGGTTCGGTATTCATTCAGATATTCACACACTTGGCGACTTCGGTGAAGCGATGCCCCGTCTTGTTGAAAAATGAAGTTGTCTTCGTGCAGTCTCGGAAACAACCAGCCATAGCGAGATACTGCTGACCGTTAACCGTGTTTCCATCAAAGAATAATGGGCCGTAAACAGATGATCGGGATATCGCACAAAACACATTGGGAGAATCTCGTAAATGTTCAGTGGCTGCATGTGGGTTCTGTAGGCCCCAAATTCGAACATTGTATTTGTTTACCTGACTACTAACATGGAAAGTCGCTTCATTAGTGACCACGATGCGTTTTGCGAAAGTGTTATCATTCTCAACAGTATCATGAATCTCGTTACAAAATGCGACACGTTTGCGTTTGTCGTCAGGACGCAGGGCTTGTAACAGCTGTAACTTGTACGGCTTCATAGCCAACCGACATCTGAAAACACGCCAAATGGTTGTTGTAGGCAGTTGTAACTTCCGACTGGCACGACGAGTTAATTTTGAAAAAATACGTTGGAAAGCAGTTTGAAGTCGTGCAACATTACTCCAGGAACATAAGGGCGGCCAGGAATCTTTCCTTTATACACACATTCTGTATCTAGAAACTGTCGATACCATTTGCGAATGTTCCACCCATTCGGAGGATCGATTTGGTACCTCAACCTGAAACGTCTTTGCACTGTAATCACGGAATTTCACTTCGCAAACTCGAGAACACAAAATGATTTCTGCTGCGGAGTAGCCATTTTAAACATATGACGGTTACCAAGCAAAATAGAAGACAACTGACATCTAGCGGCTATTAATATAAACTAGAGTATGTATTCGTTTCTCCAATAGCCAATCCGAGGTGCAGCGATCGATAGTTTGAACAAAATAATACTTTGTAATAAGTATAGTGTTTTTTAAACATCTTGTATTTTGTAAACAGTTCTTATGAACAGAAAAAATAAAATAATTCAAACACATTCTTACAAGTAACATAGATCAATTGGTTATTAGTGAAGCAGTATTAAAAAAACAGAGATCCACTTAGTGATAAGCTGGCTTAAGCATGTACCTTAGAATCACTTCCAGTATTTTCTGCTGCTAATTTTGAAATTGCGTCGTGAAGAAAGAAATCCTAAACTACAATGATTTCGATTGACAAACTGACCAAACAAGAGGGTCGTGCTTCACTCTGAGATCCAAAAAACTGAAACACACGAATTTATAAAAAAAATTTAATGTCAAAGTGAAGCTGTAGACTGATTCGGCACATTAATATTCAACGACGAACTGTAAGAATCTTAAAGATATCCAACTAAGAGATTTTTCTTTTGGAACTTCGGCAGCTTGCGGAAATATTTTAAGACTTGGAATTCCTGCAAGGATACCATCTTCAGAAATCTCATCGCAACTTCCAAATAAATTTACTTAAAGTCGTTTAAAGTTGTAAAAACCTCTCGATGAGTTCTAACACTGGCCTCATTTTCTGATGCAAAATCAACGTCTCGCCAGCAGCCGTTTCCCCTGACAAGATATTCTTGTTGAGCATATTTTTACTTTTTTCCACAGGAATGCCCGTCTCGTCACCAGCATTCTTCGGAAATCTTGCGCTTGCGTCAACAAGATAGTTCCTCTCTTGAAAAAAAAAAAAAACAGAGGAAGAAGAGCATCCACTGCTCATCTTCTTTTTAATTTCTGCTTTTGATGTCCTCCTTGCCCCGTCCGTCATTGGTAATTTTCGCTGTCTGGGTAGCAGAGTTCCTTAACCTCATCTATTTTGCGATCATAAATCCTGATGTTAAGTTTCTCGCCGTTCTTCTTCTACTACTCATTACTTTCGTCTTTCTTCGATTTACTCCCCATCCCTATTATGTATTCAATAGACTGTTCATTCCATTCATCATATCATATAATTCTTCGTCACTTTCTTGTTCAACGTCAAACCAAACAGCTTTTCCACTAAACGGGTGAAAACAGGATAGGTGCTCTCGTCACTGCACAACGGCAGCCTCTCTGTCGCCACACTTCTGCTTCTAGTCGTTCCCCTACAGACCAGGTGTCTACTCTACCGGCCCCATCCACCCACCCGCTGTCATCGGCAATGGGGTCAGTCGCCACAGACGCTCACTTAGAGCCAGGTCCTCCTCCTCTCAACGAGTGTTCTCCCTCACCGATACCGGTGCCGGTCCGCAGGTCCGCACGTGAGCGGGCAGGACAATTCGTCACAAATTCCCCTTCATCCCAGGAGCTCCGATATACGAGGTGCATTCAAGTTCTAAGGCCTCCGATTTTTTTTCTAATTAACTACTCACCCGAAATCAATGAAACTGGCGTTACTTCTCGGCGTAATCGCCCTGCAGACGTACACATTTTTCACAACGCTGACGCCATGATTCCATGGCAGTGGCGAAGGCTTCTTTAGGAGTCTATTTTGACCACTGGAAAATCGCTGAGGCAATAGCAGCATGACTGGTGAATGTGCGGCCACGGAGAGTGTCTTTCATTGTTGGAAAAAGCCAAAAGTCACTAGGAGCCAGGTCAGGTGAGTAGGGAGCATGAGGAATCACTTCAAAGTTGTTATCACGAAGAAACTGTTGCGTAATGTTAGCTCAATGTGCGGGTGCTTTGTCTTGGTGAAACAGCACACGCGCAGCCCTTCCCTGACGTTTTTGTTGCAGTGCAGGAAGGAATTTGTTCTTCAAAACATTTTCGTAGGATGCACCTGTTACCGTAGTGCCCTTTGGAACGCAATGGGTAAGGATTACGCCCTCGCTGTCCCAGAACATGGACACCATCATTTTTTCAGCACTGGCGGTTACACGAATTTTTTTTGGTGGCGGTGAATCTGTGTGCTTCCATTGAGCTGACTGGCGCTATGTTTCTGGATTGAAAAATGGCATCCACGTCTCATCCATTGTCACAACTGACGAAAAGAAAGTCCCATTCATGCTGTCGTTGTGCGTCAACATTGCTTGGCAACATGCCACACGGGAAGCCACATGTCTCCTTCAACTGTCGATGAATTTCAATTGGTTTCACACCACGCAAATTCAGAAAACGAATGATTGCACGCTGTTCAAGTAAGGAAAACGTCGGAATTTTAAGTATTTAAAACAGTTCTCATTCTCGCCGCTGGCGGTAAAATTCCATCTGCCGTACGGTGCTGCCATCTCTGGGACGTATTGACAATGAATGCGGCCTCATTTTAAAACAATGCGCATGTTTCTATCTCTTTCCAGTCTGGAGAAAAAAATCGGAGGCCTTAAAACTTGAATGCACCTCGTACTGGTGGGGGGGGGGGGGGTTGTGAGGCGACGACGTAAGTCGAAAATGTCATCGAAATTGTGAACTATCTTTGTGTCTACGTCACAGACAGCTAAGCCGTATCCTTGGTTATGTGTAACGACTCATGTTTTGCCCTGAGTTTTTTGTTCCTTGATTGTTGCGTCTCTTGTGTAATAAAGTGTACACCACTCACTCCTCTTTCGTTTATTTGTGGATCATGGTTTCTATAACTCGTTTACTTCTACTTGTTTGCTGCCCGAATGTAATGAACTGTCCCACTGATTTGATCTATAAGCGAGATATCTGGCGTGCTACCAAACAATATACAGAAATTCTTAGAACTTTCAAAGCTTTTCGTTAAGACTTTCGCCCACAAGAGACATAAATCCATTTTGTGTAGTGGGAGATGAATAGCTTGCATATACAAGGGATATTCGGAAAGTAAGTCCAGATCGGTCAAGAAATGGAAACCACTGAGAGAATCTAATAAAGCTTTACACATATGCGTTCGACCGTGTCTCTAGTATGCCTCTCGGTTGGATCACTTCGCTCTTTTCAGTTCTGAGCGCATGGTGAGAACATAAAGATGCGTAGAAAATAGTGTCTCCCGCCTATTGTGAGGTCCTGGTGCGAGATTTCGCCTGATGTTATGCAGCCCACATTACAGAACTGTCATAGAGTTCCTACTTCGCGACAGTTCTCTGTCCCAATCTGCAGGGGCAATGAAAATGCTCTTGCAGCGTTTTCGATAGGAAGCGTTTGGTCACCCGCACTACAGCCGGTAATTGGCTCCCTCTGTGTTTCATCTCTGCTCACAGTAACTACTGGCTAACAAGACAACATTCTTGCACAGACAACGAGCTATAGATGAGCGTAGAGAATTGGCGGGAAGCATAGGCGGCTGCTTTCTATGACGAGGGAATTGTAACGTTGGTACAACGCAACTACAAATGTCTAAGTCGGAGTGTTGACTATGTAGAGCAGTGACTGGAAGCTGTAGCTAACTGTTGCAGATAAAATATTTCTGATTATCACAGTGGTTTCCATTTCGCGATCAATCGGAACTTACTTTCCGAATAGCCCTAGTATTTGGCCCTACTGCGACTGAGTGGACGTTCCTCATTTGGTTAAGTGTTCTCTTAGTAAAGCGACAGTTTTAGATAAAGTTAATAGGCTGCGTAAAATTACCTTTATTTCTGGTAGCATAATTGCATAATTATGCTCTCTGTGGTCACGGAATGGAAGATTTTGTTAAAACTGAACATAGAAACGTCTATAAAGAGTCTTAAAAAAATCAATTTCCTTACTTCTGGTTTAGACGCAACCTGCGTAACATGGTCAATTGTTCTATTGGTAATTAGAGCTGCTCTTAAGGTTTTTCATTACTCAGATTCAGCTTGATGTGTCTCTGACATTTCATGATAGCAATTTTTCAGACTAAGTTTCCACCGAGTTTGAAAACCATTAACAAATGTAGATGTATTATTCAAACAAGCATCTGCGCCATCTAGGCTCTTAGAATTGTATGGTCATGTGTTGGATTGATACAGAACGTTGCACATCAACAGTCGGCTAGTACCTTTTGTCTCGTCCTTACTGCCTTGTGTATTAACAGAAACAAATGGCCCATCTTTGTTTTGAAATATTTCACATCCTATTTTAATGAAGTCAGCCCTTAGATGTTCCGCAACAGGGAAGCACTGAGATATGTCACGAAACAAAATATTGTATTTACTTTCAGTGGTTCCATCTTTATTCACTCCCTCTTCATCTGCCGCATTATCCTCCAATCTTCATTTACATTAGAATTACCTACAATATTTTCTTCTAAACATTTGTGTACAAAATTATTTATTTTAGTCAATAAGGATAGCAACTCATTGATAAAAACGAGATAGTTACAACAGGTGTCTTGACGACAATGAAATTAATACGTGCACAGCAAAGGAAATCTAACTTAGTATGCAAACAGTGTTTCAGAATTAAGTTACAAAACGTTTTGTTGAATTAAAATAATTCAGTTCGATGAACATTTATCTATTCTTCAAATCAACTTCATTCTCTCTAATAATATAGGATATTCCCAATTTCGTGACATTTTTCATGGTACGTTAATTTTAAGGCTCTTGAGAAGTATTCTTCTTTGTGTGTTTTTACTGGTGTTCATTTCGTAAACGACACAGAGCTTAATGCACAGACGATTACGAGTTTGAACATTACGAGGGGCCCCGTAATTGTTTTGCGCCAAACACTATATTTGTTGCACAGATGTTCGCACGTGTACAATGCTCCCTTAGTGCAGTTGCAGAAAGTCTCATTCTTTAATATGTATCTCCATGTATATTGTCATAACTTTCGACAGAACGAGGTGGACAGTGGTTATCACACTGGACTCGCATTCTGAAGGACGACGGTTCAAACCCGCTTCCGGCCATCCTGGTTTAGGTTTTTCGTGATTTTCCTAAATCGCTTCAGACAAATGGCGGGATGGTTCCTTTTAAAGGGCACGGCCGGCTTCCTTCCCCATCCTTCGCTAAACCTATGGGACCAATCATCTCGTTGTTTAGTCTCCTTACCCATATCATCGAACCAACCATGACTTTGTATTATTTATGTTAGAACTAAACAGTGGCGCTTTCTCTGAAGGTAAAACACCACACACACACATTTGTCCCGTGACAAGAAACGTTGAACTCAACATCTCTATGTTTATTGGGCTGTAGCTCAGCAGAATTTTATGTTTGTATCTGCGTAATATTTCCACTGATGTAAATTTCAATTCTATCGAAGTTCTGGCAACTGGAACTCTGGTACCCCTGTTGTCAATGGTTGTATTTCTGCCGGAAGCTTTTATGTGAGTAATAACATGTTTAAGAACACCTGAAAGATGATTTCGTTGCCTGAATGAACCATCAGACTGCATTCCTGCATACACGTCAAATCTGTGAAAACAGAAATTTCTGTATTCTACTATAGCAACCATCTTTTACTCCAAATTGCTTTGGATCTTTACGTACATACTGCTTAAAGAGTAACACTCCGGAAATAGAATGAGTAACTCGTCAATCGTAAGATATTCTGTAGGAGAATATCCATTCACGTACTTTTTCGTATCAATGTCAGAAACTGACGAATAGTAAACAATAGGCAAATTTCCTCTTCTCATAGTCATAGTTAATACCAAGTGGCAGCAATATTTTGACGTCACACTTGCATTAAATAATCAGTCCATATTGTACTTCCTTGAAATTTTCATCGTCGTATTGCTATACTATATTATACACTACAAAGTACGACAGTGGTACCTAAGGCAGAAAATAGCTCAATTTTTTTCCTAGACTAGTTTTACATTTCTGCCCAGCTTTTACACATCTGGGCACCTGTGAAATGTGTGATAATAATATTGTATTCTTTAGCGAGACTCATTTCGCTAAATGGCTGCTAGTCTGATTTAGTTTTCCCGTTCAGGTCAGAAAAAAAGGAACCAGTATTGACAGTGACCGTGTCAACGCTAGTAGTGGCAGTAACATATGAGTAAGTATCTCATTCACTTTTTTTAAATCTTATCGTGTTTTAGCTCAGAGAAACATCGCAAAGATTTGTCATCAGTAACAACATCGTTCCATAATATTTCCGCGAGGATTTTCAATCGTTATGCAACAAGAAAACAGAAACCCTTCTCACTTTCCTTACGACTAAGAGAAGAAGAAAAATAGTACACAAAAAAGTTCATAAATATTTCCATTTACTTGCGTACAAACGAATAATTAGATCTTCAGCCAGCTGTAAGCTATGTGTTATGGAAGAAAACACTCCCTCGCGTCAGGTTACTCAAGATAATAGAATGCCAGCAGTTGCATCGGATTAAGCACTCAATAATGGCACTTTGACGTGGGACTGCAATACCAACAATATATTTCAGTATTATATGAAATGCATTTGGCCCAGTTTAAGACTTAACCGAAGATGGAACTGACACCATTTTGGAGTAAAAACTGATTTCTAAAAGTTGATGTGTCATCGACAAGAGTATCTACGTTAGATCTGAACCGAAAGTAAAGTCAAATAACGGCAGCTTGGCCTCTGAAATCATTTGAAGAATGGTACCAACGATAAAACAGAGCGCTAGACGGTAGGAAAGTTTTGAATCAAATATTAAGAATAGACTGTGTTTTCGGAATATGAATTTATTTATTCGTTTTACACAATTTTACTTCTACTTTAGCATCTTCCTTTCGCCAAATATTCATTACTTTTCGGGTCGTTCTTTATATTGCAGTTGTTCTTTTATTGACTACCACGTCAATCGGAGGAGTCCTGTGAAATTTCAATTTGCCACGCAAACTTCAACGAGTTGCATACCGCTTTGTCTCACAGACAGGCCGGAAATTAATTTAAAATCTGAATTCCATCCAGGCGATGCTCGAAGCAACGGATAGACGTATTACAGAGTTTCTGAGTTGAAAGGAAGAGATTTTCGTTAAATTCTAGGAAGTGCAGATTGGTTGGAATTCCACTATGCTGTTACAGGTAAGTCACAGTTTGCTATTTACATTTGAATGAGCAGCAGTACGTACTGTTTTGTGCCGTTGCCTTTCTGCTGTAATAGAGTTCTAACCAGTATCGTATATACTGATTGTTATCCGAAGTTCTCAATTTAGTCGCACTTTATTCTATAAAATATAAGAATAAATCTGCAATATACATAAAAAAGAAATGCGAACAAAGAAGAAAAGAAACAATTCCCAAAGAAACAACGTAAACAGAAAATGAGGCTACATGTTTGACAGAACGTGTCGTTTCAATTTCCAACCTTCCAGTATTCTGCACTTCTGCGCTTCAGTATGCAGATACAAAATTTATTATTTGTCAAGTACTATTAATAATAACAAACTGCCCATGCTATGTTATACGATAGCTATACATTTACTAACAGTCATCAACAAGCGAGGAGAATGCTAGCGAACAACTTTAGAAAAGTTCTTAGTGGCAAGAGCCCTACATCTACATCTACATCTACATGGATACTCTGCAAATCGCATTCAAGTTTCTGGCAGAGGGTTCATCGAACCAACTTCACAATTCCCTAGTATTCCAATCTCGTATAGTGCGCAGAAAAAACGAACATCTATATCTTTCCGTGCGAGCTCTGATTTCCCTTATTTTAACGTGTTGATCGTTTCTCCCTATGTAGGTCGGTATTCGGAGGAGAAAGTTGATGATTGGAATTTAATGAGAAGAGTCCTCCGCAACGATAAACGCCTTTGTTGTTTTAATGGTATCCATCCCAAATCCTGTATCATTTCAGTTACACTCTCTCCCCTATTTCGTGGTAATACAAAACGTGCTGCACTTCTTTGAACTTTTTCGATGAACTTCGTCATTCCTCTTTGGTAAGGGTCCAACACCACGCAGCACTATTATAAAAGAGGACGGACAAGCGTAGTGTAGCCAGTCTCTTTAGTAGATCTATTACACTTTCTAAGTGTGTTGCCAATCAAACACAGTCTTTGGTTTGCCTTCCCTACAACATTTTCTATGTTCCTTCCAGTTTAAGTTGTTCGTAATAGTAATTCCTAGTTGAATTTACCGCCATTAGATTTGACTGATTTCTCGTGTTGCAAATGCTCTCAAAGAGAGATAATTTTCCACACTCCAATAGAAATACAAAATAAATGATAAACTAAGCAATCAACAAATTTCAGGAGAAATTGAGGAGGCATAACACTACATTACTTTAAAATATTGATGCTTCAAAGTTATAGAGCTTCAAATAATGTTTTGGATTTGTAAAAACAAATATAAATATCGGCTGTATAGAAGGTATACACAAAAGAGCGGAGCATTCAGAAATTAAGTAATGATTAAATAACTACAAAAAAATTAGAAACGGATGAGTAGAATAGGATCTGCGGAATGTGAAAGAACGTTTGGTAGGTTCCGGTGAAGTTCGATAGTTAAAGAGTAATCCGAGGTGGGATTGGGTGTTTATTGGCCTGAAAAGCTTCCAAGAGAGAAAGGTTTTGCCCCTCGTTTGCCTTATGGGAGATACGGAATTGCTTATGGTAACTACAATCCTCACTCACTAGACTTTCAGCAAAAGTAGTCTCGAACTTCAGCCACTCTAGCGGCTTTGTGGTGTTGTGGTCTTCATTTGCGAGACTATTGCAGCTCTCCACGCTAGTGTAGACTGAACGTGTTTTCTGATCTCTGCGTAACTTCTCCAGCCGACATCCACTTTAACTTGCTTGCACTAAAAAAACCTCTGTCTCTCTCAATGATATTTCTCCCCACAGTTCCTTTAGTTACCAAATAAACCATTTGTTGACGTTTCTGGAATACCCAATGAACAGATCAATGTTGTACAAAAAAACTCACTTTCCTACATTAGATTCAGTATGTCTTCATTAGATACGCGGTCTACCCACTTAATCTTCAGCATTCTTCTGTGGTACGTCATTTCAAAAGCTTCTATTTTCTTCTTGTGTGAACTGTTTGTTGTCAACGTTACGCTTCTACACGGTCCAGCCACATTAAAGTGACCACCGCCTATGATCGGTATCAATGAGCAAAAACCACTCAAAGACGGCAGATGGCAGCAACAGGGACGATGTACAAATCCTGTCGGGGGATGTGGAAAACAGTGCTGTCGCCGTAAGTCGGAAAAGAAGCGTTTTAGCTGACATAAAAAAGAGCATGTTCATTGACTTTAGAGCTAAGTTTGTAAACTTTTCGCGAACCGCTTTGGTTAAAGTATACAGTGCATATCAAAATGGCGCTACCCAAAACTAGCGCCAAGCCAAATGTGTTACACCACAGGCCGTAGATGAGAGAGGTGACCAAAGACTGCGGAGATGTGCACAGGTGAATAGGTGCGCAAATGTTGAACAACTGACCAACCAAATGAACCAAGGAGTTACCAACAGTGTCTCTTCAACGACTTTGAGAGAACATTTCTGTGTATCGGAATCCCTAGCAGGCGCCTGGTTCATGCACCCATGATGACTGCTGTTCGTCGGCGACTGAGCCTGGAATTTGTACGCTAATACCGCAACTGGACCTCCTCTGAGGGCGACAAGTGGCCCGTTCAGGTGAATCATGTTTTACGCTTAATCGGACAGATAACCGTTAGCGCTTACGTTCCTGCGACATTAGTCGTAAGGGTCCAGGCCGAGTGAGGGAGCGTTATGGTGTGGGGAACGTTTTCTTGGCAATCCCTGGGTGATCCCGTCATTCTGGAGGGCATAGTATTTCAACACAAGTATGCATCTACCCTTGGGGACCATGTCAACTCCTACATAGAGTTCATGTTTTCCTCGGCACGACGACATCTAACAGCAGGACAATTCAGCGTGCCACACAGCTTGCAATGTACACGTGTGGTCCGAAGAACACCAGGATGAGTTAACCACACTACCCTGGACACAAAACTCACCAGAATTTTGCCCAGTCGAAAACCTGTGCGACCATCTCGATCAGGCTATTCGCGCCATGGATCCTCAACCGAGAAACCTAGGGCAGCTAGCCACGGCGCTGCAGTCGACAGGGCTCCACACCTTGATGGTACCTTTCAGGACCTTAATGACCCTTCCTGCACCTCTCGTAGCGGTCCGCGCTGCGAAATGTGACTGGTCGGGCTTTTGACAGGTGGTCACGTTAATGTGACTGGATCGTATATAGAAGGCGACTCTTTAGAAAAATATTTACAGGAAAGACTTTCTAACACATGCTTTTTTTATTCTACGTTAGCAATTTTATTAGCCAGAAACTCTTTTCTTGCCTTTATTTTATATTCTCTTTACTTTGGACATTGCCATTTATTTTGCTAGCTCATCTACCACTTTCAGTGTCTCATTGACCAACCTAATCCTCTCAGTGTCATCTAATTTAATTCCACTACATCCCAGTATCCCTGTTTTACTTCTGTTGATGTTCATCTCATAAACTCTTTTCAAAACTAAATCCTCGCCCTTCATCTGATGTTCCAAGTCATTTACCGTCTCTGACAGATTTACAATGTCATCGCACACTTCAAATAATTTATTTCTTTTCCTTGAAGTTTAATTTATTTTCCAAATTTTTTACGTGGTTTCCTTTGCGGCTTGTGCTATTTAGAGACTGAATATCATGGTGGATAAGCTGCAGCCCGGTTTCACTAACTTCTTAGCTGATGCCTCTTTCTTTGCCCAAGGGGTGCCATATGACGTTCTACAATATGTTTCATGCGGGTATACTTCCATTTTATACTCATATCGCTTAATAACACTAGGTTGTTTACGAAAAATGTTATGATATTTGAAGAGTAATTTTGTCAGTTCACTTCGCCGTTCATTGTTAAGACAAGTGGATTTACTTATTTTACTGTCTACTATTTGCTCATCGAGGATCTCCCTACCAGCGTCATCAAGTTCCATCTCCTTTGCCATTAAGGATTGAGGGTAGACAAATTTAACATTAATGTCTGGTATCGGCCTAATCTGATTTGTCATTGTAGTTCTTATTAAGTCCACAGTTAGTGTGCGCTCCCCTACATGAAATTGACATTCCCCGCTGCCGATATCTATTTTTATCCCATATCTTCTGAACACCTCCATACCAAGTATACAGTTCACTATAAGTTTGTCTACCAACAAGAAAGTACACTGCAAAATTACACCACATATGCTAATGGGTATGCTGGCCTGTAATTTTATAACTTAAGATTTACTTCCCATCGCTTTTACGATCTTACAGTTCTCTACAGGTAGTGTGGGAACATTTACTTCCCTCGCTATCTCTTTGAACAAGCTAGTAGACATTAGGCTTGTCGACGCGCCAGTATCCAAAACAACTAGTACATCTATGTTTCCCACCTTTACCTTTATTGTTGCTTGAATAATTTCACTTACCTTGCGTGTTGTTTCTTTCTCTTCGACAAACAAGTCTTCTTTCATTTCTGCGTCCTTATCATACCTTAAAAATAGATTCCGGATATGCTGTATGTGTAGGTTTGTTTCAGTATCTGCTTCCTCCTTTCCGTTCCTGTTCGTTTTAGTGTTTTAAGTCGCTCATATTAATACTGTGGCACACTGACAGTTCATTACTTTCTTCCTCTAGTCACGCTCGATTATTATTTCCTGGGGCCGGTAAAGGTAACGTTTCATTTTCTGCCGTCACTTCTACTATGTTTACCGTATGTTCGCGTGCTCGCCAGTTCGTGTCCCGGTTGTTTCGACTTGACTGTACGGGCTGCCTGTTATCTCTCGGATCCCTGTGTTGCATATTCCGTTCCTGGTAATTTGCATTTCCCTGTCGCCTATTGTCGAAGTTTTCCCTCGAATTTCTATTACCGTACCTATGGGGCTGATATTTAGTTTCGTACCCTCGGTCACTCTGTGGCTGATGGGTAGACCGATTGTACGGATTTCCGTTGTGGCGCGGCGGTGCATACGGATGCCATTCATTCATACGCACACGACCGTTATAATTTCCAAAGCCATTGCCGTTACCGTAGTTCTTCCCGTTTGGGTTGTGCCCATTACCGTTACGATAACTAGGCGTGGCTTGCCCATCCTCATGAATCAGACCTATTGAGTCGAGCACTGAAAGAAAATGCTCGAGATCATATTCGGGAACAGTTATTAATTTTTCCCTAACATTTGCAG
This sequence comes from Schistocerca cancellata, assembly GCF_023864275.1. Lineage (NCBI taxonomy): Eukaryota > Metazoa > Arthropoda > Insecta > Orthoptera > Acrididae > Schistocerca > Schistocerca cancellata. Next base: position 632,273,038 of record NC_064630.1, read on the forward strand.
GTAACTTGTTCTTTAAGATTTTCAGTACATCGACATGAGATATCGGATTATTTCAGTAACGAGTCTTGTTTAGGTATTTTTCAAAATAGCTTCTTAGCCCCCCGAATTTTGAATGATATGATACTGGGTCAAATACCTCTCGTCTTAACCTCTCCTGGATAGCTGTTGACCAGTATTTATCTAAAAATGCATTCTCAGACTGATCATATGTCTCGCAAAGTTCTGACATCTCCGTAGCCCACAAAAGGGCATCACCCTCGGTGTGTCCTACTACATATTTAATCTTTTGAGCTTCCGTCCAAGTCCTGGGCAGCACATTTCTAAAGGCTCGCTTTTTCTCATTTGAGAATACGGGAAACTGTCGATGTTTTATTAAGCTCTCACCCATTAACAACGCTGTCCAGCACGGCGGAACAGCATTTCTCTGCGGTGATGGTATATTTGTTTCAGCAAAGTTTTGTCCGCTGCTCACGTCGCGCGTCGACATGCGATCGCGCGGCGTGCGTTGGGCATTGTTGTCCGCGCCACTGATTTCTCCCACTGGCGGATGGCTGTTTATCGCTCCGCTTGCCGCCCCAGGCGATGATATCCTACTTTGTTTGTTAACTATTTCGTCTCTTAACCGTTGTTCTAACTGTCTGATATCATGTCCTACGCGTTTTAAGATTTCTTCTTCCTTGTCCCCCATTACTTCCTTTACCGCTTCCAAATAGGTACGCTGTTCACGTACGCATTTTTCTGCGAACGTTGTATTTTCGTCCTTTGCATTGCTCTTTACCGATTCATAAAGCTGCACAATGTCTGAGTTGATCCTCTTGTGTTCTAACTTGAGTAATCCTACCTCCAATGTGATTTTTTCTACATTTTCTGGCAGGTCGTCACAGAAAGAATGTAGTTTCGCTACTTCTGATTGTACATTGTCTAAGCTGACCTGCGTATTCTTTTGCATTGCCTGCAAATTCTCTTGGGTTTCTCTAATTCCGGATATCTCCTGTCGATACGTGTGTGTTAGTGTTTCAAATTTTTCGCCCCTTACGCCTTTTAATTTATCACCCATATCGTGAACCGAAATTTGTACTTGTTCATTAATTTTCCTATCCACCTCCGTGGAGATTTGTGAAATCTGCTGTGTGAACTTCGTGTCCAGACCAATGAGTTCTGTGCGCAAATTTTTTACCTCGTCTGAAATGTGTGTCATGTTTGTATTAACCTTCTCAATCTCGGACTTTACTGTGGTCATGTCTGCTTTCATATTAGTCATGTCTGCTTGTATCGTTTGTAAACTTGACATTTTAGTCTCTAAACCCGACATTTTTGAATTTATGTCTGCTTTCATTGCATTCATGCTTGTTTGTATGGATTCTGTTAAGGCTCGAAATAAGGCTTGCATATCTTCCGTATTCACTTTCGGCCTACGCCTGTCAGCATCCTTACTACGCGTACTGCTCTCATTTAAAATATTCTCTGGCCTCGAGGTGCCATTAGTTACGTCTACTGTAATTAACGTATTGCTTGTAATTAAATGTTCTGTATTCACGGGCGTCGAATGCAACAATGGAATGTCGCGCCCAGCATCCAAATAATCACCGCTAAACGGTTCCAAACCACTCATTGTTGCATTTTGCAAATGAACATCCACTACATTGGCATTCTGATTTTCGAATGACATTTCCTTATTGTTTTGACCCTCCATTATAGAAATCCTTATACCACTGCAGTTATCAAAATAAAAATTTTCTTTTTTAAGATTTTACTTCCGCGCTACTTCTCACGAAAAAAAATGCATATACAGTTGTATGTAATTGTAGTCTCAACTGTTCTTCAATCAATATATTTTCCGTACTAATAAAGAAATGTCATTATCTCTACTTGACTACAATAGCGTTAATCTCTGAAGCTTTAGGTTCTGGATTTTAGGAAATTGGTGGATGGATTTTCTAATAGGTCTACTGGGAACGCATTCCCTATATGCATTGCGCGGTCCTACCTGATTGTTGTCTTGTAAATGGTACTTCCTCTATTGTGCTTTGTTGTGTGCTGTTGGTATTGTCGCCTTCTTCCTTCTAATTTATTTATTATTTCCTTTTGATAGTATTTCTTCAGTATCACATCACCGTCTCCGTCACATCATCAGCGTACATGGAACATAAAGAAATTGTTAACATACATGTATATTCATTTTCCTAACAATACTAGTACTCACAGTTTTGCCCACTACGTATCGTGCCTGTCACCTGTCGCCACTTTATAATATAATAAAATAATGGAATAGATGATAATAAAGTGCGTGGCTTTTTAAAATGTATTGAATTAATTAGATTAATTTTTCGGCATGAATGACAAGCACAATAAGCTGAGCTATGCCTGGAAATAAGTTCGTATTAGTTCACATTATTTTGCAGGGCGAAGTAGTTTCTTTCTCCGCTGTAGATTTGTGCTTACCATTCTTTATAATGCTACGTTTGGTTGCCGTGTTCACCTTTGAGGTCTTGACCGTGTTCCCATTAAGCTTATCGGATCTTCGTAATTTTCCAAAGTACACAGATGGGCTTCAGTTCTTGTAATTATTGTACTATTTGAAATAACAACTCACACGACCTTTCTGTTAATAAAACAATACTGTATTTTTCTAAACGGTGCACATATGAAATACATACTCCTCACTTATTCATAGCGACCCCAAAATGGCGGTCTACAATTACTCGCTAAAAATGGCGTTCTTCTCACTCGTTCACTAGCTGAGCGCGAATCCTTCCTTCCTCCTAGTGGTACCAGAAAAAATCCTCTGTTTTTTAACAACTGAAAGTCAAAAAAATACATGACGGTATGCATAGGCTCTATGATGGGCTACCGCTTCATCTTCTCTCTTTGCCTTTAAAGAAGACGAAAACATATAGTAAATGCAAAAGGTTTATCACATGCTGTAAAGCCAAATATTTTTCCGTGTCTGATTCCGTTCGAAAATAGTTTACAAACACTGGAATGAATGTAGTCTGATGCATGCTGTAATAGGAATCTTTGTGGCTAACCAAAAGGTATTAATTACATGTTCTGTTTTATATTTCACGCATGTTTTGAAACAATTTGCTTGTATTAACACTGCTGATTCACTAAAAAGATGTTCAACAGCCCTTCTTCCAAGATATTCGGCTTTGATTTCGTTTGCAACAGTCGACTCCCGAGGTGAATCGTGCATTGTCAATGGTATTCATATACGCTGGCGACAACAAGAACAGAGCAGAGTTACCGGCGTTACTTTCTCTGCATATGAAATGGTGGTGTGCATTCTTCTTAAATGAAATAGAAATATATTCATAATTAGCTCTAATTCTTAAAGAAACTAGGGTTCGTCCTCAAACTCATGTTCGAAGAAACAGGTTGTTTTCAAATTTGAGAATTCACTAAGCCATGCTTCACTCTTAAGTTACCTTAAAGACAGGGATCGGATAAGGTGGAAATTCAGCATCAAAGTCCCTGATGCAATTTGCTAATATTTTTTGCAGCACATTTGAGATAAGCCCAGTGACTTTGGTACAGTGCCCTAAAGGAAAACGCAACCCACAGGGTGTAGCAAAAATGTGCGGAAACCAGCTTTGTTAAACATAGACAGATTTGGCACGAAAGGATCTTAAATTTATGTTGTAACAATAGTCTCCATTTTTCAAAATTAATTAATAGTGGTGGGATATTTTGCTACATTTGAAATTACTACGAATACTTGATCATACAATTTTGGAGATTGTTAATAACGTTCCAACTTTTATGTGATACATATTTTTTACATTTCATGTTTTCGAAGGCTCTGAGCACTATGGGACTTAACATCTATGGTCAGCAGTCCCCTAGAACTTAGAACTACTTAAACCTAACTAACCTAAGGACGTCACACAACACCCAGTCATCACGAGGCAGATAAAATCCCTGACCCCGCCGGGAATCGAACCCGGGAACCCGGGCGCGGGAAGCGAGAACGCTACCACACGACCACGAGCTGCGGACTGTTTTCGAAGGTATTCCCTCTGAACCTAATATTCCAAATTAGCTTTCTGGGTGTGCCTTACCCCTTAAAGGTGAAACTGGCGAAAAACGAAAAGACATCCATTTCTTTATTTTGACCACTTTACATATCCGCAAAGTTTAGTCAATATCATTTATCTGCTAGCGTAGGCAGGTACAAGTTTTGGTTACTTTCATATAATGTCAGGTACTTTTACAGTGTAACGTGTCAACTTTGTCGACTGTATAATTATCTCAACATTAAAATATGTATTTTAAAGTTGAGGTAGCTATAATCGGCGGAAAAGTGCACACATTACATCTAACAAAGCTGAAAAGTTCTGAAGATTGCTGATAACAGCCAAACCTGTAATCGCCATAATTAAAACTCAACTGTTACTGCAATCAGCTATAAAATCGTCTAGTTCAGTAATAGTGGACACGCAATTCATTACACATATGTTGTGGCAGTCCGGCGGAGAATGCCGATATGTTAGTGTAGGAGGAAATATGACGGATAAGGGCTTAACGTCAAGTCGACTGCATCACAAACGGGTAAAAGGAAAGGAAACTGGCGTGTTTTTCTCAAAATGAATAACCTCAGGACTTCCTGTAACCGATGAAGTGATACTACAGAGAAGCGGAAATCTGGATGACGGACAGAGAACTGAATCCCGTTCGAAAACGATAACACGTCAGCCGTGTACTGCTGCTGCCCGAGGCTAACTGGTTTGTAAAAGTGGTCAGCCATTAAAATCAGACACTTACTAGAGAATTAAATCTCTCGTTTGAATCATAAACAAACTGATGTTTTGCTTTACAGTTGACATCACAAAAAGTGACGGTAGCTGAAATTGTCCGCCATGTAGGTCAGGAGCCAACACACAATATGCTGTAGGATAATACATTTACGTCTTTTACTTTTAAAGACGTAAATGCGAGAGAAGTTGACAGAGTTACGCCTAATTCACTCTCAGCACGAAATACTGTATTACACTCCTGGAAATTGAAATAAGAACACCGTGAATTCATTGTCCCAGGAAGAGGAAACTTTATTGAGACATTCCTGGGGTCAGATACAGTGCACGTGCACTGACAGAACCACAGGCACATAGACACAGGCAACAGAGCATGCACAATGTCGGCACTAGTACAGTGTATATCCACGTTTCGCAGCAATGCAGGCTGCTATTCTCCCATGGAGACGATCGTAGAGATGCTGGATGTAGTCCTGTGGAACGGCTTGCCATGCCATTTCCACCTGGCGCCTCAGTTGGACCAGCGTTCGTGCTGGACGTGCAGACCGCGTGAGACGACGCTTCATCCAGTCCCAAACATGCTCAATGGGGGACAGATCCGGAGATCTTGCTGGCCAGGGTAGTTGACTTACACCTTCTAGAGCACGTTGGGTGGCACGGGATACATGCGGACGTGCATTGTCCTGTTGGAACAGCAAGTTCCCTTGCCGGTCTAGGAATGGTAGAACGATGGGTTCGATGACGGTTTGGATGTACCGTGCACTATTCAGTGTCCCCTCGACGATCACCAGTGGTGTACGGCCAGTGTAGGAGATCGCTCCCCACACCATGATGCCGGGTGTTGGCCCTGTGTGCCTCGGTCGTATGCAGTCCTGATTGTGGCGCTCACCTGCACGGCGCCAAACACGCATACGACCATCATTGGCACCAAGGCAGAAGCGACTCTCATCGCTGAAGACGACACGTCTCCATTCGTCCCTCCATTCACGCCTGTCGCGACACCACTGGAGGCGGGCTGCACGATGTTGGGGCGTGAGCGGAAGACGGCCTAACGGTGTGCGGGACCGTAGCCCAGCTTCATGGAGACGGTTGCGAATGGTCCTCGCCGATACCCCAGGAGCAACAGTGTCCCTAATTTGCTGGGAAGTGGCGGTGCGGTCCCCTACGGCACCGCGTAGGATCCTACGGTCTTGGCGTGCATCCGTGCGTCGCTGCGGTCCGGTCCCACGTCGATGGGCACGTGCACCTTCCGCCGACCACTGGCGACAACATCGATGTACTGTGGAGACCTCACGCCCCACGTGTTGAGTAATTCGGCGGTACGTCCACCCGGCCTCCCGCATGCCCACTATACGCCCTCGCTCAAAGTCGTCAACTGCACATACGGTTCACGTCCACGCTGTCGCGGCATGCTACCAGTGTTAAAGACTGCGATGGAGCTCCGTATGCCACGGCAAACTGGCTGACACTGACGGCGACGGTGCACAAATGCTGCGCAGCTAGCGCCATTCGACGGCCAACACCGCGGTTCCTGGTGTGTCCGCTGTGCCGTGCGTGTGATCATTGCTTGTACAGCCCTCTCGCAGTGTCCGGAGCAAGTATGGTGGGTCTGACACACCGGTGTCAATGTGTTCTTTTTTCTATTTCCAGGAGTGTATAACTGCCAGTGTTAGTATTGGAGAACATGATTCTTGATTAGTAAACAATCCGATACCAAATGCACTTTTTCATCCTTGTAGTAATTAACGAAGAAATATGTTTCGTTTTACCCTGGCAGAGCTATAATAATAAAACGTTTGTGTTTGATTTGTATTTATTTTATGCTACTTTTGGTTCTTATGACATTTCAAATGGCTCTGAGCGCTATGGGACTTAACATCTGAGGTCATCAGTCCCCTAGAACTTGGAAATACTTAAACCTAACTAATCTAAGGACATCATACACATCCATGCTCGAGGCAGGATTCGACATTTTTAGTTTTGGTAATGAAATAATGAGATAGGATTACGTTAGAAGACGCACCATCAAAAACACTCAAGAAATGTACGCGAATTTTGGAGGTGTCATTAAGCAGTTACGCTGTTCTGCATATGATGAGAATAGTGTGGCCAATGCCTAGTGACATTTTAGCATTAGATTCTGAAAATCTGTAACCTGTGACTCCATTTAAAACGATAACCGTCGACCAACGCGCAGCATCCCAACGGCCAGTCCTGAGTCGCGCCGCACCCGGCATCTAAGACGTCGCAAGACTGAGATGAGAACTGCGCTCCAGCCACAAGACACGCTCTGGGTCGTTGTACAACCATCACTGTTGCTGTCACTGCAGAAGTGACGGCAAAAATACAGTACACTCTTAAGAAGAATGCGAGCGACATCCGTGCTCTAAAGAATTCTTTGAAATAAAATAAGGATAAGGCACGATTGCTCGAACAGAAGGTAATCGAGAAATCTGACGAACTTCAACAATACCCTGTTCGGCATTCCTGAAATTGACTGAGAACACCGACGAGTTAGTGACCAATCCTGCCTCAGAGAAGCCTGCAGGTGACACTGAATGATATAGACGCAAATCATAGATGGGGGGCATAATGCACCAGGATCTTCAAAACCTATACCCATAATAGTGACGTTTGTGTTGTACCAGAAAAGATCTGAAATCTTTCCAGATTGGAGAAGAAACTCAGGAAATCAGGTCTCACAATACGTGGAGGTCTCGCTATTGAAACACTCAAGATTTTGAACAGTGCGATCTCCAGATTTTGGCTACAAAACGTGAGGATTCTTCTTCTCCTTCTTCTTCTTCTTCTTTTTTAGTTTTGTCCATCTTAGGACCACATTAATTCGCTTCAGCTTCGTTTCTTCTGGTCTTTATTCTTTCATTCTCATATTTGGCAACCTTCTTCGTTCTTCTGTCCAAGATGATTTTGTTCTGGGTCTCGTTCTGTCCTCGAAAGCTTTGAAGGCCTCAATGTTTTATTTAAAAATCACCCTATTGTATATCTGTGGTACCTGTATTCTTATTTCTTCCAGATCTCTTTGCATCTCTTGAATCTATCGTGCTTTGGTTTCCTTGTTCATGAGAAATTGTGTCATTCACCGTGTTAATCTCCCCTGGTCCATTCTGATGATGTGTCCGAAGAACATGCTACTTTTATTACTGACGACGTCAGAAATTTTTTCTGTCTTGGTATACAGTTCCTGCTTGTCGCGGTTCCTAAACTGAACATCTTCTGTTTTCGAGGTCCTACTATTCTCCTGAGAATCTTCCGTTCTATCAGTTCTGGCCTCTTGAACACTACGGTTCTTGCTAAGTTGAGAGTCTCTGCTGCTTACAGAGCTTCAGGGCGGATCACTGTTTGGTAATGTTTCAATTTAGCATTTATCGAAATATTCTTCTTATTGTAGGTGTTAATAGTTTATATGCTAAGTTCATTTTGTTTATTCGGTCTCCCATTGCTTCTTTTCCTGTCAGTCCAATGTCTATCCATTCTCCAAGGTATCTGAATCTCTCCTCCTTCTGAATTTTCTCTCCTTCTATTGTCATCCATCTAGGAGCTGTCGCGATGTTTGTCATATATTGTGCCTTCTCGATAGCGGTCTGTAGGTTTACTTTAGCTGCCTGTCTCTGCAGTTATGTGGTTTGGTTAACTGCCTCTTCTAGTGATTCGGACAAGGTCACAATGTCATCTGTGAATGCTAAACAATCTACCCGTACTACATTATTCTTACACCCCAGTTGTATTCCAACCATTCCTTTCACTCCTTGTCGCCAGTCTCTCGTCACCTTATCGAGGACACAATTAAAGAGCAAAGGGGAGAGTCCGTCTCCCTGTCTCACCTCGCTTTTAATCTTAAAGGAATCCGACAACTTTCCTCTGAACTTGACCTTGGATTTGTTGCTCAGGGACTGTTTAACCATTTCACTGCCTTTTATATCCAAACTCATCTCCCCTGAAATTTCGAAACAGTGTGTGTCTGTCTACAGAATCATAGGCTTTTTTGATGTCTATGAATGTAAGCACGCAATTTTTGCTCCTATGTTTTTGATAAGCTATTATCAGTTTTAGTTTCAGGGTCTGTTCTGCGCATGATCTCTCCTTTCTGAAGCCTCCTTGGTACTCATCAACTTGTGGATTTAGTTGTTTTTCCATTCTATTTAGCAGTGCTACTGAAATTACCTTACATGCCACAGGTATTAAAGAAATTTCCCTGTAATTCTCAGGCTCTGTCTTATAGCCTTTCTTGTGTATAGGATGTATCAGTACCGATGCCCAGCCTTCTGGAAGCTGCTCTTCTTCCCAGATCTTTCGTATAATATGTGTTAGTTCTAAGATCACATTCTCGTTCGCATACTTTAAGAGTTCTGCGATGATTTCGTCTTCCACTGACGTTTTGTTATTTTTCAAGGTTCTTATAATGTTCTTAACCTCTTCCATAGTTGGTGGTTCCGAGTCGGGGCTTGGTTCTTTCTTATTGTAATTGAATGTCTCGGATGGCGCTTCGGAATTCAAGAGGTCTTCGAAGTATTCCGCCAAGATCTGACTGTTTTCCATGGCTCCATACATTGTCTTTCTTTATTTATTCTTAAAGCTGAGGTTTGGAGGATCATATCTAGTTAAGTTGGTCTTGAATGTTCTATAGAAGTCTTTCGTGTTATTCTTAGCAGTGGTTTTCCTTACTTCTTGGAAATTCTTTAGATTTTCTGGTGTTTTATGAGAGCTGCAATCAAGCCATGCCTTCCGACACTTTTCGATTGCTTTATTTCCTTCTAATCACCAACACGCATGTTTATTCCTCTTCTCCAGGCGAACTGCTTGCTTTGCGCTGTAAATCAGTCCATCTTTCAACTGTTCCCAATCTTGTTAGTTCTTCTGATCAAGCTCGCCTTAAAATCTTTTCTAGTTCCAAGTTTCTCTGTATCATACTTCACAATACGGGTAGTGTTCATGGTCTGATGGGCTCTTGGTAGAATTTTGACATTTATTTTGGATAGAAAGTGATATGAGTCTAAATTTGCACCCCTGAGGACTTTGACACTGTTGAATTTCCTTCTCTGCATGTCTTGATATCGCTACATGGTCTGCCGGCCGGTGTGGCCGTGCGGTTCTAAGCGCTTCAGTTTGGAACCGCGTGACCGCTACGTCGCAGGTTCGAATCCTGCCTCGGGCATGGATGTGTGTGATGTCCTTAGGTTAGTTAGGTTTAAGTAGTTCTAAGTTCTAGGGGACTGATGACCATAGATGTTAAGTCCCATAGTGCTCAGAGCCATTTGAACGCTACATGGTCAAGCTGAAACTCTCCTAGTAGTGGGTTGGCAGGTACCCATGTTTTCTTGAAAGGCGTTTAAGCGCCGTTGATTTCATTATCAGGTCAAAGGTCTTACAAATTCCCACTAGTCTTTCGCCATTCCGATTAGTCCTGTTTAGGACTGGATGATTCCCAATTATGTTTCTGAACTTCTTTCCCTAGCTGAGAATTGAAGCCTCCAAGTAGTATGGTAACATTCTTAGTTGGAATCTTGGATAGCGTTTCCTCCTGGTCTTCCCAAAATTCTTCTACTTTTTTCTGGGTCACTTTCATTAGTCTCGTTTGTGGGAGCATGTACATTGACCATGGTATAAATCTTACTTGCTCCCCTGTGGGGAAAGTCTGCTGTTTCTGAAGTCAGTGATGGCTCCCAGGATTTGTTTGATGACTTTAAAGCCTGTACATCCTTCATTACTCTCTTGCCAGGTTTCCCCTTCAGAATTTGATATCCTTCCGACTCAAATGCTGCTTCATCTGTATATCTTGTTTCTTGCAATGCAGTTACAATTGTTTTTTGCTTGGCCAAAGTATCAGTGTTGGTGTGAGCTCCCCAGAATCCGTTGGCTCACTGACGTTGTCACTGACAACGGTGAATTGGTTATCATCTGAGGCAGTGCTTTTTATAAGTGAACTTGCCATCATGCTGAATCGAGTGATTTATGTTGGGGCCAATATCTATGCGCTGACAAGTTTACAACTGTTAACCTCAGAAGTGCCTTGAGATGTGACCTGGCTTCTCTTTTACGGCTTATTTGGGTGCCAAACTTCCTTCTTTATCCGGGCTTGGGCCCGGTAGCAGTACTTTCGGGCTATTAAATCCACCCATTAGTACTGCAGGTGAAAGATAAACAAAGTCAGAATAACTTTTTTTAGTCATCAGTTTTCTGACTAGTTTTTTGCGTCCCGTCATGAACTCCCCTCTTGTGCCAATCTTTTCGTCTCAGAGTAGCAATTACATCCTATGTCCTCAATTATTTGCTGGGTGTATTTCAGTTTCTGTTTTCTTCTGCAGTTTATACCATCTACAGCTCCCTCTGGTACCATGGATGCTATTCCCTGAACTCTTAATAGATGTCCTACCATCCTCTCCTTCTTCTTGCCAGTGTTTTCGATATATTCCTTTCTTCACCGATTCTCTGGGACAGACTTCAAGATTACTATATAACTAAGGACACGATAGACCACGACAGGCCAAATTATACTTAGTCACCAAAAATATCGGTGAGGTATATGGCGAGATGGACTGCCTTATAACCCCTCAGCGAACATATTGTTTACCATCTCATGAAATACGTTCATCTTAAGTGGAGATAACTGGTAGGAAGATCGACTGACTGTTCGGAAAGTCAAATCTGATATTCAGTACGATTTTTCACACTTAATTCATCTGTCAACACTTCCGGGAAACCACGCAACATCTGAATGAGAGCCTTAGGCTGATAAGAAGGTAAGTGTGCAACGTCAAACTCGGACCCACTAACGTTAGTATTAAAGAGAGCTGCCCTCCTAGAGTAGGAGCACAAGTTATTCCTTGATGCCTTAACAGATGTCCTACCATCCTGTACCTTTTTCTTGCCAATGTTTTCCACATATTCCTTCTCCTCGCAGATTGTCTGGAGAACCTCCTCTTTCCTTACCTTATCAGAGTACCTAATTTTTAACATCCTTCTGTACCATCACATCTCAAATTATTTGATTTTCTTCTGCTCCGGTTTTCCCCCAGTCCATGTTTCACTACCATAAATGCTGTGCTTCAGATGTACAGTCTCATAAATTTTTTCCTCAAGTTAAGGTCTACGTTTGATGATAGTAGACTTCTCTTGGCCCTTTTGGCCAGTGCTTGCCTGCTTTCTATGTCCTCCTCCCTCCGTCCGTAATTGGTTATTTTGCTGCCTAAAACTAAACTGTCCGGGCTTGGGTCCGGCAGCAATACTTTCGAGCTATTCAATCCACCCGTTAGTACTGCAGGTGGAGGATAAACAAAGAATAACATTTTTTAGTCATCAGTTTTCTGACTGCTTGCCAACAGCGCTCGGCAGACCGGATGGTCATCCATCCAAGTGGTAGCTCAGTCCGACAGCGCTTAACTTCGGTGATCTGACGGGAACAGGTGTTACCACTGCGGCAAGGCCGTTGGCCTGTTTTGCTGTCTAGCTAGCAGAATTCCTTAACTCCGTCTACTTCGTGATCCCCAATTCTGATGTTCCTCGCTGTTCTCATTGCTGGTACTTCTCATTACCTTAGTCTTTCTTTGATGTAGTCTCGACCCATATTCTGTACTCATTACACTACCCATTTCATTCAACAGATCCTGCCATTGGTGTCTTTAAGGCAGCGGTTTCCATCACCTTCTGCATCCTCATGCCCTTTGATCAGTGTTGATTCTTCCTCGTTTAGGGCCACTTTTCAACCCCAAGGGCAAGAGAGTGGCATGTAGCCCTAGTCCGCTTCTCCGTCCTGCCGTTGGCGGAATGAAGGTGACTTCTTATGGATAATGTTGACCGAAAGTGGAAAAAGATCTGTCTGCAACGCGGATAAACTCTAATGTATGTGGTTTAGGAGCTAAAAACATGTCATCTCTTGTTGTCTTTAGTTTGTGCGTTTATTTTTTGTCTTTATTTTGGAAAGAAACTATGTACTTCTGAAACATTTCCTTAAAATAGTTTCCTCTTATTATCATTTACTAATGTAGGTTTACAATTAGTATTAATTATATATTTTCTGTTCCATTCCCATACCTCCAATACCAAAATATTGCGTTATTTCAATATTATTTCACTCTTATCGCAGTGCTCTGATTCATACGAGTAATTTACCATATTTTTTATTTAGCAATTTACTATCACGTTACTGTTGTTACTAATCATTACGCTGTGTTTTTATCCCGTTTCCCTTGCTTTCAGTATTGTTGCTCACAGTTTATTCTTGCTCTTTTTATCGTGTTTCCTTCTCCTGTTTCCTGTCCGCTGTTCAACGACCACTAGAAAAGCGTCTGGCCTTGTCCAAAAAATTCCCTCCTACGTGAAGGACCTCCCGCTTCTCACTTTCGGCAACGCCGTTCCCCTACCTCAGGTAGCTATGGTATGCTTCATTCCCCCCGTCTCGCTGGCCCAGAGTAGCTAATGTCCGCCGGTGGTGTACTAGGGAGCTTCGCAACTCAACACAATGAGCTTCACATTGCACACGTAAATGTCTAATATCTGACAGCTCATCAGAACGAGTTCCGTCATATATTTCAAGACATACACCTTAATGTAATACTTCTGTCAGTGAACCAAGTATTCCCACAAGTCTGGTAAATACAGACGAGTACATCTTTCTAAGACACAACAGATGTAACTGACGAGGGGGTGAGCAAGAGCGTACATGCATTCTGATTTATCACCTACTGTGGTACGCACATCCAACAATAATGAGGATAAACAAGTGGAATACATGTTCATAGGATCAAATCCGTTATCATAAAGTGCCTGATATGTGTTCTCTAGAAGCCTCCTAAAGTGGGCCCGTTTGCCGGCTTCGAGTCTACTGTTTCAAATGTCGAATAGTCATACGAGCATATATTTATAGCTAATGACACTACCATAAACTTCTCATACAATGCCCCGTACAGTGTGAAATTTAAGCGGATGCTTATTCAAACGCGTCGCAACTCCTGCTTGCTCCTATCCATAATATGAACATTCTCACGGACATATTAGCAACGAAATCCCCAAAGAGAGTAATTCGTACGTTTCAAATATCTGCAACTCGCATGTTCACCCATGACATAATTTTCATGTCGTACTCGCTAGAATTCTAAGAAAGCAACCACAGCTGACTACATACCGAGACTTCAAACGCATTAATTTATCTGAACTTGAACCTGAGATGCAAGAAATAGTTTGGGGAAAGTCTTCTATTCCAGTCTCGGACATGAACGAAAAACTTCGTAGGTTTACCAACAATCTTAATCAACAATATGACGAATATGCCCCCTTAAAGCCCGGAAAAGGCTGTACTTTGACTATCAGCAGCTGTTCCCCTTGTCCCAGCCAGCGAACTGAATCGATACTTCTTATTACCTACAATCACAACTGAACCACAAACGAAACAAAACTCATTGATTACTTCATGGGGTTGAACAGCTGTAGCCATGAAAAATTCTGTCTAAAGCATGTTATTTGTAATACCATTATAAATATTAGATGAGCATCTACTGTACACGATGACGTCACAGTCCAGTTAATGAAGCTTATTTTTTACCCATTACTTCCCACTATACCAGATATATCCATCACTCCTTAACCACAAGTGTTTTCCCAAAGGCCTTGAAACAAAGACTAGTTGAGCTATTAACAACGTTGCCATAGCACTCTCTGATTATCGACCTATTTACATTCTACCTATACCGTCCAAGGCATTAGAATATATAGTCCACGACAAGCTAAGAAACTATACAACGAGAAACAACCTACTAGACGAATATCAATCAGGCTTCTGTGAACATCGCATCGCAACATCTGCCTTAATAAAGGTAACAAATGAACTTAAGCTTGCCACGGATGTACAAGAGGCAACTATCAAGTGCTTCTCAGTGTTCTGGAAATCCTTTGAACTGTTGACTACGACATTTTACCGGCCAGACTTAGCAGCCTAAATTTCTCCCCAAGTACAATGCAGTGGTTTCGCTCATACCTGAGGTCTCGCCAGCGATGCGTCGTATCCGACACAATAAGTCATAATGGAGGTACACTGAATCGGACGTCTCCCAGGGCGAAGGTATTAGGTCCTACGAGTATACTCTTTTCATTGTACACAAATGAGGTGTCATCAGTTTTGTCCTACTACCAAGACCACATGACTTCTAGTTGTATCTACGAGCTAAAACAATAAACCGGAAGACTGCTAACGAGAATCTCAACACCGGCCTATGTGCACCGTCAAATGGACACAAGAGAGGGTTAAATCTCAAGCCATCCAAAACCCAAGCGGTACTTGTTGGTCATTCTAGGTTCATTAGCATGAAATATCGGGAATCCCTAACATCCTAATTGGGACAAATATCAACTTATATTCTTCAGCAAAGAGTCTAGATGTAATAATAGATGGAAATGTAAATTGGACTGAGCACTTAACTGCAATGTGCAAGGAGGCATGAGCGTCTCTCCATGCCCTATACAAATATAAAAAGCTAATCCCTTCTGACATGACAAATAAATTGTACAAACACTTATATTTCCAATTATAGATTACAGCGATGTTACTTTGCAAGGTCTTTCACAGGAAAGCTCACGGCACCTGTAACTGGTTATGAATGCTTGTGTTCGTTATATCTGTGATGTTAACTCTCTGATCTCATTTCACCATCGTATATACAACTATCGTGGCTGCGTGCAGACAGGCGCAGAGATTTCCATACCCTCTGTCTTCTGTATTGGATTATAAATGAACATTGTACCTCATATCTCTCCTCGACATTAACGCTCTTATCTGAACGTCATGGCAGAAACACCCACTTCCATCAGAGCAAAATCCTTTCTGTCACAATGTCTCGTTTATCCGTTTTCTTGAAATCGTTCTCAGTTTCAGGAATCCGACTCTGGATTAACATCCCACATTACATTAGAGAACTGAATAACATCTCAAATTTCAGAAGACAGTTAATGACTTATCTACTAAATCTACAATAAGGATTACCATTGTTTCTATATGCATTCGTTACCATCATACATCCCTCTTGCCAACCTGATCTTTCTTATTTCCCAATAGTCAATGCAGTCTTTCAAATTTCCTTTCCCTAGAACCCGTTATATCAGAAAACATTTATTTTGTACACCTATAAATTCTTCTTATACCTGCTGCTAACATTATTGTTATTACGATTATTATTATTATTATTATTACTATTGCTATTAGTTACAGCAGCTTCAGAAGTACGAGTACTGTCAATACTAAATTTATTAGTTCATAGTATAATTTACCTACGCTGACACTTCAGACACTCAAACCATTTTAATACTAGTTGTCATATTAAAATTGTTAATCCCTTGAATATTAACCGTTAATACTGTAATGTTACTTATATTTGACCGTGACTGGGTTCAGTATGTTACAGAGAACTCATGCGGAAACAAAAAGTGTATTCACTCTTCAGGCGGCAAAGATCGTAATTAAATCAGTGGCGGACGTCAGTAGCAATTCGAGCGCCAAAATTTCTACGATAGTAGCAGCCGACCACGAGAAGAAGAGTCGATAGCGATCCGAAACAATAACTTAAGTGTTAAAAGTAATTGTATTTATGTACGTTTTGAGACCTGGTATTTACTGGTATTAAGGAAAACGTGGAAGGGAGGACCGACCAATGTAACTTTCTTTTCACACAACCTGTTTATTTAAGAATACATAATGATAAATTTGTTTTCTTTCAAAATTAACAAATTTGTGAAATGAATAATATTTTACAAGAAAAATCAAAACGGGAACAACATGACAATAATTACAAGGTCCCGGACCTGCAGCCCGCCCGTTATCGCGTGAAACAGCGGTGGTTACTACCGCGCTGGACACAGTCAGTCTTATTAAATGCCCTTCTGCAGCACATGAAAACTATATAAGCACCATTAATGACAAGGGTGTTTCAATTACTCAAACAAATGACGTAATTATTTTTTATTTGGTAACTGTATGTCGGAAGGTTAAAGATGCGCACCTATGCTTAAAGATTAAACAAGTTAGGAATCAATTATGACAATGACAAGGCTTGTTTTAAGGCGAGCAACTTTTTCATTTCAATCAGCAATAAGGTGCGACTGGATCCCAACCAGTCCCTTTTGACAATCTTATTCTGACCAAAGCCCTGCTGACTGTCGGCTGTTAATATGTAAAAAGTTAAATTGCTTCTCAGTTATGGAGGCCACTCTGAAGGAACGTTTCAAAACATTGCGTATGAGTACTTATTACAGGAGAACTCACACAAGATCCAGTTAAAAATACACCAATAATGACCCGGCCTTTCAAAGACAGGAACGCACAGCTTAGTACACAGGTAGTTCAGATTATCTCAAATACAGGTTATTACAAATGATTGAAGCGATTCCACAGCTCTACAATCACTTTATTATTTGAGATATTTTCACAATGCTTTGCACACACATACAAAAACTCAAAAAGTCTTTTTAGGCATTCACAAATTTTCGATATATGTCCCTTTAGTGATTCGGCAGACATCAAGCCAATAATCAAGTTCCTCCAACACTCGGCACAGCATGTCCCCATCAATGAGTTCGAAAGCATCGTTGATGCTTTAAACTGCGCATATCATCGCCGAATGGAGTTAGCAGTTGGTGGATCTTTGTTGAACTTCGTCCTGAAGTGTCGTTGCACTGTTATGACTGACTGATATGAGTGCATTTCAAGCACGACATACGCTTTCTCGGCTCCTGTCGCCATTTTGTCTCACTACGCTCTCGAGCGCTCTGGCGGCAGAAACCTGAAGTGCGGATTCAGCCGAACAAAACTTTATGAATTTTTCTACGTATCTGTAGTGGGTCGTGACCATATGTCAATGAATGGAGCTACAGTGAATTTATGAAATCGCTTCAATCATTTGTAATAGCCCTGTATAATTACAATCAAGGAACTGAACCGGTTAACATCTAAACTAAGCAAAAGACATCTGTTTGTTTAACGGCAACCTGTGCCTTGGTAGGATTGTTCCGACTGAATTTCCGACCAGGAGCTGATTCATTAACACGTCAATGATCGGTCATAAACTAGAAAGAAAAGCAATATGATATCAGAGCAAATTGTCAAACGACAACGAGTGTCTAGTACAATACCAAGGTCTATATTTACGACCAAAGAGCCGACCGAGTAAAACTCTGAGGTTCGAGTACCACCCAGAAAATAATAAAGAAGCCAATATAGTAACGGGGCAAATTTTTAAACGACAGTAAGTGTCTTAGTACAACACTACGCCCTATATTTACGACCAAAGAGCCGACCGAGTAAAACTCTGAGGATTGGGTACAAACCAGAAAATAATTAGGAGGTCGGATACACAATAACACCAATCACCACCAGGATTACAGAATGTTACTCCTCTCTGTCAGCGAGCAGCTCCAGTGCGTCGCAGCTGCTGCTCAGTGGTGCCAATGACAGCCAGGTAGAAGAGGGCAGACAGGACGCAAGCGGTCGTCCAACACGAAAGTTGCCAACCAACCGACGGAATGTCGGCCTGCTACTTGTAGTCGTCGCTGACCCTGTTGAAGGACTCCGGTATCCTTCCTCTGCGCAGGCCCTCCTTGCGTAGCTCGTGACCTCGGCCTCACAGCCCTCGTGACCGCCTCCTGCCGCGAAGCTACTGTCAGTCCCCAAACTTGGTGCCTCTCCCTTCTGGCCAGCGAACCCGTATACACAGGGTGTTACAAAAAGGTACGGCCAAACTTTCAGGAAACATTCCTCTCACACAAATACAGAAAAGATGTTATGTGGACATGTGTCCGGAAACGCTTAATTTCCATGTTACGCCGGCCGCGGTGGTCTAGCGGTTCTGGCGCTGCAGTCCGGAACCGCGGGACTGCTACGGTCACAGGTTCGAATCCTGCCTCGGGCATGGGTGTGTGTGATGTCCTTAGGTTAGTTAGGTTTAAGTAGTTCTAAGTTCTAGGGGACTTATGACCTAAGCTGTTGAGTCCCATAGTGCTCAGAGCCATTTGAACTATTTTTTTCCATGTTACAGCTCATTCTAGTTTCGTCAGTATGTACTGTACTTCCTCGACTCACCGCCATATTGTAAATTTTCACAATCAACATGTGTGGGCTGACGAGAATGCGCACGCAATTGTACAATCACATCATCAACACACATTTTCTGTGAACGTTTGGGCAGGCATTGTTGGTGATGTCTTGTTGGGCCCCATGTTCTTCCACCTACGCTCAATGGAGCACGTTATCATAATTTCATACGGGATTCTCTACCTGTGCTGCTAGAACATGTGCCTTTACAAGTACAACACAACATGTGGTTCATGCACGATGGAGCTCCTGCACATTTCAGTCGAAGTGTTCGTACGCTTCTCAACAACAGATTGGGTGAGCGATGGATTGGTAGAGGCGGACCAATTCCATGGCCTCCACGTTCTCCTGACCTCAACCCTCTTGACTTTCATTTATGGGGGCATCTGAAAAAAAAATGGTTCAAATGGCTCTGAGCACTATGGGACTCAACATCTTAGGTCATAAGTCCCCTAGAACTTAGAACTACTTAAACCTAACTAACCTAAGGACATCACACACACCCATGCCCGAGGCAGGATTCGAACCTGCGATCGTAGCAGTCCCGCGGTTCCGGACTGCAGCGCCAGAACCGCTAGACCACCGCGGCCGGCGGGGCATCTGAAAGCTCTTGTCTACGCCACCCCGGTACCAAATGTAGAGACTCTTCGTGCTCGTATTGTGGACGGCTGTGATACAATACGCCATTCTCCAGGGCTGCATCAGCGCATCAGGGATTCCATGCGACGGAGGGTGGATGCATGTATCCTCGCTAGCGGAGGACATTTCCTGTAACAAAGTGTTTGAAGTCATGCTGGTACGTTCTGTTGCTGTGTGTTTCCATTCCATGATTAATGTGATTTGAAGAGAAGTAATAAAATGAGATCTAAGATGGAAAGAAAGCGTTTCCAGACACACGTCCACATAACATATTTTCTTTCTGTGTGTGTGAGGAATGTTTCCTGAAAGTTTGGCCGTACCTTTTTGTAAGACCCTGTATATATCGGCCAGCAAAGAGCTTCTGAGGACACAACCCACAGATAACAACTCTTCCTCTTAGATATTGGCAACGGGGCCGCAAGGGGGATTGTCGATACTACCCTTGAGCTAGAGTCGCCAGACAGGTCTACTAACTCAATGGCGCCGCGGCTCACGTTTGTTCTTGTAAATGGTTTGAAAATGGTTTAACACTCACCTTACGACCAATCGAGAGGAGCAGTTGTCCAGAGGTAGTTGTTCTGAGGAGACTTAGTTGTTGGGGGAAGTTATCGGGAGAAGTCGGGAGGAACAGTTCACAGTGGTGCAATTTCAGTGTACGTGATGTGCTGACAGTCGCAATAAGCTGCAGTATGGATAGTCCCGCGAGGTAGTGTAACTTGCAGTGGTATGGGAGTTTGAGTAATCAAGTGTCCGAGTAATTACTGTCTCGATATAATTGGCTGATGTAACTCCGCAAGTTTGCACCAGCGAAATACTGTTTAGTGGTTCCCATTATGAATCGTTAAATGACTAGTTAGGGTGGCTATGTAACGGTAAAGGAAATTTGTGTTAAATTCCTATGGGACCAAAATACTGATGTCATTGGTCCCTAGGCTTACACACTGCTTAATCTAACTCAAACTAACTTACGCTAAGGACAACACACTCAACCATGCCCGAGCGAGGACTCGAACCTCCGACGGGGGGAGCCGCGAACCGTTAGAAGTCGGCACCGACCGCAAGGCTAGCCCGCGCGGCATGTGGTTAAGAGTGGCTTTATTAATTTCTTGGGTGAGTGAAATATTTCCTGGTGATAATTGTACTGAGATCAAATAGTAAGTTTGATATGCCATTGGATTTATGACCAGATGCTGACCTGAAGTGCTGCGTATTTTCTATCTTGTGTTCCCGTACAGTAATTCAGAGATGATTAAATATAGCTGTAAGTTCATAGGTGTGATTAGTGCACTCTGACGGAATCGAATATTAGCTGTGTCATCTGGAGGGTTGTGCTTTTTGAGGGATAGTCTGTTGCGCCACGCCGGCGGTGGTCTAGCGGTTCTAGGCGCTCAGTCCGGAACCGCGCGACTGCTACTGTCGCCGGTTCGAATCCTGCCTCGGGCATGGATGTGTGTGATGTCCTTAGGTTAGTTAGGTTTAAGTAGTTCTAAGTTCTAGGGGACTGATGACCACAGATGTTAAGTCCCATAGTGTTCAGAGCCATTTGAATCATTTTTTTTTGTTGCGCCACTGATGTGGTGAATAATTTGTACTGGCTGTTGTGTCTTGACAAGACAGTCTAGACACAGGGTGAGGTTACCGAAAGGGCACGCGTCAACTCACGCCGATTGGCGTGAAGTCTGGAACAGGATAAGTTGTGAATGCTATAGAGAAAAGTACGTATCTAAGTTAATACTCAACTTTTATTCCATCATTGTGGTACATCGCTATTGACGATACAAATTAGACTCTCTCCAGATATGGTTAATGGCGCCTTTCTAGGTCGTAGTCATGGACTTAGCTGAAGGCTATTCTAACTGTCTCTCGGCAAATGAGAGAAAGGCTTCGTCAATGTAGTCGCTAGCAAAGTCGTCGTACAACTGGGGCGAGTGCTAGTCCGCCTCTCTAGACCTGCCATGTGGTGGCGCTAGGTCTGCAATTACTGACAGTGGCGACACGCGGGTCCGACATGTACTAATGGACCGCGGCCGATTTAAAGCTACCACCTAGCAAGCGTGGTGTCTGGCGGTGACACCACACTGGCACTGACCGAAAATGACTCAGTTGTCAACGTTATTTTTAAAGAGACACTAGGGGATTCAGAAACATAGCTACAGTACATATTGGGCGTAACTTGAGGAGATCTTTCTCTTGGTTGTAACTAGAGAAATATTGGAACCATTTATGTAAGTACGTGCCAATAATATCATTACTTAAAGATTTGAAGTGGCGAGTGACCCTTAAGTTAGGGATAAAATAGTGGGTCTCGATTTGACAACAGCTGACGAGGCACAACTTTTGTCTGAAATGTATAATTTCAGGGCCCCGAGTGATGGTGGCACTAGGGCTTTAGTTTGTATTTATTTAGTTTTTGTAAATCTTAAAACGCTATATTGGGGTACAGAGAATTGCTGGCACTAGTTCTCTAGCAAAGAGCTGGTGTAGCATGCGCAGGCAACGAAACGACCATTGTGAAGCAAATTGAACAAGTCTCCGCATGTTTTCCGAAGTCAAACCAACGGTGTATTGTACATGATAGTGGAGGATAAGGAAATTACGAAACCTAGGGCAAAATAATAAATTCACAAGCTTACTTACAGTTAAGCGCATGACAATTCTTTCTGGGCTGGTGTACACTGAAGTGACAAAATTGTGAGACAACGATGTGTACACATACAGATGGCAGTGGTATCACGTACACAAGATGTGAAAGGGCAGTGCATTGGTGGAGCCCTCATTTGTATTCAGGCGATTCATGTGAAAGGGTGTTCGACGAGAGTACGGCCGCACGACGGAAATTAACGAATTTTGAACGTGGTATGGTAGTTGGAGTAAGGCACATGGGACATTCCATTTAGGAAATCGTTAGCGATATCAATATTCCGAGATCCACAGTGTCAAATGTGTGCAGAGAATACCAAAATTCAAGAATTATCTTTCATCACGAACAACGCAGTAGCCGACGGACTTCAATTAACGACCGAGAGCAGTGGAGTTTGCGTTGACTTGTCAGTGCTAATCGACAAGCAATACTACAAGAAATAAGCGCAGAATTCAGTGTGGTACGTATGACGAACATAACCATTAGGACATAATGGGTTATGGCAACAGATGACCGACGCGATTGACTATCATAACAGCACGACATCGCCTGCAGCTCATCTCCTCCGCTCTCAACCATATCCATTGGAATCTAGACCACAGGAAAAATATGGCCTGGTCAGATGAATCCCGATTTCACTTTGTTAGAGAGGATGTTAGGGCTCAAGAGTGGCATAGACTCCAAGAGGCCATGGATCCAAGTTGTCAGAGAGGCACTGTCCAAGCTGGTGATGAGTCCATAATGGTGTGGACTGTGTTTACATGGAATGGACTGGATCCCCTGGTCCTATTCAACCTATCATTGACGAAATTTATGTTCGGCTGTTGGGAGACGAGCTGCACCTATTCATGGACGTCATGTCCCCAAACATGTCACCAGGCCACACTTGTTCACGATTGATTTGAAGAATATTCTGGACAATTCGAGCGAATGATTTGGCCACCCAGATCGCCCGGAATGAATTCCATCGAACATGTAAGGGACATAAGCGAGAGGTCATTTCGTGTACAAAATCCTGCACCGGCAACAGGTTCACAATTATGGAATGTTGTGGAGGCAGCATTGCCGTATCGGACTCCCAACGACTTGCTGAGTGCATGCCGTGTCGAGATGCTGCACTATGGTGAGAAAAAGGAGGTGCGACACGATATTGGGAGTTATCCCATGACTTCTGTCACATCAGTCTGTAGCACCAATCTATGATGTGTTCGCAGTTTTATAGTTTCTGTGCGTGCAGGTACACACTGCACAGATATTAACCATGATTTCTAAAAGAAATTCGGCAATTCCGTATCCTTCACGTTCAACACACAGCATCTCGCTTTCAAAACAACCGCAGAATGACGAGTAACTAAGATCGAAGCCACAACAGCTTTCGGCTGGCGTTCCACTGACATCGCAAATCGATCATGTGGGATCCCTTGCTGGCTCCTTTTAAGAGGATTAATCGTATTTCGTGTTTCCGTTTCACAATTTGCGCGTTATGGCAGTATGCCGCTTCAAGGCAATCGTGCACTCTAGGTACGATTGAAACGTCCCCTTAGAACAATTGTACAAGACTATGCTTAACCTGACACACAATATTATTTAGCGCAACGCAATCTGACTTTCAAAAGTCCCTACAAAAGAATGGCCCTGACTAACATTAAACTATACCTTTTACAAATAACTTACCTCACAAAAATCTTCATTACTCGAACTACTGCAATACAGCGAGCGCCACTATTGCCAGCTAAATAAAAGATTCAAACTACAGAAGGCACTAACTACTGATAGGGATAGTTAGCAAATGAAAGATATTAATAGAGAACAAACAATGTATTTACCTTAATAGTCATAATATATATAGCAGTTCATGACAAATTACAAAACTCCGCCATCTCTCTCCTCACATCCACCACTGCTGGCGGCTCACCTCCAACTGTGCAACGCTACGCGCTGTTCACATCCAGCTGCCGCTGCCTAACACTACAATGGCAGACAACAATGCAAACTAGCCACAGACTGCACACAGCACAGCCAGTGATTTTCATATAGAGCGCTACGTAACGTTGCCAATAAGAAAATATAAACAGCCTACTTACATAGCCCCCATGCTCCCCACAAAAAATTTTACAAAATATTTTTGGGCAGTGGCCAATAATGATTTGAAAAATTTTTTCATAATTACAATAACAAAGATATCAAATGCACACACTTATTAACAGAATGTTGGTCAAAAGCTAAAATTTTCTCACAGTCCATAAAGATAGTCCTGATCATTCATCATAATAGTAATTACAGTTTTTGTTTTTCACAAAGTCTCATTAGTAAAAAAAAATTGCACATAGAAGTAGTGGATTTCCATGCAGTCTTGAAGAAGTAGTGTTGTCCTTCCAACGGAAAGACAGTGCTGACTCTTGACATGCTGACAGGTAATGGGCCACAACAGAGCAAACCCACAGCAGAGTCAGTCGAAGTTGATGAATATTAGTAGATAGGTCATCACAGAGTAGACCCACTCTAGTCCTGGTAGAGATTATGGTATTGGTGGGCCACCAGAGGTGCAGACCCACTGCAGTCCTTGTAGAAATAATGGTATTGGTGAGTCAGCAAAGGTGTAGACCCACTGTAGTCCTTGTAGAGACGGCCAGCAGCCATCTGTTGCGACTGTGCAGGTGCACAATCACCATCGAAGAGTCTTGCAGTTAATATAGCAAGTCCATAAACACCACTTGTGCACTCACAAAGTTTTTGGAATTGTCCTTAGAACCAGCAATGCTGTTATCCAGTCCCTTGCTGAATTATTAACACACATGCAAACACAACAGTCCCTACTCCTCACATATTGTCCATATACTGTGACCAACAGAAACGTGTGCAGTGAAATGTAACTTACAAGTTACTTAAATTGATGAACTGGTGTCAATTACAATTTTATAACATAAAAATACAATAACAATGGTACAAAATACATCATTAAGGAACATAACAATACAGATAACATTTGTAGTACAGGCTTTACAAAAGAATCGAAATAGACATATATATCAGTGTTACAGGAATTATGACATAAGTAAATACATAAAAGATCAGAATAACTTTTGAAACATCACCTTCACACATGAGCAACAAAACAGAATAAATAATGTCTCAACATCTTTACAAAGTAAATAACATATTATTAGAAAAATTCTACAACATAGCGTTCATCAGCTAAACACATAAAGACAGGAAAAACACAAATACACAAGGGTACACAAACATATAGAGGGATGACACAAAAGGAAAGGACAGGGTTTGTTTTACTGCAGTATTTTGCATGGAGATCTCCCTTTGTTCATCATTATTCCCAAAAGTACTATCTAAGCCTGCTTTCTGTATTCTGTTCACATCCTCTTTGAAAATAGTTTTTCTCCACTGTACACAACTTTTTTTTTTTTGGCCAAACCATTTTCTTATAGCTTCTTAATGCATTTCGTCCAATTCATCATAGTTAGTTTCTTATATAGTCTACCCCCCTCTTAAGCTAACTTAAATCTACTGAGCTCAGATGCTAAACTAAGGGACGAGGCAATGCAGCATCACATAAAACAATTAATACAAACATCAATTACAAAAAATAGAAATGGCAAAGCAAGCAGCATAAATTACAACTAATATAGGGCACTGTGCAGGAAACAAGAAAAACTAGCTTAGAAGAGTAACAAAAAGTCAAATTCAGTAACACTATGCCTGGCAAACAGCAGCAGCAAATATAAAAAATATAAAACTTATATCTATACATGACAAAGCTCAAGCAGAAAAAATATTACACTAAAATGGCCATGTCTA
The DNA here is from genome assembly GCF_023864275.1 of Schistocerca cancellata. Lineage (NCBI taxonomy): Eukaryota > Metazoa > Arthropoda > Insecta > Orthoptera > Acrididae > Schistocerca > Schistocerca cancellata. Next base: position 632,298,974 of record NC_064630.1, read on the forward strand.
ATACCTATGTCACATCTTAACACTAGAGTGATGCTTCACGAGAACTTACACTAGCAGATAAGTTACCAAGTCGTAAAGAAATTATTGATGCAATTCCTGTGAAGGGAAATGTCTATTTATGTGCCCTCGTTTTCTTGTAAGTAGATCATAAATTTCTTATTGACTCGATCTGTAGGCATAAAATAACTATATTAGTACATATATTAAATTTTATTTTAACCAATGCTGCAGTGCAGCTAGGAACTAGATATTAAAGGAAATGAGCAAATATGTACAAAGGACGGCATGAAACATCATTCATTAGCCATATGGCATTTCATAATGCAGTAAAATTCCCTCAATTCTAGAGAAAGACGCTTGTCATAATCAGGTGTGCAGATGTAAGTATCTTTCCAAGTAATGAGGGTGTCGCATTTGCAATGTTTTCTCTAAAGGAATGTCAACAGCGAGGTTAATGTCTCTTTTTTTTCTTCACCTCTGCCTCTGAAAGGCACTAATGGCTTTTTTCCAGGCGTCTGTCGCGCAGCTGGGTGCACATGATGCATTACGTGCAGGTGGTCACTTAACTTCCTTACGGAAATATTTACGACAGCAGTTTCCGCTACAGTGACAGTCTCATATAAAAATATTTCACAGGTCAAGAATTTGCGTTGCAAATGTGTAGAAACAAAATCTTATGAATATAACAGTGTCCAAAAAAATTTTCGCCAGCATTGTGATACATTCACGCATTTACACACATTCCATAACTCTTAAAGTACGATTCTTGGTTTCCAACATCCTTTTTCACAAGTCAAGAGTCCCTAACTTCTATTCATTATTCATATACATATAAACTCGTAATCACATTCCTCATATATGGTAGCATCATCTTATTGACATAAACATACCTCAACAGCATAATACACATAGTCATCGTAAAAATAACATCATAACACCTCAGTCAAATCTCAAAAAAGTCGTAGCTTTCTGCAATAATTTCAAACCATAAAAAATATTCTCTGCTCATTTCAATAGTGTCATCTGCCTCAAACGTACTTTAAAAATCGTGATCTCATACCAAATATATCATTCAAAGCTCTCATAGTATCACAATGGTTCCAAAAAAATATGAAGAGTTCACACAGTACAGACAAAATACAATTTCGTAAGTGTGAAGTTATCCAACGGTGTAATCACGTAAACATCTGTCACTGATGTAATAAAAAAGTTTGTCTCTCTCAGTTGAATGATCAGATAGCTGTGTAATTTGTGTTAGAGAAATATGGTACCGATGTGTAAAGTTGTATAAGCAAATACCATATTAGCTAGGGCTCCTTGTGCTTGCCAAACACATGGTACACAAAGTAGGCGTGTACCCCCCTGAGGATTATTGTAATTATACCCTCAGGTGTTACAGATTACAGCAATGGAATGAAATGTATCACGGAAAACTTTCTTTGTAATTCAAAAATCTTTAAAAATAAATGTTTTAAGTACAAAATTAATCACTCAAATACGTGTCCTGTAGCACTAAATATGCGTCTTGCTGTAAGATAATCTCTGTGGAAGTGTCGTAGTTATCGTCCTCCGAAAGCTAAGTTCTGCAGAAGTCAATGTACTTACCTCATGATAAACAAAAGTGAAATGCTTTGCGTATAGATATCTTAATTATTACGCTTATTGTCGTGGTGAAGAACGTACTGTGCTGTAACGTATTGTTGTGCTATGGAAAAGGCTGTCTCCTTGTAGCTATACCACAAAAGTTACTGATAAAACATGTTTTGCTTTCCAGAAGAATTCAGAAAAACTGTGCAGATATAAAACAGATACACCGCAAAAGCAACAATGTAAATTGTGTCACACATTAGTAGTGTCGTAATATAACCGTGTAGCTGTCACATAAACTAACCACTGTGTCATCTGGTATCTCACAGAAAGTACTTTAAATCCAAAACGTATTTTCAAGTGAACCAAAATGTTGCATTAAAATCTCATTAGCAGTACCAGATATAATGTTATTTTTCTCGGAGCCAGCTGGCGCACGTGTATGCCTGCGGTGCGAGTCATTGTCTATCTCTTTGTTGCCGCGCGTCGTTACTGGGATTAGGCCTAACTTCCACAAATTCGCCTTGCCGAGAGGGCCCAGCTCTGTTAGAAACCCGCCAGTCCTGATGCAATTCACGTATGTCGTTATGTCGGTAGTTCCTGTAGCTTCTTTCTTGTCGGTTAAGTGGTGGAGAATTTCTCCCTGAATCGTAACTGCGCGCTGAACTGTTGTGTCTGAAATTATTCTGTCTCTCGTGATAATAATTGTTCTGGTTGCCAAATTGTCTGTTTCTATGAGTGTCTCTGTCATATTCATTACTACGGAAATGCGATCTCTCTCTGTAACTATTACTCTGCCAGTGGTTGTCATACGGGTGGTGTCTCTTTTGGTCACGATTTACGTTATAAGAAGAGCCTTGTCGTGTATTATTTCTGTCATCGCGGAATTGTGACGGATGTGATCTGTAGTGATTGTTTTCCTGTTTTCGCATCCCGCGACTGTCTGTGTCAATTTCTAATTCTTGTAAGAGTCCCTGAAAAGCTTCAATGTCGTCTTTGCAACGTCCTGCCAAAATAATATGCCGTAAATGTTCAGGCAGTTTGATTAAGCAAATGCGGATGAGTTCTGAGGGGCTGTATGGGTTTGAAAGATACTGATTCTTATGCAACATGTCTTCAAAATATTTCATAAGACTGGAAAATTCAGATTGTTCGAAACGTTTCATCATTATGATGCTATGTTTTACTCGGTTTTGTGTAGCTTGAGACCAATATGCTGAGAGGAAGGCATGATAAAAATCTCCTTCACTGTGACAATCGTGAATGGCCGATCGCATTCTTACAGCTGGTTCATTCTCTAAATAGCCACACATAAATTCTAATCTGTGCTCTAATGACCAGTTGGGAGGAAAACAATGAGAGAATTGATGGAGCCACGCTTGTGGATGAATGTCGTTGGCAGAGTTCTTAAACGTTTTGAATTTACGTATAGTAATGAACAGCTTATAATCAAAATCATCATGTCGGCGAGTCGCATGTCGGTCATTGTTACGTCGTTTCGGCGGTTCCATCTCAAAATTCGGTGTACCTTGCCAATTTCTTTCATAATTTCCGAAGTGCCTTGTGTTATTAATTTGTAGCTGTTCCGTATTTCTATGTCCCTCTTCCCGTATTGGAGCGCGAGTGTCCTCTGAAATACGTAATTCTTCCCGGATTTCTCTTTGGTGTTGCGTATCAATTTGATTCAGATTTTGTTTCAGTTTCCTAATTTGTTCGCTCTCTTCTGTGTCATTAAAGACTACCGGTTTTGCGTCATTCAGATTATCATCTACCTTCGTAGATAAATTATTTAGCTGATCCAAAAGTTCAACTACTTTCTCTGATAATGAACACATTTCCTCAGTGTCTTTTTCTGAACCAAGCTTCAGAGTGTCCATTTGTGTTGAAATCGAATCTACTGTGTCCTTCAAGGTTTCCTGAGTTTTTGCAAGTTGCGTAACCGAATCGGTAGATGCAACTGAGTCAATTTTAGCCCACACGGTCTCATGATTTTCATGAACAATGGTTTGCAGTTCTACTATGGCTGCTTCGTGCTTCTGTAATGCATTTTCATGCCGCGAAAAAATAGGTTGAAAATGCTCACAAATTTGTGTTTTTACGTCATTAAACACTTTCTGACATTTCGATTCAATGTTATGTAACTCAGCAGTTAAATCTTCACGTGTTTGTTCGAGAGTTTGTTCCAATGAGTCTAACTTTTGAAGCTTTTGCTGTGTTTGTCTCTGATTTTGTTCCATTGTGTGTAACTGTTGCTGTGTTTGTCTCTGGTGTTGTTCCATTGTGTCTAACTTTTGAAGATTTTGTTCCATTGTGTGTAACTGTTGCTGTGTTTGTCACTGGTGTTGTTCCATTGTGTCTAACTTTAGAAGATTCTGTCCCATTTGTCTCTGATTTTGTTCCATTTGTTGCATTAATTGCAATAATAATGTGTTAGTGTCTGGAATCTGTTTCTCTATGCTTTTTGGCAGTGCATTTTCACCGGCAACATTCACATTTTGACAAGCAGAAAATGTGTCTTGACTCATTTGAGAAAACGGTGAGGACGCAAAACCTGAATCTACAGTATTTGCAAAATTGTGTCCTATCATTTCGGATTCCTGAGGCGAGCTGTTGCCGACCGATCGATCGATAATGCTTCCCTGTTCACTACCTGTTTGACTGTCTACACCATTATTTGCCGCCCGCGCCATCTCCCTATGCACAATTACCAAATTACTACTTCGAATGTCTGTTAATTCACTACCCAGTGGTGCTGATAAGCTACGCTCGTCGTCACTATTATTTCTCAGTTTAGTTTGAAGCCTAGTGTTACGTTTTTCACACGTCATTATTGTCACAATATTTCACACGATAACACAGAAAAGCACAATTTGAAGAGCAAAAATTAAAGAACACATTAACATAGTACTGAAAATAATATCTAGTTAATTGCAGCTGCGAAATACTTGGTGCAAATCTACCTGCATGCCACAACTGTTTTACTGTACAACAATGAAAGGCTGCAATTACAAAGGAGGTTCTCTCTACAGTTACGCGCTAGCAATAAACAAAATCTACGCTAATTACACAAACTACAAGAAAAAAATCAGAAGATTCCAGGGAGGTATCCTAGGCTAAGGGTCGACATATGAAACGTCCCCTTAAAACAATTATACACGACTGTGCTGATAAACCTCCTACACTATTTGCTTTTCAAACAGCTGAGCAAAACTGAACGTACTCAAACATTCACTAAAGTGACACACAATATTTTTAGCGCAACGCAATCTGACTTTCAATAATCCCTACAAAACAATGGCCCTGACTAACTTTAACCTATACCTTCAACAAATCACTTACCTCACAAAAATCTTCATTACTCGAACTACTGCAATACAGCGAGCGCCACTATTGCCAGCTAAATAAAAGATTCAAACTACAGAAGGCACTAACTACTGATAGGGATAGTTAGCAAATGAAAGATATTAATAGAGAACAAACAATGTATTTACCTTAATAGTCATAATATACTCCTGGAAATTGAAATAAGAACACCGTGAATTCATTGTCCCAGGAAGGGGAAACTTTATTGACACATTCCTGGGGTCAGATACATCACATGATCACACTGACAGAACCACAGGCACATAGACACAGGCAACAGAGCATGCACAATGTCTGCACTAGTACAGTGTATATCCACCTTTCGCAGCAATGCAGGCTGCTATTCTCCCATGGAGACGATCGTAGAGATGCTGGATGTAGTCCTGTGGAACGGCTTGCCATGCCATTTCCACCTGGCGTCTCAGTTGGACCAGCGTTCGTGCTGGACGTGCAGACCACGTGAGACGACGCTTCATCCAGTCCCAAACATGCTCAATGGGGGACAGATCCGGAGATCTTGCTGGCCAGGGTAGTTGACTTACATCTTCTAGAGCACGTTGGGTGGCACGGGATACATGCGGACGTGCATTGTCCTGTTGGAACAGCAAGTTCCCTTGCCGGTCTAGGAATGGTAGAACGATGGGTTCGATGACGGTTTGGATGTACCGTGCACTATTCAGTGTCCCCTCGACGATCACCAGTGGTGTACGGCCAGTGTAGGAGATCGCTCCCCACACCATGATGCCGGGTGTTGGCCCTGTGTGCCTCGGTCGTATTCAGTCCTGATTGTGGCGCTCACCTGCACGGCGCCAAACACGCATACGACCATCATTGGCACCAAGGCAGAAGCGACTCTCATCGCTGAAGACGACACGTCTCCATTCGTCCCTCCATTCACGCCTGTCGCGACACCACTGGAGGCGGGCTGCACGATGTTGGGGCGTGAGCGGAAGACGGCTTAACGGTGTGCGGGACCGCAGCCCAGCTTCATGGAGACGGTTGCGAATGGTCCTCGCCGATACCCCAGGAGCAACAGTGTCCCTAATTTGCTGGGAAGTGGCGGTGCGGTCCCCTACGGCACTGCGTAGGATCCTACGGTCTTGGCGTGGATCCGTGCGTCACACGTGTTGAGCAATTCGGCGGTACGTCCACCCGGCCTCCCGCATGACCACTATACGCCCTCGCTCAAAGTCCGTCAACTGCACATACGGTTCACGTCCACGCTGTCGCGGCATGCTACCAGTGTTAAAGACTGCGATGGAGCTCCGTATACCACGGCAAACTGGCTGACACTGACGGCGGCGGTGCACAAATGCTGCGCAGCTAGCGCCATTCGACGGCCAACACCGCGGTTCCTGGTGTGTCCGCTGTGCCGTGCGTGTGATCATTGCTTCTACAGCCCTCTCGCAGTATCCGGAGCAAGTATGGTGGGTCTGACACACCGGTGTCAATGTGTTTTTTTTTCCATTTCCAGGAGTGTATATATAGCAGTTCATGACAAATTACAAAACTCCGCCATCTCTCTCCTCACATCCACCACTGCTGGCGGCTCACCTCCAACTGTGCAACGCTACGCGCTGTTCACATCCAGCTGCCGCTGCGTAACACTACAATGGCAGACAACAATGCAAACTAGCCACAGGCTGCACACAGCACAGCCAGTGATTTTCATACAGAGCGCTACGTAACGTTGCCAATAAGAAAATATAAACAGCCTACTTACACGATTTGTTAAAATTAAATTTCACTGAAACACACAGTAGCAGGGAAAGTCTTTGTGAGTTTGTAAGATGACTGATAACAATCTTCGAAATTGAATGCGACTCATGGGGTCATGTGGTTAAGGATGTACAATCAGGGATTCGAAGCAGGTACGCTCGGTTGTTGATACATCCTTTTTTTTTTTTTTAATCCTCTCGTCTTTCTTATTCTGCGATATTCGTTGTTATTTACGTTTAAGAGCGTGCGCTATGAGAACTGAGTTTCTTCAACTGCGTGACTTCAGTCTGATTCAAAGCCGAAAGATTAGAGTGCTGCAAGGGAAACAACAAGCGCTGGCATTCACTCGTATATTCTTTCTTGTTCAGATATTTGGCCGGTTTTTGGTCTATGTCGCGATTTCTGAGGGTGTAGTAAGGGAGAAACCTAAGAGCAATGAATGAAACGAGCAGCAATCATGTTTATAGTCTTAGTTATCACAGATATTTAGCTGGGATCGAATCAACAACGATTTTGTAAATTTTGCGATCAAGACAAAAATTGCATCACAAAACGAGTGATAGGCAACGAGTGATCGATTTAAGATTTCATCCGAAAGCCAATTGCACACCTTACTTAGTCATTTTAGTCACGCGTGCAGAATGACTTCCGAAAATATGGCGGACAATAGTACAGTGTGGCGCAGCAGGGAGCGCTAAAATACGTGGCATAGCCTCTCCATTTGTACTCTCTCTCTCTCTTCACTACGGTCCACTTCTGATATGCTGGAAAAGTTAAAACAAAGCCCCGGTACGCCGAAAATAAAAAATGTTTTTCGTGTCTTGTTGTATGTTGTATGTTAACCGGGGACCTAGAAACGACGGAGAGGCTCCGTCCCTGCCGCAGCCGCAGTGGCACACAACCCCACGACCATTTGCGCAGTCCACATCACCGCTCCTTCGCCCCATACCGAACCCAGGATTATTGTGCGGTTTGATCTACGGTGGACCCCCCCCCCCCCCCCCCCAGGGAACGTCTCACGCCAGACGAGTGTAGCCCCTATGTTTGCGTGGTAGAGTAATAACGCTGGTGTACGCGTACGTGGAGAACTTGTTTGCACAGCAATCGCCGACATAGTGTAGCTGAGGCGGAATAAGAGGAACCAGCCCGCAGTCGCGAGGCAGATGGAAAACCGCCTAAAAACCATCCACAGACTGACCGGTTCACCGGACCTCGACACAAAAGCGCCGAGAGGATTCGTGCCGGGGACCAGGCGCTCCTTCCCTCTCCGGAAAGCCGTGCGTTAGAGCGATCGGCTAACCGGGCGGGCTTTTCGTGTCTTACTTACAGAAAATTAAAGTTATCCTCATTAGAAAGGAAATACACAAAATATTCGTTTAGTAATGAAACAAAACAAAGCAAAACGTTGTCGAAAAAAATTGTATTGTTGACCGAAGGTCTACTTCTTTCTTTGGCTTTCAATAGTCGACATTTATTCAAAATCTGAGGAAAAGTTGTACCATTATGCTTTATCAGATATTACAATAAAGGGACACTGATTAAGCGGTATATCTGTTTTGAATCAATTATTTTGAGTGATAGATGAAATCGTGGTAATACCTCATACATCTCATTCATAAATACACTGACGACAAAAAGAAATCTTAACACCAAGAAGGAGCCACGCGTCATAAACGAAAATTGGTAGTCGTGTTTCTACATTTAAAAGGCGATGTCTACTCAAGTTTCGCGCCAGTGCAGCTGGTATTGTCACTATGAGGATGCAATTCAGGTTCGCTTTAAATACACGCTGTAACGGTCGTGAGCGTTAGCTACCTTTGAGATGGAACGTGATGAGTAGATGTTAGTCAAGAATTTCTTTAAGGCAACAAAGACGCCACTATCAACCTTCACTGATTTTGAACGAGGTCATGTAATAGAGTACGAGAAGATGAATGTTCCTTCTGCGATACTGCATAAAGACCTGGCAGGAACGTAGCCACTGCGCACAAATGTTGGCAGCGGTGGTCACGGAAATGTACGGTGGCAGGAAGACAGGCGCACCGGAAGGCCACGTGGCACTACCGAGAACGAAGTGGCCCACCATCTTCGGCGTACAGCTCTGACGCATTGTACTGCATCTGCAGCAGTAATTTGAACAGATGTTGCCACCACAGTAGCACAACGATTTGTTACAAATCGGTTACTTCAAAGACGCTCCTGGCTCCTAGCCAGTCGCCCTGTAGCATGCCCTGACCCCAAATAAACACCATTTCCGACTTCATTGGTGTCAAGCGAGAGCTCATTGAAGGCCATGGTGAAATTCAGTTGGGTTTTCTGATGAATGTCGGCTCTACCCGGTACCAGTGATGACGGTGTGTTGGTTAGAAGGAGGCCAGCTAAGGGCCTGCGACTTACCTGTCTGTGTGATACACACTGTATCTATACCTGGAGTCATGGTCTGGAGTACGATTTCGTATGAGAGCAAAAGCACTCTCGTGGCTATCCCATGCACGCTGGCTGCAATATTTTAATTCCATCTGGTAATTCGACTTATTGTGCTGCAATTCATTAACAGCACTGCAAAGAGCGTTTTCCAACAGGATAACGCTCGTCCAAATATCGCTGTTGTAACCAAACATGCTATACAGAGTGTCGACATGCTGCCTTGGTCTGCCCGATCACCACATCTGTCTCCAACTGAGTAAGTGCAAGCCGTTATTGGACAACAACTCAAGTGTCATCCACAAACAGCATTAACACTCATCCCTGTACTGACCGACCTTCTGCAACAGGAACGGAACTCCATCCCACAAAGTGACATCCGGCACCTATACAACACAATGCATGCACATTTGCGTGCTTGCATTCAATATTCTGCCGGTTACACTCATTATTAATGTACCAGCATTTCATATTTGTAATTACCTATCTCGCACTTACATTAACCTCTGATCTTCAGTGTTAATCAGTTGTATATATTACCTAGACAAATGTATTCCAGAAATTTCATTGCTCTACATTGATTATTTTTTGCTGTTGCGATTTTTTTCTGTCAGGGTAATTTGTCCGATCACAACTGGAAGATAATACATAAGCTGTCTGCTGTGGCCGAGCAGTTCTAGGCGCTTCAGTCCGGAACCGCGCGACTGCTACGGTCGCAGGTTCGAATCCTGCCTCGCGCATGGATGTGTGTGATGTCCTTAAGTTAGTTAGGTTTAAGTAGTTCTAAGTTCTAGGGGACTGATGACCTCAGATAGTGCTCAGAGCCATTTGAACAATTTTGATAATACATAGCAAATATTTTGCACTGTATCTTTTTTGCATTTCAGCGCGTTGGTTATCACTGGGTGTTACTTTGCAGAACAAGAAAGCAATGATTGGATAAATATTAAACAATTCATTAAGAATTTGACAATAGCGAATGTTGTCTTCTCTTTATTTACAAGGCCAGCTACGATCTTGGAACTTACTAAACATACAAGGCGCTATTAATTATTGAGCAGCGCAGATGCTATAACGCGAGAAGTTGCCAGTAAGAAATTTAAATTAAATACAACAGGTTTTTCCTGGGACGGAGTAACATTAAATTTAAGCACAGAGCCCATATACGTAGCCATATTTCTTCCCATACACATGCTTGTCGTGAGTGTTGTTTATTTACTCAGTGGATGCGAGGCACTGTTCGCTACCAAATTATAATTCCTGTAAAACAGTATTACAACTGGTGATTGCTGCCAGTGTATATCGTAACAATTATTTGGGACGTAATGACACTACAAAGGAATTGTCGACTCAATAATTCCTAGATATTACTATTTTCGTCACAGAACACGCTGATACGTTCACCATTTAGCGTACTGAAGCAGTAATCATCATCAGCAAGTGCTCACATACTAAATCCTCCCTTTCTTACAAAAACGGGAAACAGCTGCATTGTTGTTTATAGGTCACTCAGTCCCAACATCATAAACGCAACACTTTTAAAGCCACAGTTCGTCCACAGAGGGCTCATTGTTCCCGCGTTATCTTCAGGGGAGAAGGGGGTGGGAGGTAGGGATGGGAAAAACCGACCGGTTAATACCGCTACAGGTATTTTAGACATGGAGAACCGGTATTTTTCGGTATTTGTTGATGTCGGTTATAACACGTGTTTCTATTTTTTGCTAATAACTGGAGGGAAATATCACTTAGCTATATCAGTAGTGCTAAAATTTTTCGTTTTTAAAGAATGAGTAATTTTTATTCTTAGATTTGCATTGCTTTGAAATATTGCACTGTTACAGAAAATGAGAAAAGCGATCAGTGCTAATTTATAACAACGCCAACAGAAACGACCAGCTAATACATGGCATAAGAAATGGTAGAGCATTGCTGAGCCAATAATGTACGTGGCTACCATGGGGTATCGTGTGTCACTTGATGCACGTGTAAATGCAGTGTGCAAGACTCGCCCCGCCAGGTTTCTCCCTGTCGTCGACGGCATCGGTTGTATCAAAGAATGGCACCATCTCCAATCTGGAAGCATTATACAAAGTGCAACAGTGGTAAAGTACAATGTTCCATTTGCATTAAAAGGCTAAAAAGAGGAGGAACCACAACAGACTTGCGATAGAGTATAAGTAGAAAACTTAAAACTTAATAATTCATTCATTGTTCACAATAAAAATAGAAAACTGTTGATCTGCTGCCTTTGTCTACATAAAGTGCCTTTATCTGCTTGTATATCTTGAAAACGTACAAACTGACACCAAAATATTCTTCAACCGCAGTTTTCACCCTTTAGCGCTGACTATTCGTAATGTCCAAATAATGGTATGATCCCTATTACAACGTGATTTTTGAGCAAAGTTAAAAAAAAAAATAGGATCAGTAGGAACAGACCGGTGATATTTTTGTGGTAGTCAACCACTTATCACTTTTCTATAAAAACAGCTAACAGTGGATAACCTGACTTTTATTTCCCTATTTCATTTAATGTTTTGTTTCTATGCATCCTGTAAATGTGGCAGTAAAAATGTTTCATCTTTGTTCCATTTCTTCGTTTATTACAGGAAATAATAGGAATAAAAAAACTGAAATCGTTTACTTTAGTAACCGGTTATTTTGAGCGGTTTTAACAGTCTGGTTAAACCGGCGTTAAAAAAAAGTAATACCCGAAAACCGGTTGCTTCAGCGGTCCCTAGGGCGATGGGGATGTTGGCTGACTCCAATTCTCTGTTTCGGGAGCTACAGCTCTGTTCCACAAAATTACTTTGACATGCAGACCTCTCGGCCAAAGAGCCTGGGTCAATGCCCGCATCTCGTGGTCGTGCGGTAGCGTTCTCGTTTCCCACGCCCGGGTTCCCGGGTTCGATTCCCGGCGGGGTCAGGGATTTTCTCTGCCTCGTGATGGCTCGGTGTTGTGTGCTGTCCTTAGGTTGGTTAGGTTTAAGTAGTTCTAAGTTCTAGGGGACTGATGGCCATAGATGTTAAGTCCCATAGTGCTCAGAGCCATTTGAACCATTTTTGAACCTGGGTGAATGTGGCGGGGGCGGGGGGTTAGAATGTTGGCCATTAAATTTAACATTTTCTGCTAGCGCTCATAGTACTTACAGGAAGGTCCTGCATACTGCCAACCCCCTCTGAGCTTTCTTTTTAAAAATACACTGTTAGACAAGAAAAATGCATCATAAAGAAATTATCTTAACGATACTGGTATCACTAGATCTGATGTGCATATACATACAAATAAATGAACACAGCATCAGAAAAATTGGATGACTTATTCAAGAGAAAGAGTTTCACAAATTGGGCTAGGCAATAACGAGTTGGTCCGCCCCTGTCCCTTACGCAAGCTGTTATTCGTCTTGGCATTGATTCACACAGTTGTAGGGTGATCTCCTGAGGTATACCGTGCCAAATTCGCTCCAATTGGTGCGTTATATCGTCAAAATCCCGAGATGATTGGAAGCGCCTACCCACAACACTCCACATGTTCTCAAGGTGGTAGAAATCCAGTGACCTTGCTGGTCAAGGTAGGGTTTGGCGAACAGGAAGACAGGCAGCAGCAATTCTCGCCATGTGCGGGTAGGACTTATCGTTGAAATGTAAACCCAGGATGGCTTGCCATGAAGGGAAACAAAATGGGACATAGGACATCTACATCTACATCTACATCCATACTCCGCAAGCCACCTGACGGTGTGTGGCGGAGGGTACCTTCAGTACCTCTATCTGTTTTCCCTTCTATTCCAGTCTCGTATTGTTCGTGGAAAGAAGGATTGTCGGTATGCCTCTGTGTGGGCTCTAATCTCTCTGATTTTATCCTCATGGTCTCTTCGCGAGATATACGTAGGAGGGAGCAATATACTGCTTGACTCTTCGGTGAAGGTATGTTCTCGAAACTTCAATAAAAGCCCGTACCGAGCTACTGAGCGTCTCTCCTGCAGAGTCTTCCACTGGAGTTTATCTATCATCTCCGTAACGCTTTCGCGATTACTAAATGATCCTGTAACGAAGCGCGCTGCTCTCCGTTGGATCTTCTCTATCTCTTCTATCAACGCTATCTGGTACGGATCCCACACTGCTGAGCAGTATTCAAGCAGTGGGCGAACAAGCGTACTGTAACCTACTTCCTTTGTTTTCGGATTGCATTTCCTTAGGATTCTTCCAATGAATCTCAGTCTGGCATCTGCTTTACCGACGATCAACATTATATGATCATTCCATTTTAAATCACTCCTAATGTGTACTCCCAGATAATTTATGGTATTAACTGCTTCCAGTTGCTGACCTGCTATTTTGTAGCTAAATGATAAAGGATCTATCTTTCTGTGTATTCGCAGCACATTACACTTGTCTACATTGAGATTCAATTGCCATTCCCTGCACCATGCGTCAATTCGCTGCAGATCCTCCTGCATTTCAGTACAATTTTCCATTGTTACAACCTCTCGGTACACAGCATCATCTGCAAAAAGCCTCAGTGAACTTCCGATGTCATCCACCATGTCATTTATGTATATTGTGAAAAGCAACGGTCCTATGACACTCCCCTGCGGCACACCTGAAATCACTCTTACTTCGGAAGACTTCTCTCCATTGAGAATAACATGCTGCGTTCTGTTATCTAGGAACTCCTCAATCCAATCACACAATTGGTCTGATAGTCCATATGCTCTTACTTTGTTCATTAAACGACTGTGGGGAACTGTATCGAACGCCTTGCGGAAGTCAAGAAACACGGCATCTACCTGTGAACCCGTGTCTATGGACCTCTGAGTCTCGTGGACGAATAGCGCGAGCTGGGTTTCACATGACCGTCTTTTTCGAAACCCATGCTGATTCCTACAGAGTAGATTTCTAGTCTCCAGAAAAGTCATTATACTCGAACACAATACGTGTTCCAAAATTCTGCAACTGATCGACGTTAGAGATATAGGTCTATAGTTCTGCACATCTGTTCGACGTCCCTTC